>NC_082669.1:86286905-86911905 GCF_025265405.1 Mesoplodon densirostris
AAGGATGCTCAACATCTTTACTCATTAGAGAAATGCAAATCAAAACTACAATGAGATATCATCTCACACCAGTCAGAATGGCCATCATCAAAAAATCTAGAGACAATAAATGCTGGAGAGGGTGTGGAAAAAAGGGAACACTCTTGCACTGCTGGTGGGAATGTGAATTGGTACAGCCACTATGGAGAACGGTATGGAGGTTCCTTAAAAAACTACAAATAGAACTACCATATGACCCAGCAATCCCACTACTGGGCATATACCCTGAGAAAACCATAATTCAAAAAGAGACATGTATCAAAATGTTCATAGCAGCCCTATTTACAATAGCCCGGAGATGGAAACAACCTAAGTGTCCATCATCGGATGAATGGATAAAGAAGATGTGGCACATATATACAATGGAATATTACTCAGCCATAAAAAGAAATGAAATTGAGCTATTTGTAATGAGGTGGATGGACCTAGAGTCTGT
Source organism: Mesoplodon densirostris (assembly GCF_025265405.1). NCBI lineage: Eukaryota > Metazoa > Chordata > Mammalia > Artiodactyla > Ziphiidae > Mesoplodon > Mesoplodon densirostris. Next base: position 86,287,381 of record NC_082669.1, read on the forward strand.
CATACAGAGTGAAGTAAGTCAGAAAGAGAAAGACAAATACTGTATGCTGACACATATATATGGAATTTAAGAAAAAAATGTCATCAAGAACATAGGGGTAAGACAGGAATAAAGACACAGACCTACTAGAGCATGGACTTGAGGATATGGGGAGGGGGAAGGGTAAGCTGTGACAAAGTGAAAGAGCGGCATGGACATATATACACTACCAAACGTAAGGTAGATAGCTAGTGGGAAGCAGCCGCATAGCACAGGGAGATCAGCTCGGTTCTTTCTGACCGCCTGGAGGGGTGGGATAGGGAGGGTGGGAGGGAGACGCAAAAGGGAGGGGATATGGGAACATATGTATATGTATAACTGATTAAATTTGTAAAAAAAAAAAAAAAAAAAAAAAAGACCACTAAAAAAAAAAAAAAAAAAAATGCATGTAAGTCTTAAATCCTCAACAAACCCTAGCAAAGCAACAAGTGACTACTCAGTGAAAAATTTCTCTAAATTTGCCTATAAGTATAGATAAATGGGAACAAATTAACCCCATTGCTTATATAGTATGGGTTACAGGAGCAGTTATTCAATTAAGTATTTAGGTTTTCAAAGACGTATGGCTTGTTCAATGGGGGAATATTTGCTCCATTCCAAATGTACCCATAAATACTTAGATGAGAAAGTGTATATGCTGAGTGTATGTTTTGACCAAGGAAAAAAAAGTCAAAATGCTTTTACTGTTGGTGAAAGCAGCCAGGCTTTCACCACATTGGCTTCATTCTTAGAATTTGTGGATGCCAAAGTGCATGCCAGTTTGACTTGGTTGCTATTGCTGAGACTATTGAGGCAGGAATGTAAGACAGATTTTCTCTTCACAGTCATTTGTTTCTAGGCCTTGACTAGTCCCTAATTCTGAAACTCACTCATCGTGTATCCCCATTTATATATTCCAGTTATCATCATAAATTCTATCATTTCCAGACACTGTACTGTAAAGTGTTTACTCCCTGAGTTCCGTATGTGAGCTGTGCCCTAAAACCTTTTCAGATACTATAAAAACTAAGATCATTTTTTCCCCTTGTAATTAGCATCCAGTAGTCATTTACTTTGGCACTTTTTAATATTTTCGATTTCTTCATGCTCACTGTTCTATTCTTTAAGGTGATGAATTCTCTTGACGAAAGTGAAATGTACAGATAATGTGTATGTAGTGCAATTTCCAGGCCCATATCAATGAACTGTTATCAGTTCACTGATAGGAACTGATACAGTTCATTGATATGGGCCGGGAAGCAGCAAGGCTGAAAGAGTGGAATAAAAACTGTATCACTTTTTATTTTCTTTTCCTAAAATAAAGGATAAAGGATAAAGGCATTACCTAGGGTAGGACAATCTACCCTAGAGACTCCAGATTCACACGCAACTCCCTAGACACCTAAATTGGTATATCATTCATTATTAACCACAACTTCAATAATCATTCCTCCAATTCCCTGAAGTAAATGACTGACTGAACAGAAAGAGACTGAACTGTGTCCTATGAGGTGGTGACCTGAACTCCCATGAACCGAGAAGCAAAGCAAATTCCACAAGAGGCAGATCTATTTTTGGCAAGAACAGCAGCTTCCTGAACACCTTAGCACTCCTGCCCAGACACAACTGGTCACACCCTCCACCAGGGTGCACAGGATGGTTTTCTCTTGACCAATCCTGACCGTGTCTTTATCTTGGGCTCTCTGGGGGACGAGAGGGGACGATTCAGGAATGGAGGAAGGAAGAGGGGGATGTTGGGGAGAATGGAAGAGAAAGGACATTCTGGAACACTGAGCACATTGTTAGAAAAGGAAACTGAATAAAGCTACTAAAAAATGTCTAGAACTCTGTTTATTCCCGCTCCCTGCTTGTCGCTCACCCGCCTGCCCAGTTGCCTTATGAAATAGTCCTATTCCAGCAGCTTTCACACAGGAGACAGTTTGGGACTCCTCATGAGAACTTTCAGGGTATGCAGAGGTGAACCAGGACTCCCAAATGTAGCATTTATTGTCAGCACCTGGGTGGGAAAGCAGACCAGAGTTTAAGGTGCTCTGAGAGGATTGCTATGACTCCAGGACTCCAAAAAATGGATGCTGAGGATCCACAGCAATAGATCACATAGAACAACCCTGTGATCCCAGCCGATCCAAGAGGTCACTTCTTTTCTAGAGTCAAAAGGATTTCACAGGGTTCAGTTAGGCAATCAGAAACTGTTTTGGGTAGAGCTCAAGAGACCAGTTTAAAGAAACTAGAAAGGTAAAAGTTCTCCCCTGGTAATATTAGTGCTGCTATGAATTCACTGTTTTGTTGCTCATAGCCAAATGGGCCCATTTTTCTCCCTCAGAAAAAAAATTGGTATTTCTCCCACCATTTTTGCTACCAAAAATATTGTCCATTTGAGCTCGGTACATCTCTTGTCCTTGATGATGATGAAAAGAAAAAGTTTCTAACGGTGATTTCTTCTTAAGTGTAGCAAGTGGCATTGACACAATCTAGCTTACTGTCAAGCTGACCCATCTTCCTTGGAAATTAATTTTTACCTAAGTGTGGAATATTTCACAATATGTCATTAACATGAATACAAGAAGTCAGCCAGGGGCCCCTCTTGCAGTAATTTTCTTCTGGCATAGCTACAGCATTCACTACTCTTCACCACTTGACTTCTTTGTTACTATTTGGGTTTGGTGGCTTTCGGTTCAAAATGGTTGCTTATAGAGGCAACTCATCGTTTAAGGGAAGGAAATGTGTGCCTTGTGACTACTTACAACCTTATGAAGAAAAATACCAACATTTATTCTGACAAGTTATTTATGCTTTCATTTTTGTCCATTTTCTTTACCATAGACTCACAGAGGTACATTTTCAGAACAATGTTTTCTTCTTCATTTGTAGGACTGTACAGTTAAACCACATTAATGGACAGACCATGAGGGGTCAGCTTAATTTATACTTTTGGCCTGGATAAACATGATATAAAATGATAGGGATGAGGAATAGTTTGAATTCTGGGAGGTATTAAAAGAAACAGGGCTAATAAAATAGACTCTTGTAGTGATTGCACTGATGTGAATAAGATACTGTGCCTTCTTCACAAGGGACCTTGCCATCGAATGGGGAAGACAGCATGTATACAGCCAAGAACTCCTGGTGGCCTCGTACAGCGTAAGACAAGCGCTATGGGAGGGCAATTAATTCTGAGCACTCTGGTATCTTTCATAATAATCTCCATTTTCACAGTCCCTAAAATAACTAATTATAAAATTTCATGGCAAGAGTCTTGATCTAATGTGGTTTTCTCTACTTTTAGAGAATCGTAGCATCTCTGGTTTGGAAAATTGTTCTAGCCCCCCCAGGAAATAGCGGTGCCCAAAATCCCATTCTTTCCCAGCCCATTCTTGAATGACTCATCCCATATTCCATATTTAAATATCCCCTCTCTTCTCTCTTAGATTTTTTTCCCCTTTAAGTTGAGCCAAAATTTGTCTTCCTGTAGCTTCCATCTACTGTTTTAATTCTGCTTTTTGGGATCACTGGCGGGTAAATCAAGCTGCTCTTCCACATGACAGCCTTTATATATTTGAAGTCTTCCCTCACGCATTTGCTTCAACCATTTCTCACATCTCAGATTTTAAGTTTCTTCACAATCTCGGGAGCTCGTCTTAAATTAAGAACATGGACTAGTCTTTTCTATATCCCTGGCTGGTGCCTGAGTTCACTGCTCTATTGCAGATGCTGTTTGGCAGACAGGAGCAGAACCGGACTGTCACCTCCCTGGTTCTGGATGTGGTTCCTATAGAAACGCCGGCTGCATTTGCCCCATGACATTGCTGAAATATTTTGAGCTTGCTATCCCATAAACTTTGAAAATATTTTTCTATGTGCTATAGCTAAGTAATCTCTGTCTTGTCATCTTAATAAATACGGCAAATTTTCCCTACTAATTTTCATCTTGTTAGACTTTTTACACATACTTTAAATTGCCATGACTTCTGTAATTCATCACATGCATGCTATACACATTAATGAGTGTCCACCCCATTTTTATTCAAAATCATTGATAATGTGTTCAGCAAGCTCCCTTCTCCAAGTACCTCCCTTCAAGTTGACACTCTCGCATTAGAAAGTAGCTTTTGGATACTATCATTAACTCAGGCCTACTGAATCATCTCCCCTTCTAGGCAGACACCTCACTCTCCGATATACATACAGTTAATAGCAATGACTTTTGCCCTGTTGACAATCAGGATGGCATTTTCCTGTCTTTGAGCACAAATTCACATTTCCTATAAAATTTCTGAAATCTACCTTCCCAGAGACTTAGATTACACATATGATTATGTCCACCTTTCTACTCCTTGGCTGGCAAAAATGCCAGCAAGGACATAAACAGTTTTTTCTAAGGCATAAGTTACTTTCAACTTCACAAACCAATTCTTCTTCTATACTTCAAAATATGCATTTGTCTGGACAAGAAATGTTAGTTATTATACTTATTGTGGCATTGATTTCTCCAGACAAAGAAGGATTATCCATCAATCATTATTTAAAAATTAGAAATGTTCATTTTTTCTAGAAAGGAAATGTTGTCAGTATTAAATATGTATGAATGCCTATGTGTGACTGTATAAACAGTCAACCAGGAAATCACCTGTGGAGTTAGTGTGAACCGAATAGTACTGGAAACCACTAGCATATTTCTTCCAGGCTATTCTTTTCTTTCTTTTCTCCTGTAGGGATGTTACCTCCCGGGCAGATTATGTTACCAGCCACTCAGCATCTTGGCAGAGTCTGCTGGGGAAATAGAAAACCTGAACTGGGAAGCAGCAAGGCTGAAAGAGTGGAAGGACCTCAATGCTCCCCTCACAGGAAGGAGGCATCCCCTGAAATTATAAAGACCCAAGGAAAGAAAAATCAAATTACTGATGGCTAGTATTTTGTCATACCCTTGATTTCCAATGGCAATCTCATTTTTACGGATGAGGCTTCAGGAGGTTAAGTAACTTGCTTAAGGTCACTCAGACCAAATCCAGATCCAGATTTGTTTGATTCCAAAGCTTGTGCTCTTTTCACCCAACTCACCACTAGTTCTGACTTCATATGGGACAGCATACTTGGATGCCAACTAGTGAGGAAGGCACAGAGCACAGGGCTCCAAAAGTGAGCCTATCTAAAGACACAGGAGCTAGAGTCGTTTCTGAGTAGCCTGTCCTGTTTGCTATTGGGAATGTGGGAAACAGAGTGCAGCCACTGAAAGGAGGGGTCTACAGAGCACCCTGGTCAATTGCTCTTATGTTGAGCCAGCTGTCCTGCCCAGATGAGTAATTTGTTCTTGGATCAGGAACTGAAAGCGGGATGCAAATACATTCACTTATAAAACTTGGCAGAGATTGGGGGGGTGGCACCTTAGTGGCCATGAAGGTGCCTGGTGTGGTGACCTCAGGAGCCAACATATCAGGCTCGTGACTAGGGCGAAAAATTGTACCAGTTTTCCCAGGACTGAGAGTTTTCTGGGACGTGAGACTTTCAGTACTAAAATTAGGAGAGTCCCAGGCGAACTAGAATGTGGAGTCACTCTGTCATGGCATAAAGAAGGCTCCCCGCCCCCATCCACCAGCGATCTGAACATTATGTTGACTCTGTCTTCTCATCCCCACCTCCCCACTGCATCCATCATCGAGGTCTCTTCACTTTACCACTGCAATGCTCTCAAATTTCTCATCTCCCTCATCTCCAAGACCACTGCTCTTTGTTCAGGCTCTCGCCATCCCCTACGATTATTGGCCTCCTAACTGGTCTGTGTCTCCATTCCTAAAAACTTACCCAATGATACATCCTCCACAGTGCCACCAAAAAGCTCTTCCCAAATGAATCTGACCACATTACTTTCCTGTTTGGACATATCAATGCCTCTCCACTATGGAAAAAAAAAAATGCCTCGTATCCGTACATAACTTGAAAGGCCCTACAGAGTATAATGACAGTCTGTGTTTTCATCTTCATCCTTCTGCACTGCCCTGTTTCACCTTTGATGTTTTTCTGTAAAGCAGTTTCCAAGCAAATTATCTGCCGTCTCTTCCCCCCTAAAACCAATATTCTCTTACATGTTCAAGCCTTTGCATCTGATTTTTATGCAACTTGGAGCATTATTCTAAGGTTTGGCTGTATAGAAAATTTGTTGTTCAATGGTCAGTTTAATCTCTCTCAACTTCAAGATTCTTTCCTTATCTAAAAGATTCAAGGCAGCTGTCTGCTATTCCCCTATCCATACTTTCATAAAAGACTAGTGCTTGATTTTCATCTCTTGTAACACTCTCTCGATCTGACAGCTTCATGGTAACTCTGTCGTCTTAACCTTGCTCTCTAGGTCCTGTTGGCTTAGTTAATGTATCATTATGACAGCTGATAGATCAACTCTTTCATATTGAGAGAAGCACTCCAGTTGTTTACTAAATATTGTACCTGCATGGTTACTACAAGTTTGAAAGTTCCTTCCATTTTTCAACTCTTCTGTGACAGTGGCTATAGCCTCTGACCATCTTTCCTCATTGCCTAACAGCTTCTCTGTGGGCAACCTCCAGATAAACAAATTTACCTTTGTAGGCTTCATTATTCACCCTTTAAAAATCAAGGATTTATATTATATGATCTCACATCTCTTCCAGCTATTAAATTCTATATCTCCAGGCCTGAGTTATAGTCAAAGAACTTCTTTTCAGAACACACATTAAAATTTTCCTTTCCAAAAATGTAGAAGTCTCAAAAATTTCTAGAAAAGTCTAGAGATTTCTAACTTTTGAGGCTATGTTTCTCCTAAAAATGAAAAATACTATTAAAAAATAAAAGAAACTATCCAAAGTCAATCCAAATAAGTAGTCAAGAGATTTGCTACCTAAAATAGGTTTTAGCACAACCTATTGTTATATAACCTCAAGAAATCCATTCTACATAATATAAGGAAACTTTAAGATAATTTTACACAGAATCATTCATCTTCTTATAGACCCAAGGACTTGCTATGATCACGCATCTTGGAAGATGTTTTCATAGACATTGAGGGAACTGTTCCTCAGGATTGACTGCTTTGTCGTATGTTTTCAGTAATTATCTAGCAGCCAGTGCTTGGTCTGGGAATGTGCACTTTGAACTTGGGTGAAAGGAGCAACTGGTCAAGACTAACTTAGAAGCAAGAAAAAATCAGGCACAAGTAAAACTACTCTCTAAAAATAGAACTACCATATGACCCAGCAATTCCACTCCTGGGTGTATATATGAAAAAACAAAAACACTAATTCAAAAAGACACATGCACCCCAATGCTCATAGCAGCATTATTTACAATTGTCAAGATATGAAAACAACCTAAGTGTCCATCAACAGAAGATGGGTAAAGAAGATGTGGCATATATAAACAATGCAATACTACTCAGCCATAAAAAAGAACAACATTTTGCCATTTGCAGCAACATGGATGGACTTGGAGGGCATTATGCTTAGTGAAATAAGTCAGACAGAGAAAGACAAATACTGTATGATATCACTTATATGTGGAATCTAAAATATATTACAAACTAGTAACTATAACAAGCAAGAAGCCAACTCGCAGATACAGAGAACAAACTAGTGATTGCCAGTGGGGCAGCAGGGGCAACATAGGGATGGGGGAGTAGGAGGTACAAACTTTTGGGTGTAAGATAGGTTACAAGGATGTATTGTACAACACAGGGAATATATTTTGTAATAACTGTAAATGGAGTGTAACCTTTAAAAATTATATTTAAAAAAGTAAAAAAAAAAGAAAAAGTAAAACTACTATGATGAGGTACCAAGACACTACAATGGGGAAAGAAGAGTCTTTTCAATAAATAGTGCTGGGACAACTGAATATCTACATGCAAAAAAATGAAATAGTGCCTCACACTATATACAAAAATTAACTCAAAATGGATCAAAGAACTAAGTGTAAGAATCAAAACTATAAAACTCTTAGAAGAAACATAGGTTTAAATATCTGTTACCTTGGATTTGCCATTGGTTATTTGTTTGTTTTTGTCGTTGGCTTTAATCTAGTTTTTTATACATAATTGACTTATTTAGTTTCATGTGTATAACTTAATCATTTGATATTTGTATATGTTGAAAAACGATCACCATGATAAGTCTAGTTAACATCCATCACCACGGATGGTTGCAAATTTCTCTGTGTGTGGTGAGAACTTTTAAGACTTACTCTCTTAGAAACTTTCAAATATGCAATTAACTATAGTTACTGTGCTGTACATTACATCCCCATGACTTATTTATTTTTTACTGGCAGTTTGTACCTTTTGACCACCTTTCCCCATTTCACCCAGCCCCCCACACCCCTGGCATTGGTTATTTTAGATGATACCAAAAACACAAGTAACCAAAGTAAAACTAGAAAAATTGAACTTCATCAAAATTAAAAATTCTTGTGCTCCAAGAAAGTGAAAAGACAACCCACAGAATGGGAGAAAATATTTGCAAATCATATATCTGATAAGAGTCTAGTAACCAGAATATATAAAAATGATTACAACTCAACAATAAAAAGATATAATAACACAAATAACATAAATAACAATTTTTAAAAACTGAGCAAAGGATTTGAATAGGCACTTCTGTACAGAAGGTACACACATGGCAAATGTGCACATGAAAAGATACTCAAGATCACTGGTCACCAAAGAAATGCAAATCAAAATCACAGTGGAAGACTGCTTTATACCCACTAGGATGGCTAGAATTAAAAAGGACTAATGGCAATAACAAGTGTTGACAAGAATGTAGAGAAATTGAACCCTATACAAGATTGGTGGGAACGATGAATTGTACAGTCACTTTGAAAAACATTCTGGAAGTTCCTCAAAAAGTTAAACACCAGGTTACCATATGACTCAGCAATTCCACATTTAGGTATATACCCAAGAAAAAATGAAAACATGTCTGCACACAAAAACTTATACATGAATGTTTACAGAAGCATTTTTCATAATATCTTTGAAAAATGGAAACAACCCAACTGTCCTTTAATGATGAATGGATAAACAAAATGTGGTATATCCATACAACGGAATATTATTCAGCCATAAAAGGGAGTGAAATTCTGATACATGCTATAACATGGATGAACCTTGAAAACATTATACCAGATAAAAGAAGGCAAACACAAAAGTACACATATGGCATAATAACATATGTATAAAATGCTCAGGATAGGTTAATCCATAGAAACAGAAAGTAGATTAGTAGTTGCCAGGGGTTGGGGGAAGGGGCACAATGGGGATTAACTGCTAATGGCTATGGGGTTTCTTTTTGGTTATGAAAATATTCTGGAATTAGACAACGGTGATGTTTGCACAACTTTGTGAATATACTAAAAACCACTGAATGGTATATAATATAATGTTCATTAAGAGTGAACATTATAGCATGTGAATTATATCTCAATTTAAGAAAAGGTAAAATTCCACTGTGTACTTGTGAAAGAATGAGAGAATTAGGCAAATAATGTCTTTGTCTTATTATTAAAATAGTTTGACCTGGCAGACCCTCTGAAAGGGCCCTAGAGACCCACAGGGGTCCCTGAACCACATTTCGGGAAGTGCTAAACTAAACAAATAAGAGATAATCTATTGTTATTCAAAAGAAGTTTGTCTTATGAGGGAGGTAGTCAGAGGTGTCCATTAAATTTGATGTTGATAAAAAGAAACCTTTTACTCAAAGAAGTCTGCTATTCAATAAGAAAATTGTAATTGCTAAACTCTAGAACATGGACACTTCTGTGTTACGGTAATCGCAAACACAGATATCACTGAGGTAGCCAAGGTTAGGACTCAAACCTGGAGAGGTTTTGAGAATTTAAAAAATGCTGTTAATAATTCCTCTGGGACTATCACAGACAAATTGCATCATGTGGTCCCCTTAGCCAGGGCAGAAACTGACAATAAAACTGGGTCTAAAAGGAAAGATTTTGAATATTTAGAGGGCCTGGGGAGAGTGTCCTGCTTAGAGGGAATGACACGGCAAAAGGAATGGAGGCTGACATGAGTAGACTGGCTCATGGTATAGAGGACTTTTATAAATCCTGAGAGCTTACAGATAATTTTACTAAAAATTTTAAACATTGAAAGAAATCTATTTTTTGAGTGTCAGAAATTAGTTGAATTACAAGAATGTCTGTTAGAGACGGATCTTCTCTATGGTCCTGATAGACTTGCTAATTCACAGGCCACAGGGCTTAATCCCATTAAGAGAATAAAATGCATTTTTGGTGAAAGTAACGGGGAAATTCATGCCTCCTCCATCAGAGAGGACCACTGGAGGGAAGTAATTTAATTAAGCCCACTGTCCTTCCATGGATAACAAATAAAGCAGAGATTGCAAACCCAATGCTTTCAGACACCAGACTGTCAGATATGAAAGGGAAAAGCAGGCTGGGGACCTCGGTAAAAGTGAAAGTAGATGGCCCATTGAAAGAGGCAGCCATCCTCAGAGCCAGATGGCATGAGACATGACAGGTTCCAAATTGTCTGATTTTTTTTTTTTGATGTTTCAAAAAAAAGTCAGAAACATATTCTTTTATGTGAAATGTCCTGATATTTAAATGTTTGCAACTGATTCAATATGACTCTAATAGAATTAAAGGCATGAGTGTGATCCTGTCTGTGATTCTTCCAACCAAAATTCTGTCCTGTAACCCATGGCATAGGATCAATCTAAACCTAGCCAGCTACACATCATAGGAAGCATGGATGCCTCGTAGCACAAGTCCGCACCATTAATTAAGAAAAAAAGACTGATTCACTTTGTTATAAAGCAGAAACTAATAAAAAAATATATTAAAAAAAAAAGAAAAAAAAAATCAAAGCCATGTCTAATTGAGGGTCAAAGCATCCTCGTATCCCAAAAGGAGCACTGTTTATTGTACATTGTAGCTAAGCAATCTCTGGAATATAAAATGAATCTCCCATGAGTTATGCTTGGGGATGCACTTATAGATGCATTTATTATTGCAACATTAAGGTGAGTTAACTATATGCTATAGAAGCCAAACTGAAGTTGGACATTTGAATCTTATAATTCACATCCTTATATCAGAGATGAGCAACTGAACTTTCATGGATGAAGCTGACTTAAGCCATGGTCACCCTAAGACAATGCTTGTCTCACCTCTGTATTCCACTGTAATTTAACATCCCATTATAACATAACACACAAACAGTCTGATAGTATATCCTATGCCCACTCCTTACTTATAAATTATGTACATTAAAATTATATTAAACAAAATAATCTACTTTTTGTAGGGAAAAAGATTGCAATGATGACTTTGTCCAAAGCCTGCCATTCTGACCATTTCTTCTTGATGATCCAAGACCTGAAATACAGTGTTCCTTTCCAGAAGGTTAGTATTTATCACAGCATCAGTAGGATTCTGCCACTTTAAGGAGTTAGACTCAGACAGCCAGTGAATGTGATTATAGATGAGGGTCAGTGCTTTGAAACTAGTCCCTGCCAGAGAATCTGAGTGAGGTGATCTATGAAATCCCTGTGCCACCAGCAGCTTTAGAGAGAGGAAATAGCATTGCCCAAGTCATTCAACTTAAAAGAAAGAAAAAAGGGAACAGGGAGAGAAAGGGAGAAAACAGACTGAAATCCCAGCTGTAGAATCAGTCAACTCAAATAATGTCAGACTGAAATCGTTGCAGATGCCCAAATGAACTCTTCGGGAGATTTCTTTAGAATTCTGCAAAAATACCAGGGTAGAAATTGAAAACCCAATAAGCCCTGCATTGAGTGGTTTGCTGCAAGGCCCTCTGATCTGCATGCCAATGTGCAACCAGGCTGAGGGCACCTGGCAGTGAGCCCTGGCACATGTTAGTGAGGCTTCTGCTAGAAGGACCAGTGGCAGACAACTCAGCACCCCAAGGAAATGGGTGCTATGGGCACCACCTACTTTGGCATATGATGGGTGGTGCCTCCAATGGAAAGATAGAGGCATGAAAGACCAGTAAATGATCAGCTAGATTTAATACTTTTTAAAAAGTGCTATAAAAGAAAAACCTTATATCTGCATGCACCCCAATGTTCATTGCAGCACTATTTACAATAGCCAAGACATGGAAGTTACCAATGGATAAATGGATGAATGGATAAAGAAGATGTGGTATAATGTACAATGCAATATTACTCAGAGATAAAAAATAATGTAATAATGCCATTTAAAGCAACATGGATGGACCTGGAGATTATCATATAAAGTGAAGTAAGTCAGATAGAAAAAGACAAATAGCATATGATATCACTTATATGTGGAATCTAAAAAAAGTGATAAAATTGAACGTATTTACAAAGCACAAATAGACTCATAGACATACAAACTTATGGTTACCAGAGGGGATGGGGTAGGAGATAAATTAGGAATATGGGATTAACCTATACACACTACTACGCATAAGATAGATAAACAACAAAGACCTACTATATAGCCCAGGGAACTATATTCAATGTCTTACAATAACTTATAACGGAAAAGAATCTGAAAAAGGATATATATATATATGTGTGTGTATATATATATATATATATATTTATGGATAACTGAATCACTTTGCTGTACACATGAAGCTAACACAACATTGTAAATTAACTATACTTCAATTTTTTAAAAGTGGCTTTTCCTTACTTCCAGTCACTTTCCCCCTCATTCCCCATGTTCCTCACGCCTCAGACGACCCTGCTTCTCTAGCCCATAAATACCCCTAGCCCCTTACCTTCCAGAATATGAATTTGAGATTTGTTCTTCTTTCTTTTCGTCTCCTGCCCTGTCTTGGCTGCTTTGTGAATAAGCCCTCTTTTTGCTGCAAACTTCTGCCTCTCGGTGTTTTGGCTTGCTGCACAGTGGGCAAAACAACTCCAGTCTGATGCCAGTGCTGGGGAAGAGTCTTGATGAACACACTAGCTGTGGATCAACCCTTGTTTTATATGCTGCAGGAAGAGTGTGTTGAAGGTCAGTGACTTCATTCTTGTAGAACCAGATGTGTTTATAAGGAGTCAGGCAACAGCAAGAGAAAACTGTGGGCCAAGTGTTCCCCTGCCTTCTTGAACTTATTCCTTCAGGACAGAAGCTGTATGGCTGGCAAGGTCTTGGTGCTCCAGCCATGTGTCAGGCCTGAGCCTCCGAGGTGGGAGAGCTGAGTTCAGGATATTGGTCCACCAGAAACCTCCCAGCCCCACGTAATATCAAACGGCCAAAGCTCTGTCAGAGATCTCCATCTCAACGCTGAGACTCAATTCCACTCAACGACCAGCAAGCTCCAGTGCTGGACACCCCATGCCAAGCAACGAGCAAGACAGGAACACAACCCCACCCATTAGCAGAGAGGCTGCCTAAAATCATAATAAGTTCACAGACACCCCAAAACACACCACTGGACGTGGTCCTGCCCACCAGAAAGACAAGATCCAGCCTCATCCACCAGAACACAAGCACCAGGCCCCTCCACCAGGAAGCCTACACAAACCACTGAACCAACCTTAGCCACTGCGGGCAGACACCAAAAACAATGCGAACTACAAACCTGCAGCCTGCGAAAAGGAGACCCCAAACACCGTAAGTTAAGCAAAATGAGAAGAAAGAGAAACACACAGAAGATGAAGGAGCAAGGTAAAAACCCACCAGACCAAAAAAATGAAGAGGAAAGAGGCAGTCTACCTGAAAAAGAATTCAGAATGATAGTAAAGATATCCAAAATCTTGGAAATAGAATGGAGAAAATACAAGAAACGTTTAACAAGGACCTAGAAGAACTGAAGAGCAAACAAGCAATCATGAACAACACAATAAATGAAATTTAAAATTCTCTAGAAGGAATCAATAGCAGAATAACTGAGGGAGAAGGACAGATAAGTGACCTGGAAGATAAAACAGTGGAAATACTTACTTCAGAACAGAATAAAGAAAAAAGAATGAAAAGAATTGAGGACACTCTCAGAGACCTCTGGGACAATATTAAATGCATCAACATTCGAATTATAGGGGTCCCAGAAGAAGAAGAGAAAAAGAAAGGGACTGAGAAGATATTTGAAGAGATTATAGTTAATAACTTCCCTAACATGGGAAAGGAAATAGTTAATCAAGTCCAGGAAGCAGACATTACCGTACAGGATAAATCCAAGGAGAAATATGCCAAGACACATATTAATCAAACTATCAAAAGTTAAATACAAAGAAAAACTATTAAAAGCAGCAAGGGAAAAGCAACAAATAACGTACAAGGGAACTCCCATAAGGTTAACATCTGATCTTTCAGCAGAAACTCTGCAAGCCAGAAGGGAGTGGCAGGACATATTTAAAGTGATGAAAGGGAAAAACCTATAACCACGATTACTGTACCCAGCAAGGATCTCAATCAGGTTCGACGGAGAAATTAAAAACTTTACAGACAAGCAAAAGCTAAGAGAATTCAGCACTACCAAACCAGCTTTACAACAAATGCTAAAGGAACTTCTCTAGGCAGGAAACACAAGAGAAGGAAAAGACCTACAATAACAAACCCAAAACAATTAAGAAAATGGTAATAGGAACATACATATTGATAACTACCTTAAATGTAAGTGGATTAAATGCTCCAACCAAAAGGCCTAGACTGGCTGAATGGATACAAAAATAAGACCCATATATATGCTTTCTACAAGAGACCCACTTCAGACCTAGGGTCACATACAGACTGAAAGTGAGGGGATGGAAAAAGATATTCCATGCAAATGGAAATCAAAAGAAAACTGGAGTAGCAATTCTCATATCAGACAAAATAGACTTCAAACTAAAGGCTATTACAAGAGACAAAGAAGGACACTACATAATGATCAAGGGATCAATCCAAGAAGAAGATATAACAATTGTAAATATTTATGCACCCAACATAGGAGCACCTCAATACATAAGGCAAATGCTAACATCCATAAAAGGGGAAATCGACAGTAAAACAATCATAGTAGGGGAATTTAACACCCCACTTTCACCAAAAGACATATCACCCAAAATGAAAATAAAAAAGGAAACACAAGCTTTAAATGACACGTTAAACAAGATGGACTTAATTAATATGTATAGGACATTCCATCCAAAAACAACAGAATACACTTTCTTCTCAAGTGCTCATGGAACATTCTCCAGGATATACCATATCTTGGTTCACAAATCAAGTCTTGGTAAATTTAAGAAAATTGAAATCGTATCAAGTATCTTTTCCAACCACAACGCTATGAGACTAGATATCAATTACAGAAAAAAAATCTGTGAAAAATGCAAACACATGGAGGCTAAACAATACACTACTAAAAAACCAAGAGATCACTGAAGAAATCAAAGAGGAAATCAAAAAATATCAAGAAACAAATGACAATGAAAGCACGATGACCCAAAACCTATGGGATGCAGCAAAAGCAGAACTAAGAGGGAAGTTTATAGCAATACATTCCTACCTCAAGAAACAAGAAACATCTCAAATAAACAACCTAACTGTACACCTAAAGCAATTAGAGAAGAACCCCCCCCGCAAATTTAGCAGAAGGAAAGAATTCATAAAGATCAGATCAGAGATAAATGAAAAAGAAATGAAGGAAACAATAGCAAAGATCAATAAAACTAAAAGCTGGTTCTTTGAGAAGATAAACAAAATTGATAAACCATTAGCCAGACACATCAAGAAAAAAAGGGAGAAGACTCAAATCAATACACAGAGAATCCTAAAGATTCTACCAGAAAACTGCTAGAGCTAATCAATGAATTTGGTAAAGTAGCAGGATACAAAATTAATGCACAGAAACCTCTTGCATTCCTATACACTAATGATGAAAAATCTGAAAGAGAAGTTAAGGAAACACTCCCACTTACCATTGCAACAAAAAGACTAAAATACCTATAAATAAACCTACTAAAGAGACAATAGACCTGTATGCAGAAAACTATAAGACACTGATTAAAGAAATTAAAGATGATTCAAACAGATGGAGATTGTTCTTGGATTGGAAAAATCAACATTGTGAATTTGTACTCCCCAAAGCAATCTATACATTCAATGCAATCCCTGTCAAACTACCAATGCCATTTTTCACAGAACTAGAACAAAAAATTTCACAATTTGTATGGAAACACAAAAGACCCTGAATAGCCAAAGCAATCTTGAGAAAGAAAAATGGAATTGGAGGACTCAGGCTCCCTGACTTCAGACTAGACTACAAAGCTACAGTCAGCAAGACAGTATGGTACTGGCACAAAAACAGAAAGATAGATCAATGGAACAGAATAGAAAGCCCAGAGATAACCCACGCACATATAGTCACCTGATCTTTGATAAAGGAGGCAAGAATATACAATGGAGAAAAGACAGCCTTCTCAATAAGTGGTGCTTTGAAAACTGGGCAGCTACATGTAAAAGAATGAAATTAGAATGCTCCCTAACACCATACACAAAAATAAACTCAA
The DNA here is from genome assembly GCF_025265405.1 of Mesoplodon densirostris. Taxonomy (NCBI): domain Eukaryota; kingdom Metazoa; phylum Chordata; class Mammalia; order Artiodactyla; family Ziphiidae; genus Mesoplodon; species Mesoplodon densirostris. The sequence goes on from NC_082669.1 coordinate 86,303,907, forward strand.
AATGGATTAAAGACCTAAATGTAAGGCCAGACACTGTAAAACTCTTAGAGGAAAACATAGGCAGAACATTCTATGACATAAATCACAGCAAGATCCTTTCTGGCCCATCTTCTAGAGAAATGGAAATAAAAACTAAAATAAACAAATGGGACGTAATGAAACTTCAAAGCTTTTGCACAGCAGAGGAAACCATAAACAAGACGAAAAGACAACCCTCAGAATGGGAGAAAATATTTGCAAATGAAGCAACTTACAAAGGATTAATCTACAAAATTTACAAGCAGCTCATGCAGCTGAATATCAAAAAAACAACCCAATCCAAAAATGGGCAGAAGACCTAAATAGACATTTTTCCAAAGAAGATATACAGATTGTCAACAAACACATGAAAGGATGCTCAACATCACTAATCATTAGAGAAATGCAAATCAAAACTACAATGAGGTATCACCTCACACCAGTCAGAATGGCCATCATCAAAAAATCTAGAAACAATAAATGCTGGAGAGGGTGTGGAGAAAAGGGAACCCTCTTTCACTGTTGGTGGGAATGTAAATTGATACAGCCACTATGGAGAACAGTATGGAGGTTCCTTATAATAATAGAACTACCATATGACCCAGGAATCCCACTATTGGGCATATACCCTGAGAAAACCATAATTCAAAAAGAGTCATGTACCACAATGTTCATTGCATCTCTATTTACAGTAGCCAGGACATGGAAGCAACCTAAGTGTCCATTGACAGATGAATGAATAAAGAAGATGTGGCACATATATACAATGGAATATGACTCAGCCATAAAAAGAAACGAAATTGAGTTATTTGTAGTGAGGTGGATGGACCTAGAGTCTGTCATACAGAGTGAAGTAAATCAGAAAGAGAAAAACAAATACTGTATGCTAACACATATATATGGAATCTAAAGAAAAACAAGGTTCTGAAGAACCTAGGGGCAGGACAGGAATAAAGAGATGTAGAGAATGGACTTGAGGACAGAGGGAGGGGGAAGGGTAAGCTGGGACGAAGTGAGAGAGTGGCATGGACTTATATATACTACCAAATGTAAAATAGATAGCTAGTGGGAAGCAGCCGCATAGCACAGGGTGATCAGTTCAGTGCTTTGTGTACACCTAGAGGGGTGGGATAGGGAGTGTGGGAGGGAGATGCAAGAGGGAGGGTATATGGGGATATATGTATACATATAGCTGATTCACTTTGTTATACAGCAGAAACTAACACACTATTGTAAAGCAATTATACTCTAATAAAGATGTTTAAAAAATAGCTATTGGACAAAACAAACAATCAAACAAAATCAGAAGCAGTTAGTAGACAGGCAAAAACAAAAAAACCAAAGAAACCCTGTATCTGTTGTGTGCATTTCTGTTGCTTTAACTTCATCTTAGTTGTGTTATTTCCTTTGTCATTTCTAATGCACTTTACAGCTTTCTCCCTTCCTCTGGTGGCATTCCTTAGTTCATCTTATCTGCTGTTAGGACTGTAACTGCCTTCAAACAAAAGATGACTCTCTGCTCTCTCTCAGCTCTCTGTCCACTGCCTTCCAGGGTGACCTCCTCTGAGGTCTGTTGAAAGTCTTCAAGTTGCTGCGAGCCTTTACTTCCTTCCCTTTCACCCATGACCAAGTAGATGGCCATTCCCCACAAAGTTCTGCAAAATACTGAACTCATATTTCAGTTTTGGTTCCTTCCCATCCAGCTCTTTGGTGGCTACATTTCACCCATACCTTCTCTCACTTTCCGTGTGTGGCTAATAGGATTGTTTGTTTCCATCTCTACCAACAGCTCCCCTTCCTTTTCCATTATTCCAATTCTCATGGTCCTTTAGTCAGATCCCAAATATCTTGCTTACAGGGCATAGTCAGCAATAAAAACAGCCTCCAAGTGCTTGCTACTCTTGCCTTAAAAGGCTCCTCCCCTTATCAGCTCTCCAGGCTCGAAGAAAGGCAGAGTGAGGTTACACTTATACTCTACAGGTTATGCTAAGATTTGGGGCTCTGGAAGATTTGAAGCATAAAAATATCTTAAGAAGATAAGCATTTAAGAATATCAATTCTGGCTACATCATTCTGGATCAATTATAAGAGGGGCTTCCATTTTTAAAACATTTTAACTGGTTGAATTCTCTCATTACGTCTCAACTGCTTGTTTTAATTTCTCCTTTTAGCCCCTTGTAATTTTTAAAGTAGCTTGATTTTTTTCTATTATGTTATCCTGTCAGTCTGTCTACCTATCTATCTATCTATCCATCCATTCATCCATAAACTAAATCCATCCCTAAAACTAAATATTAAATCTCACTTTCTTTGGAAACATTTCCTTTTAGTGAAAGAAAAAGTAGAGAAGGAGCAAGAGGAAATAAAGAGATGTCAGAAGACCAAAAAAAAAAAAAAAGAAGAAAGAAAAGAAAAGAAAGGCCAAAATACTATTTTTCATTTGAAAACATGGTAGCAAAATTCAAGGAATTTATCATACTTTTATTAAGCTTCTTTCATTTACCAGGTGTTTTGGTCAGTACTGGAGATAGAAAGATAAAGAGGACATGGTCACATGCTGCATAGTAAAGAAAAACAGACTGCATGAACAAAGGCAAGAAACTATTTTAGAGACTGATCAAAAGAGGGAGTGATCAAACATACTGGGGGATAAGGAGGGAGGACAGCAATGCTTCGTAAGAAGGAGAGGACTGAAGCAGCCTTGTTAACTAGGTAAATGTTTCCAAAGAACATCTGGAGGAAGGAGTTTGCTGACAAGGAATAGTGATGTCAGGTCCTCTTGGTATTAGAGAGGCTTAAGGAAGCACTTGCTGGAGTAGTCAGGGTGTGAGTGGGGTACGGAAAGAGGTGACGCTGGTGAATGAAAAAGACCAGGTAGATTCACTCATTCATTCAGCTATTCATTTACCATGTATAAAGTTCATATCAAGTACAGGAATTGTGCTAGGAGTGGGGATATGAGGATGAATAGCATATAGTTTTTGTCGTGGAGAGACATGCAGTCTGGATGGGTGAGGACTGTCCACACAAATCATTTCTGCAATGTGTACAGTGGTGTTCCCTGGACAGACAGAGGTAGAGTTAGGGGCATCCCAAGCAAAGGGGATAGTACTAAAAACGATGGCACATAGAGGGTCCTGCATGTTGTTTGGGGTGCCTGGATCACAGTGTCTGTGCAGGAAGAATTGAAGGGCAAGAGGATGGAGAAGTGGATGGAACCTAAATGGTGATGGATGCCAGGTTAAAGAGTCTGGACTTTATTCTGCAGGCTGTAGGGAGCCCAGAAGAAGTTTAAGTAGGGGAGTGAAATGATCAGGTTTATTTTTTCAGAAAGATTACTCTGGGGTCATTAGAGGCAAGAAGAATCAGCTGACTTTACTGACAGTACTGGATGATGCATGGAACCCCTGGGAGAGCTGAAGAAAACTAGGCTCAAAGGTACTTTGAAGAATGACACCCTGCATCGCACTCAGGACTGGCTCCCCACGAGATGGCCACCTGAGACGCTGCTGCCACGGGATGCTGCAGACTTCCGGCCACAACATTTGCCAGTGAAGTGGAATTCACAAGGAGCCTCTTCCACCATTTACCTACTTTGGAATCCAAATGTGTGGCATGGGTGAGCCTAATTCACAGAGCCGGGGGCTCACGCCTGTGCCTTGGCTACCAAGCAGCCAGAAAGGTTGATTTCTGACTTCTACCTTAGGAAGTGGATTCCATAATGTTGGAAATTCACCAAGCCTAGTAAGCCTGGCCCCAAGGTGCTGGGTTGTCATGACAGATGGCACCTCATCTGGCATTAGAGTTAACGATGAGTTGGAAGCAGGCAGCCCTGAGAAGTGTTCAAAACATTTTGCAATAATTCAGGTGATATGTTATAAACTCTGATGCCAACAGTGGGAAGGGAAAAGAGGAATCAAAACTAAACATGTGAACTTTTAGAAGGTGGAATCTATTCAACCAGAAGATAGACTGGATAAGGGATGTGAGAAATAAAGGGCCATGGGGAGCCTGCCTTGAGGGACAGGGAAAATATACTAAAGGGTGGTAAATGTGAAAATAGGGGAATATACATTTTGACATTAAAAGTTTTTGCTTTTAGTGATATAGAAATTCACTTTTTGATATTTTGTTTTTTAATAATACTGACCAAATGAGATAATCATGAATTTATAAAACCCTCGATTGTGTTCAAGGAATTGAGATGCTTGCCCAAATTCAAAACAATTTGGCTTGTGAAAATAGGGGAATATACATTTTGACATTAAAAGTTTTTGCTTTTAGTGATATAGAAATTCACTTTTTGATATTTTGTTTTTTAATAATACTGACCAAATGAGATAATCATGAATTTATAAAACCCTCGATTGTGTTCAAGGAATTGAGATGCTTGCCCAAATTCAAAACAATTTGGCTTCTATTCTCTGAAATATGTATGTACTATATTATTGTAAATTCAGGATACAGAGGAAGAAAAATATGAAAGAACTGACATTTTCAGCAGGTCATCAGATGCTATTTTTCCTGGCATTTAGTTCTATCTAGTTAGTGGTTTACTTATTTAAATACATAGTATGTGTCCCAATTTCATATCTGTAGGGAATATTTCTCTCTGAATCATTTTGTGGTGATAGCTGCTACAATCTATCCAGTCTGGACTACTAGGAAAAGTGACAAGAAGGATAAATTGCTATTTGTCTCATGTCTACCACGAATCTTTTCTACTCAGGCAGGCACTCTGTAGACTCCTTGGGGGTGTCACTGAGGGGAAGTGGCAGCTCTGTTCTGGGCCCACCAGCAAAATGGAGGCCAGTGAACATGCTCCTGGGTGAGCCACGTGGAGGCAACTTTGGCAGGGACAGCTTTCCTCTCGGCTGGGTACATGGAGAGTGAGGTCTTAGAGCAGGGCAAAGACTTTCCCGTTATGTTGGCTGCTTTCTCAGAGCTCCCACAGATTCCTTGGAACCTTTGTTTGACAAACCAAAGCTCTTTTCTTTACTTCAGTGGAATTTGGGTAGTGAGAAGCCTCTCTTTTCTTTACATTTAGTCCTAGGGAGTGTAGGTGTTCATTTCCTCTTAGAAGCAGTTACTGAGTAAATAAGGTCCCTCTGGCTCTGAACAAAGATCTATCTTCATAGCTTCCTTTCATCTAGACAGTTCTCCCTAGCTACCACTATATGGCCTGAAAATTCTCCCTTTCCATCTTTTGATTCTATTATTATTACGAAAACCAACAACAAACCACAAAGTGCTCTTGACATCTTTGTACTGTTCTAAAACTTAGACAAGTGATTCTAGATTTATCAGAACTTTACTTAGCTGCATACAATATATCATCTAATAAAATATTTTCTGTGATGTGATGGAAAGGGGCTCAGGTTTAGAGTCACCAGCCTTGAGTTCTAACCTTGGTTCTTAGGATTAATTTTAAACTATGCAAACTTGGGCAAGTCAATTAGCATCTCTGGACATTAACGAAGAGACAGGACTGTCTTGAGGACATTGGCAAACGTTTTGATAATCTCCAAGACATGCACAAACCGATGTGTTGCTGATGCAGTACAGGAACAGAAGGGATGTGATGCACTCAGGACCCAGCGTGGTCCACAAGGTCCTGGGTTGTCTGGCCACACTGAGGGAACGTTCTGCTTCTTCACCCCCCATCACTCTCCCCTAACTCACTGTGCTTTGACCACCCACTGACCACGCATCCACATCAGGGCTTTTCACAGCTATTCTGCCAGCAATTCTCTGCATTGCATTCTTGCTTCTGCTGACTACTTCCTCAAATTTCAGCCTAAATAACAATTCTTCAGGTAAGCCTTCCTAGCTTCCCCAAAGTGAGTGGGATCTATTCCAACTAGCCTCATAGTTCCTGTGCTTCTGCTTTGTGGTATTTCTCAGAACAGCAGTTTAACAATCATTTCTACAGTTAATGGCATGCTGTCAATATTGACTATCCTACTATAATTTTTATAAGAACAGGAGTGATTTGTCTAGTTACTGTGACCTAGCTCTTGGGCCTTTGGATAGCGCCTGCTCTAAGGAAGGCATTCAGTAAGTATTTGGTGGGCAAAGGAATAAATAAACCCATCATGTGCCCTCCCACTTTCATGTTTTTGCAGATACTGATGCATCTGGTTGGGAGAGCCTTCTCCCTGCTTCAATTAGATATTCCTTCTTCACTGAGTGAATCAATTCAGACATTCATTCTAGGTCCTAGGTAACTCCTAAATGTTTCCACAATACCTTATATTTTCCTCATCTAGATGCTACTAGGTTTACCTGGGTGTTGTTAAAAAATACTGATGTTCAGGCATTATCTCAGAACGATTAAACCAGTACCTCTTGGTCAGAGACAAGCATCATCATTTCCTGAAAGGTCTCTCTGGTGATCCTATTATGAAGTCAGGGTTGAAGACCACTGATTATTACAACATATCTTTATCATCTATTGATATGTCTATCTCTGCCAAGAGGCTCAGGCCTTTGAAATAAGACTTTGAACTAAGACTTTTCATTGTACTATTCTCTGGATCTAGAATAGAACTGAGTATTTCACTGAGTCCTCAAAAAAAGATCTTTGAATGAATGGGTTAGATGAATGTAGACCATAGGGATAGAAGTAAGCACATGTCAATACCATACCACTTTTATGTCAGATATGGGTGTTGAGGGAATGCTTTAATAAAGACAATGACTTTTAAGTATTACACCAAGGGATTCTCCACTGAGTGAGAAAAATCTGTAGGAACCTTTTGTTGACAAAACTCAAGATGCTTTTTTCCCTCTTGGATTTATAAGAATATCTCAGTCATATGGAGAGCGTTCCAAAAGTATTTGGTTGCAAGAGAGAAATTGGATTGAACTACTGTGAATTGATGCCATCACATGTAAAAATTTCAGACAAAAAAGGCAAACGTATGCCAGTAGAACAACCATTGTGTTTTCTTTTTAGCAGTAAGTGTAGAGCAGCTGAACAGGATAGTATTTGGAAAAAATAAAAAAGAATAACGTTCAGTTTTTCTAAAACTTGATTGCCAAGAACAATACTGATTTACTTAGTGAAGGCTTCTGGTCAAAGGACAAACAAGTAGGTTAGTGGATGGGGTGTTCTACTTGCTTGCAAAACTTGGAGCTTTCCATAATTTAGAGTAGGGACCCATGAACTTCTTGAATTCACATCTAGAGCACATGTATGTGTTTCCCTAGGAAGATAGAATATAACTTTCATCAGATTCTTGAAGGAGTCCATCATCCAAAAAAACTCACTACTAGAGGGAGTTTGGGGCCCCTACTGACCACTGTGGCAAGAGCCCGAGTGGGCCAGGAAACCTAATCAGGTCTTCTGATCCAAACTGAGCAGAGCTGAGATTCTACAGCCTTGTCTGCAGTCTCCTGTTCAGCCAAACAGTGACCGTGAGGATTAGCCTGCTTCCCTATGTCTTATTTAACACTTTTACCTTTAGTTTCCATTCAGTTTAAATCTACCTTATTCGCCTTAAAGGTCTCAGAATTGCCATCATTCCAACACTACCCTCTCTTCATCTTCATCTCTTCACCCGCATTTATTTCCTGACCATTTCAGTCTCTTTTTCAAGCTTGTTTCTTTTAGATTATGTTCATAATATATGCAGAATATTTCAGATTGCATCATACAACAGGACTCCAGGGAACACTGGGTTTTGTCAGACAGATGGGATAAGAACATGTGAAAGAGACGGTGATAGATACATCAGAGATTGGAGAAGAAGCATAGAGAGAGAATGGGGTCAAGGATAGAGTGAGCTACAAAAGGATCAGTTCTTGAATGTGTCCTTGGATGGAGGTCATGATGGATCTCATGTGAGAGCACTTTCCTGGGGATGTGGGCATGGAAATCAGACTGAGGTTGGTTGAAGGGTAAGTGGAAGATGAGCCAATGGAGCCAATGAGATGGTTGTCTCTGAAAAGTAGGAAAGAAGGGGAGTACAGGGTTTTAGATGACATATTTATTTGCATAGAAGGCCTTTACAGGAAGGAAACAATGCAAAGGAGGAGAATATTTAGAGGCAAGAAGGGATATTTGATGGAACAATATCTCAACATGAAAAGAAAGTCCATTTTTGGTGTTTTGTTTGTATTTCATTGTGTAATCTCTTTGCAGATGAGTTGTTTATTGTTCTTAGCAGAGTGATATGTAGTGAGCCACTGTATCCATAAAGCACAGTTTCAGGAAATCAATATTAGAGTTATATCGAGAAGATAAAGATTCCTGATCCTTCACTTCAAAGATGTCTATCTCCATCTCTACGCTCTTCCCCTTTAATGTTAGTGGGAGACACATCCGTTCTCTTTTCTAGAGCAAACACCTTCACCACTGGTCTTGGTCTCGGGGGTTAATCCCACCTTTTCCAGCATTTTCAATCTCTATCTAGTTACATATGTGTTTAATTCACCCCCATGTCTCCCAAACGTTAAGCTAACCTTTAAAATCAACATTCCATTGCTCCCAACCCTTTTATCTCTAAAGTTCTCAAGAGAGTAATTTTTGCTGTCTCTTTTTTCTGCATTTCTATTTATTTATTCCCCCCTCACCCCTAATCTGGTCTTTGTTCTCACTACTTACTCGCCTTCACATGGTTCCTCACTTGCCATGAGGAGAAAGAGGCCTCCTCTTCCTCACTGCCTGCTGCTTCCCAGATTCTGTAGCCAAGTCTCACTGCCTTTGCCCCATGGAATTCCTTCCCTGTTTTCCAATATCATTGTTTCCAAGTTTGGCTCTTGCACACAGTAGGTATTCACAGCTGTATAACCCATGGTGCAGAGGTAAAGGGTGCCATGGGGGCACAGAGTTACTATGGTGTGTTGTGGTGGTGAGCAAAAAGTCCTATGATGTTGTGATTTACGATAAGAAATATATACTTGGTCTCCCTCCTTGTTTCTGGCACTGAGCTCCTAAAACCCTTGGGATTTCCTAAGTGAGGACAGTGACAAATGTCTTTTGTTATGCTAATGAGGTGACTTTTGGAAAGCCCCTGAGGAGGGGGGCTAGTTGCCAGGAGAACCTCAATCTCAATTCATTTCCTCAGGGAGGCGTTCCCTGACTTTACACTTGTCTGGGAGGTCATCTTATTAAAGTCTATCTTTTATCCACATCTAAATTTAAAGAGGACTCTCTATTTTCTCCATAGCATGAGATATGTGCTCAAAAAATAGCTACTAAATCAATAAATGAATAAATTATTCTTCTGGCTGAGCCTTCAGTCCAATCAGAATGTGTCAGTCTTCCTTCAAAGATCTGCTCCCACTCCATTTTCTCCTGATTCTTATATACTTTAACAACTCCAGCTCAAGACACCCCTGTCTAGACTGCAAACTGCTTAAGGGAAGAAAGCCTGTCTTTATCATCTCCTTAATTTCCACAGTGCCTCGTGTAATGTTTTGAATGCAGTGGGTGCTCAGGTACAACCCTGTGAATGGATGAAAGGAAAGTATGAATGAGTGCGTGACCCACCCGATCTATTCTTGTTTTGTCATTCTGATTCTTGTGGACCTGAGCCTCTCGGTCATCTAATTTGATGTAAAGCTTTTGCTATCTAATACTTTTCTAATTTCTTGAATAATACCACCTGTCTCCTGTCTGACCCACTTCAAGTTCCACACCTTGGTTTGTGTAGATTCCCAGCACAATGCTATGCAAAGCAGAGCCACTCAGCTTTTACAATCCTTTATGCCACTAACTTTCTACTCTGGACATGCTCTTTTCCACTGTTCCTTACAGACCTCATGCCTTCTTGTCTCTAGGTGTGTGTGTGTGCTATTCCTCCTATTGAAATGCCCTCCCTTATTCTCTTCTGACTTTTGGAATCTTCATATGTTTTTTAAGACTGACTTCATGGTCTTCATCCTGCTACAAAGAATGGCAATGTGCATACTGGTTTGAGGTGAGACAAATTTGCATTCTAGTATGAATCCTGGCATTGCTAATTCTGTGACTATGGTTGAATTTATATAACCATCTTAAGATTCAGTATCCGCACGTATAGAATGTGAATAATAAGAGTATGTTGTTTTTCTTTTAAGTGGGAATAATAAAAAGGGTTGTTGTGAGGATTAAATCAGAGAAGGCACACAGAGTACTTCGCATAGTACCTGACATATGGTGAGCACTTAATGATCAATAAATGCTGACCATTGTGGCTATAATGATAGTCATTGATAATAATAATTTGAAAACTTTTGGCTATTTAGCCCACACTGATCTCTCCTTTCTCTGAGTTTCTATTGCACTGAGAGTGAGCTCCACCCAGTTTGGCCTTTGTTGTTCCCTTATTATTTCATATGTGTAGGTTTTGCCTCCTCAATTCAATTGTAGGCTCTTAGAGAGCACCTAACACAAAGCCGACTGCATAGTAGGGATGCTCAATAAACTTGCTGCTTGGTTGATGGTTTTCGCCTCCATGCTGAACTAAAACCCAATAATGTCACCAAGGGAAACAATTCAGATCAGGAGTGAGCTCTTTCTGAATCCTCCGAAATCTAATTAAGGGAGCAAGAATTGTACTGTTGCACCAGACACAATGCAAGAGGAGAACAATTAATGCTCTTGTTGAAGTCAAAATGGAAAATGTTTCTCATCTCAAATGTCCTAAACCTGGGCTGCAGAACATGACATGTTCTCCCTATAAATTTGAGAGTAATATCCTTGAAATATCTATTCTGCTTCTGTAAACATTCATTTGTCTTCAGACTGGAACTTCCTTTTCTGAAGCCACAGATTTGTTTGCCGTCAACACCTGTGATATGAAACTCTTTCATCATTCTGACGGTGAAAATTAAGAACGTTCACCACATCCTATGGCAAACAGAGTAGAGAATGATCACAAAACATTCACAAAACAATGAGGAATATAAATGCACAAAATACCTTCATTTATTTATTCTTTGAACTTATTATAAATGCTCCCACTGTTTACCTTTTAGTATATATAATTCAACATGCATAAAACTTGGCTTTAAAAGGATGAATGTATTACCTAAAGCAGTTCTGGAAAAGTGAATTGCAGCAATAGTAGAAAAGAAGGAAGCAAACTTCCCAAGGATTTTGTGAGTGCTTTGGAGGACCTTACTCTCCTTTTCAAGCAACCTTTAAATTCTCCTTTCCCAGTCACTACTACCACCACCATCTACTGTCTCGTGCTTGTTCTGCTAGACTCACTTTTCTTTTCTAGATATCTTCAGCTACTCATTTATGTTTTTCTTCTTTACCTTTCCAAATGTATCTTTGCAGCCCCAAATTCCATAATGATTTAACACCCTAATATCAACATGAGTCACATTCCTCAGTAGCATTTGTTGAACAACCACTCAGTAAACATTTACTATGTGCTGATACCGTTTTGAACACTTACATACATAACCTCACTTAATCCTCACTACATTTATGAAGCAATCATTCTTCTTGCATGCAGATGAAGTTCTTCATCTCCATGCCACATCAGCCATTTGACACCCCAGCTAAACAATGCATCTAAGTCAGCTTGGCCTGCTATAACAAAATACCATAGACTGGGTGACTTAAAAAACAGTCATTTATTTCTCATAGTTCTGAAGCTTGGGAAGCCTGAGATTGGGGTGCCAGTGTGGTGAGTTCTGGTGAGAGCTCCTTTCCTAGCAGGCAGATGGCCATCTTCTTGTTGCATTCTCACATGGTGGAGAGAGGGATCAGCTCTGTCACGTCTCTTATAAGGGCACTAATTCCATTCATGAGGGCTCCACCCTCATGACTTAATTACCTCCCAAATGCCCCACCTCCAAATACCATCACATTATAAGTTAGGGCTTCAACATATGAATTTTGGAGGGACACAAACATTCAGTTCATAGCACCCAGCATCCTGAATTTGATGCTTCCCCAACTTGAGTTGCCTCAGCTTAACTCCTTAACCTAGCTTTTCTTAATACTGGACTCTCTGAGTTTGCCTTTCAACCCTCTTATCCTTCATTCTTTTCCTCTTTATCAATTCCACTGGCTCAATTTGGATGACACATTACTCCACGGCTGAATCTTCCAATGCTGTTCTCACCGCTATATCACATGCACACCACACTTGATATTCTGGCATTCCATGCCTGGTGCTATTGTAAAATCATATATCAGCTGGACAGGGTTAAACCCCAAAATAGAATAATATATACATTTGCTCAGCTCTCACCAACCTCAACTGGGGATCTGAGGCTGTTTGGAAAATTCATTTATCCAGCTTTAATTGATTTACTGGTTTCCTCCTTGCTCCCGGCCACACATAAACTTGAAATTAGAGTTTTTAAGAAAAATATCTTTGAATTGAGGAAACAAACTACTCTGATTTCTGTACTGCTTTTAAGATACAACTCATTAATCACAAAAATACAGCAGGAATATATATAAGCACATTATTTAGCTTATAGACAACATATTTTATATAACTTTTTTAAACTTCTTTTCATATTCTTGCATAATACTTCCTAAACTAATTATTGTATTAGTAAACGTCTTAATAACAGAAATGGTTAGGAAAATAGGCTCTGGAATCAAAATGCTTCTGTTGAACATTCTGGTTCAACGCATACTATCTATGTGACCTTGGGCAAGTTACTTATCACTCTGTGCTTCCATTTCTTTTTTATTTTTAAATCTATATAATGGCAGTAAGAGTATTTGTAAGGTTGTTGTGAAAATTAAATGAGCTAATGTATGTAAAGTGCCCAGTATATTACTCAGAACATAGTAATCACAAAATAAATATTACCTGCTAAAATTACTGCTGTTATTATTATCATCATTACTATTATCATCATCATTCCTGAGTCTATAGTCATTGCTCAATAAATACAGTTCGGCTTGAATGCAAAACTATTCATCTTCCTCAAATTGAGGCCACTTCACAATAGCCATGATGACCCATTTTTAGATACAATTTTTTATCCAAATTGGTATACTTTTGGAAAGTATAGGGGATCCATTAATATTTATGTTGGGACAGCAGTCATAAACTGAATCTGTTCCCTGCAAACCAGAATGTATGGTCATGGGAAGTAATATCTTTAGGAAATGGTTTTCCATAGTCTACTTAATAACTCTGTGCCCTCCTTTTCCACATTGGTTTTAAAGACATAACCACTTAACAGCTGGCCAGACTTAACATTGCCTTTAATTTTATTATCCAATATAAATTAGACTGCCAAATTATTAACTCTAAAAATCAGTAATTGTTAATTGTTATTTACTCCTTGGTGTTCTTGTCATGGTTAGCTGTTCATGCATGTTTATTTATAACTGAAAGCCTTGCCCAAAGTACCTGAAGAATCAAAAGGTGAACTCCCTTACCAGTATTAGGAGGTCCAGATTTCTGCCATTATTCATGATAATGGTTTCTATGCATTGTCTGGAAACATCCGTGTATATACATCTTATTTTTACATTCCTCCTGTACTTTGTCTTTTTTGGTCTTTCTGGACTTTCTTTTTAGATTGAAAGTCTCCTTGATGGTAAAGGCCAGATGTTGAAAAAAGACATTGACAAGTGCTCTCCAGTTAGAGTAAAAACATTGATGGGTTGATATCATATAGTCTTACTAGTTCTACCTCTTTATTCCAGTACCCTTCCTTTCCATCCCCATCCAGTTACTTTAAACACAAAACACAACGAGGACTTATTTAACAGACACCGTTATCCTGTCATCATAAAAAAATTAGGGTGTGAGCAATGAAAAATATAATCCAACTCATACTGCCTTGTTTTCTATAGAATCATTTTCATTCCTGTCACATTGAATGAATAGAGCAACGAATTCTGTGAGTCTCCATGCACAGTTTACCTAAAGGGATATTCATGTACAATGCCAAAAGTGAAAGGAAAACGAATGATTTTTTTCTCGTACAATGGCCCACTTCAGAGAGTGCCAAGAGGCCATTTCATTTTCACTAGTAATTTGTGAATTTTGAAAAATGCCTTTCTCTCCCCACATCTCCATTCTATCCCAACTCCAACCTTACCATCATCAAAACAACAAAAAGAGAGCCGGTGAGTGGCAGCCTTTGTCTCAATCCCCAATTCTTGTCCTTACTTTTACTGCTAACATATGGCGGAAAATGAAGTTTTCCTCCCCATAACCAGTGCTGCCCTAGGGCCTAATTAAAGCTTTCTTTGGGCCAAGAGAGGGAGTTGCAGGCTCATTACAGGGAAATCAGAGATGGATGACTTGTGCTTTCTTACTAGCTTCTTGTGTTAATAGATGTAGCTTCTGCTACCAGTATTTAGGACTATCATCAAAAATTAAAATGTAGGTTTTCAGATTTTTTTTAAATTAATAACAAAATACTTTTTCCCTGTCTGTTGATCAAACTACTAATCCAACTGATGGAAAGCCTTACTCCTGGAGTTGTTTTTACTTTGAGTTGAAATTACGGTCCTTCACCAACAGCCTCTCTTCAGGGTTCTCTTGTGGCCCAGTGCAGATCATCCAAGGATAATGGCTGATTTTGAGGCCACTCTGAGCAAAGGCATCTTGCCATTAGAGATACAGCTCATAACTCACTGTATCATGGTAGAACTTCAGCACTCGAATGCCTCAGTGCTGTAATAATTTGTAAAGAATAGAACATCCAGGCAGGTGAAACTGAGAACAAATGACAAATCCAGGAGAAACAAAAACAATACAGGTAGTCACCTATACCCCCTAACTCTCTGTTTTGAGCATTGTAAAGTGCATGATTTCTTGATGAGAGTGGAAACCCTTATTCTGCATCCTTGTACAATCAACTCTTCACATAGATTACGGTATACAGTAAGGTCTAGATGTCCTCACACGCCCAGGACATCCCCTAAACAAGATTCCATCCACATTCCCATCCGACTCCTGACCAATTCCAGTTCATCTTGCCTGCTTGAGATAAAATGTTGCCTCTTCTGGGAGGTCTTCCCTAAGCCCAACCAAAAGATTAGGCCCTCCATTATGTGCTTCAACATACTGCCTACTTCCCTTCTTTGTAATTACTTGTGGAACTAGGCCTATTATAGCTCAGTCATCTAAGAAGTGTTCAGATCAGGAACCCTAAAAATACAGGTCTGGCTCTTCCTCACTCACTACCCACTTGGTTTTCAGGCTCTTCTTTAGACTCCTGGGGGCCTTGGTGTATAATTTGTATTTGGGTGATCTGACTATCTAACAAGCAGACTAAGGATCTACTAAAGGCATAAACAAAGGAAGGTCACATGGCAAAGGCAGAAAAAGAGAGAGAAGTTCAGCTTCAATTCAATAATCTAGAATTTTGCAATCAAAACTGATATTCTGATTCACTATATGTATAAGTTTGAGTTATTAAAGTATTTTGATTAGGATTATATAAAAGGGATGCATTAAAATCTTGTTATTTTGGGGGGTCTCTCAACATCTTTATCTGGCCATCAGGTGGGTGTGCACACAGGGGAGTTGGATGGAGGCCCAGCCACATCTCTGGCAAGGGTGGGCATGGCTCCCACTGGCCAGACTATGGTGAGGTGCTGGTGTAACAGCTTCAGCCAGGGAACTAGCTGGCATAGGTCTTAGTGCAGATGATGGGCCATTTTCTTCTGAGTAAATGTGGACATGAACTCAGCCTCTACAAGGCTACTGGACTCTTGAGTATGCTTTTTATGGTGATTATTCCTTAAGTCCACTCATTCAGTTCTTCTAGAATGTTCTTGGGCAATTTCTCAGGCCTCTATTGAGTATCCTTCCCTCAGTTTGCCCTTTCACCCCTCTCCCTTTTGCTCTGTCACTCCTGGCACACGTCCTATTTATCCTTCCAACTTCCCCACCATTCCTTTGTTCTTTTACAACGGACCACGTGCCACAGTGACTGTTACGTATTAGGCACTGAGGAACATTTTGGAAGAGGTTATTTGGTGGCATTTTCCTTAGTTAAATTTCTGCTGCTAATAAATAGGAATAAAAACTGGAGGAAGCTTATTGCCCTGTCTCTGAATATTTTTTCCTGATACTCCTTTCCACCTTGCACTCTAGCAAGTATACTTCACTGATGAGTTAAGTGAACAATTACCATATTATGTGCAAAATTCATTAATTCAACATTTATTTGAGAAAATTACTTGAGTACCTTCCTGCTCTCACAGAACATAACAGTCTGTAAGACAAACAATAAACAAGTGAAAAAAAAACCCTAATATATAATTGCAAATCATGATAAGTGCTATTATAGCAGGTCTTAATTATATTCAGGTGCGCCTGCAGGGTCAGATTCATTTGTTTTCTTCAAATAAAATTAAACCTACCTTTGAACTCCCAACCTATCAGCCTGGTAGAAATTCAATCACAGTCATTTTGAGGGGCCACCCCTTCCTCCCTCCACGATACGGGCAAAGAAACCCCCAATGAAGCTTTTCAGTGGCCCAGAATATGGGGAGGAGCCTTACTCTTCAAGCCAGCATGGCTGGGATTGGATTGCTCTGGTCACTGTGGTCACTGAGCCCATGTGGTCCTGGATTCGCAGGCAGCCTGTCGCTCCCATGCCACTCCTGAACTCAGAACTCTTAGCTGAGGCAATGAGTCTGGTTCCAAGGGACCAACATTCCTAGAGACTCACTGGAACCCTGAAGCATCCCTGAAATGCTGCCGACAAACTGGAGCAGGACACACTGCCAGAGGCATAAGTCTCTCTCCTCTCCACTCTGGGGTACCTAGCATAATCTCCTCTTGGAAATTAGGCAAAAAACCTGGGAGAGAAAAATTTTAAAAAGCAAAACAGGGGCTTCCCTGGTGGTGCAGCTGTTGAGGGTCTGCCTGCTGATGCAGGGGGCACGGGTTCATGCCCCGTTCCAGGAAGATCCCACATGCCGCGGAGCGGCTGGGCCCGTGAGCCATGGCCACTGAGCCTGCGCATCCGGAGCCTGTGCTCCGCAACGGGAAAGGCCACAGCAGTGAGAGGCCCGCGTACCACAAAAAAAAAAAAAAAAAAAAAGGCAAAACAATAGGTCTTACTATTTTGCTTCTCATATACAAGCAAAAAGAAAATGCAAATTAATCTCTCAATAGATCATTCCAGATACAAAATTCAAGAAACACATGGGGTTGCACTGAAAATAACAAGGTGGAACCTATAAGAAGTCAGACAAAGTCTAGCTGGAGGCTGAGAGAGGTGAAGACACTATGGAAAGAGGGGGGCTGGGGAGCACTCCTGGCAGGGAGGCAGCCATGTGAAAGGCCTGGAGGTGGATCAGAGCTCTGGGGGCTCCCAGACTGAAAGACCAGTTTGAAAGAAGCTCCTTAGATGATGCAGACTGTTATAAAGTCAAGTTGGAGAGATAATAATAGGAAATCTTTCTAAATACCAACCACCTCTTGGACCTTTAAATGTACTGTCTCATATAATCCTCACACCTGGCCTTTATAAAGAACATTCTAGGTAACTAGCACAAAGACATAATTCCTGACCTCAAGATGTTCATATTCTGAGGAAGCAACACAGGCAAATAAACTATACAATATTGTGTTGAAGGTGAATGGCATAAGCACAAGAAGCGATAGAACACAGAAGTAGTACATCTAATCCAGACTGGGGGAGACCAAGGAGGCTTCCTGGTGCCTCCTGGCATGTATCTGTAGGAAAATGCCGGGCAAAGAGAGCAAGGCATCTCATGCAGTGGGATTCACATGTGTGAGGGGTCAAAGGATGAGAGCTCCTTGTGCACTTGAGAATGCTAGAACTTTCTCACAAGTACTGTACCTTAGGACTTGGTTAATTCACCATTTGGTAAAGCATGGACTCAGGAGCCAGTTTGCCTTGGTTGGAGCCCTGGTGCTTCCATTTCTCAGTTGGATGATGATGACAGTCTCCTTGAACTCCTGTGTCACAGTTTCTTCAACTGTAAATTAAGGCTAATAATAGTGGCTACCTCCTAAGTTCTATGAGAATCAAATGAGTAAATCAAGGTAAAAAACTGGCACATGAGTATTTCATACTATGTATTTCTGATACTTAAAAATACAAGCATGGGCTTCCCTGGTGGCGCAGTGGTGGCGCAGTGGTTGAGAGTCCGCCTGCCGATGCAGGGGACACGGGTTTGTGCCCCAGTCCAGGAGGATCCCACATGCCGCGGAGCAACTAGGCCCGTGAGCCATGGCCGCTGAGCCTGCGCGTCCGGAGCCTGTGCTCCGCAACGGGAGAGGTGAGAGGCCTGCGTACCGCAAAAAAAAAGAAAAAAAAAAAAAAGAAAAAAGAAAATACAAGCAGATCCTAAAATATTCTTTTTCATTCTTCTTTATTTCTGTGTAAACAGACATACTCCATTCTTATATTGCGTCATGTTACCACAGTTGTTAAGTCACTCTAGGGGAAAATAAAGTGGAATACTCTAGGTTTCCCCTCTTTTAGGAAGGGAAGAAAGAGATGCTCCCCCCATGGACTCTCCAATGCTCCTTCGTAAATTTTCCACTCCTTGGACCATCATATTTCAGTGCCTAAGATAGTAGGGGCTCAATAATATTTGTTAGATCAATAAGTGAATAGATTCAGTAAGTATTCAACAAGATTCAATAGATTCAATGAGCTTGTGTTCTGAGGAGAAAAACAGGAACAAAGTGTTGTTCTTAGCTAGTACCCTCATCAATCATAATTTGCAACATATTGGAATAAACAATTCATGGCTTATACAGCTAGGTAATAGAAACGAGGTTCAATTTAAAATATAGTACTTGAGGATCCATTTGTACATCATCCCACAGTCACATTTAGAACTCAAGCCTCAGCCTGCTGTGCTTCTCCAGCATGAAACCAACCTTTTCAGAACCTAGTCACACTTCATCTTGTCAAGACCTTACTTGGCTTTCTTGCCTGTGCAATACAGTTATCTTTTCCACCCCATGGAAAATCACCAATGAGACTCATCAATGTTGTGGCCTCTTGAGTCTCTCCAGATCCTGTGTGAGGGCAGCAGGGAGAGGAGACCGCTCACCCAAGGTCCCGGTTGGTGTGGCACCCTTACTCCCCTTGCATTGATTACTGTGAGATTTCTCCTTTTTGTTTCTTATGTTAACCTCTTTCTCTAACCCTAAGGAAATAAAAGATACAGTTCAAATCAAAAAGGCATCATACACATGCTACTATGTGTTTTCAATAGTATACATTCTGGTTTAAATTATCTCAAGGAACAGTCTCTTGAGAACCCAGCGCAAGTTCTCTGTGTGTGTGTGTATACGTGTGTGCGCGCGCGCCCCAGCTCGTGGAGTTGTGAAGTGGGCCACATTTGCTTCTGACACTTTCCCCCTTATCTCTGCAGTCCTCCCTCATGTCCTGTGCCCCCCTCAACCCTAACTCTGTCTCTAGGTATCCAGGGTTTCCCTCCACAATGCCCAGCATAGGTTTGGAGTTCCCCACTCACCAACCTACTTTTCATGTCCCCATCCTATCCCTCATCTATTCATTCTCCAAATATTTACTGAGCACCTACACACTGCCCTACATGCTCTGGATACCACAGTATGCAAGACAAGCATGCCTTTGACTAGCGGACTTGCATTTGGGGAAAGAGACATAATGAAAGCAAGTATATAAAGTAATTACAAACTGTGGTGATGCTATGAAGGAAACAAACAGTGGTGAGAGAGAAAATAATGAAGAGAAGGCTACCTTTAAGGTGGTCTGTTAGATCTTTCTGAAATCCCAAGGATGGGAAATGGCCAGCCATAAAAGAACAGAGACAATAAAACACATACACGGGCTTGAGGTGGGTAAATCCAAGCAAGTTTGAGAGTCCGGAGGAATGTCAGAGTGGCCAGAGCCACGCTGGGAAAAAAAGTGGAATGAGAGGAGGGAGGGGGGCACGTCATACACGGCCTCTGGGTCTTGGTCAGGAGGTCAGATTTAGGGTCTCACTCTGATCTATTAATTTTACTGAATAACTTAATTCTGAAAGCACTTAAGAGCATTTGGCTTTGGAGTCATACAAGGTTGGGTTCAAATATTGGCTCTGACACTAATTATATCTTGTTTCAAAATTTGAATGATGTCTTGCCCAGAGGCTTGAGGTAAGAATCAAATGAGACAATGTGTGTCTATAGCACATTTAACCAGTAAATGTCCAATTGATAGTTGTTATTACTGTATTAGTCAGCTATTATTGCATAGCAAACAACCCAGGAACATACAAATTTACAAGAGACATGTGTATACAAGTCAGCTGAAGGTTGGCTGGCCTAAGGCTAGACTTCACTGTTGGTGAGCTCTGGTCTCCACACATGTCATTCTGGGGCCCAGGCTAAAGGGACAGCAGCTTCCTGGGGGTAGTATGGCAATGGCAGAAAGGTAAGAGATCAAGGCCAATAATGCAATCACATTTCAAGTCTGCTGATAACCCTTCGGACAAACCAAGGCATAATCTGAGCCCAAAATTAAAAAGGAGGGAATTACTGGGCTTTGAGTCCTAAGTCCAGTATGTAAATATTTTAAATAATAATCTAATCCACTACAATTACTGTGGCGGATAATAACCTAATATGTTACCTTACTCAGGAATGCCATTGTTTTCATAAGACTATTATGAACACAGAGAAATGAATGAATGGAATCTACAGCAAATACTTGCTTCAGAGTAAGGAAAAGTTTCTTCTTATTCAATAACTGACCCACCACACCCCTAATCTATTTGTTTTGTACATTTGGAAATTAGTACTTTATTGCATTTCTATGAGAAATGTATTTTCTTCTAAAAATCGTTATTATAGAACCACTGAGGTTGAAAATCATTTCACTGATTGATCGTAATGTAGGGCTGGCTGTTTTTCACAAGTGGCTTATTATGCATAGGCCAATAGAAACAAAGTACTGTAGTAACAGAATCAATTAAATTGTCTTTAGAAACCAAGTAGAGAGCTGAATGATTAGGAAGGCTGTGCATAATCTTTCCTCTCTGTAACTTCAAGCCAGCCACTCAGACTCATTTTACAGAGGAGGAAATGAAAAAATGGAGAGCTGTACACATAAGTAATAACCATGAGGAACTGGGACATTCGCCTGCTCTCCATAGGGGGTGAGTGAAGATACTAAAATACATTATAGCCCAATTCCTTGATGAAGTCAATCCAGCCAAATCGCCTTATATTGGTGCCATGATGGCTCAGGGAGAAAGGCATCCTGCATGCCAAAATCCAGTGTGAGAGCAGCTTTCTGTGGCTCTCTTCACAGACACAACAGAGCCTCAGAATCACAGAGGGAGCTGAAAGGCTGTTCAGAGACTAAACAATTATGCCTCCCATACTGCACTTGCTCTTATAAAAAAGCAAATAGGACCTAAAGTGAACAAAATTGCCAAAGATTGTATTTGAGTTTTCATTCACAGGCCTTTGAGGGACTGTTTATCCCAGGGATGGAAATTAACTTGATTTTATAAGGTACTAAGCTGGAATCACTTTATATTTGATCTCAGTAAAGATGCTGTCAATTTTCACTTATTCCTGAACCATGAGAGTGCAGAGAAAAATCAGCATCATGCTGTTTAAATTCTAATTACGTGCAAGGAAATAACTTGCCTACTTAAAAATCTCCCTGGCTCCATAACCCTATCACACACCCTTTCCCCACCAGCCCTGTTCCAGAAATGTCTTTAAAATACAACAGTTCTTTTATACTGAGAAAACAAAGGTACAAAACAAACAAAAAAAGGACGTCCTTTTGATATCTGAGTTTTTTTTGTTTTTTTGTTTTTTTTTTTGTTTGTTTTGTTTTTTGCGGTACGCGGGCCTCTCACTGTTGTGGCCTCTCCCGCTGCAGAGAACAGGCTCTGGAAGCGCTGGCTTAGCGGCCATGGCTCACGGGCCCAGCTGCTCCGCGGCATGTGGGATCTTCCCAGACCGGGGCACGAACCCGTGTCCCCTGCATCGGCAGGCGGACTCTCAACCACTGCGCCACCAGGGAAGCCCCGATATCTGAGGTTTTAATAACTATTTTCTGAGAGGACTAACTGATACTTTCTGTTTCGGTCTATTGCCATATTTTGCTCTCTTAAAATAATATTTTTTATGAATGAAAATTTTCAGGAAGCCAATATATTAGCAATTAGATTTTTATAAATCCTTATATGTAGACATCCTACCCTTTAAAAGGTCCTGTTCCCCACTTCTGTTTCATCCTTTCTTTGGAATTGTGCTGGAGATCACCCTTGAAGGGAAAATTAAAGCACACATACACGTTCACACATAGAAACACTCCCAGAGATACAGAATAGGATTATCACTTTGATCTACCAGTCATAGGATGCTGAAAATACAGTAGGTACTGTGCTAAACAATTTACATGGATGTTCCCATAGCATCTCTAGTAAAGAGTAAATAACTTCCCCAAGGTTCCACCTAGAACAGATTTGAACGAGGCAGTCTGAACCCACAACCCATGTTTTTAACTGCCATGCCATCTACCTTAGTTTTCATCATGCTTGAGATCTCTTCTTGGATACACAGCAAGAGTCCGCTGCATTTGTTTTATGCTGGTGTAATACGTGTCACTGTGTTGACTTATACAGAGTTCAAGAATCATTAGCAATTAGGTTGTCTGCATATATGTGGCTTGTTTTTCTAGATGTGTGTGAAGCCAGAGGTTTTAACTGTGTATACCACATTTAACCAGGGAACAAAAAATTAATGATTAGGAAGTTTAGTAAAACTGTGCTCAAAATATGGTTTTTACTAGTTAATTCTCATACTAGGATTGTATTTGTCAGCCATTCTGTAATGGAAGGAAAGATAAGGACTTTCTGTGGACTGAGGAGAAGACAGTGAAAGCAACTACGTCAGGAAAGTAAGAGAGCCCTTAAACCAGAAATCTGAGAGATTATGTGGGCGGGAGAACAGGAGGGCAGAGACCCAAGGCAAGAGAGGCAAATGTGCCACTTTGGCAGGAGAGAGGAATGGGGAAGAAGGAAGAGATTGGAGAGGTTCCCCAGAGTTGTAACTGGTGAAATCTGTGACAGTGGCTGGTGAGTGAGGAGCAGTGAAGGACTGCAAGGTCCCTCAGAGGCCAAGAGGATTTTACTCTTGGTGGGTGTCTGGATGGTGCCGTCCGTTGACCTGAAGCAGATCTTGTCTAGTGAGTTCAAATTCATTGATGTCAACTAGTTTTCTAAGGGTTAATCATCTAATTATAAGTTCATCACCCTGAACTACTATCCTGCAAGCTTTGGTTTAATTCACATGAATATCATGAAAGTATCTTTCAAACGTTAGCTGAAATCTAGATACCTTCTGTCTACTCATCCCTCTTAGGAACCAGTCTATAACTGGGAATAAAATTACCTTATAGTGTAACAATACAATATAATATCATTTAGTCTAATGTAGTAATAATATAATACAATGCAATATAATAATCTTTGTTATTATAATAATAGCTAATCAGTATTGATCACTTACTATGTGCCAGACATGTTGTCAACTTCTATCCAAACAACAAACATATGAGTTAGGGAGCACTGAAATAAGGCTTTGAAGAGTTCGACAGCTTGTCCAGTTCACATATAAATGCCTAAGCCAAGGTTTAACTCATGTTATTTGATTCCAGAGCCAAAGCCCTTAACAACTAAGGTATCTTGCTTTTCTTTTTGTACTTGATCTCCCCAAATCATTTGTTATACTACTAGAGACCTTTCAACTCCTACAACTGTCTTCATGTAACTTCTACTAACCATGCTTGCTTTAATGTGTGTGTGGACAAAGCACCATTTTAAAATACCTGAAAAGCAAATTTATTCTTTTCATTCAGTCAAAAAATTAGAATTATATAGGTAGGCTAGCAGATTGGTATAAGAAGAATATTTCTTCTTATGCTTCCTCTCTAAATTGTTTACTTTTTTCTTATTTCTTGTGATTGAAATTTTCACACTTAAATATTTGTCTTGATACACATAATTAAATTCAGAGCAATTCAAGCTTAAATGGCTAAATCTTTGGAGTACTAAATTTAATGCATGAATTACGGTGATGGACTAAGATGGCATATAATTTTTGAATATAACTACTGAAACTCCACTTTCTGTTGCCTGAGCCCACCATGCTAATTTGATAGATTTAAAAAGAAAAAGCTCTTTGATTTGGAAAGACAGAGCAGAAAATTGATGAGCATGAATCTTGCATTTTATCATTCAAGTGAATATGATAATGATGGTATCATTAGGCAAAATAATAATGTGACAGTTTCATATGATGAAGGAACACTTCTGCCACAGAGATTTTAAATGTCGAGCACCTGGATTCCCAGATGTTTACCAGTTTCATCAGTACAAATCCTCTGCTAACCTGTACTGTTTGAATAATAACTTCGAAAGGTGTTGGGTAGTTATAGAGCAGAGATGAAAACACATAATCACTGCTGGTGGTAGGGAGAATAATATTCCTTTATCCATTTATTAAAATCAATCTGTATTTACTCAACACATCATAGTTTGGATTACTTCAGAAAGACTAAGAAAATCAAATTCAGTTGTGACCTTCATCTTCAAATAGTTTTTAATTATTCTTTTATAAAGGATACTTTCACCTCCTGTGCATGCATGTCAATTTCTTCAAATGTAAACAGTCTTGAGCATGTGTGTGTGCGCGCGCATGTGTGTGTTGGGGTGGGAGTGTCTTTCTGTTGGGAGTGGATTTTTCTCTCCAAGTAGAAACAATTTCTGCTTCCTCCTATTGTCCCATGATTACTGGTTTACAGAAGCCCTGGGTTTTGTATGGAAGCCAAGTTTCGGAGAGGCCAGTGTTTGTTCACCCACTTACTGTAATTCATAGGTGTCTTGGCACCTGGCGGAACAGGTAAGTAATTACTAAGCTTCCTCTTTCATTTTTATCCCAAGGTCCTACCTTCTTTTTAGTTTGGAAACACAACATAATAACTGAGCGAGTCTGACCTATCGAGAAAACGGCTTTGTTTAGGTGTGGTGAATTGTTTTCACCCAGTTCTTCAAAGCAATCACATAGTGCACACTTGCTTACTGACAGGAAGCAGCAAATTGTGCCAAATTTTGTGCCCTTTACCAAATGAACTTCTCATCCTGACAGTTCTAAATTCCAGTTCCCTAAGATTCATGTAAGTTTGGAGAAAACACCTAAGTAAACCTGACAGTAAAGCACCACTGTCATGCTTCAGTGGTTTCATCATAGCTGCATATGGGGATCACTTGGGGACCCTCAAAAACCATCATACCTGGGGCCCTCCTCCAGAGGTTCTGATCAGTTGGTCTGGAGTATGGCCCGAGATTCAGCATGTTTCAAAGCTTCCCAGGTGATTCTCATGTGCAGCCAAGGCTGAGCTCCTCCAGTCAAGAGACTGAAAGGTCATTCAGTCAACAAGAGCTCACTGTTTGGATCATCTTCTGGCCATTGGTTGTTATTTTCCACATGTATACAGGCTACTTCACTGACTTAATTACTTACTTAAAATTCTCAGAACACAGCAAAGCACTCTCTGTGAATGTCAATTTGTTGAAGAGTACTGTTCTAGGGGACAAGATTTGATTTTTGCTTAGGTTAAAAAAATCAGTCTAAGCTTATTTGAAAGAGATTTAGAAAGAACGTTCAAGTTTTCTTTCTTGTGATCATTTTGTTTTTATCATTTTCAGACGTAAAAAAAAACCCCAGCAGTTCTTTATTTTCTGGCTATAAGGTAGATAGAATATTTTTACTGTAGAAAAATGACAAATTTTACCAATGGGTTAGTTAGTATTCCTCTTACTTCTAATACAGTGAGGGGGCCTCAAACCCTGATGTTCAAGGGAATAAAAAGATAAACAGGGAGTCAGGACCTTGTATAGAACTCAAGGAATTTCTGCCTATATGTAAAAAGTTTATGGCTTTTTAAAAAACCAGGCTTGGGACTTTCCTGGTGGTCCAGTGGTTAGGACTCTGTGCTCCCACTGCAGTGGGCACGGGTTCGATCCCTGGTTGGGGAACTAAGATCCTTTGTGCTGCACAGTATGGGCAAAAAAATAAATAAATAAAACAGTGGACATGTAAATCAACTATACTTCAATTACAAAAATTTTTTAAACACTAAAAAACAACAACAACAGGCTTCCTCTGAAGTATTTCTATAAAGAATAAAATGAAAAATATATTTGAAAAATAAATGTTATTATTTGCTAGAAAAATGCCAATTTTGGGGGGAAACCCTGGCCTCTGGTGTTTACAGCCTACTTCAAAGAATCCTGTTTCATTACCTCAATATCTGGATCCTTTCTTGATTCAAACAGAAATTCAAATAGGCTGAAATTCAACATATGAAGTATATTTTGCTTAACTGAATGATATATTGGTTTTCCAGATTTTCTTAGGCTTGAGATGGCATCATTTAGATATGTGATCCCAGGATAATTTCAATCAAAAACTGTATTTTCTACAAGTCGAGATTCATAGGTAAACATTCCTGTTGGGTTTCCAAGTTTTTCTAGAAGGGTTCATGGGTTATAGGTATCCACTGTGGAGCCTACAACAGGCAGGAATCTGTCTGGCCTGCTTGAGTGGTCATTCAAGAATCAGAGCTCCAGTACTGCGAACAGCGGGAGAAGGGACATTCTGAGGGATGGTGCAAAGGGGATGGGTTTCCCCCCGCTTTGTTGGGGGGTCCAATTCTAAGCTTCTAACACTGAGGAAAGGTAATCAATCTTGATTTAAATGTTGCCAAGACCTCCATACTGTGTATACCTCTGCTATGACCGTCAGGGCCTCTTGTCTTGTGTTAATGTGATTAATATCAGATTCTAGGTCCCCTGTTACATCAAATAACCTGAATATTTGCCCCAACATGTCATAACCCTTCCTTTAAGATCTGAATGATTTGCTCTGCCTCTGAAGTATATCCTGACTCCAGCCCCTTCTATCCTGTTCCACTGCTACCACCTTAGTCAAAGCCACCACTCTGTTGCCTGGACTCCTGACATAGCTTCCTTATGGATGGTCTTCTTCATGCACTCCTTCAGCCTTCCCAGCCCCAGCCCTAATCTGTTCTCCACACTGCAGTCAAGTGATCTTTGCTCTGATCGTGTTGCTTCTTTCCTTAACTCTCTCTTCTTAGAATAAAACCCAAACTATTTATCACAACCTTGCCTTCCTCTCCAGTCCGACCTGTAATCTCCTCTTTCACCTCGAAGGTTTTTCAGTGTCTCAAACTTGCAACCGGGAATTCCCTAGCAGTCCAGTGGTTAGGACTCTGCACTCTCACTGCTGAGGGCGCAGGTTCAATCCCGGGTTGGGGAACTAAGATCCTGCAAGCCTCGCTGTGCAGCCAAAAAACAAAAACAAAAAACAAAAAAAAAGCAACAACAACTTGCAACCATCTCAGGGCCTCCAGTCCTCACCTCCAGAAAGCTCTGGAATTCATACTGGCCAATATTTTAGACTTGCCAAAATGCCTGCACCTGTAGTAGGATTCCATGGTAAAAGGTTTTGCAGCTGTATAATTGTTGTTTTTAGCACCTGTTCAGACTGTACCCCTACCAGTCCCACTCCCTTGGGAGGAGGAGGTAGATGCTAATAGCAAGGTGGGATCACCCAGGGATTTCCCTGAAGAAGGCGTCCCAGATGAGTGAGCTCACACCCGATGCCCTCCTAGTCCCCAGCTGGCTCAGCAGCAGGGTGTCCAACATAATATGCAAAGTCTACACTTTAGAAGCCAAGTGTCTGCTGTCAAAAGTAAGACTGTAGTTCATCCTGAGAGCCCAGGTTCCCAGCCAGTATGCAGCAGTGCATGCACTACAAAGGTAATGAAATATCGATGTTTTCAATCTTAGTGTGCTCTCCATATATGATCAATTTCTGTGTGGACTATGATACAGAAGAAAAAAAGCTAGATAATATTGCAAGGTCAGATATGGTGTTGATGGTCCCCCTCACCCCCATGTCAGCAAGCTTAGTGACTGCCCAGGGCCCTCTGTAGCACTCCAGCAGTTTCTGATGGAAACTTTGCTCTTACCCTGTTCCTCCTCTCTTTTTTTCAGTACTATTATATGTACTGTATTCTCTTATGTCAAGCGTTCTACTAGGAAACATAAAAAAATATCTTTGCAGTATACTCTGAAGTCTGGGAGCCTGATTCCTCCAGCTCCGTTTTTGTTTGTTTGTTTGTTTGTTTTTGCAGTACACGGGCCTCTCACTGTTGTGGCCTCTCCCGTTGCGGAGCACAGGCTCCGCAGCCATGGCTCACGGGCCCAGCCGCTCCGCGGCATGTGGGACCCTCCCAGACCGGGGCACGAACCCGCGTCCCCTGCATCGGCAGGCAGACTCTCAACCACTGCACCACCAGGGAAGCCCAGCTCCGTTTTTCTTTCTCAAGATTGCTTTGGCTATTCGGGGTTTTTTGTGTTTCCATACAAATTGTGAAATTTTTTGTTCTAGCTCTGTGAAAAATGCCATTGGTAGTTTGATAGGGATTGCATTGAATCTGTAGATTGCTTTGGGTAATACAGTCATTTTCACAATGTTGATTCTTCCAATCCAAGAACATGGTATATCTCTCCAACTGTTTGTGTCATCTTTAATTTCTTTCATCAGTGTCTTAATAGTTTTCTGCATACAGGTCTTTTGTCTCCTTAGGTTGGTTTATTCCTAGGTATTTTATTCTTTTTGTTGCAATGGTAAATGGGAGTGTTTCCTTAATTTCTCTTTCAGATTTTTCATCATTAGTGTATAGGAATGCAAGAGACTTCTGTGCATTAATTTTGTATCCTGCTACTTTACCAAATTCATTGATTAGCTCTAGTAGTTTTCTGGTAGCATCTTTAGGATTCTCTATGTATAGTATCATGTCATCTGCAAACATTATTCAGCCATAAAAAGAATCGAAACTGAGTTATCTGTAGTGAGGTAGATGGACCTAGAGTCTGTCATACAGAGTGAAGTAAGTCAGAACGAGAAAAACAAATACCATATGCTAACACATATATATGGAATCTAAAAAAAAAAAAAGGTCATGAAGAACCTAGGGACAGGACAGGAATAAAGACACAGACTTAGAGAATGGACTTGAGGACACAGGGAGGGGGAAGGGTAAGCTGGGACAAAGTGAGAGAGTAGCATGTACATATAGACACTACCAAACGTAAAACAGCTAGTGGGAAGCAGTCGCATAGCACAGGGAGATCAGCTCCGTGCTTTGTGACCACCTAGAGGGGCGGGATAGGGAGGGTGGGAGAGAGTTGCAAGAGGGAGGAGATATGGTGATATATGTATACGTATAGCTGATTCACTTTGTTATACAGTAGAAACTAACACACCATTGTAAAGGAAGTATACTCCAATAAAGATGTTAAAAAATATATATATCTTGTACCAAGGAGGTCACTTTGATAATGATTCAGTGGATTTTCATCAACCCCAAAGAAGACTTGCAACTACTGTCTTTGGATCCTGAAGCAATTAGTGATGCTGGTATTTCAGTCCTGTGAGCGAACCAGAGATGAACTATCTTTGGGGTAAGCCCTGCCATATCTGTGACAGTCTTCTCCATCACCACCTCAAGTGCACTCTGTTCTTTAGGTCCTTTTCCCCACAGTTTTAGTCTTTCACTGACATAAAGTACAGAATATAAAGAACAAAAATGACAAGTTACTTATTCAACAGTTAATGAGGCCTTTTTTTATCACTGTTTTTGAGGACAAGTTACTTTGAAAATCTTGCCTTTAAGGTCTAGATTTCATAATCACCATAAAAGAACAACTCCAAATGAGATTCAAGCGTATATTGAAGGTATATTACTTCTGTATACACCTCTGCCTCCAAACTCCTGCTGAGTAGTTTGCTATTAAGGAATGCAGGATCAGCCCTCACCTAGTGACTTGTCTTAAGATGTAAAATAGCTAACACTTTCACTCTAAAAGCTTCTTTCTGCATAAAGGCAGCAAATTACAAACCGATCATAATGATCACTTGGGGGCAGATGTATGTATGCATTTATGTTCATACATATATATTATACACCTAGTGAACACTGGAAAAATAAGAAAACACATTTAACAGACACGACTTGCTTAGCCCCACCTCCTTCAGGTGGCTAAATGAATGCATTGCAGCCGATTTCATGACTTCTAGTGGGTGCTTTCATATCCTCATATATTTCTGGGGGCACATCCAAAAAGTAAGGTTACATTCAGACTCATGCCCTGTATACCCTAGCAGCAGGCAACCTACCAAACTTAAAATTGAGTTTCTCCCCTAGATTCTAACTTCTACATTTCTGCTCTCCCTGCAACTGTTACATAGAATTTGGTATGAGATTTGTTTTTTCTGCACCCTCCTGTGAAATACTGTACTATGGATTCTCAAGGAGTAATCCAAATCCCTCATCACTGCTCAAATACCAGGAATGAAATTCTATACCTAACAGAAATTATCGAGGAGAGCAAGTCTATTTCTGTGTTCTGTAGCCACTCAGAAGAAGACCTGAAGTTTCAGAAGGGATGACAGAGGAAGGAAAAAAATGCAACTTTCACATCTCAGAGACAGCAAGGGGAAGGAGAGTACCCTGGGCATGAGTGAGCAGCCAAAGCAACCCAGCACGAGGCCGTGACTTTACTGTGAGTCTCAAAGGAAGAACATTTGGGAATCCTACATAATGTTCTCATATGAGTATGTGGCACTCAGAGGGGTTACACTTGTTCTTTATAGGAAAGGAAAAAAATTGTCTACTTACACAGAACAAAAAAAAAAAACCTTCAAATTTTTGGTAGAAATGACAGGACTTGAGAGGGGAAAAGAAATAGATATTTAAGGAAATGACAGGGATTCACTTTGAAGACATAGCTGGGTAAATCCTATCATCCAGAATATCACTCTCTAAGCCCTGGTACCTAAGAGGCCAAAATGGGCTTTCCTTCGAGAAGGAGTAAAAATCAATTTGTTTTGAGTCTCACCTTTTCCCTACAGAGTATTAAATCATGCATTTTAAATAGCTTGTTAATTACTTTTTTTTTTTTTTTTTGCGGTACGCGGGCCTCTCACCGCTGCGGCCTCTCCCGCTGCGGAGCACAGGCTTCGGACGCGCAGGCCCAGCGGCCATGGCTCACGGGCCCAGCCGCTCCGCGGGATGTGGGATCCTCCCGGAGCGGGGCACGAACCCGTGTCCCCTGCCTCGGCAGGAGGACTCTCAACCACTGTGCCACCAGGGAAGCCCTTGTTAATTACTTTTAAGAGCCTAATTTCTATGTATGTCTTTTTTTATCTGACCTGCAAAGTGCTTCAGAGCTGAGGGCATCAGTAAACACAATCTGAAATGTAATCTCCACTATTTCTTTGCACTCCAGTGAAAAGAATTAGACCAAAATGAAAGATGCTGTCAAACACCAGCCTGGATGGTGTTTTCCAGGCCATTTCTTTAAAAGACTCCAAAAAACTACATTTTACAAAAGGCTGAGCCCACTTGATTTCAGCAGATCAGCACTGAGAGCCCTGGGCATGGTGGCACAGGTTGGAGCCTGTGGTCCTACCTTCTTATCTGGTCTCCCTTACTTGCTATGGGATTCCGTGCTTCAGTTTGCTCTTTATTAAAATGAAGGGACTGAACTAAAGGATCTCTAGGTTCTTTTTTTGGCTCAAAAATATAAAGATTCTATGAGGCTTAAAATTTGTTTGCTTCCAGACCACTCACACCCACAAGCACAAGCCTGCAAGGAATTGGCTTTTACATGGTGTCATTGATTGGGGTTGTTTGTGATTTCAAACAAATGAAAACACCCAGGAGCATTGAATTAGTGATTGGATTAGGAAATTTATCAGCAGTTAAAATAGCAATTTGGGAAAGCTCCCTGAAAAGAGTTTACCCACCAACCCACTCTTCATAAGCACTGGGTAGGAGAGGGAAAAAACCTCTGTATTTACGAGTAAACAAAGGATTGTCAATGAAACAGGTGATTTAGAATGAAACCTACATAATAAGAGGGAAGGGATAAGTGGAAGAGTTTTGGGGACAAAGGGAGAGATTGGAATGCACAGGAAATAAGACAAATTAGGATTGCACGTGGCGGTGTCAAAGACATCAATAGAAAAAGTTGAGTGTTTTTACATCCCTCACTTAGAAGATGATGTTTCTAAAGCTGAAAGAAATAACTGTATTTCACACTTTCACTAATTGGGGAAGGAAAGATGAGATTTCTAAAGACCCTTCAATTATTAGGAAAG
Organism: Mesoplodon densirostris; assembly: GCF_025265405.1. NCBI lineage: Eukaryota > Metazoa > Chordata > Mammalia > Artiodactyla > Ziphiidae > Mesoplodon > Mesoplodon densirostris. The sequence goes on from NC_082669.1 coordinate 86,336,093, forward strand.
GAAGATCAGAAGGAAGTAGTGTCTAAGCAGAGTCTTAAAAGGATAAATTGAAATTTGTAGGAAGTCTAGGTGGGAAGTTTATAATCATAAATGGTCAATTTGCAACTCAACCATTACACTTTAATGTATCCTTCTCAATGAAAAGACTTACTGACAAACAATCCTGAAATATGCTTAGGGAAAAACAGTTTTATTAGATAAATGTCTTTAAGAGTGACAAGTAGACAACAATGAGAAATCATGCACAATTCTCTCCATGGATCTACGTTACCACAAGAGGTCTTGCAAGTGTATATCCTCTTGAGAAATCAGAAACACGCTTTTAAATTAATAATGCTAATACAAAAATAAAAAGTCACTTGTTTTAGAGGAGTGATCAGTTTTCAGGCAAGGCAACTTTGTTTTTCTATTTTCTCTTTACATAGTGGTATCATAAAATCTCATCCTTTTCTCCCATGGTTGAAATCAGCTTTGGCACCCAACCTGCCTGGAACGATTCAATTCATCCTTCAAATCTCTGCTCAGACAATACTTCCTGCCTGGCATTACTTCCCTGACAACTCCGAAAGCCCCCAAATGAGAATCTTACCCTACATATTCATTTGTCATTATTTGTTTATCATCTCACCCATTCAACTATAAGCAACTTGAAGCCAAAGAAGATAGTTTACTCATCTCTGTACCTCTATTATTTGGCATGGCATGTGGTCAGAGTTGGTGTTAAATAAATTTTTTTTTGAATGAACAAATAAAAGTAAAATAACACATGGGCATATTTGCCATATATTTTTTGTAAGCTCTGAAACTTTGATACAGCCAAGTACACAAGGAATGAAATAATTATCATTCCAGGGCATCTACTAGAGGCAAGAGAAACATCATACATGATAAATTTTCAACTATACACACTCACCTTATTTACTTTGATAAAATATTTTGCAGAAGCACCCATGCATTTGTGTGGGTCAATTTCATCAATTCTGTTTGATCACTTCCTAGGCTTTGGAACTAAATAGTCTATGATTTAAACCCTGGACCACCCATCATTATGAACTTATTTAAAACTTCTGTGCCCCAACTGAAAGCATACAAAATTATTGGTCAATTTCATCATTCCATCATTCACTCAAAATCCTTTTGTCCCTACTTCCTCACCTATAAAATGAAACTAACACCTACAGAAAGGGCTACTGTGAGAATTAAGTGAGAAATATATATATTGCATTATATTGCCTAGCACAGAGAAGGTGCTTTATAAATTGTAGCTATCAATTATTGCAAAGTACAGTAGAAGGATTTTTCCTGAACCAAAAGATACTGCATTTCCCTTCCTCCTTGTGCCTATTCAGGAAAGATAATTCTCAGTTCTTTTTCTCCGTGCCTACTTAAGTATTAAAGGTTTCATTATCCCTGGTAGAAATGGGATATCATATTACCACAATAATCATAATTCTTAGATGGTGATCCTCTAGCTACAAAACCAAATAAATTACCATCGGCCAGAGAAGACAAACAGCACAGTTTACATTACCAGCTATGTGATTTGAGGCAAGTTACTTAAACTCTCTGTTCCTTGTAAATTGGGGGTAATAATAGTACCTATTTCACAAAGTGTTGTTATGATAAACTGAATGAAAACACACACACACATCTCCTAGAATACTGCCTGCTAGTTGTGAGTGCTACATGTTTATTGTTATAAATGTTAAATCAATAAATACTGAAAATACTAAAACACAAGTACATACACCACAATCTGGTTATTGGTCCATCTAATTCCTCAATACTCTAACCTTGGGAGCCAAAGAGTCAAGAGTAGTGAGATCAGTCCCTGACTACTGTACTCTTAGAACCATAGCAGGGCCTTAAGAATATTATCTTCCACCAAAGGCCACATGTCCCCTTAAGTAAGTCAGAAATTATAAAGTCTGCTATATTTTGTTTTCCCAAAAATGCTTCACTCTGCAAAAGCCAACTTTTTAATAGAGAGAGAAAAAAAGAATAAATGGTATTTAACATTTAAGAGCCATGGTAACAAATAAGTTTCAAAGAAGAACTTCACATTAAGAACAGAGGTGAAAGAGAATGTTTACATGGAAACAATTTTCTTATTTTGCTAGTAACTTTATAAACTCCCATTACCATATCTCTGAGCTATTTTTTATTTCTCCTTCAAGTTCCTTTGTTTGTTACATCAGAGCTTGTTGCTATGGAGATGATAGAGATGGCACAGATTCACCAGCATGGACCATTTTCCAAACAACTAAGTATCTTTCCCTACCATAAAAGAAATATTCCTGTCTCAGACGTTTCTTGTGTTTTCATTCTGAGAAATTAAAAAATAGATGTCACATTTTCCATTTAACAATGAAGATGGGCCATTAGAGGTGGTGAATTTCTTAAAATATTAGTTACATTTGGAGAAGATGGATTGATTGATAAATACTTTGATTTATTTTCAACATCAATCTTACTAACCATTATATTTAATAGTATTTTTACAACTCACACAATTATTATCACATATGCTATATTATTTGATTTATGCAGTCTCCAGTGACATAAGAAGACATGGTTTTATTTCCATATCTTATAAACGAGCACATGGAGCCCAAAGAGACTAATTTGCCCAAGGGAAAATGGCAAATATAGGAACCTGCACCCAGATCTCTTGATAGTTCCCCTTCAACTTATTGTACCTCCCCATATCTCATTAGAGTGTTATTTTCAAATCTGGTAATAAAGTTTTCTGAATCCTTCATCTTCCTCTTGTAACAGAGAAGAACAAACCTGACTCCATATTGGATCTATTCTTTTAGGTCTAACCTTTGTGCTCTGTTGTGCTTCCTCATGCTTGCTCTGCACTTCTGTAAAAGAATGTTTCCTATAGCCTGAAATATACACAATAACCCATTCTCAAGGCTCTGCCTTCCCAGGCTTGACCTTTAAAGGTATAACACTTTACCATTCATATAAAGATAAAAAGTTGCTGAACAGAAAATAACATTTGTCTTGTTGGAGGTTTAAAGGAATATTGTGGGACTTCCCTGGTGGCGCAGTGGTTAAGAATCCGCCTGCCAATGCAGTGGACGTGGGCTCGAGCCCTGGTCCGGGAAAATCCCACATGCCCTGGAGCAACTAAGCCCATGCACCACAACTACTGAGCCTGAGAGCCACAACTACTGAGCCCGCGTGCCTAGAGCCCGTGCTCCGCAACAAGAAAAACCACTGCAATGAGAAGCCCGTGCACCACAACGAAGAGTAGCCCCCGTTCGCCACAACTAGAAAAAGTCCGCGCATAGCAACGAAGACCCAACGCAGCCATAAATACATAAATAAAGGAATATTGTGACCAGACCTACCCAGACAGCTGCAAGAACAAAGGATTCTGGCACCAAGAAGTTTGCAACAATAAGCCACACCCCATCCCCTTTTAGTATAAAATAAGCCTGAACTCTAACTCAGGGAAGATGGTTCTTTGGGACACCAGTTCACCATCTTCTTGGTCTGCTGGCTTTCCAAGTGAAGTCGCTATTCCTTGCCCCAACACCTCTTGATTTATTGGCCTGTGGTGTGGTGAGCAGTAAGAGCTTGGGCTCAGTAACTTTCTTCCTCCTTCTCAGAACTAACCTCTATTGACTGGTTCCATGTTCAGACACTGTTTCAAGTGTTGCTTATGTATCACATGGAGGTAACTGAAGAAATGAGAACTGCTATGAAGGCAATGCATTAAATTCAAATACATTTGTAGTATCTTTTCTTTGTTTACCACTAAGTACTTTAAGGAAACTAGAAATGCGTAGTTAAAAACCAAAAAGATCTGTAATAAAAGTATAAACAATTAAACTCTACTCTAAGCTGTATTTGTTTTAATTCATTGTTTTATCGACAGCATCTAATACAGAATATGGCTTGTCATAAACACCCAATATTTTTTGAGCAGTATGTCACAATTAATAAATGCTTCTGACACATACGAAAAACTGATTTATACAGTTTTCCCACTGTGTGCTGTGTATGCATTTCTACAGCTCTAGGTCCTAGAGAAAGAAATGATTCTACATGTTTGAAAGTGAAGTTCCAAGCAATGCAGGTAGGTCCCTGAGATGACATTTTCGGCAGGCTTCATCTAGCCTGCTTGCTTGGAAAATCAATAGAGAAACACCACTTCTTAGGAGACTTTTGAAGAGGAGAATATTTGGTTGTTGCAGACTTTCATTTCTCTTTCTGTGTCTACTCCTGCCTTTCTGTACTTCTCATCTCTGCTCCAGTAATTTCTCCTTCACGAACCCTTGGTATGTTGAAAAGATTCTGGGAAAAGCTGCTTATGGCTAATACCAGGCAGAGTAAAAAATGAGATCAGATATTAACTTAGTTCTAAGGAGAGAATCTAAAAGAGATAAGGTTGTCCTCGGCCCATTTAGCGGATGGGAGAGGTGGGCGGAGATTCAAGCCTGCAACAAAAATGTCAGAGAAGGAACACTTAAGAAGAGCAGCTGATTCACTTTGTTATAAAGCAGAAACTAACACACCATTGTAAAGTGATTATACTCCAATAAAGATGTTAAAAAAATTAAAAAAACAAAATCGTGTAAAAATAAATATTTTAAAAAATAAATAAAAAAAATAAAAGACTTTGCAAAACGGCAAAAAAAAAAAAAAAAAAGAAATGTGAGAGATCAAGGGGAAAGAATATAGTTCTTATTTTTGCAGGGAGACCACAGGCTATTTAAGGAGAGGAGGAGATCTTAGGAAGAGCAGAGCTGATGCAGGACCCCTACTGGGCAACTCTTCTCCTGAAAGGCTTTCTGAGCTTAGCAACCCATGCTCAGTGCTTGGTGAATACCACCACATTCTATTTGTACATTGGCTTGCAGATTTTCAGTTTTTCATAATCAGTTTTCATTAGATCCTTTTGGAAATCTGTGAGGCCAATACAGCAGGAGCTGTTATCTTACTCTTACAGGTGAATAAACTGAGGACCTCAAAGGTGACATAATGTGCTCAAATTGCCATTAAGTATCAGAGTCAGGTATAACCAAGGCATCATTTCCTACATTCTCCTGGGGAAATGGAGGTGAGCAGAATAGTAGCCAGACCTATTCAGAACAAGATGAGAGAAAAGGCTTAGAAAATCAACAGGCTATTTGGAATATGACAGGATAAAACATAAAGGAATTAATGTGCTGTCGAAAGTTATGCTAATTGTTTTTTCATCCATTCAATCAACACCTTTATTTTACTTGAAGCATATAGACCACTATATTACATACACAGGGGAATACAGTGATGTTAACATATGGCTCCTACCAAGAAGGGTATGTATATGTTTCAGAAATAGATAGAAATTCTACAGGAGGGCCAATCTGTGTTTTGGGACCCTAGAAAATCGTTTGAGAGGCTTGAGGCTCCCGGCTGTAAGGAAGATTCATGGTGACTGTATATGAGAAACTATGAGACACAAGTTACAAGTTCAAAGAGACCTATTTCTTTGAATAGACTTTGGTTGGTTCTTGAGTTCTTTTTTCCCTTGAAATAAAAAAAAAAAGTAAACACTTTTCTTTGGTCTTGATTGGTGTGTACTGCTCATTCATGTTATGCTTACTGGGCAGATGTCATTTGGACCTTGAGTATGAAGGTAAACATTAGCATGACAAAGCAATGATTTTAAAGTTATACGTGTCCCCAACTAGTTGGTGGAACTTCTTCCAGATCAATCTGGGCAGTCTATCTCCCAAATTTATTCACCTGAGAGGAAATAAGCCTTTCATTTATTTAAGCCTGTTTTCTTTTGTATTTTTATTTTATACACAGCCAAACTTAATCCTAACAGACTCACTGATATGGCACTGTAACACCATGATACCTTCCCTCTCCTTTCCTCATCTTCCCAGTTTAGTTACATCTCAGTTTTTTATTAACTCAGTACCAGCATTTACATTATCATTAGTATAGAAATATTGAAAGAAAATACACTTCATTTTCCATGGCACACCACAGATTGGGGGGTTTGTTCACTTCCTTTCTGGCCACACTAATGCTTCAGCACAGAATTGCCCTTTGACCAGCTCTAATTATGGTGTTCTGTAAAAGAACCCTAGCTTCAGTGCCTAAAAATGATTGGGTCAGATTGTAGGCTCACCAGTGGGAATGTGTGGTGCCCAAAGTAAAAAAAGCAAACAGCAGAACTTTAAGAATTTAAACTTTGTCACAGCCCATGTGCCAGCCATGGTCTCTCTCCCTACACTTAAGACTGCCCATTCATTGAAAATTAATTTGTCATAAAGTATGTTTGGGGACCTCCCTCGTGGTGCAGTGGACTCTGCACTCCCAATGCAGAGGGCCTGGGTTCAATCCCTGGTCAGGGAACTAGATCCCACATGCATGCCGCAACTAAGAGTGTACATGCCACAACTAAGGAGCCGGCGAGCCGCAACTAAGGAGCCCGCCTGCCACAACTAAGACGTGGTGCAACCAAATAAATAAATTAAATTAATATTTTAAAAAATAAGTAAATAGAGTATGTTTGAAGGTAATACACTGGTTTTTATAAGAAAAACAGTCTTTTATACTCAAAACTTCTTAGAAGACTGTCAAAATAAATCATGATGTATCAAAATAGCACAATAAGAAAATATTGAAAATGATATTGCAGAATATTTAAGGACTCGAAAGAAAGTTTCATATATGCATTGAAGTGAAAAAAAATCATAAAACAAAAATATTTACTTAAAAATGGAAGAATATACTGCTAAGCATTAATGATGTTGTATATCTGAATTACAGGTTATAGTTAATTTATGTTTCCTTATTTATTTTTTTTATGGTTTCTAACTTTTTTACAATGTAATTATTTTTCATTTGAAATCAGGAGAATCTGTTATCACAGAAAATTAGGGGGAAATTATGAAGAGAGTCTTCAAGGCTAACATAATCACTTTGGGCTCCCTGGCAAAACAAGAGAAAAGGCTGAAACACTGCTCCTGTGATTTTGTGTAATAATTAGAAAATTCCAAGAGAAAACATTTAAATATCTCGAAACAAAAGCAATTAGGATCTTAAACGCCAGGATGGAAATGCTCAATTAACTTAAAAAAAAAAAAAACTTCCCCATTGAATTTCATGTTGTGACTAGAACAAATGTAACACTTATTGTGTGCCTGGACTTTAGAAGACATAATGCAGCATCCCGAATTATAAAAACAGTATTAATTCAAATTAATTTGCATAAGTACATGTGGGAAACATCAGCTGAAAGACACTGAGAAGGAAAAAACACAAACGATGTGTTAGATTGAATGGCAATATTTCCAATTCTAAGGAGGCATTTGCACAGTCTACCACAAATATCCATAATAATATAATTCCCACATATTTACTAAATTCCTACCGTGTGGAAAGCATTATGCTAGTCCCTGTGGAAAATGCAAAGCCACCTCTCCTCTGCCCTAAAGACACTTATAATCCAGTAGGGAAAATGAACACAACTAATCATATGCAAAGCTGTCTGGGAAGTGATAAGAGAGAAGTGTAAGCAGTGTTTTCTAGGAGTTAGGAGAAGAGAGGAACAGACTTTGTGTTTATTAATAATCTGAGATAGGAAATGAACTTCTCAAAAACAATGTTGGCTGATGATTTCAAATTGGAAATTGCTCAACAAAGTTAGTGTGGAAAACAAGATGATGTAAATCTCCCAAAAGACTTGGGAAGTGGGAACAGTAATGAACAAAATGAGACTCAATTTGAAAAGGGCAGGGGTAGGGAGAGCAGAGAAGACATACAGACATCTGAAAATGAATCACTCGAAAGCATTAAGTATCCAGTGGGCAGAAACCTAGCCCTAGCATATGGGCTAGTGGATCCCACATTAGTTGCAACTCAATGTTACAACACAAAGCCTTAGTCAGAGTGTTCAGTAGGGTGAAGGAGATAAAGGGGCCTCCACAAACAGAGCATGAAAAGGTTTATTCTAGTGAAATCACAGCTAGAAAAGAACATTCCATTAACTCAGAGAAAAAGATAATAACCACCTGGAAGGCATCCGAAAAAGCATTAAAGGTCTTTACTGAATTAAGAACAGGGAAAAAAAGAAAACCCAACTCCTCACTTAAATACCGATATCACTTAAGTAAAAACAGAGAGTCAGTATAGTGGAAAGGAAAAGTTGAAAAAGACAGAATTATATGAGGAAGAAAGGAAACTAGCCATGGCATTATGCCTTCCAGCTAAGATAATGATAAACAATGTATCACAACATGGTCAATTCAGGAACCATAGCTTTATTAATCATTGACTAAATGGGACTGCCACTGAGTCAATCAAATTAAGGCCAGAACAAACCAAACCTATTTCACTCTTGCTTATTAAACTGCTTTTTAAGACACGAACGTACTAGGATCAACTTAAATAGAGTTTTGATTCAAAGTCAGGAAGATACCTGAAACAAAGCATGGATTAAGCTGTCTTTTAACCATGGTGTCTAAGAGTACCTGGAATAGTTCTTGGCTGGTAAGTAGCTATTTATTTGAGAGCACCTCAATGCTAATTTCTCCGTGTGTCACTCCAATTCACTGTTGTATGGCCACAGGTTTTTAGCCCTGGAGAACTTTCTTACAAAGGTGTTGGTTGGGTGTAACTTGATGTCTTTGGCCAAGGAAGTGGAGGGAGCTCAAACAATCTGTCTTCTTTATTAAGCAGCTGGCAAAAAGCATATTATGCCTGTTCCAATAATTACAGTTTAGGGCTAGAAGATGCTAAGCAAACATTTTCTTCTTCTCTCTTTGCTCTGTCACCTACTTCTCTTCTCTATACTATACTTCTTTATTGCAAATTTATATTAGCTTAAACTTCCATACATTATTTAGGGAGGACAAGTTAAACTGATACTTGAGGTTTAAACATCTTTATGGTCATGCCATAATGGCCAGTTTAAAATTATCTTTGATTCACTCACTCAAAACAATATGTTGTATACCTAAACACTGTAGTTTTTATATCTTCTAAAAGGAAGTTAATCATAAACAACATTCAATGAAATATTCTTCATACTCAGGCTGATACCTGAGTTCATCCCTTCATCAGCAAAGGAGAGAGATTTATAAGCCAAACATTATGTGGTGTCCAAGTTTGGAGAAGGAAAAATAAATCTGAAGCCCCTCCACATACTAGTTTTACCCTCTGACCACCAGAACTGGGACTCTGAACCACTAAATAAATTCCAGAGCATCAGCCTAATTCTACCTAAAGCAGAATTGAGCAGCTCTTTGAGTCCTGGATGTCCCAAATATCATCCAAGGTCAACTCAGTTTGGTCTATTAAAGTCTTCTCCCTATTTTAGAATAACTTGAAGTACCATCCTACCTTCTGCTTCTGCTGTTTGCTTCTGTTTCTTTTATTCTTTTTTCTAGTTGCTCATGTCTGAACCTTTGATTCTACCTCCTTCTCTGGGGCACCTCAACATCAGACCTCCAGAACATGCCCAGCTGTGTCCACACAGCACTGAATTCATAGTTATGAGATGGCTCACAGGTATAATAGTACTACCAGTTTATAGTGAGTCTTTAACACACCTTTAACTACTTTGCAAACATGAATGAGAACATAGTCACACTCCACATTTTCACAATTTTATAAAAAGATAAAAACTGACTAACATTTTTAATTCTATTAAGTCAAAAGTAAGACTTAATTTTTTAAAAAAACAAAAATGAAAAGAATATGTTACAGGTTTCCTAAGCAGACATTCAACTTGAATAAAAATGAGGAGGGCCTCCCTGGTGGCGCAAGTGGTTGAGAGTCCGCCTGCCGATGCAGGGGATACGGGTTCGTGCCCCGGTCTGGGAGGATCCCATATGCCGCGGAGCGGCTGGGCCCGTGAGCCATGGCCGCTGAGCCTGCGCGTCCGGAGCCTGTGCTCCGCAACGGGGGAGGCCACAACAGTGAGAGGCCCGCATACCGCAAAAAAAAAAAAAAAAAAAAAAAAAAATGAGGAGTCTTTACTAGATTACATAATACATGTAGTCACAACAGAAGCTAATTTATTCCCAGATGTATTCTGATGCTTCCAGTTTTAAATATCACAAATCTTTATAAATTTCCATCACCGTCACTTTGAGGTTACATTTAAAAAAATTAGCCAGGAGTTGAACGTGTTCCAGCATATTGTTTAACAAAGATCTTATTTTCTATGAAATAGAAACACTCAAAGGCATTAGTACCTCTGATCATAGAAATAAATCTGTGGGCTGATGCAACTGGGCATTTTAATAACTAATTAGATTAAGAAAAACCATTGACTTATTTCAGGCCTTTACCCCATCCTGGGGTTAACTCTTAGGTAACAGCTGGCCAGATCGTCATTGTCATGACCGAGAGGTGATCATTGTAAAGCTACACTATGGCCAAGATCACACTGTTTCTGTCTGACTTTCGAGGACGTTAAGCTCATAAGCAATGAAAAAATACATCTTCGGTCTCCAACATCAAACAAAAAAGGCATACATTCATTCTCAACACAATACTAAGAAACTGTGCACAAAGGTAAGTCAGACAAGATTATATTTTCTGAGGAACTGTCCAAGGTCAGTCTCCTGCGTCATCTATTCTACTGTTCGCTATGAGATATAAGATTATGTGGCTCGTATACTTCAGGCTCCAAAGTGAATTTATTAATGTTCTCCAGATATTCAGACATCAGGAGAGAGGACAGAGAGTCAACGCATATGAATGCAAGGTGTTTTTGACACCAAAGCCTGGAATGTACAAACAGAAGAGGTCGTGGAGGCACAGAAAGATTCCTGGGAGGTTTGCTCTGCTAATGTAACTTTTAAAAATAAACACTACGGAAAGTCTTTTTCACTTCAGTCAATTCCTTTTCCTCTGAGGAGGCACAGATCTTTACTAATATAATCTTTATTTACCAGCTGCTCCATCCATTTTGCAAATTCAAGCCTGCTGAGATATAATACCAGGGAGAAAAATACTGAGGAAACTTCTATAATCAGTTAATAGTCAGTGTTTTCTTGAAGCCAGTATGAAATTCACCATCTGTAAATGCTAGAGAAAGGTATAAATATAAAGTTATCAGTGCTACTAGGAAGCTTGGTAATTGTCATATTAGAAATGACAAGAAAGTCATAATACCAGAGCAGAAAACAAGCTCTCCTCTGAAAACCAGAAGGGGAGCTTCTGTCTTCTCAATCCTGAAAGGTTGCTCTGTCTTCCTTTCTTTGATTTACAGGCATGAGTCACTGTGCCTGTAAAATTTTGTCAGTGAGAATTATGCTATAATCTTCTATCTATAGATTTGGAGGATAATTAAAATATGAGTAAGAGTTTATCTTTGTTATCAGTAAGGCCTCCTTTCTCTAATTCTCACATTGATAAAAAGCAGTGCTCAGCAGAGAAAAACCCTACTCTACTAATAAGTTAAGCCATAGGAAACTGTCAATATTCAACCATTTTTCACCTACAAAATTAGAAATTTCCTAGAGTTCAACCCAATAGGTGAAAGCAATTTTTTCTACATATCTTTAGTTTAAAAAGACAGACTTTTCTAAATTCTGATATGAAAACTTTCCCTCTCTCCGAGAACTCCCAAATGCTTTTCCAAAACCTGAAATCCCCGAAGTCTTCTTCCTACTTTCCCATCTGGTGGTGGGCCCTCTTAGTGGTCATTGGGATATCATTTGTGAATGGTGTGGATTTTAGGCACATCTTTCTTTTCTAGCATGTTGCAAGAACATTGTCTGTCATAAGTAGCCCAGGACTACCAAAACAAAACCAAAAGGCCATATGCCTTGTGTGCTTTGAACTGAATGGAGCAGTTTGCCAGAGACTGCATCTGGAGGAGGAAAAGGAAAAATTGAAAGGGAAGAAAGTTTGAAATATGTACAGTATTTGTAATATTAGGTACATATTAAAATATACACACTATTATTGCAGGGGTGTAGTACTGACCTCTCTCAGATCGACTTGAATGATTAGAGATGACACAGCATTGGTATAAAGCAGAAACAGAAGCAATGATTGTAGTCTCTGTACATATAAATGCTCATTTGGTGGTAGTAACATAGCTGAAGTTTATCATGTTAAGAAGGGTCTATGTGTTTTAATATACAGATTTATTTTTATTCAGGTATGGCAAGGCCAACAGATCCAGAGATCACTGCTATTGAAAACTAGCTTGTTATACTCATAGGTCACAAGAAATGAAGACATTACCATGTTATGGGGGGGCCACATAGGGAAGCACCAGGGTCAGACAGGAGGCAGAGGGAGAGGGGGTAATATGGGGACACACCTTTACTGTGATTTCCACAGGAAGGAACAGGCAAGACAGGGTAAGCAGGCTTAGAATTAGCCAGTCTGAGTAATTTCAATGGGTTTCAGGGCATAGGGACTGTCCCTAGTTGTCTGGTACCTGGTCCTGAGATAATTAGGGCAGATGGATAGTGACTGGGAGTGTGAGAGCCCAAGGGATGTGGGCTCTGGATTGACTGATTTGCCATCAGGAAGTGTTCTGATGAGCAAGTTGTTTATTATCTCTCAGAGCTGGCTAATTCTGGAGGGGTAGCCCCTCCAGGTCAGAAAGGCCCCAGATTTCGAAGCATCAGAATACAAAAAAAAAATAAAAGACATTGTTAATCCATTACAATAGACTAATAGTCTAATAGACTCCCTAGGTGTCAAGTCATGGGTTCCTATCACAGTTCTGTCAGTAATTATCTGTGTAACAGGTCACTTCTCTAGCCTTTAATTCTTCCACTAGTGAATTAAACATTATTTGACTAGATAAATCTTAAATATATTAGGTACATATTTAGCATTCTTTGAGTTATGATCACAGGACAAAAGGAGATGCCTTATTATATTCAACAAGATGACTCTTATTCAGGACAAGAATTTGGTAAATTCAGTCTGATATAGGAAAATTATGTTTGAGTACACCTGTTTTTTTAGGCAATCTCTAAAGTAGACAAGTTGTTACTGCCACATGCAGTCTAAAAAACTGCAACTTAAAAGCCAGAATGCCTGCTTATGCCTCAAGGCTTCTTCTAACCACACTGAACTTGGTTGCTGGAATTTGTAAGCACTGCCAGTTCCAGGACCTCCTTCAGAAGCGCTCTCTCATTTTTACTGATTGCTGACGTAAATAAACAGCAACTACTTTTTACCTTCCTATTATTCAGCTTTCATATAGCAACAAGGATATGGAGAGCTCACCATATAGCTGGTAACCAATAAATTTATGCATAATTATTGGTAACCAGCCCAGCAATAAAGTGTCTTAAAGCAAAATACAAATGTAGACTTGAAATTGTAAGATGAAAATTGGATTGCTGTTCTCAACCATATGGGAGAATACCACTATATTTCTGTATCATACCTGAAAGACATATTTCTCAAAATTCTGCCTTGGTGCCTCTGCCATGTTAACCTGGGTATGTGATCCTTATGAAACATAGAAACTTCTGGTATTTCTAATATTTAAGTAATAATCCTTTACCTTTCTTGCACCTAAATAGAAAACCCTCTGATTAGACGTTATTCCACATCTTTATATTTTGGTTGTATATAAGCACATTTTTTTTTTTTTTTTTTTTTTTTTTTTTTTTTTGCGGTATGCGGGCCTCTCACTGTTGTGGCCTCCCCCGCTGCGGAGCACAGGCTCCGGACGCGCAGGCTCCGGACGCGCAGGCTCAGCGGCCATGGCTCACGGGCCCAGCCGCTCCGCGGCATATGGGATCCTCCCAGACCGGGGCACGAACCCGTATCCCCCGCATCGGCAGGCGGACTCTCAACCACTTGCGCCACCAGGGAGGCCCGCACATTTTTTAAATGGAAAAATTCCAGTGGGGTGTGCGTGCATGTGTGTTTGTATGTGTCTGTGTGTGTGTATGTGTTTGTGTGTTTCTGGGATGGGGAATCAGGTCATAAAACAGTATATAAAGTATGATCATATCTTCATAAGAATAAATAGATATATTTAAATGTCTGGAAAAATATATAGTCAATTGTAAGCAGAATTCATCTTTCAGTGATGAAATTATGGTGATTTTAATTTTCTTCTTTATATGTTTTTGTATTTTCTGAATTATTTGCAATGAATATACATATATTCCTTTTATAATGCAGGAAAATTAAGTTACTTCTATTTTGTAAAACAAATATTCCTACATCCTTAGAGAATTTTTTTGTGAAGATATTATTATTATTATTATTTTGCATTACACGGGCCTCTCACTGCTGTGGCCTCTCCCTTTGCAGAGCACAGGCTCCGGACGCGCAGGCCCAGTGGCCATGGCTCACGGGCCCAGCTGCTCCGCGGCATGTGGGATCCTCCTGGACCGGGGCACGAACCCGTGTCCCCGGCATCAGCAGGTGGACTCTCAACCATTGCGCCACCAGGGAAGCCCAGTGAAAACATTACTGAACATTACAAAACTTAGGTCAAATGTCAAATGGTCACTCTCATGTAGATTTACAGATCTGTAGATTTACAGATCACTATACAGGTTGTTTCCCCACTTTATCTGAGACCTTCAGTCCATAATTGTTAAAATCTTTGGCTTATAGATGATATTTAAGACCAAAAAATACCCAGCCACTATGGTGGAGACTGTAAGTAAAGATTATTCCTGGTCATACCTCAGTAGCCCTATATTCTTAAGGCCACAGGAGGTGAACTAAAAAGAGAGAATTTCAGTATTAAAAAGAATCAAAACAGTTTATCAGCCACTGCCAAGGTCTCAGTTCAAACAATTTCTCAGCCCTCAGGTCCTCAGTTTACTCTAGTAGGCAACTGAGTATGATGGTTGTATTTAAAAGGTTTCCTTGCTTGATTAGAGTACCATAGTAATGAGGTCATGGTCTCAAGAACACTCCTTACACCAAATAGTTTTACATAAGGAGCAACTGTTTTGCAGCCACAGACTGTGCCAGTATAGTCAGCCAGGTCTTCTGCAGACGCAAGGTTCACAAACAGGGGAACCTGGGAATGAGCGTGTGGCTAAAGCAACAAAAATCTATAACTACCCTTTCCAAAGTAGCTTAAGTTTGCTTCTGTGACAACAGGTCAGTAACAGCTTTAAAGAGAAATACTAGGATTTCTAAAGTGGGACTAGAGTGTAGACAAATCATTTTAAGATGTCTTTTAAGTAAACCTCCTGGCTCAGAGCTATGGGGAAGTTCATGTGACCCAGCAACCTATATCATCTGATATCAAAGGGGCAAAATAACTCTGTGAGCTTCATGCTTTGATGTCCATCCCATCTTAAAAGTCCTAGAATATTAAGATGGTATGTAAAATTTGAAAAGTCGGGTAAAAGACCAGACTAAGATCCTCAATAAGTAACTGAAATGGCAGCCACTCAATGTCTTTGTGCTCATTCCTGCTTGTTATCTATGTCAGACTTTATGGTTCTCACTTATTTCCATGAGTTATTACAAGAGAAAACATAGGAGAAACTAATTTAAGTTGGGTGAAACTTTTGCAAGGAGCCGTATTAAAAAATTAACATTGCCTTTATAGAAGCACTAATTAAATTGTTCTCATTGCCTACAACACAGTAAACTCCCAAAGTCTGTATTTTAACCGCCAAGCATGTCAGTAGTAGATATCACAAATATTTTATCAACTGTGCTTAGGGTTGAAATTATTTTCATTAATTAATTACACTTTGAAATCATCAGTCAAAAATTCATGTTAGGGCTTCCCTGGTGGCGCAGTGGTTGGGGGTCCGCCTGCCGGTGCAGGGGACATAGGTTCGTGCCCCGGTCCGGGAAGATCCCACATGCCGCGGAGTGGCTGCGCCCGTGAGCCATGGCCGCTGAGCCTGCGCGTCTGGAGGCTGTGCTCTGTAACGGGAGAGGCCACAACAGTGAGAGGCCCGCGTATCGGGAAAAAAAAAAAAATTCATGTTAAGGCCTAAAACATTCTCGAATACACTAATCCCCATCATTCTCCTTCAAGTGAGTATTATTAGCCCTGTTCCAAAACCAAATCATCTGAATGGCCATAAAAGAATGTAGTTTGATAGGTAGAGCTAAGGCTACAATGCACATGTAATGATTAATTCTAAGTCTTATCTAGTCAGTATTTTTATAGGTTCTAAGATTAAAGATTCATAGACCACAGTTCTAAGTCTTATCTAGTCAGTTTTTTATAGGTTCTAAGATTAAAGGTCATATATCTTCCCTTACATATGTCAACCGTAGCATGATTTTACCAGATGGAATGAGAGGTAAATGACCGGTGTGTCGATAATTAAACTCTAGCTCTCTGTCAGTAAACTCAATTTATGTCATGTAGTGTCATGGCGGAATAAGATCATTACCTACAAAGTAAAAATGTAAATGTTTTCGTTGGAATTGTTTGGATAATACACTAGCTGTCCAGATTAAGTAAAATGTCTGACAAGATTGTAACAAATGGGAAAGAAAAGGAATGCAATATTTGACAATCATCCTTCAGTTATTCATTTGTCATCAAAATATGCAAAATGGTGACACATCTTTGTTTTTGATTTTAAAAACACATAAGATCTAGCCTCAAGTTTTTAAGTTCACCATACCATATTGTTAACTATAAGCACAATGTTGTATGGATTCCTAGAGATTTTACATCTTGCATAGCTGTAAACGTATCTGTTGAACAGCAGCTCCCCAATCCCCCCACCTCCTGGCCCCGGCAACCACCATTTGACTTTCTTCATCTATGAGTTTGACTATTTAGATGCCTTTTATAAGAGGAGATGCAGTATTTGTCCTTCTGTGACTGGCTTCCTTCACTTAGCATAATGTCCCCAAGGTTTGAGATATTTGCACTCCTGTATTTATTGCAGCATTTTTCAGAATAGTCAAGAAATGGAAGCAACCTAGAAGTCCACTGACAGATAAACAGATAAAGAAAATGTGCTACATACATACAATGGAATATCATTCAGCCTTAAAAAAGACATATCTCTATTTTTAACTTTAACTTCTTATTATGAAAAACTTCAAACCACAGAGCATGATGAATCCCCATGCTTCTGGGACTCCGATTCAAAAATCATCAATTCATAGCCAACTCTGTTTCATCTCTCCCCTTCTTCTGTACTGGAAGCAAACCTCAGGTGTCATATGATTTCATCCACTAATATATCATGTGTATCCCTAAAAAGTAAGGACTGTTTTATATACATTACCATAATACCATTATAATATCTAAAATATGAGGTAACAGTCTTTCAATATCATTAAATATCTTGGAAGTTTCACGTTTCCAATTCCTTACAAATATAAAAAAATGTTCTACAGTTGTTTCTTTGAATAGGAATCCAATAAGACCCACCTTGCAATTTGATTGCTTTATCTCTCAAGTCTCTGTTAGTTTATCGGTTCCCCCTCTATCTTTCTTCTTCCTCTTTGAAACTTAATTGTTGAAGAAACTATGGCATTTGTCCTGATGTCTGGATGTTGTCATTGTATCCACTGGTGGCATTTAACATGTTCCTCTAAATTCCATAGTACTAAAATTGGTAGTTGGATCTAAAAGCTTGAGCAGAATCAGGGTCAATTTTTTTTTTCTTTTTTAAATTGCATTTTATTATTTTTAAAATTGAGCTATAATTGACATATAACAGTATGTAGTTTCATGTGTACAATAGTCTAGTTAACATCCATCACCATACATAGTTACAAATTGTTTTTCTTGTGGTGAGAACTTTTAAGGTCTACTCCCTTAGCAGCTTTCAAATATGCACCACAGTATTACTAACTATAGTCGCCACGCTGCACATTACATTCCCCTGATGTTTATGTTATAACTGGAAGTTTGTACTTTTCGACCCCCTTCCTCCATTTTGCTCCTTGCCCTAACCTCTGGCAACCACCAATCTGTTCTCTGTATCTATGAGTTCAGTCATTTTTTTTTTAAATTTCACATGTAAGTAAGATCATATGGTATTTGTCTTTCTCTGTCTGACTTATTTCACTTAGCACAATGCCCTCAACTTTTATCCATGTTGTCACAAATGGCAAGATTTCCTTCTTTTCATGGTTGAATAATATTCCATTGTAAACATATGGCACATTTTCTTTATCTGTTCATCCAGTGATGAACAATTTGGTGGCTTCCATGTCTTGGTTTTGTAAATGATGCTGCAGTGAACATGGGGGTGCTTATATCTTTTTGAGTTAGTGTTTTTGTTTCTCTTGGTTAAATACTCAGAAGTGGAATTGCTGACATATAACATTATAGTAGTTCTATTTTTAGTTTTTTGAGGAATCTGCACAGTGTTTTCCATAGTGGCTGCACCAATTTACATTCCCACCAACAGTGCACAAGAGTTCCCTTTTCTCCAAATCCTCACCAACACTTGGTATTTCTTGTCTTTTTGATAATAGCCATTCCAATAGATGTGGGGTGATCTCCTTGTTTTGATTTGCATTTCCCTGATGATTAGTGACATTGAGCACCTTTTCATGTGTCTGTTGGCCATCTGTATGTCTTTGGAAAATGTCTATTCTCTGCCCATTTTTAATGGGATTGTTTGGTTTTGCTATTGAGTTGTGTGAGTTCTTTATATATTTTGGATATTAACCCCTTATCAGGTATATGATTTGCAAATATTTTCTCCCATTTGATAGGCTACCTTTTCATTTTGGTAATGGCTTCCTTTGCTGTGCAGAAGCTTGTTAGTTTAATGTAGTCCTACTTGTTTATTTTTGCTTTTGTTGCCTGGGCTTTCGGTATCAAATCCAAAAAATCATCACCAAAATTGACATCAAGCTTACCACTTATGTTTTCTTCTGTGAATTTTATGGCTTCAGGTCTTACATTCAAGTCTTTAATTTATTTTGAGATGATTTTTGTATGTGGTATAAAGTAGTGGTCTAGTTTCATTCTTCTGCAGATGTCCAGTTTTCCTTACATTGTTCATTGAAGAGATGTTCCTTTCCCATGTCTTTTCTGCATTACATGTCACCACATTTCATCATAACTTTTAGGACCCCTTTGTGAACATTATTTTTTTTTCCTTTTTTTTTTAAATTTTATTTTACAAATTTAATCAGTTATACATATACATATGTTCCCATATCCCCTCCCTTTTGTGTCTCCCTCCCACCAGGGTCAATTTTTTTTCTGGACTACTTCATAGATGTGGTAATATTCTTCCATCAGGGCACAAAATGTCCAATATCATCTATTTTTGTGATATTACAGTCATTGATGATTATTACCTAGCTCGAATAACCTATTAGAATTTGCATAATGATGATTTTTTACTTCTACCATTTCTTCATTTTTTTGGCTGGAATTCCTTTAGAAAAAGAGTATCTCCTCTATTAATACTTGGCTAAACAATGCTACAAATTTGATAAGAAAGACAGGATAAAGAATTTATTTCTTCCTTTACTGATTAGTTTATTTACCAGCTTACCTTAATTATCACAAGTTAAGGGTCTTTGTTTTTTAAGTATTAAAATTTATTTTAAAGGATTTTATACTGGTGAGTACTTGTATGGTAAAAAGTTGGGACTTTTTTTTTAGAAAGCCAATGTATGAAGTTGTCACTTTGTACACTGTACACTTTAGTCCTCCTAAGTAAATGCATTTCAAATTAATAAAAGACAGCCAAAGAGAAAATATAGAGATGCGCCAGGTGTGACAGGTAGAACTTTTCACTACTAAAGGATTGGTAAAGTCTAAGAGGCTGAACCTGCTATAAAACTAAAGGCATCTTTCTGGAGGCTTAAATGTTGAAAAGGCAGGAGACTACTCATCTACCCATGACAGGAATTATGATATTTTTCTACCTGTTTATTTTGTTTCTTCCAGTTTTATTGAGATATAGTTGACATACATCACTGTATAAATTTAAGGTGTACAACATAATGATTTGACTTACACACATCATCAAATGATTATCACAATAAGTTTAGTGAACATCCATCTTCTCATATAGATACAAAATTTTAAAAATAGAAAAAAATTATTTTCCTTGTGATGAGAACTCTTAGGATTTACTCTTAACTCTCATAAATAACATACAGAGATGTTCATTATATTTATCACATTGTACATTGCATCCCTAGTACTTATTTATCTTATAACTGGGAATTTGTACCTTTTGACTGCCTTCCTTCAACTTCTCCTGTCCTCTGTCTCTAGTAACCACAAATCTGATCTCCTTCTCTATGAGTGTGATTGTTTGCTTGCTTGTTTTTGAAGTATAATCGACCTACCACACTATGTTAGTTCCTGTTACATAACAAATTGACTCAATATTTCTATACATTTCAAAATGATCACCATGATAATCTAGTTATGATCTCTCACTACACTATATTCCCCACACTGTGCATTTCATACCCATGTCTCATCATTCTGCAACTGGAAGTTGGTACCTCTTAATCTCGCTGTCATATTTCTTTCCTCCACCCACCCCTTCCCCTCTGGCAACCACCTGTTTGTTATCTATAACTCTGTTTCTGTTTTGTTAGATTTGTTCATTTGTTTTGTTTTTTAGATTCCACATATAAATGATATCATACAGTATTTGTCTTCCTCTGTCTGACATTTCACTTAGCATAAGACCCTCTAGGTCCATCCATGTTGCAATGGCAAGATTTCATTCTTTTTTAATGGCTGAGTAATCCATTGTATATATATACATCATGTCTTCATTCGTCTATTGATAGGCACTTGGGTTGCTTCATATCTTGACTATTGTAAATAGCACTGCCCTGAACATAGGGGTGCATATCTTTTCTAATTAGTGGTTTTGTTTTCTTTGGAGAAATACCCAGGAGTGGAATTGTTGGATCATATGGTAGTTCTATTTTTAAGACTTTGAAGACTCTCCATACCATTTTCCAAAGTAGCTGCATCAATTTAACATCCCCATCAACAGTGCACAAAGGTCCCCTTCTCTCCACATCCTCACCAACATTTGTTACTTGTTGTCTTTTTGATAACAGCCATTCTGACAGGCAAGAGGTGATATCTCATTGTGGATTTGATTTACATTTCCCTGATGATTAACGCTCTTGAGCATCTTTTCGTGCGCCTTTTGGCCATCTGTACGTCTTCTTTGAAAAAATGTCTATACAGATGCTCTGCCCATTTTTTACTTGGGTTATTTGTGTTTTTGTTTTTTAATGTTGAATTGTATGAGTTCTTTGAATATTTTGGTATTCACCCCTTATCGGATATATCATTTGCAACTATTTTCTATTCAATAGGTTGCCTTTTCGTTTTGTTGATAGTTCCCTTTGCTGTGCAGAGCTTTTTAGTTTGATGTAGTCCCATTGGTTTATTTTTGCTTCAGTTTCCCTTGCCTGAGGAGATATACCCCCCAAAATATTACTAAGACCTATGTCAAAGAGCTTACTGCCTAGGTTTTCTTCCAGAAGTTTTATGGTTTCAGGTCTTACAGTTAAGTCTTTAGCCCATTTTGAATTTATGTTTATGCATGCTGTGACGGAGGAGTGCACCTTAATTCTTTTGCATGTAGCTCTCCAAGATCAGGAGGTGGGTCTAACTCAGGCTCCTTTCAAATTACTGCTTCTGCCCTGGGTCCCAGAGTGTGTAAGCATCTGTATGTACCCTTTAAGAGTGGAGTCTCTATTTCCCACAGTGCTTTGACTCTCTGGAAAGTATGCCCTGCTGGCTTTCAAAGCCAAATGTTCTGGGGGCTTATCTTCCCAGTGCAGGATCCCCAGGCTTGGGAGCCTGATGTGGGGCTTGGATCCCTTGCTCCTTGAGAAGGACTTCTGCAACTGTAATTTTCCTCCCCACTGTGGGTCACCTACCCAGGGGTATTAAGTGTACCATCTCTCCATCCTCCCACCCATCTCGCTGTGGTTCTTTCTTTATATCTTTAGTTGTAGAAGATCTTCTTTGCTAGTCTTCTGGTCTTTCTCATCAATAATTACTCTGTAAAAAGTTGTAATTTTGGTGTGCTCATGGGAGGAGGTGAGCTCAGGGTCTTCTTACTCTGCCATCTTGGCCACTCTTCCCTTACATGTTTACCTTGAAGATAAAAAGTGAAGAGATTCCATCGTCAAAGTAAGGAAGTCTCTGGGTGGCCAGTGCTGATTCCAGGGGCCCCTTCTTCCTTCCTGATACGCTGGAGGTGTCTTGAAAAGAGCATGCTACTCAGAACCCTCTTGTTTGGCATGCAGCCAGGCTCATGGCTGCACATGGTTCTAGTGAGTCAGAGAGGAGAACATTTTTCCATCTACATCTGAGAGGGGATGAAACTAAAGTAGAGGCTGACCATGCTGCAGCTTGCTGAGCTTCTTCAGTGCCTTGCCACTGCTCTTGGGATAAACCCCATCTGTATAACTTGCTAATCAAGGCCACTATTACCTGGTCTACCCTAACTATTCTAACTAGCATCCACTATATTTCTTTCACAGCCTCCCTACTAGAGCACCTGTGGTCTAGAAGAAAGACAATCAAATTTACTACTCTTCTCTGATCATACTTGAAACTCTTTTCCATGTCTGTTCATGACGTTCCAGTTTCCTATTTATGGACTCTTCTACCAAACACCATCTCTGACTCCTCCACTCTTGAGCCACAATTAATACCCCTTCTGTGATGGGTAGAAGGATGGCTCCCAAATATATCTACATCCTAATCCCTGGAACCAGTGAATAGGTTGCTTTACATGGCAAGGTGGAATTAAGGTTACAGATGGAATTAAGTTTGCTGATCAGCTGATTTTAAAATAGAGAGATTATATTGGATTATCTGCATGGGTTCAATGTAATCATAAATAAGTCCTTAATAGTAGAAGAAGGAAGCAGAAGGGTAGGTATGTCAGAGTGATGTGATGTGAGAAGGATCCAACTCATCATTGCTGGTTTTGAAGAGGGAGAAAGGAGACCATGAGCCAAAGAATGCAGGCAACCTCTTGAAGATGGAAAATTCTACAAGAAAACAGATTTTCCCCTGGACCCTTCAGAAGGGGACACAGACTTGCTGACACCTTGATTTTAGCCCATGAGAAGTGTTGGACTTCTAACCTAGAGAAATTAAGATAAGCTACTAAATTTGTAGTGATTTGTTGCAGCAGTCGTGAAAGACTAACGCACCATTCTTTTTGCTCACATGGCACTTTTTACCACTATTATAGCTGCATAGTTGGAGGCAGCAAATTTAGTGCATCAGAGTAAGATTCCACCTGGATGCAAATTTCTGCTTTGCTACTTCTAAGCTGTATGATCTTGGGCAATTAAAGGCACTTCTCTGAACCTCACTTCACATCAGGTCATCTGCTTACACCTTTCCATTGCACAGAGCTCCGGTCCTTTGAGGTATTTCTCACAATTATAATTAAATAATCAATTGGGTGCTTAATTAAATGTCTGTTTCTCCCCTGAGATAGTGGTTTCCCCAAGGGAAGGAGCTCTAACTATCTTGTTACTATCTTGTATCCCTAGCATAGAGCTCCAGTGCTAAGCAAAAACAGGCATTTAAAAATATTTGCCAATTAAATGGATTTGATTAAACATATCACCTTGGGTGTGATGTAGACAATACTGTCCAGTAAAATATCAGTACATTCAGAATGTAAAAGTAAATTCACTGTACCAGTATAATTCAGGGATTTAGGGAGCCATGACTCAAGAGATTTCATAATCTCCTCTTTTCAAACCCCATTTTTAAAGTTATTCTATTTTGTCCCCTCCTTCCTTACTTTGCTTTCCTAACAAGGAGGTGTTTTCACTGTTCGGTGTACCTAGAACAGATGGAAAGTTTCATAGCTATAGGTAGGGCCTCTCCGGATATTTCCGCCCTGGTAGAGTCCCCATGAGGCCAGGGTCTGATACTCATATTTACAGGTAAAAAATATAAATTTACTGTGATAAGTTCTAGGGGACTGATTCAGCTCAATCAGCTAAAAGACCATTTGTTAATTTACAATGAGGAGTATTCCAGGAGCAAAAACAAAATTTATTTGCACTGGATCATACCTTCTTTATCCAGCAGGAAAATTTAATAGGAAAAATGTTTTTTAAGTTTTAGAAAACAGACATGTACTATAAACCTAACAACCTATAAATACAAAGCATATATACCGAGTACTCTTATAAGCAAGTAATACTCATAAAAGAATGATTCAGACTTTTATTTGAATGCATCCAGAATTGGTATTTGCTGTTCAGTGATCATTATAAATGGTTAATAGATCATATATGTAATTGTCTTCCCTCCAGACCGTAGAAAAAAAGAAGAATCTTTTAAAATTTATAACAATGCCAACTTTAACACTTCACATCTTGTTTCTAAATCTTAAAAACTTTTTTTCATCCAATAAATACTTACACTTCAGGCATTCTCTAGAAATGGATCCCTGCAGAGCTCTTGATATAAGCCCTGTAAAGACCACTAGTATGTGAAAGGAAGTCTATAGAACATGGTAGTGATTCATCACTCTAGGTTACTGATATTCAAGCCTTGAACTGAGCCGAACCTCCAAGAAGCCACACATTTGTCCCAGAGAAATTTGAGTCCCTATAGAAACAGAGGGCCCTCAGCTGCTATGAAGTTAGTTTATAAGGAATAGTTATGTGAAGAATGTGTCAGCATCCTTTCTAAAATAAACTGGAAGATGCTGTAGCTTATACTGTTCACTATCCCTGTACTATCACAAAGGTCTGAATTATCAATCAATGAAATAAGAGTCTTCCTCAGCCTTAAGCTTTATTAATGATTAGCAGAGAATTCAAAACAATAATGCAAGCAGCACCAATATCTATGAGGCCCCATACATCAGATGCAGCTCTTAGAATACCCATTTCTGCACCTGAGTCCATTTGGTTTCAGAGCTATGCTATCTAATTGGGTATCAGTCAAGCACAGGGAAATCACTGAGTTGGAGTCTCTTGAATTTATATGCCTCATTAATCATATAGACCTGTTCTGGCTACATAATTAAATCCTATTCTTCAACACAGCAGCAGGAGCACATAATTCCATAAATTTCAGACTTACTTATAAGACTCAAACTAGATAAACCAGGTACACCCTTCTAAAAGGATTCCTGTTCCATAAGTCAATGTTTGCACAAGTTCAGGTCAATCTTCCCTCCAGCATCCCTGAGGACAGGAAACTAGTTACAGACCCACTGTTAAATCTTTTCTTCCCTATGCATATATAAGGATCCTTCAGGTAAACTATTGAAAAAATTTAGCAATAGAAAAAATAGCGCTCTCTCTTAAAAAGAGTTCAAATAAATAAATATCGATAAATAAAATAGAACTATTAATTCAAAAAAGATGTGCTTACTTTTAATTGACAATAGGAATTATATAACTCAATATAGCTCTCCTTTTTTGGCTTTAGCTGCTACAGTATCATGCCTTAAATAAGTACATAATCTTGAAACTATTTATATCCAAGCTTTTATATATAATTACCTTCAATCTCATATACCATACGATTTTTTTCCTATAGAAGTGCATCTTCTACCTCCTACACTTTCGGTAGGAACTTCATCCACTATGGAAAACAGTATGGAGTTTCCTTAAAAAACTAAAAATAGAACTACCATATGATACAGCAATCTCATTCCTGGGTATATATCTGGAAAACCAAAACTCTAATTTAAGAAGATACATGCACCCCAATGTTCACAGCAGCACTATTTACAATAGCTGATGAGCCATCAACAGATGATTGGCTTAAGAAGATATGAGATATATATATAAAATGGAATATTACTCATCCATAAAAATAATGAAATATTGCCATTTTCAGCAACATGGATATACCTAGAGAATGTTACACTGAGTTAAGTAAGTCAGGCAGAGAAAGACAAATACTGTATGATATCACTTACATGTGGAATCTAAAAATAATACAAATGAAACTATATTCAAAACAGAAACAGATTCACAGACATAGAAAACAAATTTATGGTTACCAAAGGGGAAAGGGAGGGGGAGAGATGAAATTAGGAGTATGGGATTAACAGATACAAACTACTATACATAAAATAGAAAAGCAACAAAGATTTACTGTATAGCACAGGGAATTATATTCAATATCTTCTAATACCCTATAATGGAAAATAATCTAAAAACACATATATATACATGTATGTATAAAACTAAATCACTTTGCTTTAGACCTGAAACTAACACAATATTGTAAATCAACTATACTTCAATAGAAAAAAAGAAAAAAATGTATCTTCTATTTTAAGCAACCTCAAACAATTTTTGGAATAAATATATTCTAAATAGATAAAAGTTGTATATTTATCTAGAATAAAATTATAGTTAGCTTCCTGTTTCTGAGAGCAATATTGCTTCTCTTCCACATCTGCCTCTTCACCCTCTTACACTTTCTTTTTACAAACTACCACTGATAAACATCATAGTCAAAGGTCATGGAACTTACTTCCTACTACTGGGTACTTTTCTTCCCTACCACCTTTCCCAAGGTGAACGCTCTGAGTTAACCTCAGCCCACAAACCCAGGGGCCTTAATCAACTGTTGTCTGTTCAATCTGAAGTTCCAAAGTTCCTGGATGCTGGAGGGCTTGAGGAAACAGAAATTCTCTCCCATGAGATTTGAATAACTGCTCATGGGGTAATGGCAGGATCACCATATTGAGAGGAGGAATAAGGAGTGCAGGCTATCAGGAGAAGAAACAGTGGAATAGGGCCTGGATTTTATGATTAGGCAAAGAGATTAAAAGGATATGCTCAGATTATTCAGAAGGGGAAAAAAGACCAAGATTCAACCAAGCATATAACTGTCTTTTTCTTATATTTAGGTAGCTCAAACATATTAGAATTCTAAAATATTAATATTAAAAGGACTTTAGAAATCATTTTATCCAACCTCTTTATTCACAACCATTTAAGATCAAATTGGGAAGGGGAAAGACTGACTATAGTGGCAAAGCAAGTCTTCTTTTCCTTCCCTCTCTAAATCTCTTATTCTTCTTTTAAATTGTTCTTTCTTTGCCTTACAATTTTTGGGGTCAAATATTTTGTCTTTTCTTTAATAGCTTTAAATGTTTTAGTCATAATTAAGAAAGCTTTTTCCACTTCTAGTTGATAGAGGAATTCACTTTTTCTCTGGTACATATATAAGGTTTTTTTTAATTTTCATTTTTTAAATATTCAGATATCTGATCAATCAGTGGAATTTATTCTGATGTACAGTTTGAGGCTAGAATATAAATTTTATCTTTTTTCAATGTTTCTCCAGTTGTTGAAAAATGTCTCTTTCCCCCAGTGATTTAATATACATACATTGTCCTACATACTTGGGTCTAATTTTTAGTTTTCTATGTGTTCCCTTGGAATGTCAGGCGGTCCATTCATACACAGTCCACATTGTTTTCATTAGAGGCTATACAGTATGTTTTAATATCTATTACTTCTAGTCTCCTTACTTTCCATTGCCCTTTTTCTCCTGTGTTTTTTTCCCTCCATAGTAATTTGAGCTTCATTAATATTTTTCATATAAACTTTAGATTCAGTTTATCTAACTCTGTCTTTTTAAAAATCGGCATTTTTATTGGGGTTGTATATTATCTTGGATAGAATTAGCATCTTGATGATGTTCATTCTTTCTTTCTAAGAATATGGAATAGCTTTCCATGTGTTCAAATATAATGTACGTTTCATAAGTATTTTAAGGCTTTCTCTGTAACTTTTTCACATTTGTTAACTTTATACTTTCCTCTCCCATTTTTTAGTTATGTTATCTCTATTTACTCAGAACATTTAACATTTACATTCTAATCTTCCACCTTTACTCTCATCTTTAGTTTACTCTTAGACATAATTAAATATATGCAGCGACGCTCACTAGAAGGGCTTTGTTATTATATCTCGATTGAATGAAGACTGTTCTCTGGCAGATTCCTGAGGAAAAGCCTGTGAGTGCAATGTTCCGAGTTCTTACATGGTTAAAATGGGTTTGTCTATAGCTGTAAACACTGAAGGACTGTGTATAAAACCCCTGGCTCACACGTTCCTCCCTGAATGTCTTGAAAATATTACCCTACTTTATCTAACATTGTATGCTGTTGTTGACAATGTTGAGTCTGAGTTTTGGGTTTCTGATTTCTGGTTGTCTTTTCCATCCTCAGTTACTTGTTTAATTATATTGAGTTCATTTTTCAGTATTGTGTTACAATTCTCCTTTGTATTATGGCTTTTTCTCAGGGCAAGGCAATTATCATTATCTTACACAACTCTTCCATTTTCCTTTCCCTTCTTCATTTTTTTATACAAGAAAATTGTGTTCCTCATCTCATTTAGAGCAGGATAAGAGATGATTCAGTATCAAAGTAAAAAGTTGCACAATTTTCCATTATTACTACGTGGTAGGACTTCACCTCCCTTACAACTTGATTTTCTCTCCCTGGGACTCTCTCTTTGTTATCAAATCAACCCTCTGGCTGATTGTCCGTTACCTATTTTCAATTATTCTTGTCAGTGCTGTCTTCAGTATGAGAAATGATGAGAAATTGAACATTTTTCCCTTGGAGAATATTACTTGGCCCTATCTTACTAGCTGAGCTCTATATATCCAATATCAATAACCTCAGTTTCTTCCCACATTCCCTAAGTTTTAAAGAAAAATTAGAATGCTGTAAATAAATGTGGTACCAGATGCACTCCAGCAAATGATAGCTCTTGGAATAGCATCTGAAATGACAATATGTACTCACTTGGAATTCAGAAATGAAAATGTCCCAGTGCCTTCCTTGCTTCATTACTGAAGGGAATCAGCCTTATACCACAGCAATCGCCTGTTCCCACCAGCTGACAATGAAATGAATACTCTGTAGGAGCTGAGATGATTGTGGCATTAAACTTAGCAGTCTCTCCATGATCCCGCAAGACTGCTACTGAATCTAAACTAAATCAGTTTTGAGAAGAGTCTGTACAGAACTTGTTCATCGTTTAAAATCTGGAGGGGAAATATGAGTAAAATCAAATGAGTTAGGAAAGAGATTATCAGCTAAGAGATAGCTCAGGGATCTGTTTTAGGTCAGGCGGAGGGAATAGGACAGAAACAACCAAACAGCCTGAGGAGAGCTGACATTATTCGCAAAAGCCCAAGAGATTGTTTTCTTATTGTCATCAGTTGCAATGATGATGATAATAGTAGTGATCTGGTGTTCAGTGAACACAAAACACTGCAATAGCAACAGCATTGGCTACAGAAAGAAAAGCAGGATACAGCTTCCCTGGCTGCTACGCTTGGCATCTAAATTACCCAGACTATGACCCAGAGTGGGGACACTTAGGGAATAGAGCAGATGCCTGAGATAGGGCAAGCGTCTGACACAGCATGACATCAGATACAGATGATCGATTGGTCTTAGTCCTTTAAGCTCCTGTTGGAAGGGTAATAAGTGACAGTTTAGTCCTAAGGGTTATTAGAAGGTTAAGGAGCAAGGGGGGCGGTGAGGAACATATTAATATCTCTGGGTAAAACTTTCTGAATGTACCTCATTTAAGTTTCACAACAATGCAATCAGTTAGATACTATGGTTTCTAGTCTACATAGGAAGTAACCGAGGTTTGAAGAAGTTAAAACCGTCCCAGCTTCAGGCAGTGAGGAGAGAGAGCAGAACGCAGGCTTGAGGCCCAGCGAGGCAGAGCTGCAACGTTCTGTATTGAGAGCCTGGAGACGACACTGGACAAGGAGAGGAAATGGAAGATGCTCGAGGATGTGATCTCCTCCCTACAGAACGTCCTCATCTACATGGTCCTGCTGGGAGTCACTTGCTTTATCCAAAAGAAATTGGACAGCATCTAAAGACTGGGCATTCTATTTGCATACGTGATATGAAGAACCTGATAACAGTTTCTACTTCTATCTGCAAATGAGACTCTTTGACCTTCACACCTAAAATAGAAAACTATTTGTAAAGTGTGAAAAAACCTTCTGGTCATAGTGCGCCTTGCGTCTGTTATATTCAGCCTCCACGAATGCTGATATAATTGTAAATCAGTCCAAACTCCATTTTCCAACAACTATTCATTAAACGAGAATTATGTCAAACTGGCACTGTCTTGTAAGTCATTTCTGTTTACCATTTTACTTCTGTCCAGAGCACTTCTGTGGACAGTCTCTTACAGTTAGTTATGGTTTGTGAAAGCACACAACTACAATGACATTTAAGCACAGGACCATTAGTCTACATTTTTAATAAATGTGTGAATATTTTGTATGCTCGATTCATCAAATATTTGGAAATATGATTAAATATCCCATTATGTTTTGGATTTCTCTATTTCTTTTGTGGATCCATCAATTCCTAATGTATTTTGAAATTTTGTTATTATATACATACAACTTTAAAATATGAACTAATATAAAAATTATATTATGATATTTATTTTAAAATTTATTTGTCATAACTTTATTTTATTTTTTTAATGTTTTTATTGGAGTATAATTGCTTTACAATGGTGTGTTAGTTTCTGATTTATAACAAAGTGAATCAGTTATACATATACATATGTCCCCATATCTCTTCCCTCTAGAGTCTCCGTCCCTCCCACCCTCACTATCCACCCTTCTAGCTAGTCACAAAGCACCGAGCTGATCTCTCTGTGCTATGTGACTGCTTCCCACTAGCTATCTATTTTACGTTTGGTAGTGTATATATGTCCATGACACTCTCTCACTTTGTCCCAGCTTACGCTTCTCCCTCCCCATGTCCTCAAGTCCATTCTCTAGTACGTCTGCATCTTTACTCCTGTCTTGCCCCTAGGTTCTTCATGACCATTTTTTTTTTGATTCCATACATATGTGTTAGCATACGGTATTTGTTTTTCTCTTTCTGACTTACTTCACTCTGTATGATAGACTCTAGGTCCATCCACCTCACTACAAATAACTCAATTTCATTTCTTTTTATGGCTGAGTAATATTCCACGGTGTATATATATGCCACATCTTCCTTATCCATTCATTTGTCGATGGACACTTAGGTTGCTTCCATGTCCTGGCTATTGTAAATAGAGCTGCAGTGAACATTTTGGTATATGACTCTTTTTGAATTATGGTTTTCTCACAGTATAAGCCCAGTAGTAGGATTGCTGGGTCGTATGGTAGTTCCATTTTTAGTTTTTTAAGGAACCACCATACTGTTGTCCATAGTGGCTGTATCAATTTACATTCCCACCAACAGTGCAAGAGGGTTCCCTTTTCTCCACACCGTTTCCAGCATTTATTAGTTGTAGATTTTTTGATGATGGCCATTCTGACTGGTGTGGTGATACCTCATTGTAGTTTTGTTTTGCATTTCTCTGATGATTAGAGATGTTGAGCATCCTTTCATGTGTTTGTTGGCAATCTGTATATCTTCTTTGGAAAAATGTCTATTTAGGTGTTCTGCCCATTTTTGGATTGGGTTGTTTTTTTGATATTGAGCTGCATGAGCTGCTTATAAATTTTGGAGATTAATCCTTTGTCAGTTGCTTCATTTGCAAATATTTTCTCCCATTCTGAGGGCTGTCTTTTCGTCTTGTTTATGGTTTCCTCTGCTGTGCAAAAGCTTTTAAGTTTCATTAGGTCCCATTTGTTTATTTTTCTTTTTATTTCCATTTCTCTAGGAGGTGGGTCAAAAGGATCTTGCTGTGATTTATGTCATAGAGTGTTCTGCCTATGTTTTCCTCTAAGAGTTTTATAGTGTCTGGCCTTACATTTAGGTCTCTAATCCATTTTCAGTTTATTTTTGTGTATGGTGTTAGGGAGTGTTCTAATTTCATTCTTTTACATGTAGCTGTCCAGTTTTCCCAGCACCACTTATTGAAGAGACTGTCTTTTCTCCATTGTATATCCTTGCCTCCTTTGCAATAGATTAGTTGACATTAGGTGCGTGGGTATGTCTCTGGGCTTTCTATTATGTTCCATTGATCTATATTTCTGTTTTTGTGCCAGTATCATACTGTCTTGATTACTGTAGCTTTGTAGCATAGTCTGAACTCAGGGAGCCTGATTCCTCCAGCTCCGTTTTTCTTTCTCAAGGTTGCTTTGGCTATTCGGGGTCTTTCGTGTTTCCATACAAATTGTGAAATATTTTGTTCTAGTTCTGTGAAAAATGCCATTGGTAGTTTGATAGGGATTGCATTGAATCTGTAGATTGCTTTGGGTAATATAGTCATTTTCATAATGTGGATTCTTCCAATCCAAGAACATGGTATATCTCTCCATCTGTTGGTATCATCCTTAATTTCTTTCATCAGTGTCTTAATAGTTTTCTGCATACAGGTCTTTTGTCTCCTTAGGTAGGTTATTCCTAGGTATTTTATTCTTTTTGTTGCAATGGTAAATGGGAGTGTTTCCTTAATTTCTCTCAGATTTTTCATCATTAGTGTATAGGAATGCAAGAGATTTCTGTGTATTAATTTTGTATCCTGCTACTTTACCAAATTCATTGATTAGCTCTAGTAGTTTTCTGGTAGCATCCTTAGGATTCTCTATGTATAGTACCATGTCATCTCAAACAGTGACAGCTTTACTTCTTCTTTTCCAATTGGAGTCCTTTTATTTCTTTTTCTTCTCTGATTCCTGTGGCTAAAACTTCCAAAACTATGTTGAATAATAGTGGTGAGAGTGGGCAACCCTGTCTTGTTCCTGATCTTAGTGGAAATGCTTTCAGTTTTTCACCATTGAGGATGATGTTGGCTGTGGGTTTGTCATATATGGCCTTTATTATGTTGAGGTAAGTTCCCTGTATGCCTACTTTCTGGAGGGTTTTTATCATAAATGGGTGTTGAATTTTGTCGAAAGCTTTCTCTGCATCTATTGAGATTATCATATGGTTTTTCGCCTTCAATTTGTTAATATGGTGTAGTACATTGATTTGTGTATATCGAAGAATGCTTGCATTCCTGGGATAAACCCCACTCGATCATGGTGTATGATCCTTTTAATGTGTTGTTGGATTCTTTTTGCTAGTATTTTGTTGAGGATTTTTGCCTCTATGTTCATCAGTGATATTGTTCTGTATTTTTCTTTTTTGTGACATCTTTGTCTGGTTTTGGTATCAGGCTGATGGTGGCCTCATAGAATGAGTTTGGGAGTGTTCCTCCCTCTGCTATATTTTGGAAGAGTTTGAGAAGGATAGGTGTTAGCTCTTCTCTAAATGTTTGATAGAATTCACCTGTGAAGCCATCTGGTCCTGGGCTTTTGTTTGTTGGAAGATTTTTTTATCACAGTTTCAATTTCAGTGCTTGTGATTGGTCTGTTCATATTTTCTATTTCTTCCTGGTTCAGTCTTGGAAGGTTGTGCATTTCTAAGAATTTGTCCATTTCTTCCAGGTTGTCAATTTTATTGGCATATAGTTGCTTGTAGTAATCTCTCATGATCCTTTGTAATTCTGCAGTGTCAGTTGTTACTTCCCCTTTTTCATTTCTAAATCTATTGATTTGAGTCTTCTCCCTTTTTTTCTTGATGAGTCTGGCTAATGGTTTATCAATTTTGTTTATCTTCTCAAAGAACCAGCTTTTACTTTTATTGATCTTTGCTACCATTACCTTCATTTCTTTTTCATTTATTTCTGATCTGATCTTTATCATTTCTTTCCTTCTGCTAACATTGGGGTTTTTTTATTCTTCTCTAATTGCTTTAGGTGTAAGGTTAGGTTGTTTATTTGAGATGTTTCTTGTTTCTTAAGGTAGGGTTGTATTGGTATAAACTTCCCTCTTAGAACTGCTTTTGCTGCATCCCATAGGTTTTGGGTTGTCGTGTTTTCATTGTCATTTGTTTCTAGGTATTTTTTGATTTCCTCTTTGATATCTTCAGTGATCTCTTAGTTATTAAGTAGTGTATTGTTTAGTCCCCATGTGTTTGTATTTTTTACAGTTTTTTCCTGTAATCGATATCTAGTCTCATAGCGTTGTGGTCGGAAAAGATACTTGATACGACTTCAATTTTCTTAAATTTACCAAAGCTTGACTTGTGACCCAAGATATGGTCTTTCCTGGAGAATGTTCCATGGGCACTTGAGAAGAAAGTGTATTCTCTTGTTTTTGGATGGAACATCCTATAAATATCAATTAAGTCCATCTTGTTTAATGTATCATTTAAAGCTTGTGTTTCCTTATTTATTTCCATTTTGGATGATCTGTCCTTTGGTGAAAGCGGGGTGTTCAAGTCCCCTACTATGATTGTGTTACTGTCGATTTCCCCTTTTATGGCTGTTAGTATTTGCCTTATGTATTGATGTGCTCCTATGTTGGGCGCATAAATATTTACAATTCTTATATCTTCTTCTTGGATCGATCCCTTGATCATTATGTAGTGTCCTTCTTTGTCTCTTGTAATAGTCTTTAGTTTAAAGTCTATTTTGTCTGATATGAGAATTGCTACTCCAGCTTTCTTTTGATTTCCATTTGCATGGAATATCTTTTTCCATCCCTCACTTTCAGTCTATATGTGGCCCTATGTCTGAAGTGGGTCTCTTGTAGACAGCATACATACGGGTCTTGTTTTTGTATCCATTCAGCCAGTCTATGTCTTTTGGTTCGAGCTTTTAATCCACTTACATTAAGGTAATGATCGATATGTATGTTCCTATTACCATTTTCTTAATTGTTTTGGGTTTGTTATTGTAGGTCTTTTCCTCCTCTTGTGTTTCCTACCTAGAGAAGTTCCTTTAGCATTTATTGTAAAGCTGGTTTGGTTGTGCTGAATTCTCTTAGCTTTTGCATGTCTGTAAAGGTTTTAATTTCCCCGTCAAATCTGAATGAGATCCTTGCTGGATAGAGTAATCTTGGTTTTAGGTTTTTCCCTTTCATCAGTTTAAATATGTCCTGCCACTCCCTTCTGGCTTGAAGAGTTTCTGCTGAAAGATCAGATGTTAACCTTATGGGAATCCCCTTGTACGTTATTTGTTGCTTTTCCCTGGCTGTTTTTAATATTTTTTCTTTGCATTTAGTTTTTGATAGCTTGATTAATATGTGTCTTGGCAGGTTTCTCCTTGGATTTATCCTGTATGAAAATGTCTGTGCTTCCTGGACTTGATTAACTATTTCCTTTCCCATGTTAGGGAAGTTATTAACTATAATCTCTTCAAATATCTTCTCAGTCCCTTTCTCTCTTCTTCTTCTGGGACCCCTATAATTCGAATGTTGGTGCATTTAATATTGTCCCAGAGGTCTCTGAGAGTGTCCTCAATTCTTTTCATTCTCTTTTCTTTATTCTGCTCTGCAGTAGTTATTTCCACTATTTTATCTTCCAGGTCACTTATCCGTTCTCCTGCCTCAGTTTTTCTGCTATTGATCCCTTCCAGAAAATTTTTAATTTCATTTATTGTGTTGTTCATGATTGTTTGTTTGCTCTTTAGTTCTTCTAGTTCCTTGTTAAATGTTTCTTGTATTTTCTCCATTCTATTTCCAAGATTTTGGATCATCTTTACTATCATTATTCTGAATTCTTTTTCAGGTAGACTGCCTATTTCCTCTTCATTTATTAGGTCTGGTGTGTTTTTACCTTGCTGCTTCATCTGCTGTTTCTCTGTCTTCTTATTTTGCTTAACTTACTGTGCTTGGGGTCTCCTTTTCACAGGCTGCAGGTTCATAATTCCCGTTGTTTTTGATGTCTGCCCCCAGTGGCTAAGGTCGTTTCAGTGGGTTGTGTAGGCTTCCTGGTGGAGGGGCCTGATGCCAGTGTTCTGGTGGATGAGGCTGGATCTTGTCTTTCTGGTGTGCAGGTCCATGTCTGGTGGTGTGTTTTGGGGTGTCTGTGACCTTATTATGATTTTAGGCAGCCTCTCTGCTAATGGGTGGGGTTGTATTCCTGTCTTGCTAGTTGTTTGGCATAGGGTGTCCAGCACTCCAGCTTGCTTGTCATTGAGTGGAGGTGGGTCTTGGCGCTGAGACAGAGATCTCTGGGACATTTTCACCGTTTGATATTACGTGGAGCTGGGAGGCCTCTGGTGGACCAATGTCCTGAACTTGGCACTTCCACCTCAGAGGCACAGCCCTGATGCCTGGCTGGAGCACCAGGAGCCTGTCATCCACAGGGCTCAGAATAAAATGGAGAAAAAAAGGAAGAAAGAAAGAAAGAAAGAAAGGAAGGAAGGAAGGAAGGAAGGAAGGAAGGAAGGAAGGAAGGAAGGAAGGAAGGAAGGAAGGAAGGAAGGAAGGAAGGAAGGAAGGAAGGAAGGAAGGAAGGAAGGAAGGAAGGAAGGAAGGAAGGAAGGAAGGAAGGAAGGAAGGAAGGAAGGAAGGAAGAAGATAAAATAAAAAAGTGACTAAAAAAAAACAAAAATTATTTTAAAAAAATTTAAGTATTTAATAAAGAAAGAACAACCAAACCAAAAAACAAATCCATGAATGATAACAAGCACTGAAAACTATACTTAAAAAAAAAAAAGAGAGAGACAGAACCCTAGGACAAATGGTAAAAGCAAAGCTATACAGACAAAATCACACACAGAAGCATACGCATACACACTCACAAAAAAAGAAAAAGGGAAAAAAATATATATATATCGTTGCTCCCAAAGTCCACCTCCTCAATTTGGGATGATTCGTTGTCTATTCAGGTATTCCACAGATGCAGCGTACATCAACTTGATGGTGGAGATATAATCCGCTGCTCCTGAGGCTGCTGGGAGAGATTTCCCTTTCTCTTCTTTGTTTGCACAGCTCCCGGGTTTCAGCTTTGGATTTGGACCCGCCTCTGTGTGTAGGTCGCCTGAGGGCGTCTGTTCTTCGCTCCGACAGGATGGGGTTAAAGTAGCAGCTGATTCGGGGGCTCTGGCTCCCTCAGGCCGGGGGGAGGGAGGGGTACAGATGCAGGGCGAGCCTGCGGCGGCAGAGGCCAGTGGGACATTGCACCAGCCTGAGGCGTGCCGTGCATTCTCCTGGGGAAGTTGTCCCTGGATCCCGGGACCCTGGCAGTGGCAGGCTGCACAGGCTCCCCGGAAGGGGGCTGTGGACAGTGACCTGTGCTCACACACAGGCTTCTTGGTGGCGGCAGCATCAGCCTTAGCGTCTCATGCCCATCTCTGGGGTCCGCGCTGTTAGCCGAGGCTCGCGCCCTTCTCTGGAGCTCCTTTAAGCGGCGCTCTTAATCCCCCCTCCTTGCACACCAGGAAACAGAGGCAAGAAAAAGTCTCTTGTCTCTTCAGCTCCAGACCTTTTCCCGGACTCCCTCCCGGCTAGCCATGGCGCACTAGCCCCCTTCAGGCTGTGTTCACGCCGCCAACCCCAGTCCTCTCCCTGGGGTCTGACCTCCGAAGCCCGAGCCTCAGCTCCCAGCCCCGCCCGCCCCGGCGGGTGAGAAGACAAGCCTCTCGGCCTGGTGAGTGCTGGTCGGCACCGATCCTCTGTGCGGGAATCTCTCTGCTTTGCCCTCCGCACCCCTGTTGCTGCGCTCTCCTCCGTGGCTCCGAAGCTTTCCCCCTCCGCCTCCCACAGTCTCCACCCGTGAAGGGGCTTCCTAGTGTGTGGAAAGAAACCTTTCCTCCTTCACAGCTCCCTCCCAGAGGTGCAGGTCTTGTCCCTATTCTTTTGTCTCTGTTTTTTCTTTTTTCTTTTGCCCTACACAGGTACATGGGGGAGTTTCTTGCCTTTTGGGAGGTCTGAGGACTTCTGCCAGCGTTCAGTGGGTGTTCTGTAGGAGTTGTTCCACGTGTAGATGTATTTCTGATGTATTTGTGGGGAGGAAGGTGATCTCCACGCCTTACTCTTCCGCCATCTTGAAGCTCCTCCTTGTTTATTTTTAATAATATTTTTTTCCTTAAAGAAGTTTTCTTTGCATGATGCTAATCTAAGTGTACCAATTTTCATTTAGTTAGAAATATTTTTCCATTCTTTGACTTTTAAATTTTCTTTATATGATACTAATATAAGTATACCAGCTTTTTTTTAGGGGGGGGGTTAGGAATATCTTTTTCTATTCTTTGGTTTTCAGAATTACTGGATCATTGTGTTTTAGATGTGTGTCTTATCCACAAGATATAACTGATTTGTGTATTTGTGTGTGTGTGTGTGTTGTTAAAACCATTCTGAGAAAAAGAAAATAACTGACCCAACATGCCAGTTTTTCAACTGGAGCATTTATTCCATTTATGTCAATAATGGATATTGATATATTTAAATTCACTTCTGCAGTTTTGTTTTTGCTTTAAATGTTGCTTTTTCTCCTCTCTTGCTTTTTAAAAAAACTTTATTTTTTTTTATTCCATCTCTTTTTCACTATATGTTTGGAAATATATACCACATTCCTATTCTTAGAGTAGTTACCTTGAACTTTCTATCATGACCACTTAGCTTCTTAAAGTCTGAAATCAGTGAATATCCTATCATCCTCCCAAACAATGCAATGATCTTAGAACTCCAAACACATCTGAACTATTTGATATTGTTGTTATTTTAGTTCTTTGTGGTTTTCCTTTTATCCCACAATACAGTGGTGGTGTTGTTATTTTCTAGTCAATGTTTGTTAAGCAAATTCTTTGTTCCTTATGTCTTTGTTCATATCAGATCATTCTTCTGAGATTACTCTTTGTCTGAAGTACAACTTTTAAAATTCCTTTAGTAAGGACTATTTGAGGACATTCTTTTACTCAGTTATAACTTTCTCACACAATTTTTTCTTGTACAGTTAGCAAAATCAAAAAAGTAACACAGATATGAGACCACTGTCTAATCTGTAGATCTTACTCAACCTTTGCCATTAATCCCAATAATGTCCATTATGTGCTCTTGCTCTCCTTTAAGTTGGAACTATTCTTGAGTCTTTTATTGTTTTTCACAAGCTTGTCATTTTTGAACAAAATAGGCCAGTTAGCCTAAAGAATGACTCTCAATTTGGGTTTGTCCAGTGTTTTCTCATAATTAGATTCAGGTTATCACCTTTGGCAGCAATGATACAGAATTGACATTGTGTTCTCCCTGCATCCTATCAGCAGACATATGGCTTTGCTCTGTCTCATACTGGTTATGTTAACTTTGATTACTTGATTAAGGTGGTGTTTGCCATGTTTCTCCACTGTAAATTTATCATTTTCCCTTAGCAAATAAGTACTGGTTTGTCAGTAAATTCTTACCTTTTATGGTTTAGTAAACTATTTTTATTTCTTAGCACTTCAAAGGGAACTTGTAAGGTTTAAATTAAAATTTTTTTTTTTCTAAAATGGCAGAATGAAAGCTTGACCTATTTGGAAAATAACTGCAAAGCAGAAAAAGAAATATATTTAAGAATTGGAATTGAAATTTGGGGAATTCATATCTAGTTTCCTTAAAATATCAAAGTTGTTAGTAAGATTTTAATAAGGAATTTTGAAAGAATGGGAGACTATTCAAACAGGAGCTTTCAGAAGATAAAATGCTCATCAATGATCTCAACCTATATAAAAACTGTGCAGAATTATAAAGTTAGGAACATAGATAAAGGGATATCTCTTGCCTGTAAAATTTTATTCAATATGTAATTTTACTTTGTTTTTATTACAAGAAATCTTGTCCTAAATTTTCCTTTTAGGTAATTATAATTATTTTCCTAGGATAAAAAGTTGAGTACTTGCTTAATTTATCTTCTATATTTTTAATCCCATTAAAAATATTTTTAAAACTACTAAATTCATTTTGATTAAAGCTTTGGCCTCATTCCATAGAGTTTCAATTTATACAAAGGTTAATATTTTATCACTTCAGAAACATTCTATTGCTCTTTTCTTGATTTAGTATTGTTTTAATCTTTATTGATTTCTTGGCCCAGTCGTTACTTCATAGAATACTTTTTAAAAATTATGAATATGTCAGTTTTCCTTATTTAAATTTACTTTTTTCTAGTTTTATTGAACAGTGATCTGAAAACATATACTTCAAATTTCTGCATTTTGAATTTATATAAACTTTCTTTTTCTCTGTTATACAGGCAATTTTGATATTTGTATATAATAACAAATTTGTATACAATAACAGTATACACCTCAGAGTTTATATGAGGATTAAATACTTAAGAGATACACTTAAAACATGTACATAAAATCAGTACTATAGAAATGTTAGCTATTACTACTATATTCACTTTAAATTCCATTTGAAACTTACATTCATTTTTTTTGTTTTCCTTATTCAACCCTTTATTTTTAATGTTTTTGTTTCAGTGTTATGTCATAGTAATACAAATTATTGTATTTTATTCTTTATTTATATACAATACACTATTTTTGGTAAGTGATTTAGACATCCTCATTCACAGAAGTAATTGCTAAGCTAGTCCTATCATATGCCATTGTTTTTTTTTGTTTTTTTTTTTTTTAGTTTCTGGGTTTTTTTCATATGTCATTCTTCATTGGCCTTATTCTAAAGTCATATGTTTTTAGGGGTGGGTCTATCATCTATGATTACATTTGTTATGTAGACTTGTTTTAGTTTTGTAACATTAGAACTTTTACTATGCTACTTTTGAAAACATGTTTAAAAAATAAATGAAATCACTCACCAAAACTATTTCCAAGTTAATCATTGATTTTGTCTCACAAACAAACTCAACAACTTTGATCCCTTTTACAACAGAGGAAGTATTTAACAATTTTTGGCTTTCCTTCTGTCTGACCTCTGCTTTCTCAGTCTAATCCAATTTAGTGGGGGGGGGGATTGAATTGAGCCCAACTTTTGGTCCAACAATTAACTAAAATAATCAACCACATTCTTCTCTTTTCTTAGTCTTATAATTTCTTCTTGTTCTCTCAGCTCACTATTTTTCTTTTTGTTTGCTTAAATTTCTGCAGAAAAAGAAGATGGCACTTAAAGAAAAGGAGGCTGTTTTTGCATTACAGGGAAAGATAGAGGCTGCTGTTTTGTTTAGGTAAACACTTATCCAAAGCAAGGCCTCTTCTGGAAGGAGAGTGGGAGTTTAAACTAATTGAATTGCTCTACTAAATAATAGGAATGTGATTTTATTTGTGGGCTGGGTGGCAACTTCACAAAGATATAATTTTGAGCTGGGGAAAATAGGACTGAGGGCTCTGGGATTGGGGAGGGAAATGAGAGAGAGGTGACAAGAAAGAGGAAATGCTCATGAAAGAAAGGAAAGTGCATGGGCTTCCAAAGCTTAGGGGTGAGTTTGAGAAATCTTTGTGAAAGAAAAGGTTAGGGATGATAGCCCTTAGGAGCAGTGATTCCTGATATCCAATTAAAGTTATATTTACTTTGTTAAAATTCCTTAGAAGATTCAGTCCTGGCAATTCCCTATGCTAGCCTAGTATTTACTGAGACCTGGGGGATGGCAGGGCTATCTTGGCGTGAAGCTGACCTGACCAGCAGTTGTACAGTGTGGTACAGAGGTGGCCAGATATGTCAGAGAGGCCCTAAGCAACATCTGGAACAAGAAGACAGAAGGGATGTGCTCCATATGTGTACACCAATGCCCTCCCAAACACTATAGGACATGGGACTGGACTTCCTACAGTCTCCCATTATGGGGGCTGGATGTTAACAGACATGGTGACTATGGAGAATAGAAAAAATTGGAAAACTATGGATACATTTAAGATAGGTAGTTTTTCCCCTAGGTCATACCAAAGTCCTTAACAGATTTCCAATTTGAGAATTGTCCTTTAAAAAGCAACTCTAAAAATTGTGGAAAACATCCTCTACTACAATAAAGGTTTTTAACATTTTGGAGTCAGAGATCTCTTTGAGAAAAATGATAAAACATTGGGTCCTTTCATCAGAAAAATGCATCTACACATACACACATAAAATTTTGT
Source organism: Mesoplodon densirostris (assembly GCF_025265405.1). Lineage (NCBI taxonomy): Eukaryota > Metazoa > Chordata > Mammalia > Artiodactyla > Ziphiidae > Mesoplodon > Mesoplodon densirostris. The sequence goes on from NC_082669.1 coordinate 86,377,814, forward strand.
CTAAAATGTAACCCTTATTAAAGACCCAGAAACTCTTCTTTCCTCCTTAAAATTTAATCATTTGTTTCTGCTTATTACTTTTTTGATATCACAATGAGTACCTTCAATTTTTGGTCTCATTCTGCACCCCCCCCACCCCCAATTATACCCTTGATGATTGATTGTTTCATTTACTTTATCTTCAGGAACTTCTATTATTTCTATTAACATGTCTTCTTGTATGTCATCTTCCCTCACATTCTCTTAAAATATTTTGATTGTGTTCCTCAAATCTGTCTTTTGTGAGCTATACTAGAAACTCCATATGAAGGTAAGGAGTAGAATTATTTTGTTCATTATTTCATCCCCAGCATCTTGCACAGCAGCTGGGCATGTCTGATAATCAATCAATATGAAAATATTTATCTCAGTTATTTATTGTTAGCATTTATTAAAATACTGAATGGAACTGAATTTTACTAGTCTGATATTTTGCAGCATGCATTCTTACTGTCTCCAGTAATTATTAAAATTCTTTAATAGTAGAATATAATCTGTTCATATCTGCTGAAAAAATGGCTAATTGGTCTTTTATAAAATATTCATGGGTTTCTTATAAATAAAGTGACTATAAATTTGTCACCCAAACAAGGACTCTCTTGAGAGTAAGTATCAGGTCTATTGATATTTATGCCAAGATATCACGCAAAAAAAAGGACTGTGTTCGCAAACCAGAATATGTAGTCATCTTGCCTACTAAGCATTAAAGTAATCCAACAAGGAGGCCAAGACTGAGGAGGCTCTAATGCCTTGGTAGCCTACTTCTGCAAACCAACACTGAAGCCAGAGTCAATACTGTCAATGCCTCAAGAGTAAGAACAACCAATCTCAAACAACCAATTAGGCTTTCCCAAATAATGCAAAGGCTTAAGCTATAGCCAATCAAATAATTCCTTGCTTTGCCTCTGTCTTCCGTATACAAGCCTACACTCTACCCCCAGTCAGCAGACTGCCCCTAACCATTTCCAGTTTGACACTGTCACATTCAAATCAAGTTTTGTTCAAATAAACTCTTAAAATTTTTAATGTGCCTCAGTGTATCTTTTAACAGAGAGAAACTATTTCATGGATAAGGTTAATGTTGTGGGCTGAATGTGTTCTTCCCCAACACATAAAGTCCTCAATATCTCACAATATGACTGTATTAGGAGACGAGCCTTTAAAGAGGTAATGAAGGTAGAATGACCCCCCCCCCCGGGGGGGTGCTCATCTAATATAACTAGTGTTCTTAGAAGAAAAGGAGATTAGAACACAGACAAGCACAGTGGTAAGACCTTGTGAAGACAAAGAGAGAAGACAGACATCTACAAACAAGGAGAGAGGAGTCACAATGAAACCAACCCTGCTAACACCTTGATCTTGCACACTTCTATCCTCCAGAACTGTGAGGAAATAAATTTCTCTTGTTTAACTTGGTGGTATTTTGTTATGGCAGTCCTAGTAAAATACTACAGTTGTCCTCTCCAAAATCTTTTTCATAATTTTAAAAATATATTTTATTTCTTTATGAAGGTCATGAAGTAGTAGATCACCAGTCACACCAGCACCTTAGTTGTTTGGCCTACACAGTGCTTTAAAAAATTAAATTAGTTGCCAACCATTAACTTAAAAATCTGGATTTCCAGCTCCCCTCAAAGTCTCAGAAAACCTGACAACACTTAGGTGTCTATTCTTCTGGGAATAATGCTTATTTATGATATAAATGAATTCAACCACTTATTTATTTTATTCACTTATGATAAATTTTTTACTGTGGTAAATTACCCATAACATATGTGGACCCTCGGCATCTGAGTTTTGACTTTTGCTCCAGATATATTAATTGAATAGTCTCACTGGGTGACATTATTAACATTTTCCCCCTTTTGGACTGTATTTCCTTGCAGTTGGTTAAACCTTGGGGAGTTGGTTAGAGTAAAAGCTGATTTCATGTTCTCTTTTAGATACACAATTGCTGAGTCTCACATGTGGATTGGTGCTTGGGCAGACCCATCAGGGCTGTGATGAAATCTGGTTCTGAGCAAGTTCTGTAGCTCAATCAGAAGATGGAAATTTGGTTATTTGGGACTGTTTCCTCCTCTTGATTCAGTTTCAGCCCTACCACAGAGGGGGCACTCAGCCTAATCCAGAGGATCTCTTTTACCATCTGGATCTTGTGGCTGAAGGATGGACCTGCCTCTGAAATATAGGATAGGTTCCTTTTCTCTTTCCTGTGTTCAAGGCTGCTAATGTTCCTTCTCTTTCTAATATTTTAGCCATGAGGATTTTAGGTAGATGACTCACCTCAGGTTGAAGCTTATCCTGTCTCTTAGCCATGTTTTCTGTTGGAAGAGCACCAAAGGAAACACTTCACTAGCAATAAGAATGGGACCAGGACCCTTTCCCTGTGACACCTGTTACTTAGTCAATACTGGTAGAGTCCCTGTGATATGAATCTTCCTCTGCTAAATGCTAACGGAGTAACCAAAATTATCATACATAAGCTTGCCTACAGGAACTTTCCAATCTAGCCTGTATAATGTGGTTGAGTAGGTAATAAGTGAGAATTCATGAAGGCAAAGGATTGAGATGATTATATATAAAAGAATCCTCCCTCCCTGTATCATCCAAGTAGAGGTCCATTTCTGTAGTATCTTCCTATACTGCCCCTGCCCAAATGGTATCAGGGCTAAAGTTATTTAAGCCCAATCCCTCAATTTTTTGCCCACGCCCTTATATAAGTCCTAGTAGAACTGCATAATGTTCAGGTAAACTCTGAGTTTGAACATCTGAGTTCTCCTTTCAGGCGAATGATCTCTCTTAATTTTATTATCTGCATGTAGTAATCTTTGTATCTCGAGGTACATAAGGTAGCCATGAGTATTAAATGAGATACACCTTTTTTTTTTTTTTTTTTTTTTTTTTTTTTTTTGCGGCACACGGGCCTCTCACTGCTGTGGCCTCTCCCGTTGCGGAGTACAGGCTCCGGACGCGCAGGCTCAGCGGCCATGGCTCACGGGCCCAGCTGCTCCGCGGCATGTGGGATCTTCCCGGACCGGGGCACGAACCCGTGTCCCCTGCATCGGCAGGCGGACTCTCAACCACTGCGCCACCAGGGAAGCCCTGAGATACACTTTTAATTCACTTAAGGCAGTACCTGCCACCAAGTAAATGCTCTACAAACAACAGGTGTTGCTATTGGACAAAGGTATGAAAGAAAACCAGGAATGAAAATAGAAGGGGAAGTTCCTACAATCTATTCTTCACGTAGGGAAATAATGATATCACATTAAAAATTAGTTTCCGAGGGCTTCCCTGGTGGTGCAGTGGTTGAGAGTCCACCTGCTGATGCAGGGGACACGGGTTCGTGCCCCGGTCTGGGAAGATCCCACATGCCGCGGAGCAGCTGGGCCCGTGAGCCATGGCCACTGAGCCTGCGCATCTGGAGCCTGTGCTCCGCAGTGGGAGAGGCCACAACAGTGAGAGGCCCACGTACCGCAAAAAAAAAAAAAAAAAAAAAAAATTAGTTTCCAAACAAAAATCCCAAAATTACCTTTTGTTAAATGTAAAGAAAAAAAATTTGTTTGCTGTCTCTAATGCAGGGAATTGGGTTGGTATTTACACTGAGAAAAGTAGGAGGTGGCTTCCAAGTCTGTTTCACCTGTGTTCTTCTTCACAATTGGCCTTTACTCTTGTTCTAAAAGACCCAACATTTAGCAAACTGAGTAATTGGTTCTGAGCAAGTGGAAACAGTCTATAAATTTAGATTGAGGTGGATACTGTATGAAGATGCTGTTTTATAGAAGAACTGAAATCTCCAGTATCAAGCCATAAGATGCCTTGCTGAATTTGAGAGTTAATTCCACTTCAACCTAACATTGTAATTTCTTGCATTTGTTCTCTTGGCCACCTTTTTTTTATGCCAGTTAACTCTTTAGTTACGAATGGCTGTCTGAATAATAGAATTTTCTGGAAAGAGGTTTTAGGCCATCAGGGAGAGTTTCTCATCCATAAGGAGCTGGTTTATTAGCTTGTAAACCAGATTGTCTTCTAATATATTCTCATTAGGCAGTTGGAGAGCAACCGCCCATCTCTTAGGATTCTGATGCTATGTTGCTGGTAACCATCATGTCCATGCCCTCCAGGCCAGCCTTCCATGTTCATATTTCATATTAATTCAATAAGCATTTCCTGAATGCCTACTTATTATATATCAGGCAGAGTACCAAACACTAAGGATATAGTATAAAATGCACCTACCTTCTAACCTTCAAGCCTTATTAACTTAGGAAGTGGGCTATATCATTTTAGGGCTCTTATTCTAGCTAAATAATACTGGTATCTCCTCCCTAGAAACTTATAATCTGACAAGGTAGCAAGACATAGCAAGGACATAACCGTTTAAATGTCAAATAGTTGCACAGATATTAAAGGCTAAAGAAAATCAGGAGAAAGCCGGTGGTTGAACATTTAGAAGACTAATAGAATATTTTGAGGTCAGTCATCCATTAAATTGAAGGGTTATTTCAACCTGAAGTATATTAATTTTGTCATTTTTTTCAACAAGCGTCCCAGAAACATGGCCTTCCACAATATTGGAGTCATTATATCTATATATATTAAATACTGAAGGTGTAAACATACAATAACAAAACCTTTTTACTTGCTTACATGGGAAGAAATATCAGAGGGAGTTTGAAACCACCTAAGTTATTTGCTGTGAACAATAAACAGCCTTTTTTTTAAGGCGAGAGCTGTCACTGATAGTTTGCCAGGTAACATCTTGACTTGTTGCAAGCACTCCCATGAGTTGGATGGATCCTTGTGCATCTACCTGGTGCAAAGTAATATCCAAGCTTCAGGTAAAATTTAGGACCATGAGCCCTAATCTCAGTTTCATTTGACAGAGAAAATAAAGGTTTTCTTTTGTTCCTCAAATACACTCAAAAACACCCCATTAGGGGTGATTCTCAATCATTCACATGTTTCCCAGTCAACTGAGGAGTGTAGGAAAAATGCAGATTCCTAAAGGTTCTGCCTGAGTAGGTCCAAGAACCACCACTTTTAATGCCCAGATGAATCTGTTATGAGTGGTCCACAGAAACACCACCCATCTTCAAAGAGGAAAACCTATGAGAACAGGTCAAAAGTAAGAAATAATTCAGTTTGAGGGAGGAGCAGCTGGAACCAATGCATTGAAAGGGCCCTTACAGAAGCATCCTACAAGATGAGCAAATCAGGAGCCAGAAGGTTCTCTCTTCCGATTCTTGGTTCTTACAGTGTTCTCAAGAGGCCTCAGTAAGAGGCAGCAGGAGGAAGGATGCTGTGCCCCTTAGGCTGGTAGTGAGTCTTGGCAGTTTGAATCCCCCTAAACTTTGGTTTTTCCAACAGTCCTCCCCACACAGATTCTTTCTGTTGGGATTCCCCTGCCCACTGCTCCTTTTTCATCAGGACAGACCTAAGAGAACCCAGGGGAACTTATTAAGAGTAAGTACTGAAGGATTACATTGATGTGTGTATACTAAAATTTGTATTACATTTCTTTAGAATTTTTTAAGAATCAACACTCTTTTGGTTATATTTCTCCCTGAAGAATGGGAAAAAAAGAAAACTATTACCAAAATCTTTTTGAGACCTACAGATTGTATATAACCTAAGAAGCCATTAACCGAGTTTATCAAATAGTAAACTGTACGTGGGCAGGAAGGTTTTTTCCCCTATTATTTTTACTGTGGTAAAATACACATAACATAAAATGTACCCTCTTAAACCATTTTAAGGGTACGGTTCAGTGGTATTAAATACATTCATATTGTTGTGCAACCACCATCCATCAAGAGGGCTCTTTCCATCTTGCAAAACTGACACTCTAGACCCATTAAGCAATAATTCCCCCATTCTCCCCTCCCCTAGCCCTGACAGTCATCACCCTACTGTCTGTCTCTATGAACTTGACTACTCCAGGTCATAGAGGTGGAATCATACAGTATTTGTCTTTTTGTGACTAGTTTATTTCACACAGGATAAGGTTCTCAAGGTTTGTCCATGTTGTAACATGTCACAATTTCCTTCTTATTTATGGCTGAATGATATTCCCTTGTATGTATATACCACAATTAGCTTATCCATTCATCTACCAGTTGTCTAAAGGACTGGAATTTTCATCTCTTTTGTTCACTTTCATGTCCCTAGCACTTAGAAAATTTTCTGGCTTATATTAGGTGTTCAGTGATTATTTATTAAATAAATGAATAATGAACAGTTCAATGTGAGGTCTTGAGTATACTTATAGCAGCATTATGTCCATTGAATTAGTTGCAAATCTTGATATGAGTCTGCTTCTTGGTCAACTGTGTCTTCTAATCTTTTCTAATCTTTTCTGTTCCCCCACTTCTTTCTTTTACTATCTCTTCAATATCCATTCTCTTGACTCCTCCCATCTTTTTCTATTCTCTATGTCTCAGACAAAAATCAATAAAACACTGCAACATTGATGTAGCAATGCTGAATAAAGGCAGGGTTGACTGAGCCAGTAAATAGTACTTCATTGTACAGGCCTTTGTGCTAGCATTGGGACCATTATACTTAGTTAATATTGCCCAATGAGATCTTAATTTAGGACTATAATTTCAGATCTTTAAAATGCTGAACATTAGTCAAGTAAAGTTCAGTACTTATAAAGTATTTACTAAAACTGCTTAATTCAAGCAATATACAGTAGGGAATCTATTTTAAAGGTAATATTCTCTAAAAGTAGTGATGAAGCTTAATGTCTATATTTATCTAAATTAAAGTACCTTTGAAGAGCATTTTATCACACTTATATATACCAAAAATGTGTCTGAAAGAAATCAACTACAATATCAGGTCAAACGAGGTTGGGCACATTCAGAGTAGTTTGGTGATAGAACAATTTGCAAGACCTAGAGTTAAAAATAATTGAAGGTATGTTATTCAGTTTTTTTTTGAAATTGCTTGCTGCTAGAGTATAGTGTATTTTGTTTCAGGTCTAACTGGATTTTATAAACACCCAAAGATGGAAATTTGTAATGTTAATACTGACAGAACAGTAGCTCTATTGGGCTCAACTCTTCAATCTTCCAACAGAATTTCTTGTTTTTCCCCTTGTTTTTTTATACCTTCAACACCACAACTTACAAAAAATAAAGTGAAAAATAAAGGCTTCCTTTACAGGACCTAGAAATGTTGTGTCATGTCTCCTTTCTCTGAAAAACAAACCAAGAACCCTGTGCTCTTCATCTTTTCAGATTCCTAGATTCCTTAGGTAAGGTCTATCTGCATCGGAGCACAGCCAACAGAAACCTGCATTCCTTACAGCAGCAATCATGCCCTGGTGGACTTAATACTGGCTGCAGCAGATCTGATAGATTTACAGTTGCTTCACTGTAATACCTCATCAGCGTTTTAAAACAACAGAACTGCATGAAATACACAAAGTGTATTGTGTATTTCTCAAAGTCTCAAAGTATAAAGCAGCTATAGTATGCAGATCAGTCAGAAACAAAATCATATGGGTCAATGATTAATTGTGCTTGCTAACAATTTAGCGTCCACGTGGTCAGGCTGGTTAGCCGACATAAAGCCATTAGAGGGTCCCCAAAGTGCTCTTCCTGTCCCCAAATTATTGCCCTTATGTATTGCTATCTTACCAACATTCTTCTCTCCGACATAGCCTGAAATTCCAACCAGCTCTTCTGGGTTATACAACTAGTTATTTATTTTCTTAGAAGCACTACTGAAGTTTACCAAATGGTTCAAGGAGGTGGCATACATTAGCATGAATTATCATGTAAAATTAGCCCATATCACCTTGAACACATCACAGGTCCTAGGGAGATGGAAGTAACTAAGGTACTAACAGGTTAACATGAGAGGGGTATTTGATATCTCCAATATCTGAAACTTCTGAAGACCTTTAGTATTTTTTTTCTTTATTAGTCATTTTTTTTCTTGTGTTCTATAGCTTGGTAAATTTGTAAGTGAATGTTGGACATAAGTTCTGAAAACTTGCAGAGACATTTTGCTTCTAGTAGGCAGTTAGGGTAAGGAAAATTCACCTTAATCCAGTCGGAAGTTGAAACTGAGCTAGTTTGAAGCTGAGTTTAGTCTGTGTGGAGGCCACTCTATTTCTGGTTCGTCATTACTATTAAAAGAGTAACTCTTTAGGAGTCACAGCTGAAATCCTAGATTGTTAATTAAGTCTCTCCTCTGTAATAATCTCTGAATTCCATTTTTGTCTCCCAAGGTCTGGTCAGATTTCCAGCCAGTCAGCCTTCAGTTACAAATTGGCAAATGCCTTGAGGGGAAAAGCATCATGGAATGTTGTGTTCATTCACTTCCCTTCTCTTCAGCAATCTGGCCCTCAAGTCCTTGCTGCCTTAGAATTTCTCCAGTGTCTTCAAACAGATCATGTGTGATGTGTGTGGATGTGTGTGTGTGTGTGTGTGTGTGTGTGTGTGTGTGTGTGTATTTTAATCTAGCTTTTCTCTTTTCTAGTTTTTCTTGGAAAGGTGATTGGTCTACTACAGGCTAGTCTGCCATAGCTGAAAGCAGAAGTCTTAAGGGGTATCTGGAATTAACACAGCATATAAAGGGATTGGCCATGGAAAAGGAAAGACAGAATAAGCTTTCATATTTCTGTGGGTTCGTTTTCACTTGTGGGAGTTGCTTTTCTACTCACTGACACAGCATTTTCTCAGAGTCCTCTTCAGAGTCTCACACACTGTCCTCCCTCAAAGCACCAATCCTTCAGAAACATTATGGCTGCCTGGATACCTTCTCGGCTCTAGTGAATTATGGTCCATTTTTAAAAATCTTTCATTCATCCCTGTTGTGTGGCCTCTGGCATTCTTTGAAGGAAACTACAGAGAAATAAGTATCATCCCAATAATTTTTAATAACAAAGGATAAGTGGTAGTTCTTCCACATGCTTGGAAAAAATCATAGACCCATGGAATCAGCAGGGAACTTAGAGAACACAGTCTAGTCTCTCACAAAGAAGCCAACTTGCCCGAGGTCCCACACTGTTTGGAAGAAGGAACAGTAAGTGTCTTCCTCCTGTCCAGTGCTCTTTCAAAAATACTCCATTGCTCGCAGTAAAGCAGTTACTCCATGGGAAGATTTATGTTGACTGATAACTCTTAGATTCTATATCTTAATGTCCTCTCTGGAGAAAAAATCTTTTGTGATTGTTGCCTGTCAATCTCATCCCATACCCTAAACTTTCTCTTTAAGATTCTGGTCTAGGCTGTTCAAGCATGACTGTGATTTTCAAACTTACAGGTTGCTGTGTAAGTTCAGTTCTCCATTTTCATGCAGGAAGTTTATTAGGTAAGCTTGTAGGGAAGTGTAAGAAGAAGGATTGGGCAGAGGGAAGGTTTAAACTAGATAAAGCTACAGCAAAGGCTCACTCAATCGTGCGGGTACTCTGGAGCAGGGATGGTGCCCTCACAGTCATCCTAACTTAGGCAAGGGGGACATCTTCATGTTTCTACCTGGATACGTCAACCAGTCAAATGATGCAGGCTGACCTCAGGGAAAGGGTGTGGCCTTGAGCAGGGTAGTTCTCTTTGGTGAAGGACATTTCCCAGAGAGGGACTCAACTGAGAGCCATTAAATGATAAATCTCTCAAGCCCCATTCCTGGAAGGGGAACCTGGGAAACACAATACAGCATCTACTAGGGGTTCTTAATTAAACCAAAATCTAGAGCAAGTAAAAGTTAAAAGGATGTCATTAAAGATGAAATCCAAACAAACTAAAATGCCTCTGTATTTGTCTCTCTGTTGTCTTTGAAATAAATAGCAGACAGCAATAGTCTGAAAGTGAAATAACCTAGTGATTTTATACATAAATATTTTACACTTGTTATCAAAGACAAGCCATTGAGGAGGCATGTAAACTTCACAGTCATCTGTCTGAATGAAGGATATCAGAGTTCAGGTAATTGCTTTCTAAAGAGTACCTTCACTGCTTTCATGTTCCTTGTGCAAGTTTTACTGAGAGGCTTAGTAAAATAATTGTATTGAAGTCAAGGGAACTAAAAAGCAGACATCATCCTCCAGTTCTGCACATCACTATTTTAAGAGCTGAGTAAATGTTCATTTATAAGAACAGTCACTGTATAGTCAAAAAGGAATGATTGTATTTGACTTTAGCAATGACTGCAAATGTCCATTAATATATTTAATGAAAGGAGTTAATGTTCTTCAGTAGAAGAACTATCATGTTAATAGCCTTATTGAATTAGTTTAAGAACATGAATATAGTACATGATCTCTAAAACTGTCAAATTCCAAATTTTTTAAGACATAATTCAAAGGATCAATAAAGAAAATTTTTATAATGATATATTTATACACAATTCCAACTTTCTCAGTTTCAGCCAAATTGAAAGTACGTTTTTACTGCCATCTTGAAATTCTAAAGAATATATCCTCTTAGTCCTTAAATTACCTTCAGCTGTGTGGGGGTGTGTGTGGGTGTGTGTGCGCGTGCGCACGCGCACACAGGTATTCTTAGAAGTCAAGTTGTACAGGCTATGTGTTAGAGGTCATTACCTTCTTAGAGAGAATGGAGAAAAAATATTTCTATATGAGAACATCAAATAAGAAATTAAGGAGCAATGTGAAGAATGGGAAAATCTCTTATTAATCTGTGACTCCTTTAACCGGCCTAAGAATCCTGATTTTTCACACCCAGTCTAATTTAAAAATAAAATTTGATGATTGGAGGACTATAAAACCATCTGATTTTCTTGGGTTCTCAAAGTCTAAGTCACAAAAGAACCCACATAAAATTAGCAGGTATATATGTATAGTGTGATTCAAGGAGTATCTCAAAGCCATACCTGATTTTAGATGTCCTTCCCCGAGTGAGCTCCCAAAGTTTGGCCTTTTAATCCAGAATTCCCCTCTATTGGAGGAACTAATGGGAATGCTGTCATCATTAAGCATGATAGTTGGAAGGAAGCCCAGGCATTGGGGTAATTTTTATGCACTTAGTATCCTGCTTAGTATTTGATACTTAGACATTTTTTTTTGTTGTTAACACCGAGCAATTTGGCAAATTATCTATTGGAGAGCACTGAGGAGATAATAGAGCCAAGTGGGTACTTTTCAGTTAGGAAGGAAGGACTATGAAAAGACTGGCGGGGAGGGTGGTGGGCATTTGATGGAGAAAGCATGAGTACACATTGCCAGGAGATGAGAAGAACATAAAGACATACTTCATGGATTTCACAGTTCTCCCTGATGCCAACGCTGTTAGCTGGCCTCCCATTCTCTACTGTTCTCTCCAGTGATAACTTTCTCTGACCTACACTGTGGGGTCCTTGAACCTTTTCTATCCTCTTATACCTCTTATATTTGAGAATGTTAACATGCTTCCAGTTCCTTTCTCTTCTTAGCCCTGAAGACTTTTACTTATTCCCAAGCACAAACAAGGACCACAGGAAGAATTAAAAGTTAAAATGTTGTCACTTATAAGCAAAGTATTTGCTACTTATGTTTCACTATCAGTGGAATAAGAAACAATATCAAGAGCAAAGAGGTAGCTTATTGTCTTCTGTTTTCAAGCTAAGTATGTATTCTTTCCTCATTCATTCCTAACATGGATCCTTACGGACAAACCGATATGGTTATACCTTGTAACTACTGCCACTTTTGTAGTACAATATTCTGTTGAACAGTTCTCTGATGATTCCAATAATTGCTCTTCTCATATTAAGATCCTCTGGTTCTAAATATTTGATAAACCCTGAATCAAAGCTTTTATAACTTTTGGTGAAGAAATGGGAAAACATTTTCTGATGAACCGGTCTAAATGCTCAAAGATAGATTTTTAAGTCATAATGGCCTTCATAATTGTATTTTTGAAATGAAATCCATAATAAGTATCTCAGTTGAGATACAGATGAGTTTCTGCTGTAGTTATAGTCTTCTTTTATGTGAGGGTTATTAATTTGTGAGCTGGTTATACAGAAGCTAATCTGAGCACTGATCTGACTAGATACATTTTATTTAAAATATTTCATGTGTATCATGTATAGTGATGGAATTAAAATTCTGGAAAAAAAGTCTGTGTGTGTGTGTGTGTGTGTGTGTGTGTAAACTGATATATGTATGGGGAGAAACCTATTCATGTAAATACTGTAAAATAAGAAATTTTAATGAGCATACCTCGGAAATTTGAATACTTATCTATAGACAGCATCTAAACACAAATTTCTAACATGATTTTTCAAAGCCCATTGCTGTTTAAATCCTAAAAATAAAAATGCATGTGGTCACATAGTACTGTTTCCTTTTAGACTCTGGGTATTTGAGTAGAAAAGGCTACTATCTAAAGTTCTAAGAGCTAAACTTCACAGGCACAATAACTTTAAATGTTCTGAGATTTAATGTGAGCAGTGTTCTTGCTCTTTTGCCTAGCTGGTAAATCATTTACTCCAGTAGGCAAAATTTTTCTTTAAAAAATGCTTCTTTTAGAAAAAATACCTCAAGATAGAGTTGAATTAAAGTACTGTGTACTTGCTCTGGATACAAACCTACCAAAATAGAAATGAGTGGTTGGCTTTTTAACTAAAAACCCAGTGGGAAAACAGGAGGAAGGAATTTTAAGTAAGAAAAATGTATCTAAAAATCCCTTCTACTAAGTAGAAGGAAAACTACAAGTTATTGGATAAAGAGAGTTTAAACTCTGGTGGAAGTAGAGAAGTATACATTCTGTTCCCCAAACACCTGGAGGGCAAAATATCTATTCTGGAGTTGAATATCTATACCTATTCATTCCCTGCCCCCAAGCTCCAGCAACAGAACAGTCCTACTGGGATCTGAAAGTCCTGAGTGCAAGTTACAAGCGTTCCAACAATACCTGTGTATACTTCCTATACAGAATGGGGAGGAAAATAATTTTCAGAACCAAAATCGTAAGCAGAGAGAAGTGTTACATAAAAGAGGAAGCCAAACCTCTACCGTAACTAGATGTTTCTCTTCGTGTCTCAAAGGAAAAGTTAGTCTATTTTCCTTGTCACCCTGTTCATTCATAGTCTTGACATCACTCTGAATTTCATGTCACATGTGTTTACTCCCACACAGACACACCTATATATCATGATATTTCCTTGGTTTGTGGACACAGCACTCCAGTCTCTGCCTCTATCTTTCCGTGTCCCACAGCGATGCCTGCCGATGGGAGAGGCTGGCTTGGGACTGGATTCTGTCTCCAGCAGATGCCCTGGCTGTGGTAGTATCATCAGACCTCATGACTTTACCAGCAGTGATCACCACGAGGACCACTTCATAAGAGTTCCCTCCCCTCAGTGTCTGTGCTGGAGTTGGTCACTACGTCTCGCTTTAAGCCATCAGCCAGCATCATTATGTTTGGTGTTCATCGTGCAAACCCTCCAAACTCTTCAAACAAGAAGAGCTGTCTAATCCACAGATTCAACCAGGACACTTCTGAGCACTGACCCTTAAGTGCCATCCAAAGAGATTTTTAAAAGCTGCCACCGTTAGGATTGAAGTTTTAAATTTTGAAATGTGATGGAGACTTTATTGCCATGTAACACGATTCTCAGGATTTCAACATTTACATCTGCAAAATACCCCCATTTTATGCAATATTTTAATTCCTAATAAAACAAGAAATAATCCATTAATACAAAATGTCATGTGTACAACTACCCACGCCATTGATAACAGGAAAAGAGAAAAATAGACTGAAGTGTTCCCAAAGTTGAAGAGGAAAGAAAGAAAAAGAAAAACAATAGGAAAATTCATTATCTTAGTTATTACAGCAAAATTATACTGGTAACTTTGAAAGATGTAAACAACACCAGAAATCATCCTTTCAGCAGAGACGTGAGTCATAAATGAGTTTTCATCATTGATATGCTTGTCCAAAGTGGTAATTTAGAACTACTGCTACGAGCTCCGGCTGTATCCAGAATGATAATTATGAATTAAGTGGTGAGCAGATGCTTGGAAATAAAAGTTTGCCCTGGGCTGCCAGGAGCCTAAGGACAAAGCTAACAGTCCCTATGAAAACATTAGTTTAAAAATGGAATTGTCAATACAGCCACAGGCTATCAATTTTCTAAGCATCCATGACCGTGACATACAAGTATGGATTATTTTAAGAAAAGAAGCTGTCTCTGATACATAATCCTTTTTGCTTTTCTTTCTGTGGATCTGTGCCTACTCTGAATATCTTAAAGCAGCAACTCAAGATTAATTCACAAGAAAAAGAGAAATAGGCTAGTGAAAATTGTATTTATTAGCTTACAGCAAGAAATATGTGCTTAAAATGGGATTTATTCTTTCTGATTGCTATGGAATGGACGCTTAATTTTCTCCCTAAAATGAAATGAAACTTTTAGAAGATGTATGGCTGCTAAGAGAGCAGTTTCTCACATGCCAAGCTATGTTAGCAAAGTTAGGAATAAATCATCAAGGACATCTGACTAGTACTACAGAGTTCACACAAAATAATATTTTACTTTCTACCCACATGAAGCATCTGTAGGACAACTATTGTTACTGAGTTCGCTGCATTCTATAAAATAATAGCCTTGAATCACAGACAATTAGTATTCTTCCTCTTTGCTTGGTGCTTAAATTAGTCCTTTTGTACCTTCTCTTCTTCTCGTCCTCTCTCCCTTGCTACTTCTCCAGCAATATCTTCCTTATTCTGACAACAGAAGGTTTGCTCAGCTACCCTCACGCCCTCAGTTTTCTCCCCTCCTCATTTCCCCTCTTTCACTGGTATTAATGCTGCTTCCTTAGAAGCCCCTGTAGATGACAATGACCGTAATCACAGACATCCTCCATCTTTCCAGACTGTTGTCATAGCATGTATCAAATGGTATTGTTTGTTTAGAATGAGAACAATGACTGATATTCTTTTTACAAATAGGCTTAGATTTCTACCCTTTTTGCCTGAATGTATATCGAGATTTTTAACCAAACAAATTGAAAAAGGTTTGACTAACATAACATAAAAGTTTTGGGTTGAAGGGCTGCCTTTGCTATTTTATGGCTTCTAATAAATATTTCACCATTGGTTGAGAAAAGAGATTCCTGGCCAATGAAATACACTATGAGTCCCTTTCGTATTAAAAAACAACAACAGCAACTCAGTCAACTAGGGTAAAATCCCATTATGATATAAGGAAAAAAGGTAATAATAGCTGTTACTTTTCGAGGGCTTATATTATGTGTCAGAAACTTGGCATTTGCTATTTAACACACACACAACCCTGTGACATTGCTCTCCATGGTGCTATCTCTGTTCCAGCAATGAGCATACTCAGTCTCTGAGAAGTTACATCACTTGTCAAGTTCTACTGGCCTACTCAGCCTCTCACAGCCTCAAACATCTATTCCATTTTATGTGCTCCCCATGACTTAATGATATATCAGACTTATTTGAGAGACATGATTTTATTATGGTAGAATAAAATCTATTATATAGGCAGATGCTTTATAACAGACTTTTACTATATTTTTATTTCTTTCCTATAATTCTTACTAGTAAATGGCTCTGGATCTGAGATCTTAAATCATAAGACTGGAATCTACACTTCTTTCCCTTTGTGCTGCTTAAAACTCTCTCTCTTTGCAAAGCTTACACATTTCAGGGAAAGCCAAACTTATCACCTTAGTACCAGGTTCTGCCACAGATTTTTTGCTAACTCATGTTCTGTTTAATCCAAAGGGCAGGGAAATAGAGAGATTTTTCCTTAGTCATCAGAGTGGCAATTCTGATGGTGAGGAGAATGCTTTTGAGGGAAAAGCACAGTTGAGTGCCAGAAAGCTTGCTCTTTGGAAGGAAAATGGCACACATTTTCACTCCGGGAATTCAACTTGTCATGGGGTAGTCATGTAACAATGAAATCAAGTTAATTATCTCTTTCTATAAAAATGTGCTCTGGACATATTAGTTAAACATTAGGACTTGGAGGAATCAATTTTCTAAATGCCTACCTCTAAGAATTATTGCAGAGGGGGAAGAGTATATAGAAATTATTCGGAGGTGAAGTTGTATTAACAGAAACAGGGCCTTTGTGCTCACATGATGTATGGATCGCTTGAAGGAAAGGGTCTGTTGATTCTTCATACTCATTGTCTACAAGGCACAGAGAGTTGGTGATGATTGAGAGAGTTAAAGTCAATCAAGAGAGGCATGAAAGTGTTGTTTTCCTCAGTAGAACCCCAAACCCCTTAACACCACAGACCTTGTCTTATTAACCTTAGCATTGCCAGAGTCCAGCACAGAACCTAAGTAGTTGCTCAGTTTGTGTTGATTGAACTGAAACAAAGTGAGAGTCAGGTGAGATAATTATAGTAAATGCATCTCTAATGAGAAATTTTATATATGGTATTATAATATTTAATACATAATTCTTATTATAACATATGCATTTAGTTAATTTTTACAACCACAAAATATGTACTATTTTTATCCCCCATTTTATAGATGGGAAGACTGAGGCAAGGAGAGTTTCATGAATTTTCCCAAAGTCACATAGCTAGTAATGGGTTCACCTGGGATTTGACCCCAGGATTCTCTTGCCCTAGAGTCCACATTCCTAACCATTTGGCAATACTTGCCCCTGATAAAGTCTCATAAGAGAGTGTTTTCCTCAGGCCCTGTGTATTTGGTCATGCATGCAGTTGTTATATCTCTTACTATGCTGTGAACTCTTGAACTCTTCTAGGAAGGGTCCGAGGGCTACTCACCTTTGAATCTGGTCCAGCAGACCCTTGAACATACTGGTCTGTTTATAGAGTTCAATAAATATATCAAAACAAAATCCTCACCTCAGAGGAAAAGATAACTGTAGTGGGAAGCTTCAGCGGTAGCACAGTGATTATGCTTGAGTTCTGGATTCTCATTCACTCAAATATTTCATGACTAAGATCCCCTAAGAAAGGAAAAGTGGGGCAATGCCCAAACCAGGACCTAGACCAAACCAAGGAACCCTGAGCTCTTTGGGGAAAACCTGAAGCACACAGAAGGAAAGCACAGTTTTCTCAGACTCAGGCTTAACCTGGCAACACTCCAAGCAGTTTGTTTGGAGACAAGAACAGTAACAGCTGGCTCAGAAATGTCTGCCGAGTGGTAACATACAGGCGGAATCTTTTCCTGTTGGGGCCTTTCCGCGTCTTCTGTGTGCAAATTGGTTATTAGTTTACCAGATTAGTTAGCTGGCACCCGTGGAATAACATACAGACTGGGAAAGTGTCAGTGGGTGAGTGAAGGACAAATTGTAAACGCACACAAATAATGGCCTTCAGGTACCAAAGAGCCCAATGGTGGGAGGCGGCCTCAGGGCTAAGCAGGCCTCTGATGATGGGGAGCCTGAAGAGACACCTGGCCATTATTTGTATTCGTAAGTGTGGGTTATCAAGATGTTTTTGGTAATACACATGAGGGATAAAATACTTCACTAGGTGTAGGAAGACCTGACTTTTCTACAAATGGTGTAACATTGAGCAAGTGGCTATATTTCTTTGTGTCTCAGTTTCCTCATCTGTAAAATAGGATTAAATGATTCCTATGACTCCCTCCAGCTCTAACATGCTGGAGAATCTACTGCAAGTCATCAGGGACAAAGTGAGCTTTAATCACTCAGCACTCAAAAAAACAAAACAACAAAAAAGAAGGAAAGAAAGGAAGGAAGGAAGGAGGAAAGAAAGAAAGAATTGGCCAAGAGCTTGCGGTGTCTGAGAAGGCGGAAGGCCTAACCCAGCCCTCCCCCTGTACTGTCCACTACTCCCTTTGCCCTTCATGAAGTCTCCTGTTTCAACACCTTCAAAAGCCACCCAGAGCCATAAGCAAACAAAAATATACAATTAAATTCAAATTAGTGAAAATCTTTTCAAAGGAGGAATTGAAAAAGGATATGAATGGTTACACTCATTTTAGAAATCCCTTCTATTAAAAATAAAACATTGCAAAATCAAAAATAGCTCTGAATTGTACAATATTCCGCCATGCTGAGGTTTAGCACTGTATCAAATATGCAGATGCAGTGAATAATTATCTTCTGGGCTCTCTAAGGGTCCAACGTTTTCTAAATTCAAGTCCATCTTTTCCTCTAAGAAACTGACAAATCTGAGATGAAAACAAGTTACCTACACAGAAGGACTCTGGAATCATAGTCTATTTATTTACAAATATGTATTGTTCCTACAACATATGGTTTGAGCAAAGACATCAAAAAGTGAAGTCAACGTCAGGTCTTGGGCCGAGCTGCCATAGAGAGAGCTCAGTTTCCAGGTCTGGGATGTTCTCAGAGAAGCACCCACTCCCAGGCTGCTCAATCACAGGCACTCCTGTTTTAAAAACATATCTACAGATCTCCACTTTCCCTTTCCCCTAAGGATAAATTAATGTTTTACACACCAGGTTAAAAAAAAAAGACCCTCCCCATTCCAGTGGTCCTTCCTTTCAAGAATACTGTCTTGCCTGGCTATTCCCATGCTATTTGGAACGACGGATGGCAAGGCCCACCAGACACAATGACAGGAATGAGTGGTTTGTTTGTCTTCGGGAGCATCCTGTCGCACACCTCTGATGCCTCTGATCTTCCTCATCTGAGTGACCCAATCTCAGCCTCTGTTCCCTCCCTCTGCCTCCCAGTTGTTCAAAGCACCCTGGTTTGGTCTCGTCTTGCTCTGTCCCCATCCCTGCTGCTGGGAGGATGTGGCACTGAAAGGGCTACTTGGCAGTTCACTCCGGCAGACTTCTAGGGTATTAACACTGGAGCACAGCAGTTTCATTAGAGGACCTCCAAATGTCAATATCTTTGCTAGACATCCTGTTTATGCACTGCCCCCCCCCGCCATCGTATCTTTTCTCCATTCTTCTCTGTCTTCCTCTGGGTCCCAGGAACTACATACCTGGGCTCCCTAAAACAACTGCAGTCTGGTGGGCAGGCTCTAGGAGGATGTTGGTGAGCAGAAGGCAAAGGTTAGGGTATCGTCCCTGCACTAAATTCTCTCCCTACTCAGCAAGAGTCTCTAGCAGTGTATGTAACTCCCCACACTTCAGTTTCTGCTGTGAGGGCTTTGTTCCACTGTTAGACTTCTCACTGGCCTGTATTTCCCTCCATTGTCCTTTCAGTCCAGGGGATATAATGGCTTCCTACCGATGCTGGTTGCTAGGTGACTCATCATCCCTCATCTGTTCACTTACAGACTGTAAGTAGTTCCTCCATTAATGTCTCTTCCTCTGAATCATCTAGAGTGAATATGCTTTCCTGCCAGGACAGTATCCATAGGTGTTTTTTTTGGAACACTTCGGTTCCTCCAGAGAAGGAATCTGTAATATTTATCCAGGGGATAGGGGAAGCATATACCTGACTCTGAATGCTCATACAGTAAGGAGCATTGGGGTAGGCATTCAATTTTCCATATTGTCTTTATTGCCTCTTTATCATTTGTCATTTTATTACAGTAGCTCTCCCTTGTCTGCTGCTATCCCTGGTGTTTTTGAGATTTACCCCCTTCAAAGGAAGTTTCTGGGACTTCCCTGGTGGCGCAGTGGTTAAGAATCCGCCTGCCAATGCAGGGGACATGGGTTTGAGCCCTGGTCCGGGAAGATCCCACATGCCGTGGAGCATCTAAGCCCATGCGCCACAACTACTGAGCCTGCACTCTAGAGCCCGCGAGCCACAACTGCTGAGCCCGTGTGCCACAACTACAGAAGACCGCGCGCCTAGAGCCCGTGCTCTGCAACAAGAGAAGCCACTGCAATGAGAAGCCCGCGCACTGCAATGAAGAGTAGCCCTCGTTCGCCACAACTAGAGAAAGCCTGCACACAGCAATGAAGACCAAATGCAGCCATAAATGAATAAATAAATTTATTTTTTAGAAAAAGGAAATTTCCAATTTCTTGGTGGGGTTGGGATACAGGGGATGGAAGAAAGGATCATTAGGTCTGATTGCCACTCAGAGATTTTTGACCAGTTCTTGTTTTTTCAGCCCCTTGTCTCATCCCAGTCTTGTTGCAGCAATAGGTGCCTTTAAGTTCTGAATTTTTCCCAAGTTCCATGGTATGAACTAATCTGCCTCTTATTGGTATATGTATTCAATGCTATAAATTTCCCTCTAAGCACTGCTTTCTCTGCATCCCCAAATTCTGATGAATTGTGTGTTCATTTTCATTTAGTTCAAAATATTTTTAAACTTCTCTTGAGAGTTCTTCTTTGATCAATGTGTTGTTCAGAAGCGTGTTGTTTGACCGCCAAGCATTTTGAGAGTTTCCAGCTATTTTCTGTTTGCGATGTCTAGTTTAATTCCATTATGAGCTGTATGATTTCTATTCTTTTAAATTTGTTAAGGTATGTTTAATGGCACAGAATATGGTCTGTCTTGGTGAATGTTCCATGTGAGCTCGAGAAGAATACGTATTCTGCTGCTGTTAGACAAAGTGCTCTATAGATGTCCATTATATCCAGTTTATTGATGGTATTGTTGAGTGCAGCTATGTCCCAACTGATGTTCTGCCTGCTGGATCTGTCCATTTCTGATGGAGTGTTGAAGTCTCCAAGTAGAACAGTGGGTTAATCTACTTCTCCTTGCAGTTCTATCAGTTTTTACCTCATGTATTTTGAGGTTGTGTTGTTCTATCCATGTACATTATAGATTGTCATGTCTTCTGGGGGCAGAGGGGAAAAACAAAAAGGTCAAATAGGGACTTTTATGAAGGTTACCAAGTGTTTTGTGTTACAAAACCTCTCCTTCGTGTCCTCCAAAAATCTTCCAAACAACAATATAAAACTTGTTTTTTTTTCACTTATGATTTCTGGCTTGGATAGGCTTTAAGGGAAAAGGGCTGAATCCCATTATGAGTTAATGCCACACATGGAGACAAGCAGCATTTGAGTTCTGTTGCTCTTTATTTCCTTCCTTTATTTCTTTTTCTTCTCTTTCTTCCATTCGGCAGCTATTAACTATGGACTTAGGTACTATACTTGCAGCTATGGATTATAAATCTGTGCTTTCAGTAATTTACAGTAGAGTTGAAGACACTGAGAATAGCACTGACATTATGGAAAAGTGAGGAAAGTGTGTGAAGTGTGCAGGAGAGGAACAGAGAGAGTGCTTGGTGTAGAGATGAACACAGTCTCCGTCCACAAAGGGCCCACATTCCAGACAAGGGAGGGTAGAATATAGGATTAATAGAAGCATACAGCAGGAGACAGTGCTCTAGACAGTGTAAAGGTAAGTGCAGGGACAGCAAACCTGAAGCTGGGTGACACATTCTGGGGTACCCATTCAGTATGGGTGCAGGCAAGCGTACAAGTGGGAAACTGTGCAAGGTGAGCCTAAGAGCAAACTGGAGGCACTAGTGTGGTTTGAACTGCATTCTGAAAACTGTGGAGAGATATTCAAGAATTTTAGGATGAGGGGTGGGATATAAACAGATTTAGATTATTAGAAGACCGCTTGGCAGCACCATAGAGGATAATGAAGTGGGGCAAGACGGGAGGCAGGGAGACCAGGAGAGAAGCAACTGCAGTGCAGTCATCATAACCACTATCCACGCTGATGAGGCTCTAACAGTGGCAGGGGATCCAGCGATGAGGCAGAGAGTAGGGAGGATGTTGCAGTGGGGGGTTAAAATCTATAGAATCTGGCAATGGGTTGTCGGTATGGAGGAGAAAGCAGAAGGTGAGGCTGGAGATTTCGGAAGGGGTGTGAGGAAACCACTGATCCCTCACTGAACATCCTGGGAAACCACCTACTGCACTGCTCAGTGTCCCATATGAGAGTAACAGCAAATGCCATCAAGTGTGTCGTCTTGTAATCGCATATAAAATGCAGCTGAATAGGCAAATCTGTAGAGACTGAAAGTAGAATCCTGGTTGCAAGGGACTGGGAGGGAGGGAGAGAGGGAAATGAGGAGTGATTGCTAATGAATAATAGGGTTTCTTTTGTGGGTGATGAAAATGTTCTGGAATAGTGATGATGGTCCCACAACCTTGTGACTATATTAAATGCCACTAAATTGTAGACTTTAAAAAAGTTAATTTTATGGTGTGTCAGTTATATCTTAATTTAAGTCTCAGGGCCCAGATGCCACCAACTAGACCATGTGGGGCATCTCTTTGTCCTAGAACCTTTGGACCAGTGCACTATCCTCTGAGCTGGGCTCAGCTCATCTCACTGGAGACCTTCTGTCTTCACCAGTAGAAACTTTGTGTAAGATAGTGGCCTTAATCATATATCCGGAGAAAACTCTCTAATTCAAAAAGACACATGCATCCTAATGTTCATAGCAGCACTATTTACAATAGCCAAGATGGGGAAGCAACCTAAATGTGTGTGTGTGTGTGTGTGTGTGTGTGTGTGTGTGTGTGTGTGTGTGTAATGGAATACGACTCAGCCATAGAAAAGAATGGGATAAGGCCATTTGCAGCAACATGGATGGACCTAGAGATTATCATACTAAGTGAAGTAAGTCAGACAGAGAAAGACAAATATCATATGATATCACTTATATGTGGAATCTAAAGTATGATATGAATGAACTTATTTACAAAAGAGAAACAAACTAACTCACAGACACAGAAAACAAACTTATGGCTACCAAAGAGGGAAGGGAGGAGGGATAAATTAGGAGTTTGAAACTAGCAGGTACAAACTACTATATATAAAATAGATAAACAACAAGATCCTACTGTATAGCACAGGGAACTATATTCAATGTCTTGTAATAAATGATAATGGAAAAGAATCTGAAAAAGAATATATTGATATAGATACAGATATACAGATATATAACTGAATCACTTTTCTGTACACCAGAAACTAACACAACTTTGTAAATCAGCTATACTCCAATTTAAAATTAATCAATCAATTAATTAATTAGCTATTTTTTTAAAAGACAGTGGTCACCTACAGCTTCTCTTATCCTTAGAGGGGTAGCCTATTATCCAGGGACAAAAATAGGGGGAACAGGAACAGAAGACAATCATTCCAACCAGCCCAGATAAAAAGTGTCTGCAGATTCTAGCTGACAAGAGGCCATTTTCTGTAGGACACCAAAACTTAGTTTGTCAAAGAAATAAATGCACACACAAACACACACCAAATATATATCTATCAAGGAACTGCAATCTTCATCTTCATTGTTTAAAACCTAATCAACTTCTCAATGAGGTTAGAAAGTAATAATGGTATATTAAAATTTCATTTTAGTAAGATTGGAATGGGTTTCCTTACCAAAAACTAAATACCACATGCCTTGGGCTAGCATGACACAGTGAAAGATCATGGGCTTCAAAGTCAATAAGATATGAGGCTCACCACTGGTAGCTTGTGGTCTTGGACAGGTTGTTTGGAACACCATAAGCCTCTGTTTCTTTAACTCTAAATTGAAGATAATATCTACCTCAAAAGTTTAAATGCCGTAAAACATGCTAAGTGTCTAGTGGCATTTGGCAAGATGTTTTCAATGAACATTACTCCATTCCTTGTTACGACAAAGAGGGTATAGTTCTCTGGGGTTTTTTTCCTCTCTCTCTCACCTTCTCTCTCTCTCTCTCTCTCTCTCTCTCTCCCTCCCTCCCCCAGCCCATCTTTCCTCCGGCCCTTTCCCTCTCTTTTACATTCCTTTAAAAATCTGGATTGTCTGACTCTTGCACCAAAAAGGAGATATCAAAATCTAAGATTCTATGAGATTCTTTGGAGATCTTCTTTTTTAAAAAAGGAGAAAATACCATATTTTAATCTTCACTTGTTTCTATGAGTCGTATAAACCTAAAAAGAGGAAGATTCTGGTGGCTCAGTGATTTTCCATTTCTCATGCATAATAATGTAGCTGATAAGTCTCTCTGGCCCTTTCATCATTACTTTCATCCAAGCCATGTTCAGTTAGGATATCATTTGCATGTTGGCAAGATGATTACTTTAATATGCAGTCATTAAAAAAAAAAAACCCAGACAGAACCCAAACAGAAAAATAGAACATCTTTTTTTTTGGCGGTACATGGGCCTCTCACTGCTGTGGCCTCTCCAGTTGCGGAGCACAGGCTCCGGACGTGCAGGCTCAGCAGCCGTGACTCACGGGCCCAGCCGCTCCGCGGCATGTGGGATCCTCCCAGGCTGGGGCATGAACCCGTGTCCCCTGCATCAGCAGGCGGACTCTCAACCACTGTGCCGCCAGGCAAGCCCTAGAACACCTTTTAATAACTGATGCATTAAATGGGGAACAGTTTTCTTTCATGAGCGTATAGTACTTGACCTTCTGCAGAGACAGGTTCATTGAACCTAATTTTGAGAAACCGATTACATTTTTTCTAGCCAGAGATGGTTTGATTTGACTGAAGTCTGGTTAGGATGCAAAGAGGCTATTAAAATGATTTTTAGCATTTTTTCCAAAGAGCGATCCATTAATTGCTTGTGAATATTCATCCCTCAAACCTCCTACTCTATTAGGCTCAAACCAGAGCTGTAAGATTATGATGTTTTTATTGATATAATTAATAATAAATGTTACTCATTAACTTGGTTATCACCAAATTGGACATTTAACAAATGTACTCCGGGCCTTACGCTAGTGAATTTAAGATAAATATGAGGCAACATATCGACCTGAAAAGATGAAATCAAGAGTTACTGTGGAAAGAAAAAAAAGTGGAGAAAGTACTTTACCAAGTTTTGGAAAAGCTAAAAACAATGATTTTTAAAACTAATTCTCTTTAGATTTCTCTGAACAACATGCTCAAATAATTTAAGACATCTGCTCAATATATAACATCAATTGAAATGTTAAAAGATAGCTTAAAGTACCAGAAGCAAGAAGAACCCTACAAAAAGCAATAATATGCAAAATGCAGAGACTGGATTATGGAAAAAAAAAAAAAACCTACCACTTTACTTCACTCCTTATTCTACAACCAAGAATCCAGCTCCTGTATAATCAGAAAATCTAAGGAGTAACAGCAATGAAATACTTCTGCCCTACTGTAATGCTGCAAATTGGAACCTTGAAAATTGTACTCAGATGTGTACCAATGGATATCAATCGCAAAACAGCATAAGGAACGAGATTTGCAAATGTAGTCTAAGGACCTAGAATAAGATTTTAAATCAGGCTGCATTAATTTGGAATTTGTCCATGAGTTGATGTTTACCTTCACATTATTTGAAAGGAAAATCAGAATGTAGTCAGAACTTTTCTTTTATTAAAATAAATAAATAAATAACAGCACCCTTCGATAGCTCAGCTAGTAGAGCCAAAGACTGTAGAGGTGATTTTTGAAAAAATAGATGCTTTTCCAGCTTTCCAGCTTTAAACAATAAACTCTACTGTGCTAATCCCTGCCCCACATGAACAGGTGGGGTGGGGATGGCAGGCAGGTGAGAAGCAGTAAAAGAGGTGGACACACGTGTCAACTTGGCCAGACATAATCACTAGTAGGTAGTGAGGAGACTGGGTTCCACGAGGCCAGGGAAATTACTGTCTTATCCCATTTTACAGATCAGAAACTGAAGCTGAGAGGTTACTTGTGCAAAATCCCACAGCTGGGAGTCAATTCTAAGGGATTTTTGCCCCTAAAGCCCCCACTTTTCCTATTCCACCATCTTCAGAGAGATAACACAAGATTCTCGTAAAGTGGTTGATCAACAAAACACTTCTATGATTAGCCTTCCTCCAGCTGGAAGACTGACAGCAGGCCTGGTGGCTGAAGGTTCCCCACCCCCTATTCTTTTCGGTGCCCCTCTACCGAGGAGGCTGTGCTTTCTCCTCGGTGCCCCTTGGATACACCAATGTGAATGGAGGTCTCAACAGCTAGAAATGAAGGTGCCCCATCTTCCCTCACAAGTCAAGGTCACCTGTAAGCATCATTGTTAGGCACTGTGCGAGGGTTCAGAGAAATAGGGTACCATTCTTGTTAACAAGCTGCTTCCAGGCTCATTAGAAGACAAGGCAGGATCATCCTTGCTTTTATCCCCCCAGAATAAACATAATAAGAATTTCAAGCAACTAGGGAGGAAAGTCAAAAGAGAGATTTTTGGTCCAAGACTTTCAGAGGTCCTACAATATTAAACCACTGGGTAGGAGGCAAACTCCCAAATGCATAAGGACATGTGGATCTATGTAGGTATGAAAACATAATTCCTTTTCTGTGTCTCCTTTCTTGTTTTCAGTACCTTCACACCCCATGTCCTATTGCTCACCTGGTGTGTCCAACTGCCTAAGCCCTACACTTCGACTGTATAGGATAAGTTTATGCTCAAGTTTAAGACAAGTTAAACTTGTAAGATAAGTTTATGTGTAGATAAGTTATGCTTATCTTTTATGTTCATTCCTTTCTTTCAAAACTCACCAGTCCTATTTCCCCATTCTCAGTACTCTGCTCTCTCCTGGGAAAATTCAAACTTACCTGTCGGCTCCCCCAGACAAATATGCGTTTACAGTTAGAGGGACGTGCTTTTGCTGGCAATATTAGCCATCAAGTTAGGCTATGTAGATATTTTTTAAAAGATCACAAAAATCACTTCCAAAGGAGTGCTTATTTTATATTCTTGCTCAGACCATATCTAAGGACAATGGCTCCTAAACCAAACTATCTTAGGAAGTTTCTTTATCAATTTTATTTCACTTAAAAAAATGAAAACAATTAATATTCTTAATGAGGCACCTACCTTGACCTTTGTTCAAGTTCTTTTTTTAGTCAAAAAAAAGAAAAAGACCTGAGCTGCCTTGCTTAAATTAGTTAAAAACAATTCATTTTAGACACTTCAAATGTTTCAATATTTTGTGTATGACCCAATCTGCTTAATTAAAAAGAAATTTACTTTGGCTGTATCTTCAAATTTTCACTGCATTTTACAACTACTGACCCTTAATAAATATTGAAAACTGAGACCTCAATGTCTTTGAGGTCCCAGTATACCTGCACACATATAAAACAGATAAACAGTCTTGTAGAAAAATCCTATCTTGAAGAACATGTGAAAAAAATGGAAGACTAAACTAAGGTTGCCACTTAAATTGCGTACATCAAAATTTCAACAAATTCTTCAATTGCTATGTAGTCATTAAGCTATTTGCCTGGTATAACCAATCTCAGTTCACTTCTATAAACCTGCGTAATGGTTTCATAACCAAAATAAGGTACCAATAAGAATATTGGTAAGAAACAAAAGCTAACTATAATCAGCATAAACATGATTGGATTTGATATTTCCTTAAGAAATAACCCTCCAAGGTAAAGATTTGTAAATAGGCTGCTCAGACAACTATATTTCCTAAACCTTAACAAGCTATTTCTGGTGCCTTATGAAAGTAAAGCATTTTGAAATATAATTAACTTGAGAGAACTGTGATCTTG
Source organism: Mesoplodon densirostris (assembly GCF_025265405.1). Lineage (NCBI taxonomy): Eukaryota > Metazoa > Chordata > Mammalia > Artiodactyla > Ziphiidae > Mesoplodon > Mesoplodon densirostris. The sequence continues at coordinate 86,405,210 of NC_082669.1, forward strand.
AAAAATACTACATCTTTTAAGAGAAAGTACGGGCCTCCCTGGTGGCGCAAGTGGTTGAGAGTCCGCCTGCCGATGCAGGGGATACGGGTTCGTGCCCCGGTCTGGGAGGATCCCATATGCCGCGGAGCGGCTGGGCCCGTGAGCCATGGCCGCTGAGCCTGCGCGTCCGGAGCCTGCGCGTCCGGAGCCTGTGCTCCGCAACGGGGGAGGCCACAACAGTGAGAGGCCCGCATACCGCAAAAAAAAAAAAAAAAAAAAAAAAGAGAAAGTACAATACTATAAGGGCTAAAACTTGATTCTAAATATAAAAATTTAATAGTAAAAATTTACCAGTGTGTTTCCATCACTGTCTAAGGGACTAGAAAATTTTCCTTTAAAACTGAAGTCTTATAATGGAGATAAGTGATAGTACTTCTCAGTTTTAATTATTATTTTAATTGTCCCAGGAGATTGTGTGACTCCCAACTCTATAACAGTATAGTTACTAAGAGGTCTTCTAGTATTGATTTTATTTTGTAAATAAATTTACCTATAGGAAACACAATTTACTGACCAGATCCATGGAATTCTAGCCTACTTCCCATTATTTTTGTTATAAATAAATAAACTGAAATTATTGTATATAAATAAAATCCTTCAGCATGACTCAATCTTCCAGATCTTACTTACCCATGACTAAAATGTGAAAATTGGGTTTCAGTATCTGCAAATTGCAGGATATGTGATCACCCCATCTCTAAGCAGACACTCTTTGAGACTCAGGCTCTGGAAAGCGTCTCTCTCTTTCACTTGGCACTTGCCTCATGACCACAGCAAGTATTATTTTTTAAGATTAAGCATCATTACTTTCACCATTTTTGCATGCATCTTTAGGACTAATTTCTATTACCTTGTTCTCACTTTTGGAAAAATAAATCGCTCACAATATTTACACTGATGTCTTAAGAAAGCAAATTTGTATTCCAGTAAATTTTAATAATCTGTGCCAGGCATCATTGTAGAAGGGGATAGTGCCCTGAAATCAATCAGTAAATGAAAGGGACTAACTCCCAAAACATTATGGGGCTTCCATTTCTGGACCAATAAGGACTGTCTGTGGGACAAAGAGATAACTGTTGCACTATAACAGGGCATTTGGGGTGAAAAAGCTCAGGCTGAGGCTCTTGGGCAGGCAGAACATGCTTATTTCATAACCCACTTACTCACAACTACCAAAACCTATGGCCAGTTGCCTTTTTAAAAACTGTAGAAAATTGGAGGCAGATGATACTTTAGTGGTGATTAAGACAAATGCTTAATATTTCTGAAGATAAAAAGGTTTGTGATGGGCTTCCCTGGTGGCGCAGTGGTTGAGAGTCCGCCTGCTGATGCAGGGGACACGGGTTCGTGCCCCGGTCCGGGAAGATCCCACATGCCGCGGAGCGGCTGGGCCCGTGAGCCATGGCCGCTGAGCCTGCGCGTCCAGAGCCTGTGCTTCGCAACGGGAGAGGCCACAACAGTGAGAGGCCTGCGTACCGCAAAAAAAAAAAAAAAAGACTACCTTTCACAGTTTCCCCAAATATTCAAGGACATCTGGAATCATTGTTTTAAAATAAATAAATAAGGTAAGAAAGCAGTAAATAACTGGAGAATAGGAAAGACTGTAGCTCCAGAAATTGGTAAAGAGCTTCTTAGAAGGGCCTTCCTCTAATTTCCCCTTTCCTGGTTGCTGGCCTTCACTAGTCATTTAGTTCTGACTGAGGATGCTCAGGAGGAACTGTGGAGAAGATGTCTTTTGGCTGCATGCCATCCTCTGAACTGAGCATAATAAAAACACTAAAGTACAATAATAATGGTAAATTATTCTGTCTTGTTCCAAATGATTTTAAACTTTTTTGGAGAGCTGTCAAATGCTTTTGAATTAAGAAAATGATTGCAATCCTAAATTTCAGGAATGTGACAAAACTTAAAATGATCCTATTAATTTAAAGTTGAGGCACTTTTCATTCTTAATACATGTTATTTTACAAGTCCTTGCATATTTCAAGGTCTAAATAGATTTTTAAAAATGTTCTTAGAGCCCTAACTTCTTTATTTTAATAGAAATAACATAGACTCTTACTTAAATGTATAAACTTTATATTCAAATATCCAATAACAGAGAATGTTTCATATTAGCTTGTTAGTTAAATTACATCTTGTGAGTAAACAAATTTAGAGCTTATGAATGAAACCAGATGGAGAACCAAAAGTATCAGTGTTTGCCATGTTTTGACTGCAGACAGTGACTGAGGAATTTTAGCTATGCACCATGCCTCAACCCTGACCTCCAGAGGCCGTTCTAAGAATGACAGAAGGTTTCTAACATTCAACCGTTGACCGAACTTTGTTAAAGCTATCAAATTTGTCCACGTGCTTCAGTGAACCTGTCTCAGAGCACAGCAAACAGATGAGGAAATTATCCTGTCTTAATCCAGAGAACAATTCCAAGCTATTACTTTAATTTCCAAAGCAAGCCTTAATATTTCCCAACTGGCTGTAATTTCTAACCCATTCAAGTGTTACAAATAACTTTATTCACTCTCCCTTCCATTCTTTATGAAGAATGATAACTCACCAATATTCTCCTTACTTTTTATTATCAGCTAAATGAAGATTACCAGCAAAATGTTTCTTGGTTTCCCTGAATGATCCTTTAATCTTTTCCTACAGGTCTCATTTTCTAATCTCTACTTATTTTATTATTATTTTTTTGTGTGTGTGTGTGTGGTACGCGGGCCTCTCACTGTTGTGGCCTCTCCCATTGCAGAGCACAGGCTCCGGACGCTCAGGCTCAGCAGCCATGGCTCACGGGCCCAGCCGCTCTGCGGCATGTGGGATCTTCCTGGACCAGGGCACGAACCTGTGTCCCCTGCATCAGCAGGCGGACTCTCAACCACTGCGCCACCAGGGAAGCCCTCTACTTATTTTTATGAGTCTACTCTAAGACTTTTATTAGCTACCCAGTTAACATTAAATGTCATATGTTAATGATGAAAGAGATGAATTTATTTATAATACTTTAGGGAAATTTCATATTTCCTTACACATAAGCTACCAAAAGACCATCCTGGAAAATTGCAGTTAATTAAATGAACTAGCTACTAATGAGATTTAAACAAACAAACAAAGCTACTAATGCAATTTAAATAACTTGAAGAAATGTTACTTAAAGCTCACTAATAATCATTACACCCTCAAAGTGTTACTTTGACATACAAATATGAACAAGATGGTGTCAGATGCTACCCAAGACCGTGTTTTCCAGGAATTGGCTACTAAAGCTTATGCTAGGCACACGTGGCCCATATTTGAAGAATAGAGAACTTACAACCAACAGGATCAATGCTTCTCGAAAGACTTGATGATAGACACCATTTTGGCAGAATCCCACATAACTACCACCACACCTCCAGCACTACCCACCAAATTTCCATTTTCCCATTCCCAAGACATATAGAATCCCACAACCATGAATATGATCAGATTTGAGGACTTGCAGAGGGCGGGGTGATGTTATTATGACATATCACTTTGCTGAGAATGATACTGTGATCTGTAAGAAATATATGTAGAACCAAAACTAAAGTGGAGTCACTTATGTTGGGGACAAAAATGAGTTGGCAACCCAGGTGCATTTAAGAAAAGCAAAGGTAAACCTTACCTAATCTCAGTTCGGAGAATTTACAGCTCTTCTCAGAAATCAGCAGAGGACACCAGCAATCTGCCAAGGTCAAAGTCTGTTCACACCACCTCCGGACATTTTTGTTCCCCTAAGTCAGCTACCCTGATTCAAAAAGAAAGAAGACCATCAGGCAACCGGTCAGCTGAAAAAGACAAATAATTTCCGAATTTACCCCATAAAAACCCTTTAACCTGTAAACAGCTGGGAACTCACTGCTCCCATAGCCTTGAGTTTCCCAGCTTGTCGGTCAAAACCCTTGCCATAAACTCATCTTTGGCTTTGTTTTACTTGGTGTGCAGAGTTTGGTTTTTCACATATATATTTGGCCATTTAGATGACCAAAATGTATTTCTCATATGTATTTTGTCTTCCTCCATGGCTTCTGGCTCACAGCTCCCCAATCCTTTGGAATTTCCTGAGTGAGTGATGAGAACAATGGCAGCATCTTTTGTTACAATATTTGGTCTCTTGTCCTCAGGTTCTGGAAACACTTTAGAGTCATAAAGGTGAAATGGGTGTCTTGTTATATATAACAAGCCCTCTATCACTACTGGATTTATGTTAGGGAGATGATTTTGGGATAGCACATAAGGATGGGGGCTGGTTGCCAGGGGAACCAAATATTCTTTCAAAGAGGAGTATTAGGCCTGGCTTAATTGAGAACCACTGATTTGATACTATTTTAAATTTCCAAAGTTAGTCCCACTTTCTTATATCTCCCCTATCAATTCCTCTACCAAGGAAATAAAACCAAACAAATTTATTTAAATATAGTCAAGCCAAAGATGACAAAGAGTATTTTCTAAGCAGGGAAAGAAATTGAAATAAATGATTGACCAAATCATCAAAAAATTTATTTTTTTCAAAGGTGTTGCTAAACTCAAGCAGTCCCTCTAGTGCTTGGAGTTGGCGGCACCACTAAAGGGATGGCAAGGCTCAGAATTCCTTAAGAAGTCAATTCTGAAGGTGGTGAACAAGAACAGAATAAGAAACTTTTGCTTAAGAAGTCAAATGTGCACTCAAAGTATTTCCTTGTCCTTGTCAGTGTGTTTTCTTAGAATTCACTGTGTTCACACCAGAATGAAAAGAGAGAATGGCATCCAGAACCCACACAAATCAGCTTCCCAGCCCAAGGTGGGCTCGAGTCACAGCCCCCAACAATGGGCGTGGATGAGAAGTTGGAGAAGAGTTCTTCCTGGCATATCAAGTCCTCTCTTTCTTTGGGAGAAAATAGCATACTTTGGCCATAATAGGAAAGACTGACAAACCTATTTTAAAGGACATTTACTGAAGTGTTTCTATTGTATTAAAGCTATGCCTTTTAGTATAATAAAAGGAGTAAAAATTTTAATCTCCTCCTAAACTAAACGCCTTCTCAAAAATAACTCGAGAGATAAAAGTTTTGTTAACTTCTGCACCAGTAGAGGAGATTACTCTCTTGTCTCTTCCCACAGGAGACATCAGGGTCTTAAGGGTATGATTCACTGTGAGATTAATTTCCCATCTCTTCGGTTACAGTTTGCATCTCCCAACTGGGAGGAACGTTTCGATTTTTGGTAGACATTTTTTAAAAATCAGCTCATATTTTGCCAAGTTTGTATGGATTACCCAATTAATATTCAATATAATCATTATCTGGAAGCTGCTTTTAGGATAATCATCAATTAAATAGTTATTTTATTTTAATGAAGAGAGAAAAAACATTATCCTAAGGTAGAATTTTTTTTAATTAATTGATTTGTTCTCCAAGTTGTAAGACGTTAGCATTCACATCTTGCCTCTGCTTTACAGCTAGACATCTCTTTTATCATTAAGAGAAGGAAATTATGACTAGCACTCAACAGTAGGAATATCACCTGGAAAAAAATGAGTCTTTATCTCATTAAGGCTTTCAAAATGACTTCTGAGATGATGATAAATTATTTTACATTCCAGGAAAAGGAGCGACAACTGTAACTATAGTTACCAAGCGTATCAGGGGCCTCTGCTTTCCAGAATAGCCTCCAGACTAAGTATTTATTCAAGTGAGTTGTCATGTAAACACACTGAGAGGCAGGAGGTTAGAGAAGGCTTTAAATGCACCTGTCACAAGCATTTCAATATGCAACATTTCTTATCTTCACTTTTTTTCGTAAAATACTATGTACTTTGGAAACATCTTTTAAGAGATAGCCTCCCTTGAGTTGCCTAGGACAAAAACCATTAGATGGCCTTTGTTCTGGTACAACAGGTATTTATTTTCTAGACTTCACATGTCCAGGATGTAATGCTCATAGATGGCCTTGACTTGCTTAATACGTTTAACTGGAAAGAAGGAATTTCCTGTTGTTTTAGAAGACAGGAAGTAGAATGTCTAGCTCCCCTTGCCTCTAGAAAACACTCTCTGTACTTACTTCATGGGGATATAAAATTCCAGTGCTCTAGGTAACTTCTGGAATTAGAGATGTCTTTTCCCTGGGACTGTGCTATAGGCTGTATTATTTATTCTACATATTAATACTCAATATATATTTGGCTTCTTCAGAGCATATAAGAACATAGGATCTAAAATCAGGTACCCGGATTTGAGCACTGGATACTTCACTTACTAGATATGTGAACATGACCAAGTTACTTAATCTCTTCAACCTATATTTCCCCATCTGTAAAAAGGAGAAAATAGTAGTGTCTTCCTCTTAGGTCGGTTTTGAAGATTAAATGAGGTAACTCTCTAAGGCTTAGAATCTTCCAGGATTTCTCTACCAGTGTTAAGAAAAGAGAGGATAATCTTTCTCATTCTTCCAAGAGAATCAACAGGAAACTATTCTTTAAACACAAACACACACACACACACACACACACACACACACACACACACACCTCCAAAGGAGAGGAGTGAAATTCAGAGTCAATATAATACCGAAGAAACTATTTCCCTAAAAAAAAAAAAAAAAAAAACTACAAAGTCCCTAAGCTACAAAGATAATAGCCTGATATTACTATGCACAGTGGCATGAGTTTCCTTTTGTTCATCTGTTTGAGATATCTGGATTAAAGTCCTAACCTCAGGCTTTTCATCCTGGTAGGGTTTTAACTCCGTTTGGAGAACTTCAGTTATCCCTACTGCCTTAACCAGAGTTGAGGGGAACCAAGGAATATGCCTAGGGCTGCCCATGCTCCTCTTCCAGGAGCCAATAGAAGTCTTAGTATAAAGGAAGATTCTTGATTTTCTGGCCAAATTAGAATTATCTTATTGTTATTAGATGTAATAAATTTCAGTTAATTCTTTTTAGATTTTCTAGGTATAAATAATAGCACTGTACATTATGATAATGCAGATGCTTATCTAATATTTATTCATGACACATTCTTAGAGGGAGCAATTTTATATGTACACTTTAATTACTAATGTTGTTAAAAAATAAAGGTTCAAATATTAGTCAAAAATATTTTGGGGGGGGCTTCCCTGGTGGCACAGTGGTTAAGAATCTGACTGCCAATGAAGGTGGACACGGGTTCGAGCCTTGGTCTGGGAAGATCCCACATGCCGCGGAGCAACTAAGTCCGTGCGCCACAACTACTGAGCCTGCGCTCTAGAGCCCGTGAGCCACAACAACTGAAGCCTGTGGGCCACAGCTACTGAGCCTGCACTCTAGAGCCCATGTTCCGAAACAAAAGAAGCCACCATGATGAGAAGCCCCCGCCGCGGCTCACCACAACTAGAGAAAGCCTGCACGCAGCAACAAAGACCCAACATAACCAAAAATAAATAAATAAAATAAATAAATTTTTTAAAATAAAATATTTTTTTGAAAATGACCATTAGTGTAATAGAAATAGAATGTAGATTTCAAATCACAAAAAAAGAGCAATAAAATAATTTTATTCAATCAAGCCAAAGTCAGGGCAAAAAAAAAAGAAGAAGAAGAATATAATGAAGACAGCATAGTAGGAATTAAATAGGACTTCTGCTTCTGGACTTGACAGAACAACTGGTACAAGTATCGTTCCCTCTCACGCTGTAAACAACTATTAAACTGGACAAAATATATGAGGTAACCGTTGTCAGGGACTGAACAACAGGCAGCACAGGACTGTGATTCTCTGAGGAGGAAAACACACATGGTGAGCCTCATGATAGCCCTGGATTCTGCTTAGAGGTTACTTTTCTACCTTGGCTCAAGGAGGTGGACTCTAAGAGGAGCGACGGGAACTGAGGAGGCAGAGATTGAAGTTCCAAGTTGCTGAAGGGGTTGGCACTTAGAGGGAAGCTACCAGAGCTCTACTGGTGGAGGACAGGCGGAAGTCTGCACAGAGATTGAAGGTGGGTCATTGGGCTAGGCTGAATATATGCACAAGATCAGACTTCAGGAAACTTAGCAGAGATTGTCTGCTAAGTTTGGGGCTAACTTTTGGTTCAGCAAATTCTGAAAAGGCATTTTCCAGGTGGTTAACATTCATCTGAAGTTGAGCACAGGGGAGATATTATTAAAAATTATCTTCATCCAACCTCAACAGAAAATGTAAATAAACATAGATGCTACTAGATGGAGAAACTAAATGAGAATGCAGTTAAATTGGCAAAATAACCCAGAGTGCACAACAATCAGGTCCAAGTGTAATATTACATGTGAAGAGCTTCAGTGAGTTTCTTTAAACTTGTTTCAAGATTCACCTCCTAGTAAGTCATATTCAAATTATAGATCTCAAGTTTAGATATCTGTAGCTAATCAATATCTTAGCACATTTGCGACTCATTTCTCATTTGCGTGGGTCAGTTCTGTTCTTAATTTTGCTGGACTATCAGAGCAAGAAAAACCAGAGACCAATACTTATGAGCCCTGATTTCCTCACATGTGAACTAGAGGCAGATATCTGTGGGATCCAAACACAAAAGCTACTGCATAAATACTTTTTGATTATTTAGGCTTATACTGCCAAAGGGGGCTATAAATTGCATACAGACCATAGTTTTATTATATTTTCCTAATTAACTCATTCAACAAATTTTTTTTAGTATTAATATATGGCAGGTATTGTTGGGCACAGGAATTAAACAGTGAATAAACCTAACAAAAATCTTAGCCTTTATGGAGCTTATAGATAATCATAGTGTAATTAAGTAAACATGACCTAGAGGATTGAGTTGGCTTATTTTCTTTTTTTCCTGGCTGATATTTTTAGGAATAAGTTACCCTGGTTATTTTTTTCATGCTTTGGCTTTATTCCTTATCTTAACAATTTAGGCTGCTTATTTAAAAATATTATATTTGATTTATTCATAATAGCCAAGTATCAATAAAGTTTTAAACATGTATAATATACTTAAAAATTTGTACATACTGAGAATTTATTCTGAATTTAACTCAAAATGGATAAAAGTATCTCACCTGTTCATCACAGTTTTATTAGAGCAGGTTTTATTTTTTTGATTTTGTTTATAAATATATTTAAATTTTTCTACAATGTATGGTGCTTTTTGTTAGAAAAAGACATTATTTTTAAGTCTTTAAATATAGTTCCTTATACTGTCTATAAAAAATTAGGTCATGAATAATTAAACATAAAACTTGCTTTTAAAAAAATAATATGTTTTGAACCTAGAAGTCTACTATAACCTAAGCAAATAACTATATTTATATATTTATATTTATAACTTTGCTTAGCTATAACCTAAGCAAATTCTGAAATTTGTTGAGGCCTCTTTGGCTGAAAAAGTAGGACATTTCTTAAAACAACAGACTGGAGAAAAACATTTTTGTGAAATATACCCTGGATAAACAAGCTTTAACTTAGTCTTTTCTGATGTGCACTGCAATATATTTTTACATGAAAGAACACTAATCTGTATAAAACAAGTTTTCTGTTGCTTAAATAGAAATGCCATTACATCAGTGACAACTGACCTGAGTTTAAGAATTGCCCTGAATGAATAGTGAAATCCTCCACTGTTAACACTCTCCTAAAAGGGACTGCTAAGGAATTTTTATTTTTGGTGGAGGGGGGCTGCGTTGGGTCTTCGTTGCTGCTGTGCGCGGGCTTTCTCTAGTTGCGGCAGCGGGGGCTACTCTTCGTTGCAGTGAGAGGGCTCCTCATCGCGGTGGCTTCTCCTGTTGCGGAGCATGGGTTCTGGGCGTGAGGGCCTCAGCAGTTGCAGCGTGCAGGCACAGCAGTTCTGGTTCGCAGGTTCCAGAGCACAGGCTTAGTAGTTGTGGCGCATGGACTTAGTTGCTCCACAGCATGTGGGATCCTCCCGGACCAGGGCTCAAACCCGTGTCCCCTGCATTGGCAGGTGGACTCTAAACCTGGAATACTACTCAGCCATAAAAAGAATGAAATAATGCCATTTGTAGCAATATGGATGGACCTAGAGATGATTATACTAAGCAAAGTCAGAAAGAGAAAGACAAATACCATATGATATCACTTATATGTGGAATCTAAAATATGACACAAATAAACATATCTAGAAAACAGAAACAGACTCACAGACATAGAGAACAGACTTGTGGTTGCCAAGGGGGAGAGGGGTAGGGGAGGGAAGGATTAGGAGTTGGAGATTAGCAGATGCAAACTAGTCAAAAATACTGAATCACTATGCTGTATACCTGAAACTAATATTGTAAATCAACTATACTTCAATTTAAAAAAATCAAACATAGAGTGTGTTCTCAATATATTTTGTGTTCAAAAAATATTTTCTGAACACCTATATGTCTGGGCACTGCGGTTGGTGCTTGGAATTTGAAAGGAAATAAGATAGACAAGATCCTTGTCCTTTGGGAGATAGATTAAGAATAAATTATGTACACATTTTGATAAGTGTTTTAGAGGAAATAAATGGAAAGCTGAGCAAGATGGATAATTTAGGCCAAAACTCTCCTCTGGTATAAAGAAACATCAACATAACTGTTTTTGTGCCAGTACCATACTGTCTTGATTACTGTAGCTTTGTAGTATAGTCTGAAGTCTGGGAGCCTGATTCCTCCAGCTCCGTTTTCCTTTCTCAAGATTGCTTTGGCTGTTCGGGCTCTTTTGTGTTTCCATACAAATTGTGAAATTTTTTGTTCTAATTCTGTGAAAAATGCCATTGGTAGTTTGATAGGGATTGCACTGAACCTCTAGATTGCTTTGGGTAGTATAGTCATTTTCACAATGTTGATTCTTCCAATCCAAGAACATGGTATATCTCTCCATCTGTTTGTATCATCTTTAATTTCTTTCATCAGTGTCTTATAGTTTTCTGCATACAGGTCTTCTGTCTCCTTAGGTAGGTTTATTCCTAGGTATTTTATTCTTTTTGTTGCAATGGTAAATAGGAGTGTTTCCTTAATTTCTCTTTCAGATTTTTCATCATTAGTGTATAGGAATGCAAGAGATTTCTGTGTATTAATTTTGTATCCTGCTACTTTACCAAATTCATTGATTAGCTCTAGTAGTTTTCTGGTAGCATCTTTAGGATTATCTATGTATAGTATCATGTCACCTGCAAACAGTGACAGCTTTACTTCTTCTTTTCCGATTTGGATTCCTTTTATTTCTTTTTCTTCTCTGATTGCTGTAGCTAAAACTTCCAAAACTATGTTGAATAATAGTGGTGAGAGTGGACAATCTTGTCTTGTTCCTGATCTTAGAGGAAATGGTTTCAGTTTTTCACCATTGAAAACGATGCTGCCTGTGGGTTTATCACATATGGGCTTTATTATGTTGAGGTAAGTTCTCTCTATGCCTACTTTCTGGAGGGTTTTTATCATAAATAGGTGTTGAATTTTGTCGAAAGCTTTCTCTGCGTCTATTGAGATGATCATATGGTTTTTCTCCTTCAATTTGTTAATATGGTTTATCACATTGATTGATTTGCATATATTGAAGAATCCTTGCATTCCTGGGATAAACCCCACTTGATCATGGTGTATCATCCTTTTAACATGCTGTTGGATTCTGTTTGCTAGTATTTTGTTGAGGATTTTTGCATCTATGTTCTTCAGTGATATTGGCCTACAGTTTTCTTTCTTTGTGACATCTTTGTCTTGTTTTGGTATCAGGGTGATGGTGGCCTCGTAGAATGAGCTTGAGAGTGTTCCTCCCTCTGCTATATTTTGGAAGAGTTTGAGAAGGACAGGTGTTAGCTCTTCTCTAAATGTTTGATAGAATTCGCCTCTGAAGCCATCTGGTCCTGGGTTTTTGTTTTTTGGAAGATTCTTAATCACAGTCTCGACTGAAGCTATCTTGACGCCATTTTCCTCCATTGCCAATGGCCAATTATTGACTAGACAGGAGTCTAAAAGCCTCTCTTCCTGTCTCAAGGTGGGACAGTGCTTGTGGTGCAATTTACATTCCAGAATTCCCCCACTGTATCATGATGATGACTCTTCCTAAAACTACCAGGGATTGGATTCTTCCACAGCTTCTTCTCCTCTGTATTGTTTCCACCCCTCAGATTTTACCCTGAAGCAGTTACAAACCCTGAGCTTTATCAGCTGGAACCAGGAAAGTATGCCCGGGAAGGATGCTAAGGGTGCTGGACCAAGGCTGGCAAAATGTAAGACTGGATAAAGCAGAGTTTATCAATATGGGGGCCTCTCCATATTAGACAGATTTTAATGTCCTGGTAAGAGCCCCAGTCCTAAAGCACTGCGGGGAAGGCTCTTAGACACTTGGGAAAGTGTTACCTCCCATTAAATGGGTAGCAATACCAGAACTGTCCTGGTAGAGTATGAAAAAGGATCAAAGGCTCAGAGGAGTGGGCTTGCTAGAATGGGTCTATTATATAAGCCCTCAAACTCCTAGTGGACTGTGTTTTTTTGGAACTCTCACAGGACTCTTCTTACTTGCTGGACTAGCTACTGGTCTCAGCCTCAAGGAACAGACCCTGAGGGCAGCAAGCCTTGTCCTGTAAGGTGGATCTCTCCAGAGTGTATTTTAAAGGGACCCCTGTTGAGTGTGGCCAAATGGACAGAGTCTGAATTCACAGATCAAGTTTCCTTTAAAAAATAAAAATATATGGGAAATAAGCAGAAAAAAAAAAGAAGGGAACTTAAATCCTTCCAAGAAAATCAGTGAGATTGGAAAAATGATTCTGAATTAATCAGAAATGCTCTCTCCTCCTTAGAGAAAAGCAGCAACAATGGACATTGATCCAATTCAAAAGTTTTGTGTCAGGGCCGAGTCAGGACCTGCATCACCCAGTCCCTTCACTGTTCAGCCTAGCATCTTGGAGTGGGAGATTAGGGACTTGCCATGTAAACATGAGACTCTGGAAGCAGCACAGAGCAAAACCTCTACATGCCTGTGAAAGCTCTTTCCCATCAGGAAGGAAAACACTGTAGATGGTACTGAGTGTACCATAACAAGAGCAATTATGGCGAGAGAGATTACAGCCTCAAGGATCAGTGCTTCTGTTATTCTGTCACAGAAGGAGCACTTAGAGTCATTGACACATGGTGTGCTGGGAAGGAACATAACGTTGGCCCCAGAGCTAGATGCTCCATAGCCATGAAAAGTATGGCCCTCCTCCTAGCAACATCTGTCACCTTTGCTGTGCCTGAAGTGCTGTTACTGTAGCTTTTTTCAGAATGTATTTTAGGCTTTCATTTTAGGCAAGATATCACCCGCACATCGCCATCGACCCCATTGCAGCATTTGCTGAGACATATGGGAAGAAGAGTGAGGAGCAGGCTAGCACTGGAAAAAGTGAGAAAAGAGCAGAGCCAAGACTGGTTCTCATTGTTAACCCAGAGTTTACCCAGAATGGAATCCTAGAAGCAAGAATGTTTGCAAAACAGAAGATATGTTAGTTGTTTTTATAACATAAATCTCTTGAAATAAGCTCTGTCCAAAAGCTGTCACACCTGTGTTTGAAGATCATATAAATCAGTACAACATATACAAAATAAGGTGCTCAGTGTTTGCACACACTGGCAGCTCCACTCCAAGCACCATGCATGATCTGTATGTCTTTGGTTACTGTTAAATCTTACATGTTAATAATTTCTATCTGAAATCAGCTGGGCACTGGAAAAAAAAAAGCAATCTGCTTTGATTTAACCTGTATTGTTCCTAGGTTTGCTTATTATAGCAAAGCAGCCACAAGACAGCACCACAGTCCTTTGTGATCTTATGCCAACCATCTAGCCTCTCTGAGGTATAAATCTGTCATCTGAAAGTCTCTTCTTGGAGTTTCTAACTATAGACCTGCTGACTTTTGGACCCGAGATTCATGTGTAAGTTATTTGCAAGGTCACGAGAAACCTATGTCAATAAATTGAATTCAACTGGTCTACTGCAGGTTGGGTTCTCCAGAATCAGGGCTGAGGTAAGAGATTGAGGGAGTTGTTTATTAGGGATGAACGACTGGGAAGGGAAGGAAGTGGGAGTAGGATGGGGCAGAGGGAGAAAATGAATAGTGATGCATGACAAAGCCTCAGCCAACCCAGTGAGGTTATATGGAGTGAGTATTGTCATTCAGAGTATCCCGAATGGGGCTGGTATAGCCAGGCCATTAAACCTGCTTCATGATCTCAGGTGCTGTGGCTTCCTACAGCTGAGCAGAACCCAAGTGGCTAAAAATTAGAGATTGTCTGTTTAGCACACTCTCTGCAGTGGGTCAGCAAGTTCTTTCTTTTTTTTTTTTTTTTAATAAATCTGTTTATTTTATTTATGTATTTTTGGCTGCATTGGGTCTTCGTTACTGCATGCGAGCTTTCTCTAGTTGCAACTAGTGGGGGCTACTCTTCATTGTGATGCGCGGGCTTCTTACTGCAGTGGCTTCCCTTGTTGCGGAGCATGGGCTCTAGGCGCACCGGCTTCAGTAGTTGCAGCATGCGGGCTCTAGAGCACAGCCTCAGTAGTTGTGGTGCACAGGCTTAGTTGCTCCACAGCATGTGGGATTTTCCCAGACCAGGGCTCGAACCCATGTCCCCTGCATTGGCAGGCGGATTCTTAACCACTGCGCCACCAGGGAAACCCAGCAAGTCTTTCTTGAAGAGGGATCTAGATGCTGCATTTCCATGTCTGCCATATAGTTTCAAATTGATGGTGTCCTCTGGGTCCTAGCAGTAGAAAATACTTTCTGGGAAGAATCTTTCCTGATTCATGCCTCTTAGATTAAGTTCATCAAAGTATAAGTTCAAAATAATAAAGTATCAAACATGTAAGCAAATAAGTCAGTGTGAGAGAGAATCAGAAAAAAATAATAAAACATTTAGACACCACACAAGACTTGAATACTGACTATAAAATGTGAGCTTAAAATGAATTTTTAAAGTAAAGATATATTGAAAGTATGATTAAGAAACAAAAGGCCATCAGATTGACTGGGTAACTTCATATAATTCTATGGAACAAAATTTGAAATTCTAGTAGAAATTACTGATCTTCTAGGAAAATTAATTTAGCAGAATTGGCCCAATTGAGATTAAAAAGTCCAAATAGGCCATTTACCATAAAAGGATTAAGAAAACTGTAAAATAACTTTCGGGCTAAAATGTACCAGGTCCAACTGGTTTCACAAGAGAATTTATTGGATTTTTCAAGATCAAGTAATCCTAAAGCTATTTAAACTATACTAAACCCTAGAATAAAAAAAGAACTTAAAAATTATTTTTATGAAGCAGATTAACATTTATGTCAAAATATATTAAAAATTGCACAAAAATTGTAGACATCTCCTTTTAGAAAATTGGCATAAAAATCTTAAATGATTAGCGAGGACACTTGCAAAACACATTAAAAAACAACACATCATGACTAACTAGAGTTTATTACAGAAATCTAAGGTGATTCAGTGTTGGGAATCTGGTAATTTATTCATCACATTAAAAGAAGTAAGGAGAAAAATCGTGATTTTTAATGAAAATTTGACAAAATTCAAACTCCATTTTAAAAACCCAATTAATTAGACAACTTACTGAATGGGAGAATATACTTGCAAATCATATATCTGATAAGGGGTTAATATCAAAAATATATAAACAACTCATACAACTCAGTAGCAAAAAAAGCCAAACAATTTGATTAAAGAAATAGAGAATATGAATAGACATTTTTCCAAAGAAGACATACAGATGGCCAACAGGTATATGAAAAGATGCTCAACATCACTCATCATCAGAGAAATGCAAATTAAAACCACAATGAGATATCACCTCACACCTGTTAGAATAGCTATCATCAAAAAGACAAGAAATAACTAGTGTTGGCGAGAATGTGGAGAAAAAGGAATCCTCGTGCACTGTTGGTGGGACTGTAAATTGGTGTAATCACTATAGAAATCATTATGCAGGTTCCTCAAAAAACTAAAAGTAGAACTACCATATGACCTGGAAATTCCACTTTTGGATATTTATCTGAAAGAAACAACGCTATTTCAAAAAGATATATGCACCCCCATGTTCATTGCCGCATTATTTTATAACAGCCAAGACATGGAAGCAACCTCAATGTCCATCGATAGATGAATGGATAAAGATGTGGTATATATCTATAGAATGGAATATTATTCATCCATAAAAAAAGAAGAAAATTTCGCCATTTGTGACATGGATAGACCCTGAGGGCACTACGCTATGTGAAATAAGTCAGAGAAAACACATACCATATGATTTCACTTATATGTAGAATCTAAAAACAACAACAACAACCCAAACCTTGAAATCATAGAGAGAACAGATGGCTGGTTACCAGAGGTGTGGGGTAAAACGTGGGAGAAATGGGTGACAGTGGTCAAAAGGTACAAACTTCCAGTTATAAGATAAATAAATACTAGGAATGTAATGTACAACATGATGACTATAGTTAATACTGCTGTATGATACATAGGAAAGTTGTTAAGAGAAATCCTGAGTCCTCATCACAAGGAGAATATTTTTCCTTTATTCTTTTCTTCTTTCTTTTCTATTTATTGTTTCTATAAAAGAAGGTGGATGTTAGTTGAATCTAATGTGGTCATCATTTCACAATATACGTAAATCAAGCCATCATGCTGAACTCCTTGAACTTATAAATTTTCCAGCCTAATACAAACCTGCTGTTGTCTTCCTACTTAGAACTGTAATATGTTAACATTAGAATTGCTTAACCTTGAATTTAGAGGATATAGACGATTCAGACCCTAGGTGAAAATCTCTCAGCATTTCAGCAGACTTTTCTACTCTTTTGAAGTAAATCCTCCTTTTTACCTCTTTTTGAATTTCATAAAATCTATCATCCTTGCTTTGAGCTTTGGCAGGTGGGAAACCTCCCTGCAACTGTGTGCAGTAGACTCCTGACAGTCAGTGAAGGGAGCTTGAAGAAGCATGGAAGATCATGACTAACCAATCCAATAGCAGATTGCTCTCTTACAAGAGAGAGAATTGTTAGAATTCACAGAAACTTGAAAATAGCAAAAGGCATTTCAGGCACTTAGTCCCAGTCCTCCTTCCTGCACCCTTACAAGTCTATAAATTCCACTCCATTAATAAATCCAGGTTCTAACTAATAAGAACCTGCTGTATAAGAAAATAAATAAAATAAAATTCAAAAAAAAAAAAGGAAAAAGGAAGGAAGCAAGTATGTCATCAAGTTTTTTCAAGATTCAGTGACAGATTAAATGAATAGCGACCTTCTCCGCGATGAAAGGATCCAGGAAAAGGAGTAAGTTTGTGAATAAAGGTGATGAATTTGCAAAATAATAATAATAATAAATCCAGGTTCTTAGGTTTGAATCTTTAGGCTCATCTTTGACTCCTCCCCTTGCTCTCTCCACAACAGGCAGATCAACTGGTCTTACTGGCTCACGCTGTCTCCTAAACCCATCCCTCCATTTCTGTTTAGCACTGCTCTAATCACATTGAGCCGATACTCTCCTTCTCCCAAATATCCCATAAATGATAGCTGGTTGAAGATAAGAAGAAAAGTTACAATGATGATCACCTTTTCCATCAAATCAGATGTTGACTCATCTGCAAAGTTCACAGTACACACCCTCCAGAGAATGATGTAAAGGAAACTGGGCACGCCAACTTTTTCTTTCAGTCTGAAAATCTTGGTTGACGTTGGCAATCCTGGCTCCCCGGCTTTTTGGAAAGTGCCCCTGTTTTTGGCACTAAATTCAACCTTTTCATATTTACACCAAATTCCTCAAATTACTTACTGGTTATGTCCTCCCAGTGGGTATATATTACCTATTTGGATTATTTACTTTTAAAAGAAAGGAAGGGAGAAAAAGAAAAGAATAAAAAAGTGAAAAGAAAAACCCAAGCGGGTAGAACCCAGAGTCAGCGGGTCACATTTAAAGCCCCCTCAACTCAGGCCGCACATTAAATACTGCTTTCATTATGTTCAAGTCCGAAGTCCTTTTCATTACACTCAAGGCTTTTATCACTTCTCTCTCTCTTAATCCTGTATCCCATTACATATAAAATCACTTGGCCTGGAAGTATGCCTGCTTCACTAAGTCCTGCTTTATTATTTCCACAGCAATAAGGGAATTAGCTTTTGCACGTTGCCAAAGTAATTGAGTATTTCCCAAAGAACCCAAATACTCCTTGAGTTCTATACCAACCCGCTCACTCCCAGCCAGTGGTTTTATCATCAGAATTGCACTCATTAAAGAGGTGGTGGGCCTTCCCTGGTGATGCAGTGGTTTAAGAATCTGCCTGCCACTGCAGGGGACATGGGTTTGAGCCCTGGTCCAGGAAGATTCCCACATGCCGAGGAGCAGCTAAGCCCGTGTGCCACAACTACTGAGCCTGCACTCTAGAGCCCACAAGCCATGACTACTGAGCCTGCGTGCCACAACTACTGAAGCCCGTGTGCCACAACTACTGAGCCCGTGTGCCACAACTACTGAAGCCCACGTGCCTAGAGCCCATGCTCCACAACAAGAGAAGCCACCACAATGAGAGAAGCCCACACACCGCAACGAAGAGTAGCCCCTGCTTGCCGCAACTAGAGAAAGCCCACGCGCAGCAACGAAGACCCAACGCAGCCAGATAAATAAATTAATTAATTAAAAAAGAGGTGGTGGGTCACTTCAGACTCCGTGGACATGGAGCTGGCTGAGTAGTCACTCACCCAGAAGTAGAACATTTACATAGGGAAAGTCTGCATGACATTTTGTGCCCTTCTAATAGGCAACAGATAACAGTAAAGCAGGAAAAGTCAAAGTTACCACTACTCTTTCTTAGGCCCCGACTTTCTGTATTGATCATGCAGACACACTTCAGAGTATTTATCCATATTTTATTAGCGTTGTGGCTCATAGCTTTTTTTGTATTTTAATTTAGCTTCAATTCAACAAGTATATTTTTGGACACGTGATTCTAACTCAGAACCATGCTGGGTTCTGTGAGGTAATGGAAGATGTGTCCCTTTATAAGTTAAAAAAAAAAAAAAGCCTGAAGAAAGCAGGAATGTTGTTTACCTTGAAAATGCATCATTTTGAATAATACTCGATAGAAGTATATACCTAGAAACTAGACTAAGGAGAAAAAGGTGACTTCCAGGCTAGGTGTTGGTACCTATCTGAGAAGGCAGAAATGTGTTTTACTCCTTTTCTTATCAGTCAGTATCCAGTGAAGAAAACAGAAACTGCTCTAGGTATTTCCAACAAAAAGCGCTTTAATTCAGGGAACTGGTGTTTTAGAAGGTCTGGCTGAGCAAAACAGATAGGGTGTTACCCAAAGACCAGGAAGCAGCTACCTGGCCAGAGCCAGGACCCTAGACTCATCACTGACTCTGCTGGAGATTCGGCCACTGCAGTGGAGAAGGACATGTCCCTGCTCCCTTTACCTGGGTCCCCCATGCTAACTCTGTGGGGCAGCTGTCACTGAGGCTGCTGGAGCCAAGGCCACCACTGAGGAATGTGAAGTTGCCTGCCACTCCCAGAGACCCGAGGAGAAGAGTGCCTGCCTTCCTACTGCCTTCTCATTTTGCTTCCATTCCTCCTATTGGCCACACCTATCTGAAACCCAGCCCCCAAAGGATTCTAAGAAAATGGCTCTAGTCTTTCTGGAAACAGAAGAATGCATGGAAGAGAGGGGCTGTGATTGAGTGCTGGCAGACAGTACCTGGTACGCTTAGAGATTTTAAGAAGAAAATAACGAGGTAGAAATGATACCATTAAAACAGACTTGTATCTTTACAGTTCTGGGTTAATACCAGTTTTTTTAAATGCCCATTAAAAGAACTGTACGTAGTTTCAAGAAAAAAATTTTTTCTTAAGAGAATAATACATAATAAAACAGGCTATTGACTCTAGCTAGCTTTTAAACTCTGCTTACTAGAAAAATAAAGAAAAGCCAACTTCATGTGGAATACCATTAAGCCAATCTTCAAAGTTAAAGAGATTTTCTAATGTGAAACTTTACTTCGCAGTGAAACAAGAAGCTGACACACAACATCACTCATTCATCCACTCAAGAGTCTGGGATGGACTACATGCATTGTTCTAACTTCTGTGGATAGGGCACGAGAACACCCGTGGCTTTATCTGCACCTGCACAATTGAGATAGTCTGCCAATAAATAATTACAGCATACTGTAACAGATGTATGTACAACATACAATGGAGGCATAGTGATGGAGTGAGAGAGAACATGAGAGGACAGAAGAAATAGTATATGCAAAGCTACAGATGCATGAAGAAATTCTGATGCGTTTGGGAAGTGCTATTGAACCGTTTCACAGTATCAATTTCACCTTGTCACTTTTCTATATCTCAAACCCTCCAGTGGCCTCCTTCACACCAAAAAGAATCCCAAAGTCTTTACAAGGCCCTGTGTGATCCGCCCCCTGGCTACCACTTGGACTTCAGCTCCTCCCACATTGGCTTTCTTGCTGTTCCCTCTGCCCAGAATTCTCCACCTCCAGGTATCTGCCTGGCTTATTCCTTTGTCAATTGGCTTGCTGCTCGAATACACCTCATCAAAGAGCCTTTCCTGACTTCTGTTACTAATAGAGCTTCTCTCTTCTAACCTTGATTAACTTTTCTTAATGGCATTTATCTCTAGCTGACATTATATATTTATACTTGTATATTAAATATAGTCAGGGCCAACTATACTAGTTATTTTATGTAAGAGACTTAAGCATCTGCAGATTTTGGTATCCATGGGGGTCCTAGAACAATTCCCTGATGGATGCTAAAGGATGACTGTACTTATACATACTTATACACTTGTACATTATGTACATATAGATTGGCATTATATATCACTTATACATTATTTGTCTCCTCCCCCACACACACATGGGGACAAGGACATTGCTTTATTCACTGCTGTGCTGTACGTCAGCACCTAGAACAGCCAAGTACATACATGGTAGATAATCAATAATCACTTGCAAAATGAACTAATACATAACTGAATGAACAAATGAATCGACGAGTAGGAAAAAGGGTGAAGACCTGGACAGATCACCCTGGTGGGAAAACAGAACGTAGTATGAGGGAATCAGGCCTTGTATTTGATTGAGGTCAAAGAAGTGCCACCAAGATGGGTGAATACATGGGAAAGGGAGCCCCAGTTCATTTTTTCAGGTTCCGAATTTTGCCTAGCATTGGCCCTTTGGCAAATCATTGTGGTTTTTCGATTCAATAGGAAATGCTTTTGCTATACTTAGGAGACTTTCAAGGGGGAAACTCTGCATAGTCTCACTTCAAACTTTAGCCTAAAAAAAAACCAAAACAAAACGGGGGAGTTATTTGCTTCTAAGCACTGTAGCCAGAATAAATTATGGAAAGATAAAAATATCACAGAACTCTGGTTGAATGATTAACTTGTAATAAATCCCCTGCCCAGCCTCCGTTCCCAATCACTGTCTCCCACAATAATTGCAGGGAAATCTCTTGGAGATACATGTAGTGAAAAGTGATCAGTTCCAAAGAAAAAAATGGAGTGGGGAGTGAGGGGTGGGTGGTGGCGGGAGATTAAAATTAGAATGATGACATGGCAAGTAAAATTAACACCAGAAAGGGAAAAGAGCTTGAAATCCAAGTCAGCCTGACAAACAGCAGCACTCAAACAACTGCTCCCCAGCTATACTGAGAGGGTTGGAGAGGGCTCTGCCTTTCTCTTTCCCAAAGAACCTCTCCCAGTTGACACCCTATGTATCCCTCCTCCCAAGTCCTCACGGGACACTCTCTCATTCTCTTCCACTGTCTCCCTGACCTCGGATCGGGGCTTGTTTTCCTTGGTGCCTTGCCAAGAAAAAGTTGTAAATTCCACATCAATGTCAAGCAAGGCCCTGAAGCCCCTCCTTGACCTAAAAAGTTGGTCTTCCTCGCTGCTTAGTTAACTGGAGCACTAACACAGAGATTTTCTAAATTTATTCAAAATGTAAGACACTGAACCACTGAACAGGGGACATCAGGGAATCTAGATTGGGAAGCAGGATACCTCCTGCTGCCCCAGTAGGGCTTTGTAAGTTGGTTGAAACACAGTACAAACAGCTTACCTTGCTATAATCATTATAATGACGTAAATTATTTATATAGATGAGCACAGATAAAAGTGAAATTAAAACACCATTAATGAATTTCACCATGTTCTGCTCTGTTTTGTTTTGCTGCACTTTAAAGCTTTTGAGAAGGAAAAAGCATGTTGATGAGGATGAAGAAAGTTTACTAGAATAGATGCGTAATTAACAATTTTTCTGGTTTAGTGAAAGTTCTCTTCAATTCTCTGCCTTTTGCCAAATGAACAGGGGCACAGAAAGCCAGAGAATTACTGCTATAGCAGACTTGCCAGATTTAACACAACAAAAATATAGCAAACAAACATTCAAATTGAACTGGACATTCTGTGTTTTACCTGGCAACTCTGCCTTGTAAGGCTCTTTGTCTTATTCTGTGTCACGATTAAAAGCATGGCTTGGAGACCTACAGCTCTGTTATCTTAGTAAACAGTTTAACCTCATTAAGTCTTTGCTTCTTCAAATGCAGAATGAGTTAATAATAGAACGTACCTCATAGAATTGTTTTGAGAGTTAAATAATTCAGTCCATGTAATACCATACAGAATGGTGTTTCACACATAGAAGATACTCAATTAACTTTTATTATTATCATTATTATTATTAAGGGATGGTGAATTTTTAATCAATTAATGCAATTAATTTACAGAGGATTATTTGCAAGAAAAATTCAAGCAAGTTTCCATATTTTGATTTTGTTTTATGGTGTTTTTAACTTTAGGAATTGCTCTTGAAAGTAAGAACAAAGGGTATATAAAATTATTACATAAATATTAAGAAAAAATTATAGAACTACATTTCAGTTCTATATTGGGAGGTATGGGAAAGGAAAAGGAATAGGGGAAGATGGAAGAAAGAAAGACAAAGACAGGCCAATATGCTTGGTTTGGACTGCATGGTACCTTAAAACGTTTTAAGTTATTTTCCAACACTTAAAGACTGGGAGAGTTCACATAAATATACACAGTTCTGGCTCCTCTGCACAAATTCGAACTTCAGGCCCTCCAAGCCTTGAGTAGCAGTTGCCCTTATTAGATGGGGCATACGCATTCCAGTTCAGCCCCTACCATCTACCGAGGCTTAGTGTCAGTCGCCATGATTCAATGTACTTGCACTGTTTTCATTCTTAGACCTGGTCAGCTTCACTCATTCATGTCACCTGCCTAGCACAGCAGGGGGGTCCAGGTGTGGCTGCACTAAACCTCCAAAATAATCTCTAACAGCAACCTCAAGCTACACAAATAAACAAAACATCTAAGTAAATAACTGGTGAGCTTGGTGAGCTAAAATGACTTAAGACAAATCACCTAGACCTACAGACTTCGAATGTCTTTGCTCAAATACCTCCTAAAGGAACTTTGAAACCTTTGTACCTCTTGTAAATTTTTACGCTGAAATCTAAAAAATTCTGTCATGTGGTTTAACCGTTGAAATGATATAATTTCTAGCATAATGTAAGTACTAAGTTTTAAATAAAACTCATATCATTTCTTTAAAGGCACCTGATGGACTCTAAATATGATTGTATATATTCAGCATTTTATACTGAAGTTTTAGACTTTAAGAAAAGACTCAAAGAGAGTACAGAGAGCTCTCTGTGCCCTTCCCCCAACTTCTCCTAATGTTCATATCTTACATAAGTGTGATATAATTATCAAAACTAAAAAATTAACATTGCTAAAAAAACTATTAACCAATATTAATAATGACAGACTTATTTGGATTGCCCCAGCTTTCCCACTAATATCCCTTTTCTATTCTAGGGTTCTATCCAGGGTACCACATTGTATTTAATTGTCATGTCCCCTTAGCTCCTCCAATCTGTGACAGTTCCTTGGTCTTTCCTTATCTTTCAGCATCTTGACACTTTTGGGGAGTACTGGTCAGGTATTTTATAAAATGTCCTTCCTGGGACTTCCCTGGTGGCGCAGTGGTTAAGAATCCGCCTGCCAATGCAGGGGACACAGGTTCGAGTCCTGGTCCAGGAAGATCCCACATGCCGCGGAGCAACTAAGCTCGTCTGCCACAACTACTGAGCCTGCTCTCTAGAGCCTGCGAGGCACAACTACTGAGCCCACGAGCCACAACTACTGAAGCCTGTGCGACTAGAGCCCGTGCTCCGCAACAAGAGAAGCCACCGCAATGAAAAGCCCACGCACCACAAAGAAGAGTAGCCCCCGCGCACCGCAACTAGAGAAAGCCAGCGCACAGCAACAAAGACCCAACGCAGCCAAAAATAGATAAAATTAAATCTTTAAAAAAATAATAATAAAATAAAATGTCCCTCAATTTGGGTTGGTCTGATGTTTTCTCATGGTAAGACAGAGGTCATGGATTTGTGGGAGAATTCCACAGAGATGATGTGCCCTTCTCATTGCATCACACGAGGGGCTACATGATATCAATATGTCTTTATTATTGGTGATGTTACCCTTCATCATTTGGTTAAGGTGGTATTTGTCGGCTGTCAGCTTAAAGTTACTAGACTTAAATTGTAATTAATAAATATATACTTTGAGGTAGACACTTTGAGACTACTTAAATAGCCTATTTCACGTGTTGAGTATCCATGGACAGGTCTTGCCCACAATTACTCTGGTGTTCTAAAGTGATTTTCTATTTCCCTTATCCCTTCTGCATTTATTAATTGGAATTCATTTGTAATGAATACTTACCCCTTCTCCCCCATTTATTTATTTAGTTATTTATATTAGCATGGACTCATGGATATTTATCTTATTCTTTAGGTTATTAGTCAAGAGTTCTCCAGAGAGACAGAATGAACAGGACATGTATATACATATATACAGGTTGTGTCTGTGTGTGTGTGTGTGTGTGTGTGTGTGTGTGTGTGTATACATGAAGAGAAAGTGAGAGAGGGGTTTTAAGAATGAATTCACACAATGTGGAAGTGCAACTCTAAAATATACAGGGGAGGCCAACAAGCTAGAGACCCAGGGAAGAGTTGTAGTCTGAATCCAAAGGCAGTCAGCTTGCATAATTCCTTCTTGCTCAGGGGAAGTCAGTTTTTGTTCTATATTCAGGA
This sequence comes from Mesoplodon densirostris, assembly GCF_025265405.1. Classification (NCBI taxonomy): domain Eukaryota; kingdom Metazoa; phylum Chordata; class Mammalia; order Artiodactyla; family Ziphiidae; genus Mesoplodon; species Mesoplodon densirostris. The sequence goes on from NC_082669.1 coordinate 86,430,394, forward strand.
TTTCAACTGATTGGATGAAGTCCATCCACATTATGGAAAGTAATCTGCTTAATCTCATCTAAAAAACACCTTAACAGAAACGTCCAGAATAATGTTTGACCAAATATCTGGGCACCATGGTGGAGTCAAGTTGACACATAAAATTAACCATCTCAGGTTATAATCCAAATGGCCATTATTTATTTCCTTTCTCAAATTTTTCCAACTTTACACATTAGGAGTTCCTTCACACTGACTCCTATGTTCTCTCGACAAGCTTCTACCCTTTTGTGCTTTTATACTTTCTGGAACTATGACATATTTCAGGCTCATGCTGTATTTTACCTGTCTCAGCCCTGGAACCAACCACTTCTCCAAGGAACGTTGTTCTTTTTATGGAGAAAGATATTTAGAAACAAAGATCTAGGCACTGAGTGTGCTCACTGCTACTGGGGTATCAAAGCTTGCAGGACCTCTCAGTGGACAGAGCTAAGAAATGTGTGTATGTACACTTACCTACACATATGCACAAATACATATTTATTTCTGTATCTATCTCTTTGCATATTTTAAAACATGAGTTTACATTGATACCTCTGAATCTAATTTAGTGCCACAGGGTTCAGTTCTAGCCTTCCCCCTTCCCTTATTTGTAATGTCTTTTTCCAACAGTGAGAAACCCTTTCTGACATTATGTACAACACATTAACTTGTTTGTTCCATTCTAGCTTATATATAGTTTCAGTATTGTTAGCCCATACTGCTGCAGGAAACACATTTACCAACCAGTGTTCAGTGACTATGTTTAGTAATTTTGTCTTTAGTCTTACATTATCCAGCCAAAACTCTGCTTTTCAAAGTTACTTAAGTCAGTTCCTTTCATTCCCACCCCCTTCAGTGCAGTTATACCATTCCTTTGAACTACAGTTAAAATCATTTGTCACAGTATATCTTCCATCTTTAGTTCCTTCCACATCATAGTCAATCTTTTCTTTTTATTTACATACAGTAAAATTCTCTCTTCGTGGTGGACACTTCTGTGAGTTTTTACATAGTCATATAATACCATGATAAATGATCTTAACACTTTGCTGTTTATTAATGTTTTTTCTATGCCTATCTGTGTCAAAACTGACATTATAGTATTACTTCCATCCTATCTGGGAAAGAGTATGCCACTAGAATAAAAAGCCTAGTTTTACAGGTCATGGCCACTGTTTAGACTTCATGTACTTCATATTGTCTTCCCAAGGATCAAACGAGATCATCATATAACTTTGGTAGGAGATAATTGGCTTCAAGCTTTTATATTACCATCCATTTCTTTCTCTTGTAGAAATATAGTTTTGGCTCTTGTGGATATTAAAATGTATAAATTCATCTTTAAAAATAAAGTGAAATAAAAATAAGCGATCTTTCATTATCCAAGCTTATTATAGGATCTCGTGATCCATATGCTGATTCTAAAGATACTTTTCAAAAGCCATATCCATACATAAATTTACACTGGCAACAGTCCTTTCTTCCTGCTGTAGTGCTTTAAAATTCAAATGCAAAGAGACCATCCTGAAATTTTCTTGCCTTGTGAGGGACATGCTCCCTGAAGGCCTATATTTATCTCCAGCCCACATAGATCCAGTCTTCACAGAGTTTGCTGCTATGAATTTTAATAGCTGGAATGAAGAATAGTAAAATAGAGGTCTGAGAGATTACTTGTGCTGAAAAAACTCAGCCGCACATCAGTTTAGATATCCTTTCTGAACATTTAGTTTCAAAGGAGACTTACAGAGGAACCGATTACAGACTTGGACTCAAGAAGAAATAGGAGGCATGAGTCAATATACCTACAGAGGGTAGCCTGTGTTTTGTCCCCTGAAATCAGGAATGGCCTTGAGGAAAACTGCCTTGTGGCACCTCTCAGACAGTAAAGCTGGAGTTAAAGGAAATGGGGTGAAAAAAGATTTCTGTAGTGTGTCCCTAAATAAAGAATTTCAAAATTTATGATAATATCTGGGGACATGAAGAAATATTGGGTAAAGAAGTTAACTGTGATATTTCTAGGTATCAAATGAGAGATTGTTATTTTAAAAATGGTAAAAGTGGTTCTCCATCTTTGTTTGCAATGGAACAGAGGACATAGGCCTGGTCTGTGACATGAAAAAGATTGGTTAGGTAATAGGAATTTCCCAGCAGGGAGGACTTTCAGACTGTGGAATGGTTAACAAGTGAAAGCGCTGGGTTTCATTAGCGAAAGCGTTTGGAATCCATATTCGCTCTTACGTTTGTTACTTCCTTTTTGGGGAGGGTGATAGGAAAATGCACTTGATCACTAGCCTATTTCCAGTGCTCTTCCCAGTAACTCATTCCCCAGTTAAGGGACAGGTAACAAGAGTTCACCCCCATTGATTATGGAAAGAACAAGACTCATCATGGAAATAGAAAGCTAAGCAGACATAGATGGTGAATGTTGTTGGAAAGAAGTCTGAAATGAAAGGGGAAAATTGTGAGATGACAAGTAGTGTCTGGGAGTGAGCAGTGGGCAGAAGAGAGAGAGACACTAGAAGCAGGGACTTGGGCGGGGCAGAGGGAGGGGTGGAGCCAGATGACCACTCTACTTCTCTCCAGGATGAGACTTAGAAAGATGAGAGGAAGAATCTTTAGGGCCATCTAGGTCCAGACATGTTTATGAAATGGATAAAGTTTTGCTGGCACAGTTCACCTCCCAGTCCCTCTTTCATTCTAACATTTCCAGACCCTTGTGCCCTGTCCCTGGTCAGCCAGTCCCTCTAGCACCCTAGCATGCCCATTTAATCCTTTCTCTTCTCTATCCTCTAAAACTCAGAAATTGAGAGAGCTCTGAATCCATATGGATCTCTTCTTTTTCTTTTCCTTAAATATGCCCACAAAAGCGAGCTCTATCGTTATGTTCTCATTTTCTAACTCCTGAGGATTTTATTTCTTCCCTTCCCTGTCATCCTCCCTCAATGTCTTCGCATTGTGTTTCAAGCTTCCTAGATCTTGAAGGTGTCTTGTGAGGATGCAATAATACACGTAAACAATAGGTTGTTCAAGTGCCTCCAGATACTCCAGGATTCTACCCCAGAAATTCTGACTCACTGAGTCTAAAAAAGAATTGGGCTCCAGATTTTTTTAAAGCTCCCCTGGTGATTTCAATGGACTCTCTACTTAGGAACAACTTGATTAATAGATATGTCAAAGAGAAGGTATAACTCACCCTAACATTCACATCAAAATGCAAAACAGTTATCTTGACCAAGTACTTTTCAAAGTACTAAGCATTATATTTGTTTTCTTTTAGTTGATGCATCTTCTTCATCCTTGTGAGTGTGCGTGTGTGCGGATGTGTGTGTATAATCTCCTCTCTATAGATAGATAGACTGATATTTGCATCTTTCCTCTTTCTAGTTTCTTCTTTAATCCCTTTCTCTTCCTTTTTTCTTTTTCTCCTACTTCCTCTGACCATACTATAGATTTACACACTCGAATGTCTACAGAAGTTAGGCCAGGGATGCCCCCAGAACTTTTGCACCAGGGGAGCTAAAACCCAGCAATAGTGTGAGAAAGGAAGGCAAAGTTAGCAATTTTCAACCTAAAAAATGAGTGGCCCTGGGGCAAGAAGGGCACAGGAAGGCTTTTAAGGGATGTAAAGGCACCCATAGTTTTAAAGGAATTAATTTCTCAACATTCATTTGCACTCTTTCTTAACATCAGGTAAATTCTATTTTCCATCTCCCTTTTCACAATATCCCATCGGCTACCATAAGTCATACCCTTGGCCATTAAGAATCTCACTATGGTACATTGTTCCAAGGGGTAACAACTTCCAAGGTGACAAACTAAGGAGCCATTGCAAATACTATCTTGGGGAACCTCATTTAATGGTTAATCAAAGTAGATCAAACCTATCTTAATAAAAGCTTTCTGTCTTCCTGTGTCTTATATCAATTTGACGAAAGTAAGAAGAAACTGGGTATTTGTTAAGATGATTTAAAATCAAATATATTGTAGAACGTGGTCACTCAGAGTGATGATTTTCCTTTTACAACTTTAACCTCTCCATCCTTAAACCACTGTCAAAGAATTAGTTACTAAAGAAGGTGCAAGCAAAGCAAATCAACAATATGAAAGAAAATATAAAGGCTGAAAATGGATTTTTTTTTTTTACTTAAGTGTGAGCATTGTGTTTCCATTTTTCTCAGTAGTCATCCACAGAATGAGTGATTAAGTGGAATAAAAAGTACCCATAAACAACCAAAGAAGAACGAGAAGTACCACATCATTCTAATTACAACAAGTAAGACCTGCAGATGCAAATTTAATGTGATATCATTTAAACTAGGGAAAATTAAAGCATACAATAAAGTAATACAATTAAGAACCTATTTTCAGAGATTAGTTCAAGATGGTAGAGTAGAAGGACGTGCTCTCACTCTCTCTTGCAAGAACACCGGAATCACAACTAACTGCTGAACAATCATTGACGGGAAGACACTGGAACTGACCAAAAAAGATACCCCACATCCAAAGACAAAGGAGAAGCCACAATGAGATGGTAGGAGGGGCGCAATCACAATAAAATCAAATCCCATAACTGGTGGGTGGGTGACACAGACTGGAGAACACTTATACCACAGAAGTCCACCCACTGGAGTGAAAGTTCTGAGCCCCACATCAGGCTTCCCAACCTGGGGGTCCGGCAACAGGAGGAGAAATTCCCAGAGAATCAGACTTTGAAGGCTACTGGGATTTGATTGCAGGATTTCAACAGGACTGGGGGAAACAGAGACTCCACTCTTGGAGGGTACACACAAAGTAGTGTGCGCATCAGGACCCAGGGGGAAGGAGCAGTGACCCCAAAGGAGACTGAACCAGACCTACCTACTGGTGTTGGGAGGGTCTCCAGCAGAGGCGTGAGGTAGATGTGGCTCACGGCAGGGATGGGGACCCTGGCAGTGGAAGTTCTGGGAAGTACTCCTTGGCATGAGCCCTCCTATAGTCCACCATTAGCCCCACCAAAGCACCTGTAATCTCCAGTGCTGGGTGGCTTCAGGCCAAACAACCAACAGGGAGGGAACTCAGCCCCATCCATCAGCTGACAAGAGGATTAAAGTTTTACTGAGCTCTGTCCACCAGAACAACACCAGTTCTACCCACCACCAGTCCCTCCAATCAGGAAGCTTGCACAAGCCTCTTAGATAGCCTCATCCACCAGAGGGCAGACAGGAGAAGCAAGAAGAACTACAATCCTGCAGCCTGTGAAAAGAAAACCACATTCACAGAAAGAAAGACAAAATGAAAAGGCAGAGGGCTATGTACCAGATGAAGGAACAAGACAAAACCCCAGAAAAACAACTAAATGAAGTGGAGATAGGCAACCTTCCAGAAAAAGAATTCAGAATAATGATAGTGAAGATGATCCAGGACCTCGGAAAAAGAATGGAGGCAAAGATGAAGAAGATGCAAGAAACGTTTAACAAAGACCTAGAAGAATTAAAGAACAAACAAACAGAGATGAACAATACAATAACTGAAGTGAAAAATATACTAGAAGTAATCAATAGCAGAATAACTGAGGCAGAGAACAGATAAGTGACCTGGAAGACAGAATGGTGGAAATCACTGCCGTGGAACAAAATAAAAAGAAAAGAATGAAAAGAAATGAAGATAGCCTAAGAGACCTCTGGAACAACATTAAATGCACCAACATTTGCATTACAGGAGTACCAGAAGGAGAAGAGTGACAGAAAGGACCTGAGAAAATATTTGAAGAGATTTTGTTGAAAACTTCCCTAACGTGGGAAAGGAAATAGCCACCCAAGTCCAGGAAGCGCAGAGAGTCCCAGACAGGATAAACCCAAGGAGAAACATGCCAAGACACATAGTAATCAAATTGACAAGAATTAAAGACAAAGAAAACTTCTTAAAAGCAACAATGGAAGAACAACAAATAACATACAAGGGAACTCCCATAAAGTTAACAGCTGATTTCTCAGCAGAAACTCTACAAGCCAGAAGGGAGTGGCATGACATATTTAAAGTGATGAAAGGGAAGAACCTACAACCAAGATTACTCTACCCAGCAAGGATCTCATTCAGATATGACAGAGAAATCAAAAGCTTTACAGACAAGCAAAAGCTAAGAGAATTCAGCACCACCAAACTTCTCCAAGTGGGAAACACAAGAGAAGAAAAGGACCTACAAAAACAAAGCCAAAACAATTAAGAAAATGGTAATAGGAACATATATCTATAATTACCTTAAATGTGAATGGATTAAATGCTCCAACCAAGAGATGCAGGCTTGCTGAATGGATACAAAAATAAGACCCATATATATGCTGTCTACAAGAGACCCATTTCAGACCTAGGGACACATACAGACTGAAAATGAGGGGTTGGAAAAAGATATTCCATGCAAATGGAAATCAAAAGAAAGCTGGAGTAGCAATACTCATAACAGATAAAATAGACTTTAAAATAAAGAATGTTACAAGAGACAAGGAGGGACACTACATAATGATCAAGGGTTCAATCCAAGGAGAAGACATAACAATTATAAATATATATGTACCCAACATAGGAGCACCTCAGTACATAAGGCAAATGCTAACAGCTATGAAAGAAGAGATCGAGAGTAACACAATAATACTGGGGGACTTTAACACCTCACTTACACCAGATTATCCAGACAGATAATCACAGAAAATTAATAAGGAAACACAAGCTTTAAATGACACAATAGATCAGATAGATTTAATTCATATTTATATGACATTACATCTGAACACATCAGATTACACTTTCTTCTCAAGTGCACACAGAACATTCTCCAGGATAGACCATATCTTGGGTCACAAATCAAGCCTCAGTAAATTTAAGAAAATTGAAACCATATCAAGCATCTTTTCCAACCACAACGCTATGAGATTAGAAATAAATTACAGGGAAAAAAACGTAAAAAACATAAACACATGGAGGCTAAACAGTACGTTACTAAATACCCAAGAGATCACTGAAGAAATCAACGAGGAAATCAAAAAATACCTAGGGACAAATGACAATGAAAACACGACAATGCAAAACCTATGGGATGCAGCAAAAGCAGTTCTAAGAAGTTTATAGCAATACAATCCTACCTCAAGAAATAAGAAAAATCACAAATAAAAAATCTAAACTTACACCTAAAGGAACTAGAGAAAGAAGAACAAACAAAACTCAAAGTTAGTAGAAGGAAAGAAATCATAAAGATCAGAGCAGATATAAATGAAATAGGAACAAAGAAAACAATAGCAAAGATCAATAAAACTAAAAGCTGCTTCTTTGAGAAGATAAACAAATTTGACAAACCTTTAGCCAGACCCATCAAGAAAAAGAGGGAGAGGATCAAATCAATAAAATTAGAAATGAAAAAGAAGAAGTGACAATGGACACCACAGAAATACAAAGCATCATAAAAGACTACTACAAGCAACTCCATGCCAATAAAATGGACAACCTGGAAGAAATAGACAAATTCTTAGAGAGGTATAACCTTCCAAGACTGAACCAAGAAGAAATAAAAAATATGAAGGGACCAATCACAAGTAATGAAATTGAAACTGTGATTAAAAATCTTACAACAAACAAAAGTTCAGGACCAGGTGGCTTCACAGGTGAATTCTATCAAACATTTAGAGAAGAGCTAACACCCATCTTTCTCAAACTCTTTCAAAAAATTGCAGAGGAAGAAATACGCCCAAACTCATTCTACGAGGCCACCCTCACCCTGATACCAAAACCAGACAAAGATACCACAAAAAAAGAAAATTACAGCCCAATATCACTGATGAATATAGTTGTAAAAATCCTCAACAAAATATTAGCAAACAGAATCCAACAACACATTAAGAGGATCATACACCATGATCCAGTGGGATTTATCCCAGGGATGCAAAGATTCTTCAATACATGCAAATCAATCAATGTGATACACCATATTAACAAATTGAAGAATAAAAACCATATGATCATCTCAATAGATGCAGAAAAAGCTTTTGAAAAAATTCAACACCTATTTATAAAAACTCTTTATAAATCTGGGTAAAAACTCTCCAGAAAGTGGGCATAGAAAGAACTTACCTCAACATAATAAAGGCAATATATGAGAAACCCACAGCAAACATCATTCTCAATGGTGAAAAAATGAAAGCATTTCCTCTAAGATCAGGAACAAGACAAGGATGTCCACTCTTACCACTGTTATTCAACATAGCTCTGTAAGTCTTAGCCACAGCAATCAGAGAAGAAAAAGAAATAAAAGGAATACAAATTGGAAAAGAAGAAGTAAAACCGTCACTGTTTGCAGGTGACATGAAACTATATACATATAATCCTAAAGATGCCAGCAGAAAACTACTAGAGCTAATCAATGAATATGGTAAAGTTGCAGGATGCAAAATTAATGCTCAGAAGTCTCTTTCATTCCTACACACTAATAACGAAAGATCAGAAAGAGAAATGAAGGAAACAATCCCATTCTCCACTGCAACAAAAAGAATAAAATACCTAGGAATAAACCTACCTAAGGAGGTAAAAGACCTTTACTCAGAAAACTATAAGACACTGATGAAAGAAATCAAGGATGATACAAACAGATGGAGTGATATACCATGTTCTTGGACTGGAAGAATCAATATTGTGAAAATGACTATACTACCCAAAACAATCTACAGATTCAATGCAATCCCTATCAAATTACCAATAGCATTTTTTATAGAACTAGAACAAAAAATCTTAAAATTTGTATGGAGACACAGAAGACCCCAAATAGCCAGAACAATCTTGAGGGAAAAAAGCAGAGCTGGAGGAATCAGACTCCCTGACTTCAGACTATACTAAAAAGCTACAGTAATCAAGATAATATGGCACTGGCACAAAAACAGAAATATAGATCAATGGAACAGAATAGAAAGCCCAGAGATAAAGCCACGCACCTATGGTCAACTAATCTATGACAAAGGAGGCATGGATATACGATGGAGAAAAGACAGTCTCTTCAATAAGTGGTGCTGGAAAAGCTGGACAGCTACAATGTAAAAGAATGAAATTAGAACACTCCCTAACACCATATACAAAAATAAACTCAAAATGGATTAGAGACCTAAATGTAAGCCCGGACACCATAAAACTCTTAGCGGAAAACATAGGAAGAACACTCTTTTACAAAAGTCACAGCAAGATCTTTTTTGACCCACCTCCTAGAGTAATGGAAATAAAAACAAAAATAAATAAGTGGGACCTAATGAAACTTAAAAGCTTTTGCACAGCAAGGGAAACTATAAACAAGACAAAAAGACAACTCTCAGAATGGGAGAAAATATTTGCAAACGAATCAACAAAGGATTAATATCCAAAATATATAAACAGCTCATGCAGCTCAATATTAAAAAAACAAACAACCCAATCAAAAAATGCGCAGAAGACCTAAATAGACATTTCTCCAAAGAAGACATACAGATGGCCAAGGAGCACATGAAAAGCTGCTCAACATCACTAATTATGAGAGAAATGCAAAGCAAAACTGCAATGAGGTATCACCTCCCACTGGTTAGAATGGGCATCATCAGAAAATCTACAAACAACAAATGCTGGAGAGGGTTTGGAGAAAAGGAAACCAACCCTCTTGCACTGTTGGTGGGAATGTAAATTGATACAACCACTATGGAGAACAGTATGGTGGTTCCTCAAAAAACTAAAAATAGAATTACCATATGACCCAGCAATCCCACTACTGGGCATATACCCTGAGAAAACCATAATTCAGAAAGACACATGCACCCCAATGTTCATTGCAGCACTATTTACAATAGCCAGGTCATGGCAGCAACCTAAATGCACATTGACAGACAAATGGATAAAGAAGATGTGGTACATATATACAATGGAATATTACTCAGCCATAAAAAGGAACGAAATTGGGTCATTTGTAGAGATGTGGATGGACCTAGAGACTGTTATACAGAGTGAAGTAAGTCATAAAGAGAAAAACAAATATCGTATATTAACACATATATATGGAATCTAGAATAATGGCACAGATGAACCAGTTTGCAAGGCGGAAATAGAGACGCAGATGTAGAGAACAAATGTATGGAAACCAAGGGGGAAAAGTGGCAGGAGATGGTGGTGGCGGGATGAATTGGGAGATTGGGATTGACATATATAAACTGATATGTATAAAATAGATAAGTGATAAGAACCTGCTGTATAAAAAAATAGAATTTAAAAAAAATTTTTAAAGTTTAAAAAAAGAACCTATTTTGTCAAAGTTTATAATAAAATGTATATAGATATACACACATATGTCTCATGTATATATATATGTAGTATATATAATAAAGTCTTCATTCCATACTTTTAATTCACCTTATAAAAAATTTCATATTTACCATAGTCTACATATTAAGAATACATAAAAATACAGAGTAGCTACTGGATCAACTAGTTTTTAGTAGTGTATACTTCTTTCTTTTGTTAATACATAGGAAAAGCTTAAACTTAACACCTAAAGAAATTAATGGAGTTATTTCTGACTTTTCATACATAATTCTTTTTTAATTATTCCCCAAAGCTGAACATCAGAGTCTAATATATGAATGTATCCCCATTTATTCAAGGAATACTATCCCTCTTAGCATCCTCTTTGCTTCTTAAATAAATTATATTAGTTATTCATATAATACATTAGTAAAATTAGTAATGAATAATTACATGTTTTTGTCTTTAAAACCTTCCAAAAACTTAATCACAGTAGTTATGTTAGCTACAGTAGTATTCATTACATTAGATCTTATATAATTTTAATCTTGAATTGATTGCTTTTTATATTTTATGAGATTTATACCATAATTTATCTTAGACATTTTTATTATATTCTAAAATTCATTATTTTGTAATTGTTTATGTAAACTGAAAAAGGGAGCCAGACTTTCTGACAGAAAGGAAGTCTAATTTGACTGATTGTGTTGATTGTGAGGATTGGCTTTGTTAATTACATTAAATGGCAGATATTATACAGAAATTTATGTTACTTCAGGTCCTCCAAGAAGCACGTGCCAAGACAGAATTAGACAGGCAAGAGACTTACTAGGAAAAAAATCCTATGGAGAAAAAGGAGAAAGGAGCTGGGGTTGGCAGGATAGCCTTTAGACTACAATGCAGTTCTGACACCTACGAAAAGAGAAAAGCAAGAAAGAACAGGGCAGGAAAAGCCTGAGACTGCCATGCAGTTCTGAGAAAGTTTTAACTATGGATGTGGATAGTCCTGAGCCAAAGCTGACTGTGAAAGGAACCTCATATTCACAGGAATGGGCTAGCACTGCTTTACCCACCATTGGTTGGGAGCAGCCAAAGAAAGTCCAGTCTTCAGTGCAAACACAGTGGTGGATCCAAGAAGCAGCAACCGGAGCTGTCAGCCAGTTTCCCCACAGCCAGAGATCTAAGTGGCGTGTTCCATAGCCGTCACAAATTCCATGAGTTAAATCAATAATCTGCAGTCTTAAGTTTTGAAAAGAATATTTTAAAAATATCTAATACAGGGCTTCCCTGGTGGCGCAGCGGTTGAGAGTCCACCTGCCGATGCGGGGGACACGGGTTCGTGCCCCGGTCCGGGAAGATCCCACATGCCTCGGAGCGGCTGGGCCCGTAAGCCATGGCCACTGGGCCTCCGCATCCGGACCCTGTGCTCCGCAATGGGAGAGGCCACAACAGTGAGAGGCCCGCGTATGGCAAAAAAAAAAAAAAAATCTAATACAATAAAAAGCATTCTTAACCAAAATATTGTATTGGCAAAAGTCTTTTTAAATTAACAATATTTTAATTTTCATAGACTTCTCTTGGCATATTGGGTTAAAAAGTGAAAAAAAGACTTAAAAAGCCTCTAAGTGAAAAACAATAAAATAATCGATATGATTAATAAGTAATTTGGTAAGTCTTATTAATTCTCAGAATTAGGAAAGTAAATGATTATAATGACTGAGTAACAAATCCTAGTGTAAGCCAGGTGGTTTTCAGTTCTTTGCCTTGCACAAAATTAAAGAAGAATCACCAACTGATTAACCAACTGATCAGTAAAAGTTATTTGTAAATTTTGTATTCAAATATTTATATAAATAAATATTATTAAATATTATTTTTAATTATTTTTGAAGATAGAACTCTATATGCTTTTTAGCATGCAATTCACAAATTTAAGGAATTAAATGACATTGCCAAAAAACTGAAATTCCAGTTTATATGAATGTTTTGTTGCAGAGAAGTATGACTGTGATCAATAAAAGACTTTCAGGCATTAATATATACTAATTTCATCAAGATAAAGTTCTGTGAGGGAGGTAGAATTGTGAAAATATAATGTACATATCATCCTTGAAAAGGTGGTTAAGTGGATGATGAAGAATATCCAATTGCTACTGTATCAGTATCACCTTGGAAACTGGAAAGAGCATCATTCCCACTCTTGCAACAAAGAAAAAGCTGGAAAAATGTCAAATTAACAAGTTTCCTTTAACCAATCAGACACCTGAGGGTACAAGGCAAAGAAATGATCAGAAATCTGCGGACAGGGGCTTGCAGGGAGAAGCAGTTGCTTATCTATGGTGGATGCTGTCAGATACCACAGATACCAGTAAAGAGTCAGCTGAATAAAGTTAATAAATTACAAAGGGATGAGTGTAGGCTAGTATGACAGTGTGAAGCTCCTGAAGACCAGATATCCAGAGATAAAAGGTGTTCATATTTCTTGCACGCTTTTCCTCCACAAACCTCACAAGGCACTCACTGAAATGATTGGGAAGAATCTAGAGAAAGTTCCCTTGTGGTACAGTTTGGGAGAGGAATCAACAACCACCTGTGAAGAACTCTGACTATACAGTTCAGATGTTATCCTTCTCCTGAGCCTATCCAAATTCTGGTCTGGTTTGTGTTTATTGTAGACCTAAAATTCTGGAAATGCAAGCACCACAGAGATTATCTGGGCCAAATAGTTCACTGTAAAGATGAAGAAATTAAGTTACTTATCCAAAGTTAAATACATAGCACAATGCAGCATCAGAACTAAAGCCCAAGTCTTCTCAAATGTCCCATAGTACCTTTCAATAACACTTCCTCATTCTTTAGCTTTGGTATGCATATACATTCCAGCCTAAATGACACATATGGGAAAACTATAAAATCTTAAGTTAGATTTCCTGTTCAACCTTCAGAATTAGCCACATTACTCTAGCTAATGTGTGTGTAAATGAGACAAACATACTGTGGATAATATTAAAGTCAGAAATGCTAATTGGCATTTCTGCTTTGGACAGGTGAAATGGGGCTGCATTTCTCTACCTGAGTAATGTTGGCAAATGAAAATACAGACCGTTGCACAGAGTGTTTTATTTAGTTTCCTGATTGGCACCCCTTCCCAGGGATATGGTCAATCTCTTTCATTAAATATGAACTCACTTATAATGCATCATGAGAACAATTCAGAGAACAGAAAAAGAAAGCGAGAGAGAAAAGAGAAAACTCAGATTGATTTGATATTAACAGTTGAAAACATTCAACATCTGGATTTCAAACATGAGTAAACTACTAAAATAAATTTAGTTTGAATGAACACTCATTTCTTAGATTGAGTAGTTTTAAAAACCTAATAAATTCAGTCGATCTGATATACTCATACATTATTTTAGAGGAAGTAATTTTTATGCCCAAAGTCAAATTATGGACTACACATAAAATTGCATATGAATAAAAACCTGCCTCAAATTTTTCTTCTCAGAACTGTGCCTTTAGGTTATATGAATCTGAGTAATATTATATGCACAGAGTCAAATATATAAAAGACATGTGATGAATATTTACCTTGAAAAATATAGATTTTATTCAAAGAATAGCACTTGACTATTTTGCATTTCTATAAAATAAAATTATATTGCAATTATAACATATTACATTTGTTGAATATAGCTAAAGCACTGCCTAGAGGGAAATTTATAGGATGAAATGTTTCTATGAGGAAAGAAAAGAGGTTTCAAATCAATTCACTAAGTTTCACTTGAAGATTAGGAAAAGATAAGTATTAACGCCCCCCCCCCCAAAAATAGAAACTATGACTTAAAAAAAGAGCAGGTACTAATGAAATATATAGCAATCAGTAGAGAAAATCAATTAAAGTACTAATAAAAGAAGGCAGAAAAGATATTATTTTCAACAAATGGTACAAGAACAACTAGATATCCTCCATATTAAAAAAAAAGAAACTTTAGAACCAGAGTAATTTCCAGCTACTAGCCTATTGCATTTGAGTTACATCATTCAAACTTTTGACATTATGCACAGGATCATTGATCTTTATATATAGTTTGCAAGTGTTTTAAATAGAGTTTAAAAAGAAATTATGGAGAAAAACACCAGTTCATTAAGAGTTTTACCATGTGTTATTCAGGAGTGTTAATGTTCTGGGGAGGGGGCCTGAGGGGGGATAGAGATAGTGAGGGAAGAGAGGAAAGTATTGCATATGTAGATTTAGTATTGAATAGAAGTTGTTATGAATATTTAAGTTGTATTACTATTTGAATATTTTTCATCACAGGCATGAGTTAATTTTATATAAAATAAATTTTCTTTGTAATTTCAAAAAAAATTGAAAACCAAAAAAATTAAAAAGCTGATTCACTTTGTTATACAGCAGAAACACAAGGTTGTAAAGCAATTATACTCCAATAAAGATGTAAAAAAATTTTTTTTAATTAAAAAAAGAAACTTTAATCAACCCTTATCTCACATAATGTACAGAAATTAATTCAAGATGGATCAAGGACTTAAATGTAAAGCTTAAACTACAAAGTAGAAGGAAATAATATCTGCTCAACTTTGGGGAAGGTAAACTCTTCTTAGAAAGGAAACAAAAAGCATAGAGCACCAGAGAAACAATTGATTAATTGGACTTTAACAAGTTAAAAACTGTTACTCATGAAAAGACACCATTAATAAAATTAAACAGAGAGCCAGGGACTAGGAGAAAATATCCACAATACATGTATCTAACAAAGGACTTGTATCCAGAATTTATAAAAAAATTTATACCTAAATAATAAGAAAAACAATCCAATTAAAGAATGGGCAAAACACCTGAAAAAACATATTCCAACAGAATGCATAAGAATGATCAATATGAACATGATAACTGCTCAACATCATTAGTCATCAGGGAAGTACAAATAAAAATTACAATGAGATGCCACTTATATCCACCAAAATGACAAAAAGGCCTACACCACCAACTGCTGGTGAGGATGCAGAGCAAGGAAAATTCTTGTACGCTGTTGGGTGGCGGGGGCGGGGGGGTATAAAATAATACAGCCAATTCTGGAAAACCGTTTAGCATTTTCTGCTAAAGTCAGAGATATACCTAGCCTACAACCCAACAATTTCAGTTCTAGATATTTACTCAATAGCAATAAAAGCATGTCTGTTAAAAGGCTTAATAAAAGAAAGTTTATAGGAGCTTATTTATAATAGTCAAAACAACTGGAAACAATCCAAATAAAATATCACTCAACAGTAAATATCAACAAACTGCTGAGACATCCAACAACATCAGTGAATCTTGAAAATGTTATATTGAGCAAAAGAAGCTAAGCACAAGAGTCCTTTATAAAACTCAAGAACTGGCAATGCTAATGTTTGATCACTGAAATCAGACTTGTGGTTATCTATGGTGGGTAGGAACTGACTATAATGGGTCACAAAAGTACTTTCTAAGGTAATGTAAATGATTTATAACTTGATTGTCATGTTGGTTACACAGGTGTATACATTTTTTGAAATCCATTGAATTATACATTTAGGATCTACACATTTCACTATTTACAAATTTTACCTCAACAATAAAATGATGCAATAAAAATTAATTCCTTATGTACACTTCAGTCACTGCAAATAAAAATTGTAAATAATTATAGGTATACTGGGGGATTTGGCATCCTTTTTATGTCAGACGTTGCCAGATTTATGTCTTATAAAATATAGTTTTTATTAAAAGAATAACTCGACTATTTTTGCTAGTTCTTATTCATAGCATTTTGTATTGATGTTTTTAAAACAAAGCATCGTTATGATGTGTCAAATACCTAAGGCCACTTTCCTTCTCCACATGTCCATAACTCATGGAGGGAGCATGAACAGTATGTGGCATTTTGGCTTACACAATAAAGTTTATCCTTAAGAGTTATTCACAGGGAAAAGATGGTTTAAAAGGCAGATCAAGATGAGCTAGGTCAAATAATAACGTAATTAAAAAGCTGGAAAAAAATAGCAGACTAAATTTATGCTAAAAGTAATTAATATCACTGGAATTTTGTCCAAAGAAAACAATTACAAAAATATATTGTTAATATAAAACAGCTGGAGATTTTGTTTAGCAAATAAGAATTTTTTATTCTTTATTGGAAAGCAACTTAAAATTGTTTTTCAGCTCAAGGGTCTTTTCCTGGCTACTTGCTGTGCATAGTAGAAATTAGTTTCTCACACTGGGAGACCAACTCCAGCTGGTTTTATTCATACTGATTTAAAAACAGGGAAGGAGAATAGAGCTATCACAATATATAATTTTTTATCCTAATAATTGATATTTTTAAAACTTTCACATTGTTAGAGAATATTTGTAAACTAATAAAGCCTAAAAAGTTTAAGACCACATACAGTTCTTTGTTTCAAAGCCTCCTGAAGTTTGAGAGAATTACTGGCTTTACAAATTAGAAAAGAGAGAATTAGTGAGTTGTTGTCTTGCTAAAATTGCCCAGCTGCCTCTAATTTGGGAAAGATAAATGCAGGTTAGGAAGACCACTGGAAGCTGCCAAACGCAAGCATTAGCAGGAAGCCAAGCTGAGGGGGAGGAGAGAGACGGCAATCCATCTGCAGATAAAGCTCTTGTGAAGTTGGGGAAGTTTTTTTCTGAGGAAGTGCCACGGAAAGTTCATAATAATTTCTTGAACACTTGTAAAATTCATAGCAGCAAGGTATCAGCAGTAGCTGTTCACACTTTATACACCTGAAACCTTCACCTCCAGAAAGCAGAGTTCTGTCTCTTTTGAATCGTTTTCATGTACATTAAAAGGAAACAGTGAGAATAAGGGATCACACTTGGACCAAATTAGGATACAACGGCTTTGGACAAATCCCCACAGTATGTGAATAACCATGTAGGGCACCGAGAAAATGACCAGTCATTGAAGGGTAAACCTAATTCTGTGTGTCTCCTATCAACATACTGCGTATGAAATAATGAAAGATTATACTGGTTTATAAAACACTTAAAGCAAAGAAACACTAATCCTTCATTAAACAAACATTTAACACTTCCTGTGTCCCATATATTTTATATACACACTTTAATTTTTAACAATCCTGCAGCTGAAATAATGCCAACTTCACTTTACAGATGAGGAGACACAGAAAGACTGCAATTATTTGTCTGTCTGTCTACATGGGTTCCTTGAGGGCATGAATAGTATTTTACTTGACATATGGCCCCAAGGCATAATAACTAGTCCATATTAAACTCAAGAAATATGTGTTGAATAAATGAGTAAATGACTGAATGAGGTACAGTTGGGCTGACCTTGCAAAATACATAGGATTGGAATAAGCAGAAGCAGGGGAGTGAAGGTAGAAAAGCAAACCAGGAGGAATATCCAGCATGTGAAAATACATTTTATCAAAGAGGGATAGGCTTATAAGGATAGATGATAACAATTTGAAGAGCTATTAGGAAAGAGTAACGGAATTTCCTTCTTTCAATTACTTGTTCTTGTACCTAAGTCAATTCACAAATCCAATACTGATGTAAAACACCAAACTTCAGTGTATCATTCTGTTGGAGAGTCAGAAAAAACACAGACTTCTGACTTGTATAAAACTTTATACTCTGTTCACATCGATTTGTGTGTGCATCCCCTATATTCGTCTTCACATCAGGTCACTTGAATGAGCAATGATTAAACATTGCTGAATTCTGTTTTGATATACTCTTAATTTCAGTTTCGACACGATGTAAAAATGTCAACTCTCTAGAATCTGAGAACAATCATTCTTCGCACGTATTTGTTAAGATTATAATTCAATTCTGCATTGCGTATGGGAGAGAAGAAATTCAAATTCAGTTTACATTTCACAAACATCTTGCAACAGCTGTCCACAAGATCCTATGAAAAGCAGACTGACTCTCGGTCATTATCACAAACTGTTCATATTTGAAAGATTCATAGTTCAGTATGTATATTCCTTTCCTGATTACAGAAATATGCACATTTATGGGAACTTAATGGAAATATTTCCTCCTGAATCATTAAGGTTGAAAATTCAGTATAGGTATATGTTTTTTAACATTCATTGATAACATTTTAATCTATTTTTATGTGTATTAGATTTTGATTACTGTAAGAAATGTTCTTTAAAATCTGCAGTGCATTAAATTTAAGTTGGTAAAAGGATTATCAGAATTCTCTCCAAGTCAGGAGCATCCAGGGGACTTCTAGTTCCCAATCCAGCAAGTAAAAGCTTAGAAGTCACCACTTCGCCCAAACAAGTAAAAAGCTAAACAAACTGAAAAAGCAACAACTCTTCTTATATCTGTAAGAGAAGTGAGGTCACAGGACGAACCCCTACCCCCAATAGTGGAGAGAAAGACAGGCAAATACAGAGAATCACAACCTATTGGAGCAGAAACCTCCATGGGAACCAGTGCCAGGGTAGGGACCCTGAACTGTAATTGATGAATTGCTAGAGGCTCAGTGTGGACAAGTCTGAGAGACAGAAAATCCAAGGGAATCCAGGCATCAGACATTTTGTAAGTTTTATTTCCTAGAGCTCTGTAAGATTCTCACAGTGAAGATTAGAGAAAAATCCCCTCATGCTTAGGGGGAGTGGGGAAATTAATCATTTCAAAATATGTCAGATTATTCAGTTCTTCTGAACAAGCTCTGCCCTCAGGAGAAACTATTTAACCAGAGACAAACCTACTGGGACTTTATCAGCACCTAACGGACCCGGGAGAAGGGAAATACCCAACTCCAGCTCACTCTAGCCCATCCTGTCCCACTAAGTGGGAAAGAAAAACGAAAACAAAACCCAAGAAGTACGTGTGAAGTTCACAATCCAGACTCACTAAAAGACCGACACTCAATCACAGGACTATAAAACGCTTCCCCTCCCCCTACACCTTACCACCACTAATAAAGTCCTATATTACAGCAGTTGCTTTTACCCAGTTAATGACCCATTATTTTAAAAAAAATACAATATATACTAAAAGACAAACAACAGTTTGAAGAGACAGAGAAAGCATCAAAGCCAGATCCAGATATGGCAGAGATATTGGAATTATCAGACCAGAAACTTAAAACAGCTATGATTAATATGCTAAGGGCTCTAATGGATAAAGTAGGCAAGCATGCATGAACAGATGGGCAATGTAAGCAGAGAGATGGAAATCTTAAGAGAGAACCAAAAAGAAATGCTAGAGATCAAAAACACTGTAATAAGTGCAGATAAGATTAAAACTTTTGTTTTTCTTATTCTTAATCTAAAAGATAAATTCATTCAAAATCATAGCAAAAATGTATTCGACTATATATATATAGTATACCTATATATAAGTGAAATATGTATACCTATATATAAGTGAAACAAATGACAGCAATAATACAAGGGATGGGAGGGAGGAATTAGGATTATTTGTTGTTATAAGGTACTGGTACTACCTGGGAAGTGGTATAGTGGTTATTTGAAAGTGGACTCAGATTAGTTGTAAAGGTATATTGCAAACTCTAGGCTAACCATTAAGTAACACTTAAAAAAAAAAAGGTATAACTGATGAGACCATGAGAAAATTAGAGTAAATATGATAAAGAGAGGAGAGACAATAGATTCATATAAAATACTCAGTTAAAACCAAAAAAGAAAGAAAAAGAATGGAAGACGAGTAGAAACAAAGAACATGGGTAATGGGAACAACTCCTACAGAACACCTACTGAACGCTGGCAGAAGACCTCAGACCTCCCAAAAGGCAAGAAACTCCCCCGGTACCTGGGTAGGGCAAAGCGGAGAGATTCCCGCACAGAGGATCGGTGCGAACCGGCACTCACCAGCCCGAGAGGCTTGTCTGCTCGCCCGCCGGGGCAGGCGGCGCTGGGAGCGGAGGCTCGGTCTTCAGTCGGAGCGCAGGGAGAGGACTGGGGCTGGCGGCGTGAACACAGCCTGAAGGGGCTAATGCACCACAGCTAGCCGGGAGGGAGTCCGGGAAAAAGTCTGGAGCTGCCGAAGAGGCAAGAGACTTTTTCTTCCCTCTTTGTTTCCTGGTGCGCGAGGAGAGGGGATTAAGAGCGCTGCTTAAAGGGGCTCCACAGACGGGCGCAAGCCGCGCCTGAAAGCGCGGACCCCAGAGACGGGCGTGGGACGCTGGGGCTGCTGCCGCAGCCACGAGGCCTGTGTGCGAGCGCAGGTCACTGTCCACGCCCCGCTTCCGGGGAGCCTGTTCAGCCCGTCACTGCCAGGGTCCCGGGATCCAGGGATGGCTTCCCCGGGAGAGCACACGGCGCGCCTCGGGCTGGTGCGACGTCACGCCGGCCTCTGACGCCACAGGCTCGCCCCGCACTCCGTGCCCCTCCCCCCCCCCGGCCTGAGTGAGCCAGTGGCCCCGAAGTGGCTGCTCCTTTAACCCTGTCCTGTCTGAGCGAAGAACAGACGCCCTCCGGCCACCTACACGGAGAGGCGGGGCCAAATCCAAAGCTGAGACCCGGGAGCTGTGAGAACAAAGAAGAGAAAGGGAAGTCTCTCCCAGCAGCCTCAG
Organism: Mesoplodon densirostris; assembly: GCF_025265405.1. NCBI lineage: Eukaryota > Metazoa > Chordata > Mammalia > Artiodactyla > Ziphiidae > Mesoplodon > Mesoplodon densirostris. The sequence goes on from NC_082669.1 coordinate 86,451,270, forward strand.
AAGCAGCGGATTAAAGCTCCACAATCAACTTGATGTACCCTGCATCTGTGGAATACATGAATAGACAACGAATCATCCCAAATTGAGGAGCCAGGAGTCAGTGCTGTGCCTCTGAGGTGGGAGAGCCAACTTCAGGACACTGGTCCACAAGAGACCTCCCAGCTCCACATAATATCAAACGGCGAAAATCTTCCAGAGATTTCCATCTCAACACCAGCACCCAGCTTCACTCAACGACCAGCAAGCTACAGTGCTGGACACCCTATGCCAAACAACTAGCAAGACAGGAACACAACGCCACCCATTAGCAGAGAGGCTGCCTAAAATCATAAAAAGTCCACAGACACCCCAAAACACACCACCAGATGTGGACCTGCCCACCAGAAAGACAAGATCCAGCCTCATCCACCAGAACACAGGCACTAGTCCCCTCCACCAGGAAGCCTACACAACCCACTGAACCAACCTTAGCCACTGGGGACAGACACCAAAAACAACAGGAACTACGAACCTGCAGCCTGCAAAAAGGAGACCCCAAACACAGTAAGATAAGCAAAATGAGAAGGCAGAAAAACACACAGCAGGAGAAGAAGCAAGATAAAAACCCACCAGACCTAACAAATGAAGAGGAAATAGGCAGTCTACCTGAAAAAGAATTCAGAATAATGATAGTAAAGATGATCCAAAATCTTGGAAATAGAATAGACAAAATGCAAGAAACAGTTAACAAGGACCTAGAAGAACTAAAGATGAATCAAGCATCAATTAAAAACACAATAAATGAAATGAAAAATACTCTAGATGGGATCAATAGCAGAATAACTGAGGCAGAAGAACGGATAAGTGAGGTGGAAGATAAAATAGTGGAAGTAACTGATGCAGAGCAAAATAAAGAAAAAAGAATGAAAAGAACAGAGGACAGTCTCAGAGACCTCTGGAACAACATTAAACGCACCAACATTCGAATTATAGGGGTTCCAGAAGAAGAAAAAAAGAAAGGGACTGAGAAAATATTTGAAGAGCTTATAGTTGAAAACTTCCCTAATTTGGGAAAGGAAATAGTCAGTCAAGTCCAGGAGGCACAGAGAGTCCCATACAGGATAAATCCAAGCAGAAATATGCCAAGACACATATTAATCAAACTGTAAAAAATTAAATACAAAGAAAGCATATTAAAAGCAGCAAGGGAAAAACAACAAATAACACACAAGGGAATCCCCATAAGGTTAACAGCTGATCTTTCAGGAGAAACTCTGCAAGCCAGAAGGGAGTGGCAGGACATATTTAAAGTGATGAAGGAGAAAAACCTGCAACCAAGATTACTCTACCCAGCAAGGATCTCATTCAGATTTGATGGAGAAATTAAAACGTTTACAGATAAGCAAAAGCTGAGAGAGTTCAGCACCACCAAACCAGCTTTACAACAAATGCTAAAGGAACTTCTCTAGGCAAGAAACACAACAGAAGGAAAAGACCTACAATAACGAACCCAAAACAATTAAGAAAATGGGAATAGGAACATACAAATCGATAATTACCTTAAATGTAAATGGACTAAATGCTCCCACCAAAAGACACAGATTGGCTGAATGGATACAGAAACAAGACCCATATATATGCTGTCTACAAGAGACCCACTTCACACCTAGAGACACATACAGACTGAAAGTAAGGGGATGGAAAAAAGATATTGCATGCAAATGGAAACCAAAAGAAAGCTGGAGTAGCAATTCTCACATCAGACAAAATAGACTTTAAAATAAAGACTACTAGAAGAGACAAAGAAGGACACTACATAATGATCAAGGGATCGATCCAAGAAGAAGATATAACAATTGTAAATATTTATGCACCCAACATAGGAGCACCTCAATACATAAGGCAAATACTAACAGCCATAAAAGGGGAAATCGACAGTAACACATTCATAGTAGGGGACTTTAACACCCCACTTTCACCAATGGACAGATCATCCAAAATGAAAATAAATAAGGAAACACAAGCTTTAAATGATACATTAAACAAGATGGACTTAATTGATATTTATAGGACATTCCATCCAAAAACAACAGAATACACATTTTTCTCAAGTGCTCATGGAACATTCTCCAGGATAGATCATATCTTGAGTCACAAATCAAGCCTTGGTAAATTTAAGAAAATTGAAATTGTATCAATTATCTTTTCCGACCACAATGCTATGAGGCTGGATATCAATTACAGGAAAAGATCTGTAAAAAATACAAACACATGGAGGCTAAACAATACACTACTTAATAACGAAGTGATCACTGAAGAAATAAAAAAATACCTAGAAACAAATGACAATGGAGACACGACAACCCAAAACCTATGGGATGCAGCAAAAGCAGTTCTAAGAGGGAAGTTTATAGCAATACAATCCCACCTTAAGAAACAGGAAACATCTCAAATAAACAACCTAACCTTGCACCTAAAGCAATTAGAGAAAGAAGAACAAAAACACCCCAAAGTTAGCAGAAGGAAAGAAATCATAAAAGTCAGATCAGAAATAAATGAAAAAGAAATGGAGGAAACGATAACAAAGATCAATAAAACTAAAAGCTGGTTCTTTGAGAAGATAAACAAAATTGATAAACCATTAGCCAGACTCATCAAGAAAAAGAGGGAGAGGGCCTCCCTGGTGGCGCAGTGGTTGAGAGTCCGCCTGCCGATGCAGGGGATACGGGTTCGTGCCCCGGTCCGGGAGGATCCCATATGCCGCGGAGCGGCTGGGCCCGGGAGCCATGGCCGCTGAGCCTACGCGTCCGGAGCCTGTGCTCCGCAACGGGAGAGGCCACAACAGTGAGAGGCCCGCGCACCGCAAAAAAAAAAAAAAAAAAAAGGTCCACGTCAAGAAAAAGAGGGAGAAGACTCAAATCAATAGAATTAGAAATGAAAAAGGAGAAGTAACAACTCACACTGCAGAAATACAAAAGATCATAAGAGATTACTACAAGCAACTCTATGCCAATAAAATGGACAACCAGGAAGAAGAAATGGACAAATTCTTAGAAATGCACAACCTGCCAAGACTGAACCAGGAAGAAATAGAAAATATGAACAGACCAATCACAAGCACTGAAATTGAAACTGTGATAAAAAAATCTTCCAACAAACAAAAGCCCAGGACCAGATGGCTTCACAGGTGAATTCTATCAAACATTTAGAGAAGAGCTAACACCTATCCTTCTGAAACTCTTCCAAAATATAGCAGAGGGAGGAACACTCCCAAACTCATTCTACGAGGCCACCATCACCTTGATACCAAAACCAGACAAGGATGTCACAAAGAAAGAAAACTACAGGCCAATATCACTGATGAACATAGATGCAAAAATCCTCAACAGAATGCTAGCAAACAGAATCCAACAACACATTAAAAGGATCATACACCATGATCAAGTGGGGTTTATTCCAGGAATGCAAGGATTCTTCAATATATGCAAATCAATCAATGTGATACACCATATTAACAAATTGAAGGAGAAAAACCATATGATCATCTCAATAGATGCAGAGAAAGCTTTTGACAAAATTCAACACCCTTTTATGATAAAAACCCTGCAGAAAGTAGGCATAGAGGGAACTTTCCTCCACATAATAAAGGCCATATATGACAAACCCACAGCCAACATCGTCCTCAATGGTGAAAAACTGAAACCATTTCCACTAAGATCAGGAACAAGACAAGGCTGCCCACTTTCACCACTCTTATTCAACATAGTTTTGGAAGTTTTAGCCACAGCAATCAGAGAAGAAAAGGAAATAAAAGGAATCCAAATCAGAAAAGAAGAAGTAAAGCTGTCACTGTTTGTAGATGACATGATACTATACATAGATAATCCTAAAGATGCTACCAGAAAACTACTAGAGCTAATCAATGAATTTGGTAAAGTAGCAGGATACAAAATTAATGCACAGAAATGTCTGGCATTCCTATACACTAATGATGAAAAATCTGAAAGTGAAATCAAGAAAACACTCCCATTCTCTCAGAAAGAGAAAGACAAATACTGTATGCTGACACATATATATGGAATTTAAGGAAAAAAATGTCATGAAGAACACAGGGGTAAGAGGAATAAAGACACAGACCTACTAGAGAATGGACTTGAGGATATGGGGAGGGGGAAGGGTAAGCTGTGACAAAGCGAAAGAGAGGCATGGACATATATACACTACCAAACGTAAGGTAGATAGCTAGTGGGAAGCAGCCGCATAGCATAGGGAGATCAGCTCAGTGCTTTGTGACCGCCTGGAGGGGTGGGATAGGGAGGGTGGGTGGGAGACGCAAGAGGGAGGGGATATGGGAACATATGTATATGTATAACTGATTAATTTTGTTATAAAGCAGAAACTAACACACCATTGTTAAGCAATTATACTCCAATAAAGATGTAAAAAAAAAAAACAGAAAAAAAAGAACATGGGTAACAAATATGAGAGATATTACCACAACTATATCAAGAATCACTCTGAAAGTCACTGGTTTAAATGCACCAATTAAAAAACAGAGATTGTCAAAGTGTATCATAAAACAATACGCACCTATATGTTGCCTACATAAAACTCACTTTAAATATAAAGACAATTTTTATACAGATTAAAAGTAAATGAGTGGAAAGAGATATTCTATGCTAATACTAATCAAAAGAAAGCATGAGTAGCTATATTAATTTTAAATCAAGCAGATATCAGAACAAGGAAAGTTACCAGGGATAAAGAGTGGCATTACATAATGATAAAGGGGCCAATGCTCCAAGAGGACATAACAATCCTTCATGTGTTATGCACCTAACAACAGAGCCTCAGATTGCATGAGGCAAAAACTGTTAGAACTGTAAGGAGAAATAGATGAATCCATTTTTATAGTTGGAGACTTCAACACCCCTCTATTAGAAATAGATCCAGTAGGCAGAAAATCAGTAAGGACATAGTTGAATTCAGCAACACTTTCAATTAACCGAATATAATGGATATCTACAGACTATATACTCCAAAATGATACACATTTGTCTCAAGCCAAGAGCATCCAGTACTTTATTTTTGACTACACTTTTTTGGTTCTCCCTCAGAAAGTCTTTCTTTTAAATATATATTATGATTCTATAAAATATAATGTGTGATAGTTTTTAGAGTCCAAAATGAAATTTCATCACGCCCATTATGGAATGATACATTATTCCTATAAAGCAACATGGTGTATTGCATCTATAATGCCATAGCATACTACCTGGAGAATAATTTGGAGTGGCAAGGGAGTCTTATTGTGAGACCTAACGAGAATAAAATAGTCTTATATCCAAAACAATGTGGAAAATGTTTCTTCTCAACCAGGTATTGGTAGCTCTCAACCTGTGGAAAAGAGAAATTATGACCTGTTCACTTAGGACGACACACTAACTTAACCATTTGGGCTCTCTAAAGAATTGCTTTGTGAGTCTCAAAATCCAATTCACTGTGAATATTACTATGAATGTTACTGTGTTCCCTGGAGAGATTCCTCCCTGTGCATTAAAAGTCTACACACTCATTGAGTCCAAGGTTGAAGGGATGTGCATAGGTTATGTAGTATAATAGTGAAACAGGACACACTCAGCCTTATCCCTTTGTTCCTAGTCCTGTGCATTCTTAAGATAAGACAGCAGCATCCATTAACCAGCTCTACCCATTGTTTCCCAGTCTATGCATTCTGGCTGTGAGGGAGACACCACTTATTGGCCAAGGATTTAAAGCATGTGCTGTATCCTGTAGGGCAGCACTCCAACCTCTCAGGGTGTTGTCACCCAGATGGTGCCATAACTGACCCTTTAGTAGGCCATGCCAGAGTTTTATCAAGTCAGGTATTTCTGGGTAATCGAGACATGGTAAGATTGGTGAATTCTGCGAGCATGACCCATTGTCTCACTTCTGCCTCTGTAAAGCAAGTTCCTTGATTGAAGGTAATATAATACGTGATACCACAGATGTCACATCTGTAACCAGAGCTGCAATTGGCATCATCATCTGATTATCTTTTATTTATTTACTTACTTATTTAATTTATTTATTTTTGGCTGTGTTGGGACTTTGCTGCTGCACACGGGCCTTCTCTAATTGCGGTGAGCGGGGGCTACTCTTCGTTGCAGTGTGTGGGCTCCTCATTGCAGTGGCTTCTCATTGCGGAGCACAGGCTCTATGCACGTGGGCTTCAGTAGTTGCCACATGCAGGCTCAGTAGTTGTGGCTCACGGGCCCTAGAACACAGGCTCAGTAGTTGTGGCACACAGGTTTAGTTGCTCCACCGTATGTGGGATCTCCCCAGACTAGGGATCAAACCCGTGTCCCCTGCATTGGCAGGCAGATTCTCAACCACTGTGTCACCAGAGAAGCCCCATCATCTGATTATCTTTATGATAATCCACAGCTTTTCTTTAAGATCCGGATAGGATTTGCACCAGTCCAAAGCATAATTAAATGGGACTGTGGTAGGAATCCTAACCTTCTCAGTATTTGGTGGCATCAATTCCCCCATCGATGCAGTATCGCTTTTGGTTTACTCTTTCTGGGGGGAAAGGAGAGATCTGGAGGACAGTTTCAGGGACTTTCACTTGGCCCTTTCTATTATAATAATCCTCACTGCATAAATGAGGAAACATATGGGAGAATCCTGCTAGTTACTAAGTATATGCATTTCCACTTTATATTCTAACCTTGGGGAAATGAGCACAGGATGGTTCTGTGGTTGCCAGGCACTAATTGCTGAATTGATTTGGGGCAGGAACCAACTTACTGCCTAGCCATCACAGACTCCCAGTAAGCCACAGTGATGTTTCGAATCTCTGGAGATCAGAGTCATCTCAGAGCCAATATCTAAGAGCACTTAGAAGGTCTGGGTATTTGTTTCCTCCTGGGCACTGTCAATGAGATAGGTCCCACTGGAGAAGGCTTGGAGGAACATATAGAGTAAACACACGTTTGTGGAAAAGTCATTCTTTAAAGAGAGCCAGTCCCTCCCTGCATAAAGAGTCTGTGGGTCTGTGTTAAATTAATTAAACAAGACAGCCATTAGACTGAGGGAGCTCTAATGCCGCGGCAGCATACGTAAGGAAACCAAAAATCTAAGCCTGTAAATATCTCAAGGTAATGAAATCAAAATGCTAAGGACAACCAATCACAAAGACTCAACTAGGCTTTAAGTTATAGCCAATCAGATAATTTCTGTTCTCCAATTGGAAAAGAAGTAAAACTGTCACTGTTTGCAGATGACATGATACTATACATAGAGAATCCTAAAGATGCTACCAGAAAACTACTAGAGCTAATCAATGAATTTGGTAAAGTAGCAGGATACAAAATTAATGCCCAGAAATCTCTTGCATTCCTATACACTAATGATGAAAAATCTGAAAGAGAAATTAAGGAAACACTCCCATTTACCATTGCAACAAAAAGAATAAAATACCTAGGAATAAACCTACCTAAGGAGACAAAAGACCTGTGTACAGAAAACTACAAGACACTGATGAAAGAAATTAAAGATGATACAAACAGATGGAGAGATATACCATGTTCTTGGATTGGAAGAATCAACATAGTGAAAATGACTACCCAAAGCAATCTACAGATTCAATGCAATCCCTATCAAACTACCAATGGCATTTTTCACAGAACTAGAACAAAAAATTGCATAATTTGTATGGAAACACAAAAGACCCTGAATAGCCAAAGCAATCTTGAGAAAGAAAAATGGAGCTGGAGGAATCAGGCTCCCTGACTTCAGACTATACTACAAAGCTACAGTAATCAAGACAGTATGGTACTGGCACAAAAACAGAAATATAGATCAATGGAACAGGATAGAAAGCCCAGAGATAAACCCATGTACATATGGTCACCTTATCTTTGATAAAGGAGGCAAGAATATACAATGGATAAAAGACAGCCTCTTCAATAAGTGGTGCTGGGAAAACTGGACAGCTACATGTAAAAGAATGAGATTAGAACACTCCCTAACACCATACACAAAAATAAACTCAAAATGGGTTAAAGACCTAAATGTAAGGCCAGACACTATAAAACTCTCAGAGGAAAACATAGGCAGAACACTCCATGGCATAAATCACAGCAAGATCCTTTTTGACCCACCTCCTAGAGAAATGGAAATAAAGACAAAAATAAAGAAATGGGACTTAATGAAACTTAAAATCTTTTGCACAGCAAAGGAAACCATAAACAAGACCAAAAGACAACCCTCAGAATGGGAGAAAATATTTGCAAACGAAGCAACTGACAAAGGATTAATCTCCAAAATATACAAGCAGCTCATGCAGCTCAATAGCAAAAAAACAAACAGCCCAATCCAAAAATGGGCAGAAGACCTAAACAGACATTTCTCCAAAGAAGATATACAGATTGCAAACAAACACATGAAAAGATGCTCAACATCACTAATCATTAGAGAAATGCAAATCAAAACTACAATGAGGTATCACCTCACACCAGTCAGAATGGCCATCGTCAAAAAATCTACAAACAGTAAATGCTGGAGAGGGTGTGGAGAAAAGGGAACCCTCTTGCACTGTTGGTGGGAATGTAAATTGATACAGCCACCATGGAGAACAGTATGGAGGTTCCTTAAAAAACTACAAATAGAACTACCATATGACCCAGCAATCCCACTACTGGGCATATACCCTGAGAAAACCATAATTCAAAATGAGTCATGTACCACAATGTTCATTGAAGCTCTATTTACAATAGCCAGGACATGGAAGCAACCTAAGTGCCCACTGACAGATGAATGGATAAAGAAGATGTGGCACATATATACAATGGAATATAACTCAGCCATAAAAAGAAACATAATTGAGTTATTTGTAGTGAGGTGGATGGACCTAGAGACTGTCATACAGGGTGAAGTAAGTCAGAAGGAGAAAAACAAATACCGTATGCTAACACATATATATGGAACATAAAAAAATAATTTAAAAATATGGTTCAGAAGAACCTAGGGGCAGGACAGGAATAAAGACGCAGATGTAGAAAATGGACTTGAGGACACGGGGAGGGGGAAGGTTAAGCTGGGACAAAGTGAGAGAGTGGCATGGACATATATACACTATCAAATGTAAAATAGCTAGTGGGAAGCAGCTGCATAGCACAGTGAGATCAGCTCTGTGCTTTGTGACCACCTAGGGGGGTGGGACAGGGAGGGTGGGAGGAAGACGCAAGAGGGAGGAGATATGGGGATATATGTATATGTATATGTATAGCTGATTCACTTTGTTATGCAGCAGAAACTAACACACCATTGTAAAGCAATTATAGTCCAATAAAGATGTTAAAATAATAATAATAATTTCTGTTCTTTGTTTCCACACTTTCTCAATATAAATCTTTCCCCTGGTTCCTTTTGGTAGAACACCCCTGACCACTTAAGGTTTGACACGGCCCAATTCAAAGAGATTGTACTCAAATAAACTCTTAAAATTTTTAATATGCCTCTATATTTTAACATCTGTGAAATAGCTTAAGTTTGAGAACTCTGGTAAAAGACCATACCTTAAATAATTTTTTTTCTGCCCTTCAGAACTGGAATTTTTCTGCTCATATATGTCATATAGAACCATACTGCTATAGTGGATTGCAAGGTGGCTCCTAAAAAGATATATCCATGTCCCAGTACCTGGACCTGGTAAATGTGACCATATGTGAACAAAGAATACTTCCAGATGTGATTGCATGAAGGATCTCTAGATGAAATCATCCTGGATTACCCAGGTAGGCCCTTAACCCAATGACGAGTGTTGTCATAGAGACAGAATAAAAGACACAGATACACATAGAGGAGGAGGCCAAGTGACCACAGAGGCAGAAATTGGAGTGATACAGCCAAAGCAGCCGAAGAATGCCTGGAGCCAGCAGATGCTAGAAGAGCAATGAGGAATTCTCCCATAGGACATGCGGAGGGAATGAGGCTCTGCTGAACCTTGATTTTAGACTTCGGGCCTCCAGAACTGTGGGAGAAGAGATCCCTGTTGTTGTAAACCACCCAATCTGTGGTAATTTGTTACAGCCTCTAAAAAACTAAGACAGCAGTCCATTTCATGCCCGTGGATCTGATCATCAATTAACCATTGTTATAAATCCCTGCAGGAACAAACCACTCTGCCCCTAGGCTTCTTACTATAACTGCCCACTTTCTTCTGATGCTTGCGTTTCAGTCTGACTTCTAGCACTGGGGACTGCATTATTCCCATTAAACCAGGCTGTCAAATTCCACTGCAGACACCACTGTCATCTCCAGCTTACAGGGAACAGTCACCATAGAGTTTTTCAAGGATCATAATCCACTTATGATCGCATTTTTTAATGTCTTGGTGAAGACCCTCTTGTGGAGTATAGACACCTTTAAGAGGCGTCTGAGAAAGTTGCACATAACAGATCCATCTTCCTAACAACCCATCTTCCTAATATTTTCCAGGGGGAGTTCTGGCATTTCAAGCTCACTGATACAGGTTACTTTTGAGTTTAGGCTCCAGTTAACACATACAGCAATTCTCAGGGCCTCAAGCCAACACATTAAATCTTGAATTCTAGGCAAGAACATCAATTTGGCTTTATATAATCTTTTGTTTTACCCTTTTTAGTCTAACACCCTTACAATAAATTCTTATATATACTCTCCTGAATCTAAGTAAAAATTGACACACTCCTGAAACTCTTTCAGTATATAGGCTAACTCATACCAGACCATACCTTGTTCTTCCTCACCAGTATCCTTACCTTAGCATGAGATCTAACCTGGGTGCACATCTAATTGACAAGACAACTCTACACACATTACAATCAGGCTTCAGACTTAATCCTTAGCCACGTATTCCCTGTATATGCAGGAGATAATTTCTTTAGAGCTGTCTTAAGGGCTTTCTGAATTTCTGTCTGGGTCTGTACTGGACATTTAAGGCTTTCAATATATCCATTTCTTTATGGACTCCCTCTAGTGTAAGAATACCCATCTTATGCCACAATCTTTGTCATCAAACTGACTAATTGCCTTAGCCATTTCATCTCCCTAAGCTTAGCGGCCATCCTGCACCCCGTTCCATGCCTCCACTGGCAAAGTTTTGAGTAATCATGATGTTACCACACACTGCATATTACCAGTGTCCCGTTTCCTATATGGAGGGTACCCACATGCTCTTCTAACATGTAAGCAGCCCGAGCCTAGGATTACATCTTGAAGTCCGTTTGCTGGGACCACTCCTGGTACCAATTACTGCTTTGTTCATGGTCCAGCAGAACCTGTTGGCAGATTCAAACTGGCTAATTTGAGAAGTATTTAGTAAAAGGACTGTTTACAAAGGAGATGACATTGTTTAAGGAAATCAAAAAGTGAAGCACCTTAACCCAGCTACAAAAGAAAACCATTATCACCCATAAGCTGAAGAAGTAAAAAGAATGAATGAGCCCCAGAACTCAAAGAGAGTTGAAGAGTAGGAAGGATGACCATCCAACCACAGCTGTGGTCTTAGGCAGATAAAAGCAGTCACTTGACAACACACCAAAAGGCAGATGGGAGAAGCCAGGGTAATAAATATCTCAACCTCTTTCTCTCAGACCTCAAATTTCCTGCTGATGCTTCCTATTGACCAAACCCAACTGAGGAATATTACGCACTCATTGATGCACTGCATAAATATCAGCCTCCAAGGGCACAAAGAAGAGAAGAGAAGCGGGGGGGGAAGGTAGAACTGAAGAAGCACATGAAGAATATCCAGGAAAACCCATATGCTTTTATCTTTTAATACACTTTTTTTTACAACTTTATTGGAGTATAATTGCTCCACAATAATACACTTTTTGGATTTGGTTTGCTAATATTTTACAGTCAAATGCTCTACCACTGAGCTATACCCCCTATTTGCTAATATTTTGTTTAGGATTTTTGCATCTATATTCATAGTGAAATTGGCCTATCATTTTCTTTCTTGTACTATCCTTGTCAAATTTTGATATCAAGGATATGCTGACCTCATGAATTGGGGAGCATTCATTCTTTTTCTATTTATTGGAAGAAGAATATCTAGTTAGTAGAATCAGAATCTTTCATTCCTTCAATGCTCAAAAAATGACACAAGATAATTTTATTTCCATTACATTGGACAAAGCATGCTACGTAATCCTGCCTCACTTCAAGAGGATGGAGAATTACAATCAATCACCCAGTGTTCCTGGAAAGAGAAGAGAAACAGCATTTTGTACCTCTTGACTCATTTCTCCTTTTTTTTTTTCCCCATTTCTAAGGTTATCTGTATCAAGAACTGTGAAGTATCTGAAATGCTGTCCTAATTGCAAGGTAACAAGTTTGGTGCCACAAGTGCATAAATGATAGTAAAAGACATGAGACTGCTGGGTCAGAGATAAAGCACAATTTATTGTTCACAGAAATAGCAGCAGCCAGAATATCAGCATTTTGCCCTAAATCCCTCAGGGTGACACAAAGTCCAGATGACACGTGCACACAGTGAGCTGCTTTATAGCCTGGGAATGCTGGGCTTAGAGACTCTGAACCTTTTACAGGGAACAGTAAACACTGTCTCTATCTTCCAAGACTGCTTGCTTTACAAACATCCTTGAAAATAGGAGAACTAAGTACCTCTGTTCAAAAGACGTGCAGAAATGTTAAAAACCTATGGAGAATTGTTTCCCAACTGACTTTTTGTTTTAAGCCTACTTTCACACCCAATGTAGAGATTAATTATTCATTTATATTGTGAATAATAATTTATCAAAATAAAGTAACTTCTTTTGCTCTTTTTCTTCTCAATTTCATCCTCGATATTAATATTGCCACCAATTGTTTTGTTGTCTGTTTGTATATGACTAATATAGTTTTACTATATATCTTTAAATGTCATTTTATTGGGGGTACATATCTGGTACACAGCTTGTAGTTCACTCCTTTGATACCATATAAGAATAACTATCCTTTACTAGAATTTTAACCCATTCAAATTTATGCCCTGTGATATTTTTAATCTTGTTTTTCTCTTATATATACTTCCTATTAACCTAAACAAACAAACAAAACGCCTTTATTTCACAATAGTTCTCAAGTTTGTCGCTGTTCCCTTTTTCTCTCTAGAAATGTGGGGTTTATAATTCCATTTTCATTCTGCTAGCAGTTGCCTTTAAATTTTTAAACTACATATTTGAATACCAACTTTCCTACCTACATATCCATTTACTCGTCTCCCCTTGAAAAGACTTGGAATACTTTTGTCCCTCTGAACCCTCCTACACAGACATTTAGGGACAATACTCAGGGTATTTTTTTGTTGTTGATTCATATTTTTGTTTTTTGCAGTATAGATTTGTATTTGAAAATTTATTTTTGTTCATTGCATTGTTTCATAACCATACAAGTGATGATCATTTAGAAAGGATCTTGAAGTTGAAGTGCTCACGGCCATTTCTCACCTACAGTACCATGCCCAGACCCTACCTCCACAGTTTCGAGGTCAGCTGGAGGACAGAATGAGTACACATAGACCGATGACATGCTTCCCGCCTAACAATGTCTTCCTGTTGTCTTCACCAAAAAAAATTTGCCTCAAAGTAAAATTCTTAGGTCATTTTTTCACCCTCAAAATTCAAAAGTCTTCAATAGAAGTGTTCCTGCTTCACCTTCTGGCACTTAGTGTTGCAGAAGAGAAATCTATGCTGTTGTTATTGACTTTTTTCCTTGTGGCTTTTCCTCTTCAACTTGAATGCTTATAGAATTTGTCCAATATTTCTGAAATCCAGAAATGTCATGAGGTTGTGTCTATGTGTATCTCTATATTAATTTTCCCAGTACTTGGTAGATCCTTTATACAGCTATGGATATATGCCTTTTTAGCTTAGGAAAATTAGCTTTAAATCTCCCTTTGCTAATTGTTTCTCCTTCTCTACTCCATTTTAGGCTTATGTTATTTCTAGTGTAGAGCAAAGCTGTTAGACTTATCATTTTTGCTCATCTTCCTCATTTCTTTGACTTTTCCTCTGAATTCAAGGGGACCTTTTTTTTTTTTTTTTTTTGACCGCACCGTGTGGCATGCAGGATCTTAGTTCCTCGACCAGGGATCAAACTCATGCCCCCTGCATTGGGAATGCAGAGTCTTAACCACTGACTGGACTGCCAGGGAAATCTCTAGGGGACTATCTTGAGCTAATCCACCCAATCCTTGTATTTGCTTTAGCTTTCAAGTACCAAATCTGCTCTTCATTGCCATTAGTGTGTTGTTTATTCTAATTCAGCAATTGTTTATTTTGTTGTATTTATTTATTTATTGTAATGATTTATGTAATAGCAATTTTTCCCAGTATTTTTTTCCAAAAGATGAAAAATGCTATCAAATATCCTTAATATAGTTAAGAGATCTGTTAAATGAATATTTGTTCTCATTCTTCAAAAGGATCCCTTTTTTGATTTTTGAATCTTTACGTATATGACGACCATCTTTTGTCAGCTTGTTTTCTCAATATTGGGATATAAAACTTTGTTCTGTTCTACTGTTTAGGCCTCTATCCATATAATAGAGTCCTCCTAAAGGAGAAAGAGGGAGACACCTTCTACAGTTTCATTTGTTCGTGGGCCAGGGGAGGTGTGCTCATCAGGTCATAAACTAGAGAAATGCAGGTCCTTCTAAGGCAGGGGAACTTAACTCCTTACCTCATTGTTGTCCAGTACCCTGGTGCCTAGTAGGCAGCAACCGGACTTTCTCCCTGCTGGCTGCTCTCTAGCCTGACACCATCTCTAGCCCCCCTCTGCTGTGGATTTTTGAAGACCTGTGTAAAATGAGAGCTGTAGTTCCAATGGGATGGAAAAGAGTTTCCCAGAAGAGTTGACCTTATTAAGCAAAGTCTCTCTGTTGTTGAGCCTGTTTTTTTTTTTTCCTTTGTGGTTATTTTCCCAGCCCTAAATTAAGGGGCTGCCCCTTTTCATGGATGATTCAATAGCTCTGGTCGCTGCCCTCGCTCTGCCCCCCACCAGTTGTACTGCACAAGTCTTCCATTACTATAAGCACGTGCTTTACTCCTAGGGCAGTAGAGGAACTCTCAAAGCCCTCCATTTGCCTATTTGCCATTTGTCTATTGGCCCCTCGCTGCCTGCTGCCCCAGCCCTTCCTGCTGCCTCCTCTGCTCTTCCTAGTCTGACCTGGGGGTTTCTCCTGAACTGTCTTGTGAAAACCTGGTCATTTCCATTCCAGTGTGAACCCACTTTTGTCTGTGTTAAATTTTTACCTGTTTATTAGTGATCAGAATGGTCCCCAATCTAATCCTATCTGTAATTTAGTGTTTAGAAAGTTCCCAGAACATCTGAATTGTCTATGAAAACTTGAAAATAACAACAGCTTTATAGTGCTTCCCTTTTCAGTGTTTAGTTCTTTAAAAACAATAATCATGTGCCGTGCTTTTGCTAAGTAAAAAAACTGTGGATATCCTAGAAAATATGTTGCTAAAATGTTGGTAAATATTTATGTAGAATAAATGTTAATATTTAGATTGAATTCCTTGACTCCTTGATCACTAAACTTGAGAGAACAGCCTCATTAATTACTGATTGAAATTAAGAGAATTCTCTCTCTATATATATATATATAATATACACATATGCACATATATATACTTATATATATGTATAACATATACAAATATATGTAATTATGTTGTGTATGAAATATTGCTACTTGAATTATAGCTGTTCACTTTCACTTTTAATTCTTCTCTCTAGCTGGATGTCTTCTCTTTAGCCAGCCAAATCCACTCTCCCACTTGTCTCCTCTGATCTTTGCCCTGAAGCTATACGAATTATGTCCACAGACTTCTATTTTTTCTGCTTTCCTTTTGGGTTCTTCCAATGGGAAACCCAAGCAAGAGACTGGAGGAAGAGAGAAGTGTGATGTCTGAATATTTATTTCTCTAGCTCATGAGATCATCTAGGGCCCTGAGAGTTGCTCACTGATCTTCTCAGTTATCTCCTTTACACTCTCTTTCTGGGTTCCCAGACCGTTCCCTCCCCAGATCCATCTGAGATTAGGGTAGACACAGCTTATCGGATAGTGATCCTACATTCCTACACTATTCCCTTAGTTTCCCTACACGCTGCTCACGCTTTACAAGAAGTCCCTTTGTAAATAAACTCTCCTTGAATTATCCTATTTTGAACCTATTTCCTGTTAAGATTGACTCATATACCATTGTTCATCATTGTACATCCCTGACATTCATGTGGTCAAAGTTATTCCTTTGGTTTATTAGGGAAAGGAATTGTTATAGTTTACTTGACCATTTTTATTGTTCTTACAGAGTTTCGTCATTGCCCCCACAGGGAGTTTTTCTACCATAGAATAAAATATAGTTCCACTGTTCACCTTGTTTTCCAGTATGGAATGAACTTTTTTGTTTGTTTATAGTTTGTTTTTTCATTGAAATTTTGAGAAGAATGGAAGATGAAAGTAGAAGATAAAATGTGAAGATTCAAATCCCTATATTAAAACATAGCATCTTTTATCCTATATGTAAAGATTTTCATGAAAGGGAATTCTATGTTTCCTCTCATCCGTATACTGACTAGTTTCCTGTAACTACATTTTTTTCTAAAATAAATTTTTTGAGTTGAAAGTTAAGCCTAGCTTTTGTTTGTCTGTTGATTTTAACTATAATGTAGTTGAAATTTTTAAAAATTTTAATGTGAAAATAAGTAAAAATAAAATGTTCTCTTTAAAATATTAATTTCAGTATCAAAATTATATTTAAATTTAACAATAAAGCATTTGTATAGGGATGTTTTCTCTTCATACAACTTATAACACTATGAAAAACAATTAAAATCAATAAAAGATAAAATTCTACTTCCGTATTGTATTACCTCTGTATTACTCTATTAGCAGTGGACAAAAATGCCGATCATCAAACAAATAGTCCTGGATCTTTTAAGGACTAGGCCTGTGGATATCTATAATCTTAGATGTTGGTTCTGATTGATGTTTCTTTCTGATCTCATCTACTTCACCATCACCAAGTAAAAATGAAGCCAGCACTGGAATTTGTGAAAAATAGTTCTTAGCCAGGAAATGTTTGTGTTTGATCTTGTGAATAAACAAGGGTTCATATCCCTGAAAAGAAAAGAAAATCAAATTCTATTAAATGTCACAAATATATCTTGCCAAGTAAAAACACTTTTATGCCTCAGTGCCTTTACTCCTCAGTTCTTTCAGCCCAGAAAACATTTATTCTCATTTTGTCCATCATCTTTCAGGGCTCAGCTTTTATGACGCTTTAACCTGGAAGCCTTTCTTGATTCTCCCTCTGACCTCTCTAAGTCTAAACTAACCCCTCCTTCTTCCATACTTGCAAGCACTTTCATGTATCTTAATTGTAATATTTAGTTCATTCTGCCTTGAATTTCACTATTTACTTGCGAGTCTCTTCCATGATAATAAGGAAGACTCCTTAAAGATTCAAACTGGGTCTTTTTTAAAATATTTATTTATTAATTTTGGCTGTACTGGGTCTTAGTTGCAGCACGAGGGATCTTTTTTTAGTTGTGGCATGTGGGCTTCTTAGTTGCAGCACTAGTTCCCCGACCAGGGATTGAACCCGGGCCCCCTCCATTGGGAGTGTGGAGTCTGACCCACTGGACCACTAGGGAAGTCCCTCAAACTGGGTCTTTTTCATACATGTGTGTCTTGGCACCATAAGGTAAAGAGTCAATCCATATTTTTGTGTGAATGCTCTTGTCACCTTAGTTCTCTTTAAATCTATTTCAATACTGATACAATTACCCACTTGAATTTTTTTTCTAAAATTAGTCCTTCCCTCTATATCTCCAGAGTTCAAAATAAAGATCACAATGGTGCTGTGACAATGTAAGCTTCTCTTTAGTCACCCTTTTTACTACTTTAGATAAGAGTCCCTGCACTCTTTCTCTTCTGTTTCTCTTCTCTGTCTTCTAAATAGAAAATAACTTTCCTGCTTTTATGAAATCTTTGTGCCTTTCCATTTTTATTTGTCCATAATTAATTTTTAGGCTTCTTGTCTCTCCACAGCTATAGGAGCACTTTGAACTTTCTCTGTTATGTAGCTTTGCCACATTATAAGGCAATCTGTTTTCTAATGAGAGGGGCACACTGCTAGTTGCCAACCCAATATTCATTCTCTCTTGCATTCATATTTAGAGGCCTGACTCTATATAGGGGCCTTATTTTGTATTTTGTGATGTGCTCAGCTTTCTTAGGCTTTATTATAGCTAGGGGTGGCCATATGACAAGTTTCTGACATATATATGTGTGTGTGTGTGTGTGTGTGTGTGTGTGTATATATGTGTGTGTGTATGTGTATATATATACACACATATATATGGCAGAAATATATATATATTTATATATACACACATGTATATATGTACATTTTTTAAAAAGAACTCATTGGATAAAGCTTACAGGGAAGCTTTTTAGGAGTGGGAAGACTCACCTGTCAAGTATCTTTAGGCTTTTGCCATACCTAGGAGGTGGATATAATGCAGAAGATGAAGTAGCTATCTGTCTCTAAGAGTACATAATCAGTAGGATTAAAGCCAAAGGTTAAATATGGCTGAGGAAGAAGTTAGAAGGCCTGGGTTTCTGAGAGCATTGTGGAGCTACCATACAAGTCCCCAGATGCCAAACTCTGGATTCCTATTATATAAGACAACTAACCCCATATTTGATTAAGTCATTATACTGCTTAGTCTGTTATTTGCAGCTAAACTCAAATGCAACTGAAACAATGAAGTATTGTATCCGTTACATTTCCTTGCTTTTCCCCAAGCACTTATCACAATATCCGGCAGATTGAAAAGCAAATTCTGGTTGAATTAATAAATACCGTCTATTCTCTTTATCAATCTTTTTTGCTTTTTGGGTTTTTTTTGGCTGCGTTGGGTCTTTGTTGCTGCGTGCGGGCTTTCTCTAGTTGTGGCGAGCGGGGGCTGCTCTTCGTTGCGGTGCGCAGGCTTCTCATTGCAGTGGCTTTTCTTGTTGTGGAGCATGGGTTCTAGGAGCACAGGCTTCAGTAGTTGTGGCACGTGGGCTCAGTAGTTGCGGCTCGCGGGCTCTAGAGCACAGGCTCAGTAGTTGTGGCACACAGGCTTAGTTGCTCTGCGGCATGTGGGATCTTCCCAGACCAGGGCTCGAACCTGTGTCCCCTGCATTGGCAGGCAGATTCTTAACCACTGAGCCACCAGGGAAGCCCCTCTTCATTAATCTTAATCGACTCTTCTTTTCAACCAAATCACAAATACTACCTGTACCTCCTCCTAAAGTTTGTTTTCTGAAAGGTTAGATATCTCTTTACTAAGATATCTTCTTACTAAAGATCCTTCCATAGTGTTAAGTCAAGATAAAGAAAGCCCTGGAGAAAAGGAGCCAAAGGATGTGGCATTCTTAAAGAAAGCATTATGTAGAAATATTCTGGGCTTATTTTAAAGTTTCCTGTCTATGGTATACATGTATATATACACAATGGAATATTATTCAGCCGTAGAAAAAGAATGAAATTCCACCATTAGCAACAACACAGATGACCTAGAGAGTATTATACTTAGGGAAATAAGTCAGAGAGAGAAAGACAAATACTCTATATTATCACTTACATGTACAATCTAAAAAATGAAACAAATGTATATAACAAAATAGAAACAGAGTCACAGATAAAGAGAAAAAACTAGTGGCTGCCAGTGGGGAAAAGGAAGGTGGTGGGGTAAGATAGGAGTATGGATTAAGAGGCACAAACTACTATGTATAAATAAATAAGCAACAAGAATATATTGTACAGCATAGGCAAATATGGCCATTGTTTTATAATAACTTTAAATAGAGTATAATCTATACAAATATTGAATCACTGTGCTGTACACCTGAAACTAATATAATATTATAAATCAGCAATACTTCAATTTTTTTAAAAAAGTTTCCTCTCTACAGACAAATTCACCAGGTCATTTAACCTTATTCCAACACTTCTGAGCCCATATTTCATTCAAGAAATGCTAACACATTTCTGTTATACAACATCAAACAAAACATGTAGAGAACTTTATAGGTTTTCAAAGTGCATAAAGGCAAAAAGTAATCATTAAAGATGAGAATAGCACATTATGGTACATATAATAAAAGGAACAATAAGTAACTCTTAAAGAATAATATAATATGGGAAAATAGCCAATATCCATTATCCCCATTTTATAGATGAGAAAACTGGGGCATTGAGACATTAACAAACTTGCCCAACTTCTCCCAGCTCATAAGTGATAGAGCCAGAATTCAAAGCTCTAATCTACTCTAATCCTTTATACCAATTTCATGTTTTTTCGCTAACCTTTATAAAATTTTGCGAAGCAAAGAAGGCAGGTCTTAATGTCCTGCAGATTGTTAGTGACAGAAACGGGGAAATACTGGGTCAGTTGTCTTGACTTTAAATCCACTATTGTCCTACTCTGGCCATTGCACACACCAGGAGAAACTGATCTGCCTCATACACAGTTCAAAGAACAGAAGTCTTTTTCCATGCTTTTCCTACAATTTGTATCATGATTGCAGGAGTCAAGATTATTTTAAGTATTGAATATTTTTTTACTCAATGAGATAGCAAATACCTCTGTGCATTTAGGAAATTGTGGAAATTACCACAAGACATAAACTATTCTTTAACTAGGCTGAATATTAATACTTAAAAGATTACACCAGCCCCAAACCATAAAAAGGCAAAATTTTTAGTTTGTCTGAAATGACAATTATATTGGAAGTCATTTCTTTATTTACACTAGGGTTGCTTGGCATAAATGGAGCTCTATTTACAGAAATTCAAGAAGATCCTGAAATTGGAAATGCATGTGAATAGAACATTTAATTTGATACTGCAGTAATTTGATTAAATACACAAAGGGAGTTGTGTGCATTATTAATTGAAGAAGCAGTGGAATATCAGCTTTGGGAATGAACTTCAATCCCACTATGGGTCCTATATGAAACACTATTGCTAGTATTGGCTAGGCTTTCAGTGATTAAGTATTTATGAGACAGCTTAGTTTACTAAATATAATATTTAACATAGCTTCAGTTTCTTGTTACCCTTTCCTTCAGTCCCTAGAGTAAAATTTTTCTTAGCCTGACTTCTAATGGAAAATTATTCCAAAAAGTTAAAAATTTAACTAGTTTCTCCTCTTTACTCCTTCCCCCTCCCTAATAAAAACACAGGCAGGAAATAGCACGATTCAAAATGCCTATTATATTTGAAGTCATTTCTTTATTTTCCCTTAGCTGACATCTTGTATGGAATTAAAGTACAGCAATTTAATCAGTAGAAGGCAGAGAATCAATATCAGCTGTTGGGACCATAGGCTTGCTTAGTATAAATGGAGCTTTCGGGGAACTCATCAGGGACCCCTCAATTCTGTTCATCAAAATGTTTTACAGATTGCATCTTATAAATTACTGGAATTAAATGGTGTTTAATTTTTACAGTGCTTTCCCCACTCCTAGTTAGTTGGAAGCAAATGAAAAATGAAGCCTCAGAACTATACCTCATCAGTATGATTGTCATTTAGGGCACAAAATTATGAACAGAATTTATTTGAGAATCTACTGTGCTTTTAGGCAGACTTGTGATGATTAATCAAAGGACAGACTCTAGGTTTCAAAATACCTATCTGGTGATAATATTCATTTATTCATTCAACAAATACTTATTAATTCCCTCATCTGTGACACTGTTGTAGGTATTAGAGATATAGACACAAATAAACTAATCAATATCCCTGTTCTTATGGAATTTACTGTGGAACTAATGTGCTTGAACTTGCTATTATTAGGAGGGTCTGGTTTCATGTTAGGTACTTGAAAGACTTTCAGATGTCTTATCTTTACCTTTTAAGTGTCTTAGCTTCCTTTCAATTTTAATCTCTGCCATACATACCATCCATGTATTTTGTTACTGTTATCCATGGGTTCTGTTTCTTAATCCAATGGCAGTATTTAACTTATGCATGGAATGCAGTAAAAGGCAGTCAAGTTACCTCTAATAATTCCAATGACCAAATTAAGGTCCCAAATCAAGTTTGACCTCCTTACCTCTTCAACACTCTTTAGCTTGAGATGAGTAGTGCCTTCATCTTTGGTAAGAAGAATGCAGTTCCAGGGCGACCACTCCAAGGACTTATCCCACCTGACCATGACCAGATCACTGAGATCGTTCCAGGCACTGAGCACTGACTGGGATGCCCAGATGTTCTCAGTCAGGTACTGAATATCTTGTAGCTGCATGTCAAAACATTTGTGAAAATCAATGTTTTCTTCTAAACATAAAATTTTAAATGTTCTATTACTTGAGAAAACGAATTATACTGAGTATATTTTTTAAAGGAAAACATTATTCATGAGGTTTTCTGCACACATAGCTTCTTATTTCTCATCAAATCTCTGCTCATTCTGCCCAAACCATAATATGTTACCAATCTCACAGTCATGACTGCATCTTTAACCCAGAGTAAGCTGTGTATATTTCTTCCAATATGCTAATTTTACCTTAGATTTATATGGTATTAAGTACTTTTCAAAATTCATTAGTAACTATCATCTTATCCTCAGGGTTACTGCAGATCATTTTATTCCCATTTTACAAATGAGGAAATTAAGATTCAATAAAGAATAAACAATTCGCTTAGCATTATTAAAAACTTCATTGCTTTAATGAAAAAAGAGGGAAAAGGGAAGAAATGAAATAACTGTTTTAAAACTTTTTAAAAAAATTTTAAACCATATTAGCTAAAGCTCTTGAAATGACTTTCTGTCACAAGGTCTGCATATATAAACTCAGAATTGCCAGAGAGGCAAGCTTCACAAAGAATAAACATAGGAGAAACATTATTTTAATAGGTTCGGATGGGAAGGCAGAAATCTTTTCTGTAAAAACAATGGACAGATTTCATCCATGATTGGCAACATTTACTGATCATACCTGCATCAGGAAAGCAATTTTAGAATCATCTTCATAATCAGCTTCTGAATAGTAAAGTCGTTGAAGTAAACATTTGTACTTCAAACATGATTCTCGTTTTTGAGTCTCATTGTCAAGGTTAATGCAGTGACGACAGCGGTAAATGTGGTGTGAGGTGGATGATACAGCAAACTCTGTAGAAGGCAAATAGAGCTGGCAACTGAGGCAAAAGTAAATCTTCTTATAAAACTTCAGTGGGTCTTGAGGGACCTAAATGAAAGAAAGAAAGAAAGGAAGGAAGGAAGGAAGGAAGGAAGGAAGAAAGAGAGAGGAAGAGAGAGAAAGAAAGGAAAGAGAGAAAGAAAGAAAAGTTATATTTTTTCCTTAACTTCCTACTCTATGCAAAATTTAAATTTCAAGTAGTATTCATTTACCCTGCCAAAATATTAATCACCTCTATTATTCATAAACTTTTAGATATACATGGTAAAATCACCTAGAAAATTAACTGACTGAAAAAAATGAGTTGGTAGAGGCTTTGAGTTGCAATAGTAAGAAAACTTTCCAAGAAGAAAAGAAAAGAAAGTGCTTTGGCACTTATTTTTAAGAATTTAGATTTTGGGTGCTATGCTGTGTTAATTATTTTTACAGGCAATAGCTAGATTCACACAGAAATAAAAGCCCACTAAACCAAGTGTTCTCATTTCATTTATCTTAACACTAAATTTAGATTGGCTCAATTATCAATATTCAAAATTTGAAATTCTTCATTATATGGTAGTTCTATTTTTAATTTTTTGAGGACCCTCCATAATGTTACATTTCCACTAACAGCACGCAAGGATTCCCTTTTTTCCACATCCTTGCCAACACTTGTTACCCTCTGTCTTTTTGAGTAGACATTTTAACTTTGGTGAGATGATATTTCACTGAGCTTTTGATTTGCATTTCTTTGATTACTGATAATGAGCACTTTTTCATGTACATGTTGGCCATTTGTATGTCTTCTTTGGGAAAATGTTTATTCAGGTCCTTTGACCATTTTTAAATTGGATTAAAATTATTTTGTTATTGAGTCGTACATGTTGTTTTGACACTAACTCATCGGATAAATGGTTTGCAAATATTTTCTCCCATTCCATAGGTTGCTTTCATTTTGTTGAGTTCTTTCCTTTGTTGTGCAAAAACATTTAGGTTGATACAATCCCATTTGTCTATTTTTACTGTTGTTGCCTTTGCCTTTGGTGTCATGAGCAAAAAATTGTTGCCAAAGCCAATGTCAAGAAACTTCTCCCCTATGCTTTCTTCTAGTAGATTTACAGTTTCAGGTCTTACATTTAAATAATTAATCCATTTTGAGTCGATTTTTGTATGTGGTGTGAGATAAGGGCCCAATTTCATTTTTTTTTTTTTGCATGTGGCTGTCCAGTTTTCCCAACACCATTTATTGAAGAGACTGTCCTTTCCCCGTGTGTATTCTTGGCTCCTTTGTTGTAAATTAATTGACCATATAAGTATGGGTCAATTTCTGGGCTCTCGATTCTGTTTCATTGATCTATGTGTCTGTTTTTATGCCAATAATATACTGTTTTGATTACTATAGCATTGTAATATAGTTTGAAATCAGGAAGTGTGATGCCTCCAGCTTTGCTCTTCTTTCTCAAGATTGCTTTGGTTACTCTGGGTCTTTTGTGTTTCCATACAAATTTTAGGATTTTTTTTTTTCTATCTCTGTGAAAAATACCAATGGAATTTTGATAGGGATTGCACTGAAGCTGTAGATCACTTTGGGTAGTATGGACATTTTAACAATATTAATTCTTCCAAAAATTTCTTAAATACAAAACAAACAATAAAAGCATGATTCATTTTAAAAATGAACAAATTGAACCTCATCAAAACAAAAACTTCTGCTCTGTTAGAGATACAGTTAAGAGAATAAAAAGCCAAGCCACAGACTGAGAAATATTTGCAAATCATGTGTCTTACAAAGGACTTATATGCAAAATATATTAAAAATTTCTATAACGAGAAAATAAGCAGTTCAACTGAAAAAATGGGAGTGACAAAAGATATGTGGAGACACTTCACCAAAAAGATATATGGATGGCAAAAACATGCATGAAAAGATGCTTAATATTATTACTCATTGGGAAAATGCAGATTAAAATACTACACACCTATTAGAATTCCAAAAATGAAATAAAAACTGACAATACCAAGTGCTGACAAGGATGCAAAGCAACTGGAACTCTCATACATTGCAGATGGAGTGCAAAGTGGTATAATCAGTTTAGAAAAATGTTTGGCAGTCTTTATAAAGGTAAATATGCATTTACCATATGACTCAACAATCCCACTTCCTAGGTATTTAACCCCAAACAACCAACTTACACAAAAACTCACAATTGGGTGTTCGTAGTGACTTTATTCACAAAAGCCCAAAACTCTAAACAATTTAATGTCCTACAATTGTAAATAGATAAACTCTGGTACACCCAGACCATAAAAATATTATTCACTTATAACAAAAAACTAATGATACACTGAAAAAAATATGGGTGAATATCAAATACAATATGCTAAATGAAGGAAGCCAGTCTCGAAAGACTACAGGCATACCTTGGAGATATTGCAGGTTCAGTTTCAGACCACTGAAATAAAACGAATAATAGCAATAAAGCAAGTCACACGAATTTTTTTGTTTCCCAGTGCATATAAAGTTATGTTTACACTATACTGTAATCTGTTAAATGTGCAATAGCATTAAGTCTAAAAAAACAATGTACATAATTAAAAATACTTTATTACTTAAAGATGCTACCATCCGAGTCCTCTTTTTTCTGGTGAAGGGTCTTGCCCTCCTTAAGGGCTACTGATTGGTCAGGGTGATGATTGCTGAAGTTTGGGGTAGCTGTGGCAGCTTCTTAAAATAAGACAACAATCAAGTTTGCTGCACTGATTGACCCTTCCTTTCATTATGCTAATGGTTTCTCAGTAGCATGCAATACTCTTTGACAGCATTTTACCCACAGTAGAACTTCTTTCAAAATTGGATGACTCCTCTCAAACCTTGCCACTCCTTCATCAACTAAGTTTATGTAATATTCTAAATCATTTGTTGTGATTCCAACAATCTTCACGGCATCTTCACCAAAAGTAGATTCCATTCCAATAAACCACTTTCTTTGCTCAGCCATAAGAAACAACTCCTCATTTATTAAAGTTTTATCATGAGTTGGAGCAATTCAATTACATCTTCAGGCTCCACTTCTAATTCTAGTTCTCTTGCTGTTCTCACCACATCTGCAGTTACTTCCTCCACTAAAGTCTTGAATCCATCAAAGTCATCCATGAGGGATGGAATAAACTTCTTCCAAACTCCTGTTAATGTTGATATTTTGACCTCTTCCCATGGGTCACAAATGCTCTTAATGGCATCTAGAATGATGAATCTTTTCCAGAAGGTTTTCAATTTACTTTGCCCACATCCATCAGAGGAGTCATTATCTATGGCAGCTATAGCCTTATGAAATGTATTTATTTATTTTAAAAAATTATTGAAATATAGTTGATGTACAATATTATATTAGTTTCAGATGTTCTACATAATGATTTAACATTTGCATACAATATGAAATGATCATCTGGATAAGCCTAGTAACCACCTGTCCCAGTACAAAGTTATTACAATATTATTGACCATATTCCTTATGCTGTATATTACCTCCCTGTGACTTATTTACTACATAACTAGAGGTTTGTACCTCCTAATCCCCTTCAACTATTTCGCCGCCCCCGACGCTCTTACTTCTGGCAATCACCTGTTTGTTCTCTATATCTACGAGTCTCTTTTCGTTTTGCTTTGTTTTTTTATTTTTTAGATTCTACTTATAAGTGAGGTTGTGCAGTATTTTTCTTTCTCTGTCTGACTTATTTCACTTAACATAATACCCTCTAGATCCATCCATGTTGTAGCAAATGGTACGATCTCATCTTTATGGCTAATACTCTATTGTGTGTGTGTATATATATATATATATATACACACACATACTACATCTTCTTTATCCATTTGTCTATCAATAGATAATTAGCTTGCTTCCATATCTTGGCTATTATAAACAGTGCTGCAATGAACACTGGAATACATATATCTTTTCAAATTAGTCTTTTTGTTTTCTTTGGGTAAATACACAGAAGTGAAATTGCTGGGTTACATGGCAGTTCTATTTTTAATTTTTTGAGGAACCTCCACATTGTTTTCCATAGCGGCTGTACCAATATAAATTCTACCAACAGTGCACAAGGGTTTCCTGTTCTCCATATCCTCACCAACCCTTGTTATTTGTTGTCTTTTTGATGATGGCTCTTCCACAGGTGTGAGGTGATATCTCATGGGGATTTTGATTTGCATTTCCCCGATGATTAGTGATGTTGAGCACATTTTCACGCGTCTGTTGGCCATCTGTATGTCTTCCTTGGAAAAACGTCTATTCAGGTCCTATGCCCATTTTTAATCCTGTTGTTTGTTTTTGATGTTGGGTTGTATGCATTCTTTGTATATTTTGGATATTAACCTCTAATCAGACATTTCATTTGGAAATATCTTCTCCCATTCAGTATGCTGCCTTTTCATTTTATTGATAGTTTCATTCACTGTGCAAAAGATTTTTAGTTTGATGTACTCCCATTCACTTATTTTTAACTTTGTTTCCCTTGCCTGAGGACACGTATCCAAAAAATACTTCTAAGACTATGTCAAAGAGCATACTGCCTACGCTTTCTTCTAAGAGTTTTAAGGTTTCAGGTTTTACATTTAAGTCTTTATTCCATTAAGTTGATTTTTGTATTTGGTGTGATAAAGTAGTCCAGTTTGATTCTTTTGCATGTGGCTGTTCAGTTTTCCCAACACCATTTATTGAAGAGACTGTCTTTTCCCCCAGTATGTATTCTTGCCTTCTTTGTCATAGATTAATTGTCCATATAAATGTGGGTTTGTTTCTGGGTTCTCTATTCTGTTCCACTGATCTATGGATCTGTTTTTGTGCCAGTACCATACTGTTTTGATTACTGTAGCTTTGTAGTAGTCTGAAGTCAAGGAGCATGATACCTCCAGCTTTGTCCTTCTTTCTCAAGATTGTTTTGACTATTCAAAGTCTTTTGTGTTTCCATAGACATTTTAGAACTATTTGTTCTAGTTCTGTGGAAAATGCCCTTGGAATTTTGAAAGGGGTTGCATTAAATCTGTAGATTGCCTTGGATATTATGTGATTTTAACAATATTAATTCTTCCATTTGTTTATGTCATCTTCAGTTTCTCTCATCAATGTCATAGTTTTCTGAGTACAGGTTTTACCTCATTGGTTAGATTTATTTCCTAGGTATTGTATTCTCTTTGATGTAATTATAAATGGGATTGTTTTCTTAATTTCTCTTTCTGAGAGTTTGTTATTAGTGTATAGATATACAACAGATTTCTGTATATTAATTTTGTATCCTGCAACTCTACTGAATTCATTGATGAATTCTAATAGTTTTTTGGTGTTATCTTTAGGATTTTCTCTACATAGTATCATGTCATCTGCAAATAGTGATAGTTTTACTTCCTTCTTTCCAATTTGAATTCCCTTCATTTTTTTTTTCTTGTATGATTACTGTGGTTAGGATTGCCAATACTATGTTGAATAAAAGTGGCAAGAGTGGGCATCCTTGTCTTGTTCCTGATCTTAGAGGAAATGCTTTCAGCTTTCCACTATTGAATATGATGTTGGTTGTAGGTTTGTCATATATGGCCCTTATTATGTTGAGGTATGTTCCCTCTATACACTTTGTTGAGAGTTTTTATCACAAATGAATGTTGAAGTTTGTCAAAGCTTTTTCTGCATCTATTGAATTGATCTTATAATTTTCATTCTTCAATTTGTTAATGTGGTGTATCACACTGATTTGCAGCATTGAACCATTCTTGCATCCCAGAGATAAATCCCACTTGATCATGGTGTATGATCCTTCCAGTGTGTTACTGAATTCGGTTTGCTAACATTTTGTTGAGGACTTTTGCATCTATGTTCATCAGTGATATTGGCGTGTAATTTTCTGTCTTTGTCTGGTTTCAGTATCAGGGTGATGCTGGCCTCATAGAATGAGTTTGGAAGTATTCCTTCCTCTTCAGTTTTTTGGAGTAGTTTGAGAAGGACAGATGTTAACTCTTCTTTAAATGCTTCATAGAATTTCCTGTGAAGCAGTCTAGTCCTGAACTTTTATTTGTTGGGAGTTTTTGATTACTGATTCAATTTCATTACTGGTAATTGGTCTGTTCATATTTTCTATTTCTTCCAGATTCAGTCTTGGGAGATTGTATGTTTCTAAATTTATCCAGCTCTTCTAGGTTGTCCACTTTATTGGTGTGTAACTGTTCATAAGAATCTCTTATGATCCTTTAATTTCTGTGGTGTTGGTTGTAACTTCTCTTTCATTTCTGATTTTATTGATTTGGCCCCTCGTTTTTTCTTGATGAGTCTGGCAAAAAGTTTATCAATTTTATCTTTATCTTTTATCTTTATATTTTTAATATTTATTTATATTTTATATTTATATATTATATATTATATATTATATTTATATATTATATTTATATTATATTTATCTTTATATTATATCTTTTACCTATATATTTTATATTTTATCTTTATCTTTATCAAGTTTATCTTTTCAAAGAACCAGCTCTTAGTTTCATTGATATTAATCTCTATTTATTTTTGCTCTGATCTGTATTATTTCTTCCCTTCTACTAACTTTAGGTTTTGTTTCTTCTTCTTTTTCTAGTTCCTCTAGGTGTAATGTTAGGTTGTTTATTTTGAGATTTTTCTTATTTCCTGATGTAGGCTTGTATCACTATCAGCTTCCCTCTTAGAACTGCTTCTGCTGAATCCCGTTGATTTTGGATCATTGTCTTTCCATTTTTATTGTCTCCACATATTTTTAAATTTCCTCTTTGATTTATTCAGTGACCCATGTTTAGCAGCATATTATTTAACCTCCAAGTGTTTGTACTTTTTGTAGTTTTTTTTTTTCTTGCAGTTGATTTCTAGTCTCAGCATTGTGGTTGGAAAAGATGCTTGATATGATTTCAATATTCTTAAATTTATTGAGACTTGGTATTAACCTTCATAAAAATAAAGAGAGTTAGGGCCTTGCTCTGGAAGAGGCTTTGGCTTATGGAAATGTTATGGCTGGTTTGACCTTCTATCTAGACCTCTCAAATTCTCTCCATATCAGCAATAGGGCTGTTTCACTTTCTTAGCACTCATGTGTTCACTGAAGTAGCACTTTTAATTTCCTTCAAGAACTTCTCCTTTGCATTTACAAGTTGACTAACTATTTAGTGCAAGAGGCTTAACTTTTGGCCTATCTCAGCTTTCGACAAGCCTTCCTCACTAAGTTTAATCATTTCTAGCTTCCAATTTAAAGGGAGAGGTGTGCAACTCTTCCTTTCACTTGAACTCTTAGAGGCTGTTGTAGGGTTATTAATTGGCCTAATTTCAATAATGCTGTGTCTCAGGGGATAGGGAAACCTGAGGAGAGGGAGAGAGTTGGAAGTACCACCAGTTGGTGGAGCAGTCAGGACACACACACATCAATTAAGTCCGCTGTTTTATGTGGGTGAGGTCCATGGTGCCCCAAAACAATTACAATAGTAACATCAAAGATCAGTGACCACAGATCACCATAAGAAATATAACAATAATGAAAAAGCCTGAAACATTACCAAAATGTGACACAGAGACACAAAGTGAGCAAATACTCTTGGAAAAATTGTGCCAACAGACTTGCTCAATGCAGGGTTGTCACAACCTTCAATTTGTAAAAAAAAAAGAAAAAAGAAAACAAACACACACACAGTATCTGCAAAGCTCAATAAAGTGAAGTGCAATAAGACATGGTATACTTGCACATAGCATATCATTCCATTTATATGACACTCTAGGTTAGGTATAACTATAGAAATAAAATTCTGATCAGTGTTTGCCAAGGGTTAGGTAGCCAGGGGAAGGGCTAATTACAAAGTAGCAGCATGAGGGAATTGGGGGGGGTGATAAAACTATTTTTTATCTTGATTGTGCTGTTGGCTGTTGATTATATGACTCTGAATTTGTCAAAACTCACCAAAAAGATTGAATTTTACCAAAGGTAAATTTAAAAAGTGAATAAAATGATACAGTGTTATATGAATGTGTAGAATATTAAATTCTATTATACTACTGCAAGCATATAAAAACTGAGTAAGTCTATAGAAGACTAAAAGGTAGCTTGGAAAAATGAAACACCGATGTGAATAAGAAATAATTCAATGGTCAACTTTTCTCTTGAACTTTTGTTATATTTTGAAATTATCTTGCAATACAGTTAAGTTTCAAAACTTCATTAAAAAGAAAGAATATAAAAAATAAATAATTTTAATTTTTCTAAAAATTTTGACTAAATATTGAGATTTTGTTTATGTTAAAAAAGCAAAATACATGTTTAGTCAGCTTCTTAAATAGATTATTAGTCTAAACATAATCACTGGAACAAAATGCTGTTTCAAATTCTTTAGTAACCCCCCCCCCCAAAACTTTACTAAAGGTGTTTTAAATAGTTTTGCAAAGTAAGAAGGCAGTAAGGCACTTATCTTAGCTTTAAAGAGAAAAATCCCCAAAGAAGGCTGAACATGTTAGAGTTGGAAAAGGTAGTTTAATTCAAATACGTGTTACATTTGAAGTTCTCGCAGGATATCTATGTGGATCTGTTCAGTAATAATTATAACTGTGATAAGTATTATAAAGGAACACAAACAGGTTCATGTAGAATCTCAGATATGAAGAGTTTAACTCTCTCTGAGGCCTAATGAAGGAGGGTACATGTGAATTGAGTCTTAGAAAATGAGGAGTTGGCTGGGTAAAGTAGGTGACAGCATTCCAAGTGGAAGCAACAGTACATGGAAAAGCATGATGGTGTGAGAGATCATGATGTGTTCCACACACTAATATTCAACTGGATATTTAATCCAGAGAGTAGGAGAGAATTCAAGCTTGGAAATACAAACAGAAAAAGTTAAATGATTCATTTATCAACATAAAAAATATCATTCAAAGGAGATTTCACCAATAAGATGGTCTTCCACATGGACCCCTAGTAAAGTATTAAAGCAAAATCTGCATATACTTCGACTTACTATAGCACGTCTTAGAATTTTGATAAAGGAATACAGGGAAGAAAAGGTAGAGTACCTTAAGGTGTCTTGCAACTTCTGGATTAAACAGAGGTGTTTTGATGTAATGAAAAAAGAGTGTTGCAATCCTTTTTCTGAGTCCTTCAAGGTTCTCATGTTTGACTCCTCTCATCATAAGGTCAACCTCCCTGTCAATCAATTCTAGAATTTCCTGAGTCAGTTTACATTCATGTTCCTGTGTAAATGACAACCATATTCAGTATAGAATTTTAAAAATCACTAATTAGTTTTTTAAATTATCACCCAATCAAACTGAAAACTAGATTCCAAAAGTAACAAAACATTGCTGACGTAAGTATAAATTGGTGCTACTAATTTAGAAAAAATTTTGACATTATCTAGTAGAACTTAAGATATGCATAATCTACAACCCAGCAATTCTACTATTAAGTGCTTTAAAAAATGTGCACGGAGTCATCATTCACACCAGCTCAAAATTAGAAACAACTAAATATCCATAAATAAATTGATTACCTAAATAATGATGGCTTATTCATACAGTAGAGTATTATCTGATATATGGACATGAATTAACTAGAGCTATATACAGTAAAAGTTTAAATCTTACAAATTAGTGTTGAGCAAATGAAGCAAGGCACAAAATAATACATACAGTCTCATTCCATTTAAATAAAATCCAAAAATAAACAACACTACACCGTATTATTTAGAGATGTATACAGAGGTGGTAACTATGAAGAAAAATCAAGGAAATGACTACCATGAAAGTCTGTATGGTAATTACTTTTAGAGGACGAGAGGGTGAGTTGCAGATATGAAGAGAAAGGGGGACGTTGGCAATGTCCTGTTTTGGGGCCAGAGGGCAGTAACAAGATTGGTGGTTTTATATTTGCTAAACTATACACGTATATTTTATACATTTTTTTCTGCATGTTTATATAATTCACAATAATCTTTAACAAAGTAATAGAAATGACAGTGATTGAATAAGAAAGCCCAAGTAAGAGTGAAGTGATTAAAGTAGAAGGATTTAGAAGTAATAAAATAGAAGTAAGTTGCTCCGACTGCCCAAGAGGGACTACAAAAACCATAGTTTGAATGAAGGAGTCAGAGGGTAATGTCAGTAACTGTAAAATAATGCTCTTCTCTTCTTTTTAATATGTACTTGGTATGGCTAACACAAGAGTCTGCATCAGTGGTCTTTGACCCTGAGGGCACATTAGAATGACCTGGGGAAGATTTTAAAAGATTTTAACAGTGCCCTCCCACTTCAGAATCTGATTTAACTGCTCTGAAATGGGGCCTAGATATCATTCCTATTCATTTATTCTCATACTCTCTCTCCCTTTCTCTATGTATCTTCTTCTCTCTTTCAAGCTCTCCAGATGATTCTAACATACACCCAGGTTCAAAATTCACTGGTCTATATTAGGAACTGTCATCAAAATAATACTTATTATTTATTGAGGGCTCCCTATTTATAAGCATTGAGACATATAAATTATATATTTAATTTATATTCTATATACATACGTATGTATAAATATATACACACATATATATGTGTATCTTCAAAGCAACTAATTTTACAGATGATGAAACTGATTTTCAGAAATATTAAATAACTAATCTAAGGTTGTACAGCCACAATAAACACAGCCAGAAATCGAGTCATGCTTAAAAGCCTTAATCCTCCATCAAATATTGTTAAATAAATGTATATGTGGATATATTAGGTTAAACATATTAAGACATGCACAACTTATCTTTTATGAGTCCGTCCTTTGCTTTTTTTAATTAACCAGCTAATGGTCCTAATTATGTCAGGTAAGAACATTTCTACTGTACTCTCTACCTGCACTCTCTTTTTGCCAATTTGGTCTTTCTACTGCCCTCTACAGATACCATGCTTATTTCCCACCTCTGGACCTATGGTTTCTCCCTCTCTTCCTATCTCTAGCCTCAAAGGCATAGTCACTTGACAAACATCTCTGAAAAGGCTGTCCAGAAAAAAGATAGTCAATGCGTTATTGAGTCTATGCCTCTGCTTTCAAGATGGAAAGAAACATGAGAGACCTATGGGGACTTACCTTCCAACAAGAACCATTTACTCAACTACTTAAAGTGCCTTAAATCAATAACTGATGAGGAAAAGGAGATAAAAATACTTATACTAATGCTGCTTTAAAATTGCTAAAAATAAAATTTTCATTAAAAAGTGTCAAAATATATAGCCAATAATTGCTGTTTTATTGAACTGAGTTGAGTACTAATCTCATGCTGTATATGTCTACATTCATTGCAAAGTTAAGGATACATTTACATTTAGAATATTCATTGTGTTATATTTACTTTTGTGTCATAACATATAGTTTGAGAACTTGTAGATAAATGTTAATGCATAAACCATATCCTCCCCCAATTATACCCAAACAATATAGTTGTTGACAAAATAAAATTCATATATATAGACATTTATTATCTTTATAATTACTTAATACAAGCCATCTTGTTTATTTTAGTATTCAATTTTTTTATTGATAGTGGTAGTGATACCCAAAAACTAAGAGAAACTAACGTACCTTTACAGTATGCTTGAGTGTTAAGAGCACATCTAGTCTCTCATCTTGAGAGATATTTTTCAGCATAATGCATTTATAGATGTTTTGCAGCTCTCTGGCTCTGATGGTGAATTGTGTATCCATCTCAATTATTTTGCCATCAAATGTCCTCCACAGCTTTGGAGCCGAACACTTAAAAATAATATTATGTTTATAATTATCATTTAATTAAAGGTTCAAAAATAATTTTGTTCCTTCTACTATAAGTTAACCTTATCATCATGTGCTTTATGGAATAAAACTATCACTAAAACTTAAGAAAATTATTTGAAGAATTTGTAGACCATGGGAAAGTAAAACAATTTAGGAAAAAAAATATGAGAGAGCTTTAGTCTGCAGAAGTACAAACACTTCCTCAGGATTCAGAATTTGCTACTAATTTGTACTAACTAGTATGATGGTTAGCTTGATGGATTTATGAAATAACCCCTAGGGGAAAAAGCATGCTATTTAGAATGCTAAAAAAATTATCTACTTGGTTCCATTATACTGAGTTGTATGAATGTGTCTTGATCATGCCTTGCCAATTGAGAACAACCCTTGTGGAACAATGATTACAATCCTCAAAGCGTTAGACCTACAGATATAGCAATATGGGACTCAGTTACAGTTCTGTTTCCTATAAAAATATATCTATAACAAGTTCACAGTTCTTCACAAAGCAGATGTCCATAGGAAAACAGCTGTATTTAGCTATTTTAGCAGTGCTGTGGCCCCTGCCTCCCTGACAATGGCTAAGATTCTCACCTCCTATTTCCAAATCTGGCTTGGTGCCTCCCAACATAGCCCGTCTCCTGAACTGAGGGTCAAAGATGGAGCTAACTTGCCCTGAAGCTCATGTGAGGAGTCCCAGGCTAAGAATTCAGAGATAGGAAATGGAGTGAGTCCTCCACTGACTCAGGACGACAACAAAATATTTAAAGACTATGTTTGCCAGTGCTTTTGTTCCCTCCTACTCAAACTATTGAGACTTTAAGAGAAGATTCATTGACCTAGAAAGAGCACAGTGAAAATTCACTGACTCTTCTACTTTAAGGTATAAAGCTGCTCAGTTTCTTTCCTGATTATAATCTATCAAAAAGGAGGCTATATTGATCACGATTTCTAACTGTCCAAATGCTGCATTTTTGTAGACTGATTGGTAATTGCTTTGGAGACCTGTAGTCCAATTTATGCCATACTTGCAAGCATTTAAATCTTAGATTTGATATAATTTAAAGTTTAAATAGAAGTCCATGTATCACAATAAATCATCAGGAATGTAGAATAGCCAAATAGAGAAACGATTTAAGGCTGTATTTAGTATGACAGTAGTATGAATTTTTAGTTACAGCCTCAATTTACCTTTAATTTTTTTACATTTCATATTAGCTAAATTACATTGAAAACTACAAAGCTACCATTTAACAACTATATTTGATATGTTTTCAAAGTAATGGCATCATTTTCTGATCAAAGGTAAAATGAATGTTGTGCAGAGCTAGGAATCTTCATCAGAAACTTTAGATACTCAGTTCTAGTTTTAATCTAGCAAATGAGAAGCTGCAGCCCTATGATTAATTTCTATTTTTAAGGCATAAATCTAATATTAAATAATATAGAGTTAATTAGCAGATTGATAAAATTAATAAAATTTATTAAGGATTACAAAAGGGAAATACCTCAATAAGAAAATATTTTATGCTTTAATTATTATCACTTAGAAATTTTAAAAATATATTGTTTTAAATGGATACAGCCTTGTTTGGGGTAGGCCTCAGAGTGTTACTGAAATCTAATGTTTGGTGCAAAGCTCTTTTTAAAACCTTTAAGGAATAAGCAATCTTAGGCTAAGTTTCATAAAGCAATATTCTAAAGTCTAAAGCCTTAATCTTTGCACACAGTTTTCCTCAGGGTGGCTCTATTAAATGTAATTTCCCTTCTTCCAGTAATGTGAACAATACCTTGAGCTCTTCAGGCTGATAAGTTATTTCATTTGTAATAATCCAAGTACAATAATAGCCTTTTAATGAAATGCTTAGTTCATCTACTTAATTGTGGTTTTTTTCAGCTGTTGTATTGATTTAACTCTACCTTCCCTCCAAGTTTTTAGCCCCATCTAAGATACTGTGATATAGTAATACCTTGGATTTTTTCCAAATATATTTAACATCCAAATCGTTTCTACCCTTAAATTTTTAACTTAAATCCTAACTTTTCTATAGAGATTCCTAACTACTATGGTTTGAAACCACTGAAATCACTATTATCTGTCCTATTGTATATGTGAAAACACACACACACACACACACACACACAGAGTATGCAGTGGGGCAATGCAATTTAGATCCAAATTGTTCTATAATTATAACTCTATTTCTCCTTACAGATTATAAGAAATAAATTTCTTATGTAGTTTTATATATTTCACAGGGCCTACAGTATTCTTTTATCCATTCAATAAGTATTTATTGTGTTTACTATAAATTGGTCAGTGTACTAGGTAGCAAGTAGATAAATTCTAATTTCATGAACTCTTAAATCTAAGAGCATAGAAAGATTAATGAATAATTAAAATAAAAGTTGATTATGCTTGATAATGCAGGTAAACAGGTAACTACAGTTTGATATGAAGCACTTAACTGGTGAAAAGAAAATAATATCTAAGATAAAACCTGAAGAATAACTAGGAGTTAGCCAGATTAAAGGGAACTGAGTGACACAATCAAAGATGCCTAGATTTGAAGTTTGAGTTCCCTAGTGTAAGCACTGAAATGACATTAAAAATATCTGTTTGGCAAAGTTGTTTTTATATTTGGATTTATTTCTGCCAACACTGATAACCTGGTCTTCAAGTCTAAGCTTCTTTGATTGCAGGCCTTAAGGTATTTTTTTTATTCTGATGCAGAAAAATGTCAACTTTGCTTATTTCTCTTTCTATGTCTTTTTTTCTTTGAATGCTTTGGCTGCAATAAGAGATGTACAACAATCATGTCCTTAAATTGCTTCAGAAAACAGGAGCATAATAAATTTCACTTAGCTGCCAACAAATGAAACAGCATAGACTCTGGAGGAGAGGAACAGAAGAACAGCAGGAAGACACATTTTGAGGAAGGGAAGGTGGAGAGATAACAAAAACCTTGAGAGCAGCAAGCTTCCACAAAAGAGAAGAAATGGCTGCACTGTGAGAGACGGTCTTTTCTTTCTCCTAAATTAATACTCTAGACCCTCAGGGGACAAATTAAGAATAATACTAATGCCCCAGAGCTACTGGGTAGTGATCAGCTTTTCTTTTACACAGCGAAGTGGTTTTGTCCGTCCATAGAGGACACCCCTGTGTACTGCGGTGCTCAGAGAGAGGCAAGAGCTGGTTGCATTTTTCTATCCCATTACCTGTTGGCCACCTGAGTAAGGAGAAAAAAAACTAAATGACACAGCTAAAGTAGACTGCAGTTTTTTAGCCTGTGATTGTGAGAAGTGGTGTGTAAATCAAAGAGAATCCAAGAAATAAATGGCCTTGACTCTAGGGAAAACCTCTTTAAGAAATTCAAATTGTCTCTTTACACAGTTTGGGTAAGCAGTACCCAAGATATATTAGAGACTGGCTGATGATTTTTCATTCAAACTTCTTGACCTGAATTTCTTCACCTCTCTTAATTTATGAGTTTTTAACATTTGACAACCTGTGGATGTCAATGTTTGATGTGATAAAACTACAAATTATTTAACTAATGCTTCAAAAATCTTTAAACTTTTTATGGAGAATGAAGGCTTAGTATAGAATCCCCAATAACTGATTAGTTCAGTGCTTTTATTGGACTAATTTAAAATAGTAATCATTCATTACTCAGAGAAATTCTGTGTCCAGGATAAGAAGATAAAAAATAAAATATTAGCTCAATACACTACGTAATACTTAGACACACTGAAGTTAAACTAAAACCAAACCATAAAATTCTATTTTCCAGAGTTATTTCCAAATTATGGGAAAGTAAATATTCTCTTTACATATCTATATGTTATGGTGCTAAATGTGGATCTTAAAATCTGCATCATGGCCCTGGTTGTTAGCGTTAACATTTGAAAGAACTTTGACCTGATCTAGCCTCAGGGATTACTTATAAGCTGTTTTTTCTTAGCAATCAAAAAAACTGTAGAATAAGTTACTTCAAGTTTCGTGAAATCAACACTGACTCCTCCTGAATATTTACTGGAGACAATGCTAGGCATGGGTAGGGCGGGATAGGCATAAAATGGAATAGAACTGGTATAAGTATTTACAACAAAAGACTATAAAATCTACCTTAATTGTTTTCTATGATGTTTATTATGGCATCATATATAAAAAGGTGATTTAAATGACTTTGTATTAGAATAACAAAGATTTCGCAATTTACTATAACAAGTTAAAAGCAGGTCAAAAGTCACCGTTGGTCAGTATTTTTAAAGAATGGACTAATTAGGCTACGTAATGGACTGGGGATTGACCTCAAGTGCAGTTGTTCCATTCCGTGGTTGTGTTTGTCTTGCCCTGTATAACACTTTGGTCAAAACTGAGGTAAAATTCTCTTGTATCAGCTAAAATGTCCATTTCCTCTAAGTCTTAGCCTGGGGATTGGTGAGATTAACTGGTTTATCAGCTGGGGTGACCACAGGTTCAGAATCCCAATTCTAAAACCTATGACCCACTGCCTTCTAACTGTCCTCCCTCTACTCTCTCTCCTGGCAACACTCGAAAACCTCCATTTCCTGGGATAGAGCAATTCTTCCCATACTCAGGATCCTTTAGGGTCTCAGATTCTACCCCAAAACTTATCAAAGTATTTACCAAAAAAGAAAAAAAAAAAAACTTCCTTCCTCACAGGAATTCTCATGAACAAAATCTCCCCATCTCTTCTTTTTTGGTGAAATTTAAAGAACTTCTTAGAAAGTTATACTTCATGACAGAGAGTAATCGTCATCAACTGGCTCCAGAGGCGCTTTTATATGTTGGAACTTGATCTAACTTTGGACTCTCTATAATTCAAAACATGTTTAGGGACAATGCTAGACATGAAGCTGGAGGTTGGGGGGTGGGGTGAGGGGTGTGCAGGCATAATGAAGAATAGACATTGTATAAGTATTTACAACAAGAATTTAAAATTGCTTATAGGAAACAAAGCAGCAGATGAAGCACAAGCAGGAAATCCTGTACAAGATTCAGTCTTAAATAAGGAAGGTAAGTACCACCCATCTTCCCTGTCCATTGGCCCCTGAGAGGCCTCCAGCTCTTTCTTGTGCCCTGGGTCCATGCTGTCCTCTTAAGGTTAACAATCAGACACATAAGGAACATAGTGCCCAGTGATGAAGCTGGATTCAACATAGAGCAACTTGCTAAAGGAATAAGTTTAGTTCAAAATATGACTCTGGAGAAGTATGAATATTATGGTTTCCATACAGTAGAACTCAGCTATTCTAGAATGAAGATATTCAAGAATTTGAAATGATAGTATCTACATTGCATATTTTCTCATAGTACCTGAAAAATAAAATTACAAATCATTGGGGCTTCCCTAGTGGGGCAGTGGTTAAGAATCTGCCTGCCAATGCAGGGGATACGGGTTCGAGCCCTGGTCCGGGAAGATCTCACATGCCGTGGAGCAGCTAAGCCCGTGTGCCACAACTGCTGAGCCTGTGCTCTAGAGGCCACGAGCCACAACTACTGGAGCCCGCACGTCACACTACTGAAGCCTGTGCTCCGCAACAAGAGAAGCCACTGCAATGAGAAGCCCGCGCACTGCAACGGAGAGTAGCCCCAGCTCGCCGCCCACGCGCAGCAACAAAGACCCAATGCAACCAAAAATAAATAAATAAAATAAATTAATTTTAAAAATTACAAACCATTATTTCTTTCCCTTATTTTTCCTCCCTACCTTCCTCCACAAGCACTTATTGATACTCTGTGATGAGCACTGAGCTAGGATATGAGGCTATGGAGATAAAAGATGGCTCTTGCCTTAAGAAACTCAGAATCTAGGAAGGATTCAGACATGTAAACAGATATAATAAAAATTGACCACTATGCACTAAGACAAAAATGAAACAGTCTTATGAAGGTATATAGTACAGGCTAAAGTAGGAGGATCAGTGATCCTTCCTGGAAGAAGGGACATCTGAGCTTGTTTTGAAGGGTGACTACTTGGTTACTGAAGAAGGAAGAAAAGAATGTTCCATGTAGAGGCCACAGCAGATGCAAAAGCATTGAGAGCATGAGGTCTTTCTGTGAACGTGCAAGAAATTGAGCGTAACTGAAACAGTATGGCTGTAGTGTGCGAGCAGAGATGATAAACAACTGTGGGATGGGTCAGGTGTGCCAAGAATCGACTATAAAAGTCCTTGTTCCCTGAGGGCAACAAGGAGGGCCAGGGGCAGAGTTGTGTTGAATGAGGTCCCTATGGCAACAATACGGATGATGGAAGAGGGAATTAAGAAGTGAGACTGGAGGTCGAAAGCCTCATTTGGGGACATAAAGTAATCCAGATGGGAAGGAAATCCAGATCCAATTAAATCAGTGTCAAGCTTACACACACAAGGCAAGACCTGTCTCATGACAGCCTCTCAGAGGATAGGGAAGCAGGAGAGGGGAGCTGTTCCATAACATCTCAGAAGCTTCCCATCCTCTCCAGTGCCAGCAGGATCACAAGGCATTCCACCAAGACTCAGATTAGCTGTGGTCCAAGTCTTTGTTCACGTGGCGTATTTGGATACACGCAAGGTCATCAAGGTGCATGGCAGAGCCACTTCCCTGTAGGCAGTGGTAGTGAGTTTGGAAAGAAAGAAGTAAAGAACTGAGGAGATTATTAAAGTAATAGAACAGACAGTTTGGTGGCTAAGTGGGACGTCAAGAATAATGCCCAGGTTTCTGTCTGAAGCAACTTAAGTAGATGATGAAACATTCACAGAAGATAAATTATGTGAGTGTTACAGAAGAGGATCAGTTTGGAGGTGAGGGGTCAAGGAAAGGTAAGATGATATGACTCAGGGGTTGACATGTCAACTTGAGGTGTACTCTGGGGACATCCAAAGAGCAATGATAGCAGGCAATTCAGGATGTGATTTGGAAGCTCCTAGGAGAGGTCTGGCCTGGAACTGTAAGGAGTTCCAGGATGCAGGCAGTAGTTAAAACCACAAGAAAAACTGAGATCAAACAGGAGAGCGTATAAGTAAGGTGAGTGGGGGGCATTTATAGTATCAAAAATACGGTTTTTAAGAACAAATGTTCTCAATAACAAGAATCATACAACCAGAATCACTACAGGAGAATACCTTGAAGAACTCCATCCCTTTTCTTCTTGTGGCTGGATTGGCTTTTAATTGTTTGGAAAGATCA
Source organism: Mesoplodon densirostris (assembly GCF_025265405.1). NCBI lineage: Eukaryota > Metazoa > Chordata > Mammalia > Artiodactyla > Ziphiidae > Mesoplodon > Mesoplodon densirostris. The sequence goes on from NC_082669.1 coordinate 86,493,495, forward strand.
AGTTTATAAAAGGAAATTGGTCACTATGGAAACAGGCTATTCAATATCAAGCAGGCAGTTTCACCACAAAAGGGTAATTACTTTAGTTTTTCCCTTAATTGTATGTTTTCATGGTTTTCAATAATCATATATCCTTTTGGTCAGAAATTTCTAGTCACTTAATGACCTGGTGAGCAAAAGCAGAAACACTAGTCTATAGCTATTTCCCCCAGGTTGCTTACTATGGGGCGCTGCAGAGCCAGACATTTTGTGACTTCAATACTCTACACTTTATCAGGGTGTGCAATTCATCTAATTTCTATAGCCAGCCTAAGTCTAAATGAACAGAGTCACAAAGGTGGTGTCTCCATATTTTCCTTCATAGCTCTTTTCTTAAGAACACGTTAATTTCATGTGACTTGTCAATCGTTATTCTAGCTGCAGTGAAAATCTAAAGCTGTATAAGAAGAAAGAAAAATATATACAAAATGTAAATAAATATGTCACCAAAATACTAAACAAAATTCAGGATATATTCATATTTAAATAATTGTTACTTCAATTACCTTATCCAGAAAAGCTTGTATCGATGCTTCCTGGTTAGCCGTATAAGCGATGTATCTATGTCTCCCAATGGAAGCAATCATCTGGGTCTCTTTTTCCAGGAGTTCACACAAAGCAGCTTTCCTTTCAGCTCCAGTAAAAGACTGGTTAATGCGTGCAAGTTCTTTTTGCCTCCAGACTAGAGGAATAACATAAAAGACTCCTGAGTTTTTAAAATCCCACATCTTTCCAGAGCATTTTCCAGACAAGTGTATTTTATTTTTATAACAATTTAAATAAAATTATACATGAATAGAATCACTCATATTATATACCTGATATATGAAAAAAATAGGATGAAATGAAAGCTGAGAGACGTAAAGCAATAAAAGTAGAGTCAAACTAACAGAAGCTGTAAGACATCAGTACAGATCATGTCAAATTACGCCTCCAAGTAAGCATGCACACCCCCCAGTATTGGAACAAATATGTCTTGGATTTGTGGCAGCCATGAACGTGTCCTGCTCAGATCTCCCTCCAAGAGAGTACCTGTAGCTAGGAGTACAGTGTCTGACAGTACCAGCTACAGCACTTCGGATCTGCCGCCATATTGGAGCAGAGGCCACACTTTTCCCACACTTACTCCCAGTCAGTGAGTAAGAACCATGGGAGAATCAGGGCCTGGCCATGTCTGCCCAATAGTGGTCTCTTCTGTGGTCAATCAGAGCTGACCGTCAGGCCGGCTCAGACTTCCTCAGAACTCTACCTGTTTGAAGATCTCCATCCCTCGTCCTCATTCCTTCCCTCTCTCAGCTTTCACAGGTGTCAACCTACATCTCAATCTGAAGACTTTCATTGCCTTTCCCTGCTCTCTCTTCCCTTTATCTTTCACTTCAAACTCCATCTTGGTGTCTGCTTCCCCCAGTACCCAAATTGACAGTTTTATGTAGAAATATTGACTTCAATTGTTTTCTTCATTATTAGCACTTTTAGAATGATTTTCCATTTCTTTACAAAACCCTAATTATATCAGCAAATGTTATAAAGTAATGACATTTACACTTTACTCAAACCAATGAATTAAGTTAGAATAATATTTACAATATTTTAAAGCGTTGGTTGCTATCAACAAAGACTGTGTTGCACATTACTATATATAAAACAGATAATAAACAAGGACCTACAGTATAGCACAGGGAACTCTACTCAGTACTCTGTAATAACCTATATATGGGAAAAGAATCTGAAAAAGAATAGATATATGTATATGTATAACTAAGTCACTTTGCTGTACACCTGAAACTAATACAACATTGTAAATCAACTATACTCCAATATAAAATAAAAATTAAAAATAGAATGTGTTGCATGAAATACATCCTAAAACGAAACCATAAAATGCCAAAGAATAGTATTTTTATAAACTTACTTTACATCATATTCTCAAAATTAACCTCAGAAAATACAGAGTACTAGATCCTACCCCAAACTTAAATAAATCAAAATGTCTGGGCTCAGAATTTTTTATTTTAACAAGTGTTCCATTCAATTCTTTTTTTTTTTTTTTTTTTTTTTTCTTTTTGCGGTATGCGGGCCTCTCACTGTTGTGGCCTCTCCTGTTGCGGAGCACAGGCTCCGGATGCGCAGGCCCAGCGGCCATGGCTCACGGGCCCAGCCGCTCCGCGGCATATGGGATCCTCCCAGACCGGGGCACGAACCCGTATCCCCTGCATCGGCAGGCGGACTCTCAACCACTGCGCCACCAGGGAGGCCCCATTCAATTCTTATACACGTTAAATTTGGGGAAGAAAACTCTTTTTTATCCCATATTTCAAAAATGTCAAACTTATTTATATTAAAGGAAAAACAGTGTTGGAAAGAACCTTAGAAATTAAACAGTTCAACATCCCTCCCCATCTAAGACAGCATCCTCCTCCCAGAAGTTTGGACAGGTTTAATTTGCTCACCCTGGTCCTGGTCCTAGCCTGTGAGGCTAAACAGTCAGTCTATTCTTTGCACCACATGGCATCGAAGACAGCTGTCACAGTCCACTTAGGTTTTCTCTTTTCCAGACAAAAACACTTCCCTTTCTTAAATTGCATATTATTTGACATAATTTCATGTCCTATCCAGGCCTAGTTCCTCTTTAATATATGGCATACCAAATTTCTGACAAGATGGAGGTTTATATACAGGCTGTTAACTCCAACTCCTCTCTCCTAAGTTCTTCTAGAAATGATACAGAAAACATGAAATGGGGTCCTAGGAGAGGGAGAGACCGGAAGCACTACTGGAAATCAGAGAGAGGTGTGATCCATGTGGTAGAAATCTTAGGGCAATTTCCGTAAGACACAGTGCAGATTCGACTGGAAGACACTCAAGGAGGCACAAATGTCGTCCCCCAAACTGCTGTTGTCTCATCTCAGGAAGTGGACCCTCTAGTAGAAGGTAGTAAACCTTAACTCAGGACTCAGAACTAGAGAAAAGGGTAGGCTATGAATCCATTTGATAGTTTACCTGTTTTAAGAACGTCTTTGAAAAACTTTAAGAAGGAATAAAAAAGAATGCTTACATTTCAAATCATTGCAGAAGAGTAACAATCATAAATGTTTGTGCAGAAAAAGACAAAAAAATTAGAAATAAAAAGCAAAAAGCAAGATGAGAGAAGCAAAATCAGGCATAATCGTTATATTGAAAAATATAAAATGGTTCGATTTTTTTGACTGAAAATAAAATATTATGGGTTTTTTTTGTTTGTTTGTTTTGTTTTTTTTTTTCTTTTTGCGGTATGCGGGCCTCTCACTGTTGTGGCCTCTCCCGTTGCGGAGCACAGGCTCCGGATGCGCAGGCCCAGCGGCCATGGCTCACGGGCCCAGCCGCTCCGCGGCATATGGGATCCTCCCAGACCGGGGCACGAACCCGTATCCCCTGCATCGGCAGGCGGACTCTCAACCACTGCGCCACCAGGGAGGCCCTATATTATGGTTTTTTAAAAATTCAATGACATGATGTTTTTGGAAGGCACAAAGTGATGCCAAAGACTAAGGTTAAACATAAAAGGATGGTAAATATGAACAACAAAAAAGACAGATACGGCAATATTAATATATTGAAAATTGGGGGGAAAACACTCAAAATTCATCCCTTGGGATAGAAGATAATTTTATGATGAAAGGTATGACTCTCACGAATATTTATACTGAAAATCACATCCCATCAAGCTATAAAAAGCAAAACTTCTATCAGTTATAAACACTACTGTGGTGAGTATACTTTATACTATATAAACATAAATAAAATACAAATGAGTTAATCTATGACAGTCAAGTAAAGAAGAATTAAAAACAAAAAAAATCTGACACAGTATGATTAACATATTTAAATTAATTAATATACATCAAGCTCTGAACACCAAAGTCTGAAAATATATCTTATTTCCAAAGTTTTATGAAGCATTTATATACATTTATATAAATTCTAGGAGTAGGAATGGAAGAAAACATAAATCCCCCAAATCAGAAATGTCGAAAACTGCATTTTTTGACACAGTACAATTCAACTACAATTAATAACAAAAGTTTAAAAAAGAAATATATTCCCATCTGCTTGGAAATGTAAGGAATACTATCAAAAATAACATTTTAATCAAATAAGAAGTAAAAGGTATGAGTGTCAAAAATTAAGGAAAGAAAAAAAAGCACTACATATCAAAATACATAGGATGAAACAAAAATTGCAGTAAGGTCAATTTGGCGGAATTTTACATAAGTAAGCCTCAAATTTAAATCAGGCCCCTGAAAAGTGTGTATTGGGGCAGGGAGCCGGGCAGAGTTATAAAAAGCTGTAATGTATGTGACAGTTAATCACAAGCCTTCTCTGGAAGGTCATGTCTTCTGGGCACACCTCCCATTCTCCATGATTATTGAAAGATAACAGTATGGCTTTAATCCCCTGGGACATACATTTGGACTGTGAACCTGAACTCATTTGAGCCATATTTGTTTTCTGTTCTTCACAGAACATGGAAGCAAAACAAAAGTAGAAACAGTGACCTACTGTTCTTTATTCTGAACAAACATTCCAAAAAGTCATTCTAGTCTTTGACATTCATCACAGTTCTTTTCAATGTGAACTTATTAGGTGCTTTACTACTGGAAAGCCATATTTACTTAATTAGCCATGTAATTCTTTCCTTTTATGTAGAGATGATTTATTACTTTATTGTCAGAATGATGAAGCTTCAGAGTCTCATGAACTACACTCTGGCCATAGAATCAAGCTTATTTTTTATCTGAACTTCAAAAAACCTAGTTCCCTGATCTGGTTATTATATTAATACTTGTCAAAATCCTATCACTTCTTTGCCAATTCAAAATACCCAACTGCAATTTTTGAGCAATTATTATCTGAAAGAACTCTATAAAGTTTGATGGTACATACAAAAGTGAGAAAGACATAATGCCTTCTTGAAGGAGCGAACGTGTCTCTGCCTCTCCCTAGTTGGATAGACTGTAAAATCCTTCCACTGGGACAGAATTTTTGCTTGTCATTACATTTATCTTTACTCAAAAGCGTGACATTTTTCACCATTAGTTTTAAAGACTTCCTTTGGGTAAATCAACTCTTGACATAAGATTACTTCCTCTTATCTTCTATCAGATATGATTCAATCAAGTAAAATGTACTCTTCTGTTGTTATATTTCAGGCATGATTACTCTCTCATCATGTTGCAGGGATATTTCAGAATATATTAATTTATATATAATTTATATAATTAGAAATTATATTTTCCTTCTTCTATTAAAATTTCAAGTTTACTTTAATACTAGTCCCTGCATCGAAAGGTAAATATCTGAAGTCATAAGTGTTGTTTCTGGCCCTCCTCTATTATAACCACTGCCTTTCATGATATCTAGTTTTATAATTTTATCATATTATTTCTTCCTCCTCTCAAATTTCAATTTGAAATCATCCTGATCAGGTCAAGGACTTGTCACTTGTGTTCTTTATAAGAATCCCATTCTGTTTCTTACCAGGAATACATTATTCAGATACTGTACAGTTTGGTCTATTCGAAAAGAGGATTTGTAAATTTAAAAGCTAAATTATGTTCAGCAAAAGGGTTGTAAATTTAAGTGCTAAATTATGTTATGAAAGTCCAGAAAATCCACGATTGATGAGCTTATCATTTAAGAGTAGTTTTACCAACCAAAAAGCTTTAAAAATTTGACAATATCCATATACTAAAAGGCAGTATATGAATAAAGAGGAAGATTGCTTGCTTGTGGAAATAATAACTGAGAATATTTACCTCATGGGATTATATGGATGTCTCCAGAAAGCAAATAAAAACTGAATGATATTAGTAAGCATATTTTACTTCCCAGTTTTACATTAGAAACCTTTGGGACCAGTAATAAATTTAGCCCAGTAGGATATTTAAGCTATTCTGCCAACCTCAAAAAGCAATATACTGACCTGCTAGATTAATCCTTAAGTCCTGGGTGAATCTGGAGCTATACGTATGTGTATTCAAATACATTTATATCCATATATATTCAGATTTTGTATTTTGCTTAAATTATTAGTATGACTTTTAAAAAGGAAACAACCCAATGAAGCTAATTAGAAATATGAAAATAATGGACCTTAATTCCAATAAAATTCTCCATTAGATGAACAAACTCCCTGTAAATCTACAGTAAAGGATAGAACATGGCATCAGAAAAATACCATGACCCACTACTAATAAGGAATAGAAAAACACAGGAACCAGGAACAGCTATATAAAACTGATTTTATAACTGACTTGACAGTTTCCAGAACTATACAGAGAAGACACTGAAGAAAAATGAGAGATTCTTCCTGCTTTCATAAAATATATGCTCCCTGGGAATGATAATAAAAGCAAACAAAAAAAATTGGAATCCTGCATTAGTTTGCTAGGGCTGTCACTGCAAAGTACCACAGACTGGGAGGCTTAAATAACAGAAATTTATTTCCTCACAGTTCTGAAGAATGGAAGTTCAAGATCAAGGTGATGGCAGGATTAGTTTCTCCTGAGGGCCTCTCTCCTGGGCTTGTAAAGGGCCACCTTCCTCCACTGTCTTCACATGACCTTCTCTCTGTGCATGTCTGTGTCCTAATCTCCTCTTCTTATAAAGATACCAGTCATACTGGACTAGGGTCCCATATGAGCTCACTTTTTCTTCATTAGTTCTTTAAAGGTCCTATCTCCAAATACAGTCACATTCTGAGGTACTGGACATTAGAACTTCAACATCTGAATTTGGAGGGAACATAATTCAGCCCATAACAGATGTCAATAACCTCCAATACTTTTAAAGAAAAAGATATGAAAGCAACCGGTTCCTTTCAAAGAATACATTTATCTTATAACCTTAACTTACATTCTTGAACAAATTACCTAATTTCCAGTGTCTGAAGTTCAACTATAAAATGAAAGGATAGTACTAAAATATAAAGTCCATACACATTCTAAAATTTCTGAGATCTAATAAACTTGCTATTTCCAAACAAGAAACAGCAGAACATACAATATTTTGTCTGTCACTGGCAGTTTATACGCATCTGCTTTTTAAAATTCTTATCACAGACTGGAAGCCTGAATGGAAAAAAACCAAGAAGGATTCAGACTGAAAGCCCAGGGCCAGATCTGTCAAAGGACTGGGGCCAGGGAGTCTCCAGAAGCTAGAAGTCAAGGGACCTTGAGATCAAGAGGTAATAATTAGAGAAGAGTCAGAAAACACCATTTCCACCAGTTAAAACAAGACAAAGGGTAGAAGATTCAATTCAACAAACATTTATTAGACATAATGAACAAGGTCCTATCTGGTGCCCTAGGTACAGACATGGACAGTTAAGAGAATGGTATGCACAGAGAATAATGGGGCAAGGAAAAGAGGCTCTGAGCCTAATCCATGTTGATAAGAGAGGTTTCCTAAAGATAATGACTCCAATACCGAGTCTGAGATAAGAGTGACCAGTCAGATCAATGAAAGAAGTTGCCCTCAACATATTGCTATAAGAAAAAAAAAAAAAAGACATAAAAATCAAACACTGTTGCCTGGAGATAGTCTTGTCTTTGATACAGCATATTATCTTATATAATTAAATTCATTTTCCTAAATTGATATCATTTTGCTTTTATTACTAAGGAACAGGTTACCTGGAGGAAAAGTTAAACTTTGTTATTAGGAGTTGTAATTCAAACTATGCAATTGTCACTATGAGCCACAAGAGGGCAACAGTTTCAAACACTGGAGTAAAGAATATGGAATGAAAACTATAGTAAATAGAACAGCTATGTAAATTACTGAGCCTGTGAACCAGAATTTTAACTACAACAAAACAGAACTTTAAATTATTCTTAGAGTTCTAATTTAGAATTTTAGGCCTGGAAGAAAACTAAGAGATGTCTCTTTTATGTAAGAAATTTCATTTTCATTTTCTTCCATTTATCAAAGAGACAGATGTATTACTATTGCTTGTTAGACCTAGTGTTTAATTGTATCATCTTCAGTAAATAGCATATTATCATATAGCTATTTAAATAGACCTGATATCTGACACCTAAAATTGTATTCAATTAGAGAGGAAAGGATGACCTGAGTAACAGAGCACATAGTAACGTCCACAAATAAATAGTATATAAAGAAACAACATTATAGTAAGAAAATTTACTTAAAGTTAATATTATGAATAATCATAGAGAAGTCAAAGACTATTATTTCTTTGGATAAAAAGACCGTATTCAACTAAAAAAAAAAACTGAGGCTACTTTTACTTTTTTTAATTCTTCTATGTCATCACAAGAGCCCAACTTCACTTTCCGGTATCTAAGGTAACAAATAACCCTTCTGTTCTGGCTACTTCCACTTTAGAGGTACCCTTGGGAAAGCAGAAGCTAGAGACAGTTGCATGGCTACATCCTTGGGTTTCCCTTCATTCATTCACTTATTCATTCTACCAGTATTTGTTGGGCAAGTAAGCTAAACACAGAAAAAGAGATCATCCAAAAAATAAATGAGTCATTCACTTACGGAGCTTACAGTCCAGTAGTGAAATTAATGTTAAAAAAAAAAACGTATTATGGTGTTATAAATGAAAAGTTGGTGTGCAGTGAGAACAATAAGATGATAATAGGAGGTCCAAGTTGCACTGTCAGTCACAAAAGCCTTTGAGTAGGTGATATTTAAGCTGAGATTAGAAGGTGGGTATTGGGGAAAAGCTTCAAGAAGAACAGTGTGTATACTGCCCAAAGTAGGCAGTGACTGGCTTGTTCAAGTAACGGAAGTTTTTAACTGTGTCAATGACTAGCACACATCCTATGGAAGAAATAAGCCATAAAACCAAATGTGTCGAGAATATATATACAAATATATATATATTTATAATCATTAGTAGAGGGGAATAAAAAGGTATCTCCTGTAAAGAGCAGAATCAGAGACAGAATGCTGGACTGAGGGGTTCAAGACAGTTCAACTCTGAGTTCACAAACTCCCAAGACCATCAGAGAAACAGACTGGACAATACTTTCTCTTTTTATCTCATAGGGATGAGGAGCAAATGAGATAACATACTAAAACTGAATAATTCACAGAGCCGTAGTCACATTTTATTCATCCATTGTTAATATAAAAGCATTTCCAATTTCACTCCAGCCTTAATTCCTGTCCCAAATGTAAGACATTATTCATCTTTTAAAATTCTCTAGTCCAGATACCCCAGACATCTTCCTCAAATAATAAGGTCCCCCTTTTGTCTTTAGTAAACCTGTTTTAGGGCCTCCCTGGTGGCGCAAGTGGTTGAGAGTCCGCCTGCCGATGCAGGGGATACGGGTTCGTGCCCCGGTCTGGGAGGATCCCATATGCCGCGGAGCGGCTGGGCCCGTGAGCCATGGCCGCTGAGCCTGCGCGTCCGGAGCCTGTGCTCCGCAACGGGGGAGGCCACAACAGTGAGAGGCCCGCATACCGCAAAAAAAAAAAAAAAAAAAAAAAAAACCTGTTTTTCTTACTAATGAAAAATTATAAAATTAATATTTTATGCAAAGCCTATTTCAAACTTACGTTCTAGTGCATTGTAAAGAAGTTCAAAATCTTCTTTTGTTCGAGGATTATGCCTCCGGTAATAATCCAATTTCATCCACTCTTCTTTTTCTCTTGTCTTCCTCAGTTCTTCCTGTGCTTCCCACTGCAACCTTAACATTTTCTGTCTTTTTAAATTGTCTACCACAACTTTAGCATGCCATCGTCTGTAGTAAGTCTGTATCACAATTACCTATACTTAAAGGAAATAAAATATGGTCAACCTTATTACACAATGAAAGGCAACAATGACTATTTCTATTCCAATTCAATAAGTACTAAAAAATACTGAGAGTCTAGTTTCAGCTCTATGCCATGTATTCTCACATACATTATAACAGAAAGGTCACAGATAATGCACATCAGCTATCTGACTTTGAAATCTAGTAGCAAGTATACCTTCACGGAAGGCAGTTAGTATGAAGTTAAGGGCACAGGGTCTGGAGTACAGCTTAGTTTAAATCTTCCCTCTGCTACTCACTAGTTAGTTACTTTGGGTAAGTTACTTGCCATCTCTGTGCTTTAGTACCCTCAGGTGCAAAATAGTGATAATAATACTATGCATACAAAGTGCTTACCTCAAGCCTGGTACACCACAAGTCCTCAATAAATACTATTATTGTTATGAATACTATGTATTGTTATCTACTTTTTCTTAATTGTCATTAGCATAGGCTCATATCTTTAAAAAAATGGTATTTACTAACCACACAGCGGGTAGGTTATGTGTGGAAACCACCAAAGCAAACATGTATTTATTAAATTGTGAGAAAAATATATATGTCTGAAGGTATATAATATAGTACTAGAGTCACAAAAAGCTTGCGATATAACTGACAGATTTTTTGTTTTTATTTAGTAAACTCATTTAAAAAAAGTAAAATATAGAGAGGCTAGATCGTTTGAGGGTAGAGAATATGCTGACACGTCCCTTCCCCTCATCTAACCCCTGATGACTAGAGAAAAATTATAGAAGCAGAAATCAATAAAGATATTGGATCATACTGAAGGAGTCCTCCAACAGAACAGAAACTTTAAAGAATTCCCTTCAAGAAAGGAGGCACGTGGAATAAACTGAAGAAGGAATTAGTGTTACAGCTCTTTTAAAACTTGTCTCAGGTTTTCCGGTCCACACCGGAAAACCCCCCACGGAGCAGGGGTGGAATTCGAAGGAATCTACAGCCTAATCATGTACTGGAGAGGCAAGCTAGAAAACACGGAAGTGTCTCTAAGATGTTTCAACCCCAAAACTGGTGGATCTTGTGAGCAGAAGGGGTCTTAGGGCAACTAACAAGGTGACTGCTTGAAAAATGCAAAAGGGACAGGCTCCTCTAAAACAATTTAGGTAAAGAGCATCAGAGGTATTTGCCTCTAGGCAAGAGTGGATGGTGTCCCAGAAAGCTGGTGACGCCCAGAATGAATAGAAGCCCCCTCTCCAGAAAACTAGCTGCCTCCCAGAATCAAGCCTTGCACATCTCCGAAAGCCACTGAGGTAAGGCTACAGTAAACAAATATGTTGTAGCACTTTGGACATCAGGAATTTCAAATACTCTTGAGTACACACCCAAGAGTAACCAAAGATTTGAGAACAGCCAACAGAATAAAAGGTTCCTCATTCAATGTAGAAGAATTTACATTTGTGTGAAAGAGAATTACTAGAACAGAGGTTCTCAAAGTATGGTGGCCAGACCACCAGCAGCAGCAGCATCTAGAAAATTGTTAGAAATGCAGATTCTCAGGCCCACCCCAGAGTTAATGAATCAGAAATTCTGGGGTGGGCATGGATTCTGTATATTTACAAATTTTCCACATGTTCTGCTGCATGCCAAAGTTTTAGAACCACTCTTTTAGAGTAAAACAAAACAAAGCAAAACAAAAAACAAGACCAGACTAGATAGTTAACATTTTCAGAGAGAAAGGAAAGGCTGTTGAATCAATACAAAAGAAGCAACAAAAGACTGTGACATTTTTATTTTTGAAATTAAAAAAAAAAATCAGTACAATGTGTTTATCTTGGGGGCTATTAAACTTGTTAAACTCATTAAGGATATTAAAACAAAGTTGTTTAAACAACTTAGTTTTTCCCTTCTCCCATGATACTCCAGGGATTGGCCCAGGGATTGGCGAGCAGTTTAGGACTAGTAGGAAGCCCTGTGCTGTATTACAAATGGCTTCCTACTTGTGTTTCCTAGTGGCTGATCCACTTATCATCATCTTCTAGTCAGTAGAATGGGGGAAAAGACAAAAGAATTGCAATCCAGTCACTTTAAGAGCAATATCCAGAAGGGGCACACATCATTTCCCCTCACATTTCTTTTTTCCAGGCCTTAGTTCCTTGGCCTCACCAACATAGAAAAGAGGTTATAAAATGCAGTTTTCAGTGTTGCAGCCTCATGCCCAGCTTAAGCTTTACTACAATGGGAAGAATAGGTATCAGCCAATAACTAGCAATCTATTCTGCTGATCTACAGAATGTGCAGAGTCTAAGAGGGAATTAGTAAGCAAGAAACTTAGACAAGAAAATCTTTTAGAATGCAGGTTGAAAGGTCGTAAAAATTAGAAAGAATGGAGGAATATTAAGAGCCACGGAAGATAAATGCAGACATTCCAAAATATGTCTGATACAAGTTCCAGACAGAATGAAGAAAGTTGGATTAGAGAAATTGCTCAAAATATAATAGAAGAGCATTTCCCCAAACTAAAGACATGAGCTCTCAGATAGAAAGGATCCATCACCAAGTCTCAAGCACATCACAGTAAGATTACTAAGGATTAAGTGAAAATCCTAAAAGCTTCCGGAAAGAGGAAACAAAGAACTGAGAATCCCATTGACATCAGACTTTTAATCAAAAACAGCTTCAAAGATATAAAATAAAATAATTTTGAAAATAAGTTTGAATCTAACCTTCTATACCCACTCAGACTAAAACCCAAAATGAGGTTCATTCAATAGGACTTAGATGGTTCACCTCCCATGTGTAATATCTGAAATAATTACTAAGGAATATGTTCCAACAAGAACAATAAAGAGGGGGAGACCTTCAAGATGGCAGAGGAGTAAGACGTGGAGATCACCTTCCTCCCCACAAATACATCAAAAAATGCATCTACATGTGGGACAACTCCTACAGAACACCTACTGAACACTAGCAGACCTCAGACTTCCCAAAAGGCAAGAAACTCCCCACGTACCTGGGTAGGGCAAAAGAAAAAAGAAATAACGGAGACAAAAGAATAGGGACGGGACCTGCACCTCTGGGAGGGAGCTGTGAAGGAGATAAGTTTTCCACACACTAGAAGCCCCTTCACTGGCGGAGATGGGGGGTGGACGGCGGGAAGCTTCAGAGCCACGGAGGAGAGCGCAGCAACAGGGGTGCGGAGGGTAAAGCAGAGAGATTCTCGCACAGAGGATCGGTGCCGACCAGCACTCACCAGCCTGAGAGGCTTGTCTGCTCCCCCACCTGGGCGGGTGGGGGCTGGGAGCTGAGGCTTGGGCTTCGGAGGTCGGATCCCAGGGAGAGGACTGGGGTTGGCTGCATGAACACAGCTTGAAGGGGGCTAGTGCCCCACAGCTAGCCAGGAGGGAGTCCGGGAAAATGTCTGGACTTGCCTACAGGCAAGAGACCATTGTTTCGGGGTGCGCGGAGAGAGGGGATTCAGAGCACCACCTAAATGAGCTCCAGAGACGGGCGGAAGCCGCAGCTACCAGCTCGGACACCAGAGATGGGCATGAAATGCTAACACTGCTGCTGCAGCCACCAAGAATCCTGTGTGCAAGCACAGGTCACTATCCACACTCCTCCGGGAGCCTATGCAGACTGCCACTGCCAGGGTCCCATGGTCCAGGGACAACTTCCCTGGGAGAACACATGGCACACCTCTGGCTGTTGCAACGTCACGTTGGGCTCTGCTGCCGCAGGCTCGCCTCGCATTCCAATTATAACTAACGTACCCCTCCCTCCCCCCGGCCTGAGTGAGCCAGAGCTCCCTAATCAGCCGCTGCTTTAACCACCTCCTGTCTGCGAGGGAACAGATGCCCTCAGGCGACCTACACACAGAGGCAGGGCCAAATCCAAAGCTGAACCCCGGGAGCTGTGCAAACAAAGAAGAGAAAGGGAAATTTCTCCCAGTAGCCTCAGGAGCAGCGGATTAAATCTCCACAATCAACTTGATGTACCCTGCATCTGTGGAATACCTCAATAGACAACAAATCATCCCAAATTGAGGCAGTGGACTTTGGGAGCAACTGTAGACTTGGGGTTTGCTGTCTGCGACAGACTTGTTTCTGATTTTTATGTTTATCTTAGTACAGTTTTTAGTGCTTGTTCTCAATGGTAGATTTGTTTATTGTTTTGGTTGCTCTCTTCTTTTTTTTCTTTTATTATTACTATTTTATTTTTAATTTTAATAATTTTTTTTAAATTTTTTATTTATTTATTTTTCTTTCTTTCTTTTCTTCTCCCTTTTCTTCTGAGCTGTGTAGCTGACAGGCTCTTGGTGCTCCGATCTGGTGTCAGGCCTGAGCCTCTCAGGTGGGAGAGCTGAGTTCAGGATATTGGATCACCAGAGACCTCCTGGTTGCACATAATATCAATCGGCTAGAGCTCTCCCAAAGATTTCCATGTCAACACTAAGATCCAACTCCACCCAACGGCCAGCAAGCTCCAGTGCTGGACGCCCCATGCCAAACAACTAGAAAGACAGAAACACAACCCCACCCATTATCAGAGAAGTTGCCTAAAATCATACAAAGTTCATAGACACCACAAAATACACCACCAGACGTGGTCCTACCCACCAGAAAGACAAGATCCAGCCCCACCTACCAGAACACAAGCACCAGTCCCCCCAGCCAGGAAGCCTACACAAGCCACTGAACCAACCTTACCCACTGGGGACAGACACCAAAGACAATGGGAACTATGAACCTGCAGCCTTCGAAAAGGAGACCCCAAACACAGGAAGTTAAGCAAAATGAGAAGACAGAGAAACATGCAGCAGATGAAGGAGCAAAGTAAAAACCCACCAGACCAAACAAATGAAGAGGAAATAGGCAGTCTACCTGAAAAGGAATTCAGAGTAATGATAGTAAAGATGATCTGAAATCTTGGAAATAGAACGGAAAAAATACAAGAAACGTTTAACAAGGACCTGGAAGAACTAAAGAGCAAACAAAAAAAATGATGAACAACACAATAAATGAAATTAGGAATTCTCCAGAAGGAATCAATAGCAGAATAACTGAGGCAGAAGAATGCATAAGTGACCTTGAAGATAAAATAGTGGAAATAACTACTGCAGAGCAGAATAAAGAAAAAAGAATGAAAAGAATTGAGGACAGTCTCAGAGACCCCTGGGACAATATTGAATGAACTAGCATTCGAATTATAGGGGTCCCAGAAGAAGAAGAGAAAAAGAAAGGTCTGAGAAAATATTTGAAGAGATTACAGTTGAAAACCTCCCTAACATGGGAAAGGAAATAGTTAGTCAAGTCCAGGAAGCACACACAGTCCCAAACAGGATAAATCCAAGGAGAAACACACCAAGACACATATTAATCAAACTATCAAAAGTTAAATACAAAGAAAAAATATTGAGAGCAGCAAGGGAAAAGCAACAAACAACATACAAGAGAATCCCCATAAGGTTAACAGCTGATCTTTCAGCAGAAACTCTGCAAGCCAGAAGGGAGTGGCAGAACATATTTAAAGTAATGAAAGGGAAAAACCTACAAACAAGATTGCTCTACCCAGCAAGGATCTCATTCACATTCGACAGAAAAATTAAAACCTTTACAGACAAGCAAAAGCTAAGAGAATTCACCACCACCAAACCAGCTTTACAACAAATGCTAAAGGAACTTCTCTAGGCAGGAAACACAAGAGAAGGAAAAGACTTACAATAACAAACCCAAAACAATTAAGAAAATGGTAATAGGAACATATTGATAATTACCTTAAATGTAAGTGGATTAAATGCTCCACCCAAACACCTAGACTGGCTGAATAGCCAAAGCAATCTTGAGAAAGAAAAATGGAGCTGGAGGAGTCAGGCTCACTGACTTCAGACTACACTACAAAGCTACAGTAATCAAGACAGTATGATACTGGCACAAAAACAGAAATATAGATCAATGGAACAGGATAGAAAACCCAGAGATAAACCTATGCACATATGGTCACCTTATTTTTGATTAAAGAGGCAAGAATATACAATGGATAAAAGGCAGCCTCTTCAATAAGTGTTGCTTGGAAAACTGGAGAGCTACATGTAAGAGAATGAAATTACAACACTCCCTAACACCATACACAAAAATAAACTCAAAATGGATTAAAGACCTAAATGTAAGGCCAGACACTATCAAACTCTTAGAGGAAAACATAGGCAGAACACTCTATGACATAAATCACAGTAAGATCCTTTTTGACCCACCTCCTAGAGAAATGGAAATAAAAACAAAAATAAACAAATGGGACCTAATGAAACTCAAAAGCTTTTGCACAGCAAAAGAAACCATAAACAAGACAAAAAGACAACCCTCAGAGTGGGAGAAAATATTTGCAAACAAAGCAACTGACAAAGTATTAATCTCCAAAATATATAAGCAGCTCATGCAGCTCAATATCAAAAAAACAAACAATCCAATCCAAAAATGGGTGGAAGACCTAAATAGACATTTCTCCAAAGAAGATATACAGATTGCAAACAAACACATGAAAGGATGCTCAACATCACTAATCATTAGAGAAATGCAAATCAAAACCACAATGAGGTATCACCTCACACCAGTCAGAATGGCCATCATCAAAAAATCTACAAACAATAAATGCTGGAGAGGGTGTGGAGAAAAGGGAACCCTCTTGCACTGTTGGTGGGAATATAAATTGATACAGCCACTATAGAGAACAGTATGGAGGTTCCTTAAAAAACTAAAAATAGAACCAACATATGACCCAGCAATGGTAGCAATTACCCAGCAATCCCACTACTGGGCATATACCCTGAGGAAAACATAATTCAAAAAGAGTCATGTACCACAATGTTCATTGCAGAACTATTTACAATAGCCAGAACATGGAAGCAACCTAAGTGTCCATCAGCAGATGAATGGATAAGGAAGATGTGGCACATATATACAATGGAATATGACTCAGCCATAAAAAGAAACAAAATTGAGTTATTTGTAGTGAGGTGGATGGACCAAGAGTCTGTCATACAGAGTGAAGTAAGTCAGAAAGAGAAAAACAAATACCATATGCTAACACATATATATGGAATTGAAAGAAAAAAAAAAGGTTATGAAGAACCTAGGGGCAGGACTGTAATAAAGACGCAGACGTAGAGAATAGACTTGAGGACACGGGGAGGGGGAAGGGTAAGCTGGGACGACGTGAGAGAGTGGCATGGACATATATACACTACCAAATGTAAAACAGATAGCTAGTGGGAAGCAGCCGCATAGCACAGGGAGATCAGCTCTGTGCTTTGTGACCATCTAGAGGGGTGGGATAGGAAGGGTGGGAGGGAGACACAAGAGGCAGGGAATATGGGGATACATGTATACGTATAGCTGATGCACTTTGTTATATATCAGAAACTAACACAACATTGTAAAGCAATTATACTCCAATAAAGATGTTCGAAAAAAAATCAAAAAAACAAAATAAAATAAAATAAATAAATAAAAACAACAACAACAAAAGAACAATAAAGAGGAAAAATTAAAGAAGTAAGCAAACACTTCCAAAAAAGGTTTTAAGCTAAATATAACATTTGAAAAAATTCATATATATTATATTGATGTAAATATATAAAAACAATCTGAAGTTATAATTATATAGTGAATTATAATGATGTAATATACATACAATTGTAATTCCAGATCAAGTCCTCACTGAACGGGAGGAGTGAGTGAGGAGGAGGAAGAAATGAAGAAAAGCCTGCTAGGGTCCTTGACTTGTTCATGGAAAATATATAGAGCCTGATTAAGTATGCATTTGGTATTAAAACGTTAAGTCCATTCAAATCTTTTTATGAGTAACCACTTGAAAAATAGAAACAAAGTACCTACTTCTGACCTATGAAAGAACAAAAAAATGGAAAAGAAAAGTTTAAACCAAAAAAAAAGAAAAGAAAGATTAAAAAAAAACAAACAAGAATAAATAAATCAAAAACAAAATGAGATGGCAGGAATGAGTACAAAAATATCAGTAGTCACACATAATATAATCTTGCTTACAACAAGAAAGATATAAATACTAAGCATTGAACTCAAGAAGTTCAAGAATAAAATAAACATGATACAAATAAAAAGGTATCTATCAAGATAGAAGAAGAACGTATTAAATTGAAATTTACTCCTTTTACTGGCTTTCAACCAATCCTTCTGTTTACAGCTCACATCTCACTTCCATCTTCCACAGAACTCCAATTCACTTTCCAAGATTCTGTGGGGCAAACTGATTTGGTTCTTGATGCCATCCCCCTTGGCAGGCATTTAGATTTTCACTTCGTCTGCTCAAGTAAGTCAAGTTAACACTTCCCCATCTGCTTTACAACTTTAAAAAATCGACTGACATTTACTCTTCTCTCTTCCCATATATTCTTTGTTCCTGTATGTTTATGCTTTTCTTATTCCCTTAATATCATTTTACCCAAGTTTGTAAAGTGTTGTAGTGTAGTGTAGTGTTGTTCATTTCCCCACCTAATAGCCTTTCTCTCTGACTTCCTTACTAACAAAATCTCAGTCTTACTGAGGAGCAACAATATGGAACTTTAAAAATGTAATTATCACATAGTCCCAGCAGGGACAGTGAAGTCACATGACCCAGTTCAGGTCAATGAGATGCAAGTTGAATCACTGGCAGGGGCTTTCAGGGAAAATTCTTGAATGGCATCCATGGGACATGCTCCCTTGTCTTCTCCCTTCTTGCAGAATGCAGACATTATGCTGAAGGTTCGTTAACCATTTTATCATCATATAGTAACAAGCTCATGATAGTAAGATTAATTATTAGAGTGGAAGGGTAAAAGGAATTCAGGTTCCTGATGACATCACAGAGCCACCAGCCAGGCCCCATACAGTAAGAAATTAAAAATTCGTTTGGACTGAGAAAATAAGAATCCATCAGGCTTGAATACCAGGCACGAATACAGTCAGCTACAAAATTAATAGGAAGCAATATTTTTCCCAAGAACACTGCAGCTATAAAATGTCATAACAACCCTTTCTTTGAGTGACTACTATTTTCTTTCTCTCTGAGAAACTTTGTCCTCTAAAATCATAATCTATCATAAACTTTGCTGTCTGAAATTAGATCACTAAGAATGAAACACCCCACTCTTGCCTGGAGGATCTATGTTATTTTGACAGAGAGAAGCAGACTTGATTTACAACGAACGTGCTGAACTTCAGAGAATAAACACATCCACATCTCTCTCCTAACTTTGTTACCAAAGGTACAGGACTCTCTGGTCCATGCCTCAGTCCAGACTTGATGCTGACCCATCTACACGCAACCTTGTTTTACAGAGACAATCAAAATACTGTAACACTTAAATTTCACCAAAACTTCACTCCTCCCCAAAAGTCTATAATAACTCCACCTTTTCCTTTTGTGAAAATTAGTTTGGACTGAAAACGTAAACATTTTCAGGCTGGAATAATTGCAGGCACTGATAAAGTCAACTACAAAGTTAGCCACGTGGTTCCCCTGCTGAGCAGTCTCCTTCAGGGCAATGAGTCAACAGACTGAGACTACAACAGGCTCCTCTCTCGATGTTCTAAGCTAATTGGGCTAGAACAGCAGTCTAGCTCCCGGTTTCTTGTCACGCAAAAAACAAAATCCCTGCTTTCAATTCTTTTTATTCAAGCAAAATGATGCTAGGAAGTAGCAGAGATAAAATGCATATGCTTTGTATGTCATGTTTAACTGATATCCCAAATGTTTAACAGGGTAAAGGTATCCATTTTCCCCCAACTGATCAATGTACTTCTGAGCAAGATCTGCAATTTTTCATGAAAATTGCAAACTTACTCTGAAATTTATATGGAAGAAAAACTTGCATTGACAGTCAAGACAGTCTTGAAAAGGAAGAACAGTGAGGTAGAACCTAATGGACAAGGCCTCAAAATATATTACAAATCAGTAGTAATTAAAGCAATATATTACTGACATAGAGAAAAACATATACATTAATGAAAGAATGCAGAAATCAGAAACAGGTGCATATATATATGAAAATTTAGTATACATTACTGTGGAGAGAATAAACTTGATTATTCATGGTACTGAGCAGTTGGCATTACATTTGGAAAAAATTAAATTTAACTCTTCTTCATATCATTTTTAAGAATCCAGATAAAGTTGTACACATACACCAACTATAAAAGAAAGTTATACTTATGACTGTGGGATGATACAGCCTTTTATAACAATACATAAAATGCAAAAACCATAAAAGGGAATATTAATGTTTGACTATAATGAAAGACATCATAAACTAAGTATGAGTAATAGGTGGAGAGAAAATATAAAAAGATATTTAACATCTGTAAGGAGACAACAATTTTTTAAAATAATATGTGCTACTGGTGTAGTCAGCATGGAATGGGCTCTTATAAATGGTTTATGCATACATCATTTGGTACAATATTTCTGAAAAACACTTGGTAATATCTAAAACTTTTAAAAAGTCATCATTTTTTCCCCTAGTAATTCAACTTCTAACATCTTCTCTAAGTATTTTTTAAATGCACACTATAATTTACATAGCATTAAGATTTTGGTGAAAACATGTCTAAATGTCCTAAAAGAGAAAATAATTAAATTATAGTGTTAACATTGTGGAATAATATAATGCTGTTAAATTGTTTATAATAAATACTAAAAGGTAGAGAAATGGGGCCTCCCTGGTGGCGCAGTGGTTAAGAGTCCGCCTGCCGATGCAGGGGATACGGGTTCGTGCCCCGGTCTGGGAGGATCCCATATGCCGCGGAGCGGCTGGGCCCGTGAGCCATGGCCGCTGGGCCTGCGCATCCGGAGCCTGTGCTCCGCAACGGGAGAGGCCACAACAGTGAGAGGCCCGCATACTGCAAAAAAAAAAAAAAAAAAAAAAAAGGTAGAGAAATGATTGTGATATAATGTTAGGTGTACAAGAAACTTCTTTAAAGTTCCATGTATAATTAGCTCCCAATGGAAAGTAAGAATAAGAAAAATCTGAGCGAGGAATTTTCTGCAAATTTTTTTTATGATTAATGCCATTTGGAAAAAAAGAAGGAAAATACTATATTGACTATGTTTAGGGTTAGATACTGAATAAGTTTTTGTTTAAAATGTATGATGACAGGATATCAACAAAGAGACAGAAATTTATAAAAAAGAACCAAGTGGAAATTTAGGAGTTTAATAGTAAAATAACTGAAACGAAAACACAAAAAACAGGCTCAACAGCAGATCTTAACTGGCAAAAGAAAGAATAATGAATTTGATGATAGATCATTAGAAACTATCCACTCTGAAGAAGCAGGGGAAAAAAAGGTAAAGGAACAGAGACTCAGAGATCTTTAGGACACCATCAAGTATACAAGCATACACAAGTACTAAAGGGAATTCTCCAAACTGAAAGAAAATGATATTAGATGTTAATTTTAACTCAAATGAAGAAATAAATAGCACCAGAAAAAGTAATTATGTAGGTAAAATATAAAAGACTATATAAATACATTTTCCTCTTTTCTACTCTTATTTAAAAGTCAATTGCATAGACTTCCGGGTAAGATGGCGGAAGAGTAAGACGCGGAGATCACCTTCCTCCCCACAGATACACCAGAAATACAGCTACACGTGGAACAACTCCTACAGAACACCTACTGAACGCTGGCAGAAGACCCCAGACCTCCCAAAAGGCAAGAAACTCCCCACATACCTGGGTAGGGCAAAGCAGAGAGATTCCCGCACAGAAGAGCGGTGCCGAGCGGCACTCACCAGCCCGAGAGGCTTGTCTGCTCCCCCGCCGGGGCGGGCGGCGCTGGAGCTGAGGCTCGGGCTTCCGTCAGAGCGCAGGGAGAGGACTGGGGCTGGCGGCGAGAACTCAGCCTGAAGGGGGCTAATGTGCCACAGCTAGCCGGGAGGGAGTCCGGGAAAACTCTGGAGCTGCCGAAGAGGCAGGAGACTTTTTCTTCCCTCTTGGTTTCCTGGTGCGCGAGGAGAGGGGATTAAGAGCGCCACGTAAAGGAGCTCCAGAGACGGGCGCGAGTCGCGGCTGAAACCGCGGAGCCCAGAGACGGGCGTGGGACGCTGGGGCTGCTGCTGCCGCCGCCAAGAAGCCTGTGTGCGAGCGCAGGTCACTGTCCACACCGCCCTTCCGGGAGCCTGTGCAGCCTGCCACTGCCGGGGTCCCGGGATCCAGGGGCGGCTTCCCTGGGAGAACGCACGGCGCGCCTCGGGCTGGTGCAACGTCACGCCGACCTCTGCCGCTGCAGGCTCGCCCCGCACTCCGTGCCCCTCCCTCCCGCCCGGCCTGAGTGAGCCAGAGTCCCCGAAGAGGCTGCTCCTTTAACCCTGTCCTGTCTGAGCGAAGAACAGACGCCCTCCGGTGACCTACATGCAGAGGCGGGGCCAAATCCAAAGCTGAGACCCAGGAGCTGTGAGAACAAAGAAGAGAAAGGGAAACCTCTCCCAGCAGCCTCAGAAGCAGAGGATTAAAGCTCCACAATCAACTTCATGTACCCTGCATCTGTGGAATACATGAATAGACAACAAATCATCCCAAATTGAGGAGCCAGGAGTCAGTGCTGTGCCTCTGAGGTGGGAGAGCGAACTTCAGGACACTGGTCCACAAGAGACCTCCCAGCTCCACATAATATCAAACGGCGAAAATCTTCCAGAGATCTCCATCTCAACACCAGCACCCAGCTTCACTCAACGACCACCAAGCTACAGTGCTGGACACCCTATGCCAAACAACTAGCAAGACAGGAACACAACGCCACCCATTAGCAGAGAGGCTGCCTCAAATCATAAAAAGTCCACAGACACCCCAAAACACACCACCAGATGTGGACCTGCCCACCAGAAAGACAAGATCCAGCCTCATCCACCAGAACACAGGCACTAGTCCCCTCCACCAGGAAGCCTACACAACCCACTGAACCAACCTTAGCCACTGGGGACAGACACCAAAAACAACAGGAACTACGAACCTGCAGCCTGCAAAAAGGAGACCCCAAACACAGTAAGATAAGCAAAATGAGAAGGCAGAAAAACACACAGCAGGAGAAGAAGCAAGATAAAAACCCACCAGACCTAACAAATGAAGAGGAAATAGGCAGTCTACCTGAAAAAGAATTCAGAATAATGATAGTAAAGATGATCCAAAATCTTGGAAATAGAATAGACAAAATGCAAGAAACAGTTAACAAGGACCTAGAAGAACTAAAGATGAATCAAGCATCAATTAAAAACACAATAAATGAAATGAAAAATACTCTAGATGGGATCAATAGCAGAATAACTGAGGCAGAAGAACGGATAAGTGAGGTGGAAGATAAAATAGTGGAAGTAACTGATGCAGAGCAAAATAAAGAAAAAAGAATGAAAAGAACAGAGGACAGTCTCAGAGACCTCTGGAACAACATTAAACGCACCAACATTCGAATTATAGGGGTTCCAGAAGAAGAAAAAAAGAAAGGGACTGAGAAAATATTTGAAGAGCTTATAGTTGAAAACTTCCCTAATTTGGGAAAGGAAATAGTCAGTCAAGTCCAGGAGGCACAGAGAGTCCCATACAGGATAAATCCAAGCAGAAATATGCCAAGACACATATTAATCAAACTGTAAAAAATTAAATACAAAGAAAGCATATTAAAAGCAGCAAGGGAAAAACAACAAATAACACACAAGGGAATCCCCATAAGGTTAACAGCTGATCTTTCAGCAGAAACTCTGCAAGCCAGAAGGGAGTGGCAGGACATATTTAAAGTGATGAAGGAGAAAAACCTGCAACCAAGATTACTCTACCCAGCAAGGATCTCATTCAGATTTGATGGAGAAATTAAAACGTTTACAGATAAGCAAAAGCTGAGAGAGTTCAGCACCACCAAACCAGCTTTACAACAAATGCTAAAGGAACTTCTCTAGGCAAGAAACACAACAGAAGGAAAAGACCTACAATAACGAACCCAAAACAATTAAGAAAATGGGAATAGGAACATACAAATCGATAATTACCTTAAATGTAAATGGACTAAATGCTCCCACTAAAAGACACAGACTGGCTGAATGGATACAAAAACAAGACCCATATATATATGCTGTCTACAAGAGACCCACTTCAGACCTAGAGACACATACAGACTGAAAGTAAGGGGATGGAAAAAGATATTCCATGCAAATGGAAACCAAAAGAAAGCTGGAGTAGCAATTCTCATATCAGACAAAATAGACTTTAAAATAAAGACTACTAGAAGAGACAAAGAAGGACACTACATAATGATCAAGGGATCAATCCAAGAAGAAGATATAACAATTGTAAATATTTATGCACCAAACATAGGAGCACCTCAATACATAAGGGAAATATTAACAGCCATAAAAGGAGAAATCGACAGTAACACAATCATAGTAGGGGACTTTAACACCCCACTTTCACCAATGGACAGGTCATCCAAAATGAAAATAAATAAGGAAACACAAGCTTTAAATGATACATTAAACAAGATGGACTTAGTTGATATTTATAGGACATTCCATCCAAAAACAACAGAATACACATTTTTCTCAAGTGCTCATGGAACATTCTCCAGGATAGATCATATCTTGGGTCACAAATCAAGCCTTGGTAAATTTAAGAAAATTGAAATTGTATCAAGTATCTTTTCTGACCACAATGCTATGAGACTAGATATCAATTACAGGAAAAGAGCTGTAAAACATACAAACACATGGAGGCTAAACAATACACTACTTAATAACGAAGTGATCACTGAAGAAATCAAAGAGGAAATTAAAAAATACCTAGAAACAAATGACAATGGAGACACGACGACCCAAAACCTATGGGATGCAGCAAAAGCAGTTCTAAGAGGGAAGTTTATGGCAATACAATCCCACCTTAAGAAACAGGAAATATCTCGAATAAACAACCTAACCTTGCACCTAAAGCAATTAGAGAAAGAAGAACAAAAACATCCCAAAGTTAGCAGAAGGAAAGAAATCATAAAAATCAGATCAGAAATAAATGAAAAAGAAATGAAGGAAACAATAGCAAAGATCAATAAAACTAAAAGCTGGTTCTTTGAGAAGATAAACAAAATTGATAAACCATTAGCCAGACTCATCAAGAAAAAAAGGGAGAAGACTCAAATCAATAGAATTAGAAATGAAAAAGGAGAAGTAACAACTGACACTGCAGAAATACAAAAGATCATGAGAGATTACTATAAGCAACTCTATGCCAATAAAATGGACAACCTGGAAGAAATGGACAAATTCTTAGAAATGCACAACCTGCCAAGACTGAATCAGGAAGAAATAGAAAATATGAACAGACCAATCACAAGCACTGAAATTGAAACTGTGATTAAAAATCTTCCAACAAACAAAAGCCCAGGACCAGATGGCTTCACAGGCGAATTCTATCAAGCATTTAGAGAAGAGCTAACACCTATCCTTCTCAAACTCTTCCAAAATATAGCAGAGGGAGGAACACTCCCAAACTCATTCTACGAGGCCACCATCACCTTGATACCAAAACCAGACAAGGATGTCACAAAGAAAGAAAACTACAGGCCAATATCACTGATGAACATAGATGCAAAAATCCTCAACAAAATACTAGCAAACAGAATCCAACAGCACATTAAAAGGATCATACACCATGATCAAGTGGGGTTTATTCCAGGAATGCAAGGATTCTTCAATATACGCAAATCAATCAATGTGATACACCATATTAACAAGTTGAAGGAGAAAAACCATATGATCATCTCAATAGATGCAGAGAAAGCTTTTGACAAAATTCAACACCCATTTATGATAAAAACCCTGCAGAAAGTAGGCATAGAGGGAACTTTCCTCAACATAATGAAGGCCATATATGACAAACCCACAGCCAGCATCGTCCTCAATGGTGAAAAACTGAAACCATTTCCACTAAGATCAGGAACAAGACAAGGTTGCCCACTCTCACCACTCTTATTCAACATAGTTTTGGAAGTTTTAGTCACAGCAATCAGAGAAGAAAAGGAAATAAAAGGAATCCAAATGGGAAAAGAAGAAGTAAAGCTGTCACTGTTTGCAGATGACATGATACTATACATAGAGAATCCTAAAGATGCTACCAGAAAACTACTAGAGTTAATCAATGAATTTGGTAAAGTTGCAGGATACAAAATTAATGCACAGAAATCTCTGGCATTCCTATATAAATAATGATGAAAAATCTGAAAGTGAAATCAAGGAAACACTCCCATTTACCATTGCAACAAAAAGAATAAAATATCTAGGAATAAACCTACCTAAGGAGACAAAAGACCTGTATGCAGAAAATTATAAGACACTGATGAAAGAAATTAAAGATGATACAAATAGATGGAGAGATGTACCATGTTCTTGGATTGGAAGAATCAACATTGTGAAAATGACTCTACTGGGCCTCCCTGGTGGCGCAAGTGGTTGAGAGTCCGCCTGCCGATGCAGGGGATACGGGTTCGTGCCCCGGTCTGGGAGGATCCCATATGCCGCGGAGCGGCTTGGCCCGTGAGCCATGGCCGCTGAGCCTGCGCGTCCGGAGCCTGTGCTCCGCAACGGGGGAGGCCACAACAGTGAGAGGCCCGCATACCGGAAAAAAAAAAAAAAAAAAAAAAAAAAATGACTCTACTACCCAAAGCAATCTACAGATTCAATGCAATACCTATCAAACTACCAATGGCATTTTTCACAGAACTAGAACAAAAAATTTCACAATTTGTATGGAAACACAAAAGACCCCGAATAGCCAAAGCAATCTTGAGAACAAAAAACGGAGCTGGAGGAATCAGGCTCCCTGACTTCAGACTATACTACAAAGCTACAGTAATCAAGACAGTATGGTACTGGCACAAAAACAGAAAGATAGATCAATGGAACAGGATAGAAAGCCCAGAGATAAACCCACGGACATATGGTCACCTTATCTTTGATAAAGGAGGCAGGAATGTACAGTGGAGAAAGGACAGTCTCTTCAATAAGTGGTGCTGGGAAAACTGGACAGGGACATGTAAAAGTATGAGATTAGATCACTCCCTAACACCATACACAAAAATTAGCTCAAAATGGATTAAAGACCTAAATGTAAGGCCAGACACTATCAAACTCTTAGAGGAAAACATAGGCAGAACACTCTATGACATAAATCACAGCAAGATCCTTTTTGACCCACCTCCTAGAGAAATGGAAATAAAGACAAAAATAAACACATGGGACCTAATGAAACTTAAAAGCTTTTGCACAGCAAAGGAAACCATAAACAAGACGAAAAGACAACCCTCAGAATGGGAGAAAATATTTGCAAATGAAGCAACTGACAAAGGATTAATCTCCAAAATTTATAAGCAGCTCATGCAGCTCAATAGCAAAAAAACAAACAACCCAATCCAAAAATGGGCAGAAGACCTAAATAGACATTTCTCCACAGAAGATATACAGACAGCCAACAAACACATGAAAGGATGCTCAACATCTTTACTCATTAGAGAAATGCAAATCAAAACTACAATGAGATATCATCTCACACCAGTCAGAATGGCCATCATCAAAAAATCTAGAAACAATAAATGCTGGAGAGGGTGTGGAAAAAAGGGAACACTCTTGCACTGCTGATGGGAATGTGAATTGGTACAGCCACTATGGAGAACGGTATGGAGGTTCCTTAAAAAACTACAAATAGAACTACCATATGACCCAGCAATCCCACTACTGGGCATATACCCTGAGAAAACCATAATTCAAAAAGAGACATGTACCAAAATGTTCATAGCAGCCCTATTTACAATAGCCCGGAGATGGAAACAACCTAAGTGTCCATCATCGGATGAATGGATAAAGAAGATGTGGCACATATATACAATGGAATATTACTCAGCCATAAAAAGAAATGAAATTGAGCTATTTGTAATGAGGTGGATGGACCTAGAGTCTGTCATACAGAGTGAAGTAAGTCAGAAAGAGGAAGACAAATACTGTATGCTGACACATATATATGGAATTTAAGAAAAAAATGTCATCAAGAACATAGGGGTAAGACAGGAATAAAGACACAGACCTACTAGAGCATGGACTTGAGGATATGGGGAGGGGGAAGGGTAAGCTGTGACAAAGTGAAAGAGCAGCATGGACATATATACACTACCAAACGTAAGGTAGATAGCTAGTGGGAAGCAGCCACATAGCACAGGGAGATCAGCTCGGTTCTTTGTGACCCCCTGGAGGGGTGGGATAGGGAGGGTGGGAGGGAGACGCAAAAGGGAGGGGATATGGGAACATATGTATATGTATAACTGATTAAATTTGTAAAAAAAAAAAAAAAAAAAAAAACCCCATGGGGTGGAAAAAAAAAAAAAATAAATAAATAAATAAATAAATCATACTTAAAAAAAAAAAAGTCAATTGCATAAAAACGATAATTATAAAAGGAATTACAGGGCTTAGAACATAAACAGAATGTACATGTTTGTATGATAATAGCACAAAGAAGAAGGGATAAACTTGGAGTTCTATTGGAACAAGGTTTCAATACTTCATTAAATTTCAGTTAGTATTAATACAAAGTATGTTGCTATAAATTGAGATGTATATTCTAATCCCTAAATTACACTTGGAGCAACCACTTAGCAAATAACTAAAAAAAATTTTTTAAACAATAAAGCAATAATAAAAAAGACGACCTCATTAAAATTGGACCAAGTATCTGAATGTACATTTCTCCTAAGAACATATATAAATATATATATAAGCACATGAAAAATATTCAGTATCATTAGCCATAAGGGTATGCAAATCAAAACCACAGTGAGATACCACTTCACACTCACTAGGATGGCAATAATCCAAAAGTGCTGATAAGGATATGGAGAAATTGGAATCCTCACACACTGCTGGTGGGACATAAAATGGTGCAGCTGCTTTGGAAAACAGTCTAACAGTTCCTCAAAAAGGTTAAACAGAATTACCATATGAGGGCTTCCCTGGCGGCACAGTGGTTAAGAATCCACCTGCCAATGCAGGGGCAAGGGTTCAAGCCCTAGTCCGGGAAGATCCCACATGCCACCGAGTAACTGGGCCCATGCACCACAACTGCTGAGCCTGCGCTCTGGAGCCCGTGAGCCACAACTACTGAAGCCCGCACGCCTAGAGTCCGTGCTCCGCAACAAGAGAAGCCACCGCGATGAGAAGCCCATGCACTTCAACAAAGAGTAGTCCCTGCTCGTCACAACTAGAGAAAAGCCCACGCGCAGCAACAAAGACCCAACTCAGCCATAAATAAATAAATAAATAAATAAATAAATAACCATATGATCTAGCAATTACATTCCTAGGCAGATACCAAGAGAAATGAAAATACATATCCACATAAAAACTTGTACGTGAATGTTTATAGCAGCCTTATTCCTAATAGCCAACAAGTAGAAACAAATCAAATGTCTTATCAACTGATAAATGGGCAAACAAATTGTGGTGTATATATATTGACCTACCTACAGTAGGTATACACAACTGGGTACATACAATGGAATATTATTTTGCAGTATAGATTGCAATATATTGATACATGTTGCAACATGGATGAGCCTTGAAAACATGCTAAGTAAAAGAAACCAGTCACAAAAGACTATACATTGTATGATTACATGTATATGAAATATCCAGAATAAGCAAATCAATAGAGGCAAAAAGTAGATTAGTGGTTGCCTAAAGCAGAAAGGATTGGAGGGAAATAGAGGCTGGCTGCTATTGGATGTGGGATTTCTTTCTGGGATGATGAGAATGTTCTAAAATTGACTGTGGTAATGGTTGCATAACGCTGGTTACGTAGTAAAAAGTCATTAAGTATTCACCTATAATAAAAGTTATCTTACCGCCTTTAATCTTTTAGCATGGTATTCTGCTGCTGAAAAATATTTTCCTGGTGCTACCAGTTTATCAGTCATATTTGATACATACACACCAATTTTAGTCATCTGTGTGGATGTTGTATTTGTAGTTTGCTGGAGCTTTCTTCTCTGAAAAACTGTCTAAAATAAAAACATTTTAAAAATTTAAATAAATATCCACTATATACACATAAAGTGAGTAAAGAGCATATTTTCCTACACATTTAAGTTAATATCTTTTATTATTTTAATTACCATATAATTCCCTAAAAGATTTTAATTTTAGAGAGCTACACAGTAGAACACTTGTTGATTCTGTAGCTTCAAAATCCTATATGGAAAAATAAAAATATTACCTGTGTTTCCCTACAAAATGCATTCAGTTTTCCAGGAATCTTTTTAGGTACAGTTTGTGTTCCAGCATTGTGATATTCCATTCCTGTTATTTTATGTCTGAATCCACCAAGAAATGGTTTGTGAAAATCAGATTTTATAATCTCAACAGCTACTTCCTGGTACTGATCAATGCCTGAGGAGATAAAACCAAGATTAAATGAAAGTTCAACTACAAAGGGACTCTAAAAAAATACTTTACCTAAAAGATATCAAATAACTAACCAGTTTGTACTCTGACAGTTATGATTTGAGAGGCATCACTTGATCTATCTATTCTTTTGATTGGATATAGATCTGGATGTAAAGAAATGATTTCCACTTGGACAATATCCTGGGGCTTAACTGCATGTTGTAGTAGTGTCTCATGATCTTTAATAATCATTCCTAAAAATGAGGTAAAATTATAAAAAGTGTTATGGCAAAGAAATGATTATATGTACTCATTTTAAGGGATGGAAAACATCAATGGTGCTTACATGAACACATATTGTTTAATTACCAAATAGCGTATTGATGATGTCCACCTCTTGCTGTATTATTAGTATCAAAAACTCCACAATGGAAAAAATTAAGGTGGTACTCCTGAGCAAGAATTCAGCATTATAAGTAAAGTAAAAATACAACTCTCAACTCATCAGAAATACAAATATACAATAACCATGCAACTATAAACATTTAAAAATAAAAAACACATTCTATAATATGAGCAAAATCATATTCTAAACAGCGATTCTCTAAAAAATCACAATGTTTTATACATAAGCATAGGACATATCCATATCAGGGAAAGCCTGATTATTTTAATACACACTCCTAATGTATACACTCAGAGTTCTAAAGAATCCCTTCCTTTCTGTTTCTATAATCAGAAATTCATATAAATTAATTCATGCCAAGGTAGAGCTAAGACAGTTTTTTGCTGAAAAAAGTGTACATCATCACCTTATTTTTATGTTTTATTGCTTCAACTTATACCCCCATCCCCACTGGTTTATTTCATAAACTGACTATAAATTTTTCTATATTTTAAGGCATACATAAATATGTACAATGTTACTGGCTGCTGCTTTGTATAATGATAGAAACTATATCAGTTTTCCAATGTATGTTCTTCCTAAATTACAATTAGGAATTTAACATAGCAAAGGTTTGTTTTACTCATTCTTAGAAATATGTCAGATACCACTAGTCTATTTTAGATATGTTCAAGAAAGCACATTCAAAAATCTTTGAGTTTCAATTTCACCTTAAATTCTTAATTAAAAAAAATTAATGTTATATGGATTTTGCAATAGGTGGAATAATGGCCCTAAAATATATCCATGTACATTCCTAGAGTCTATGGATGCTACCTTATATGGAAAAAGTGACTGCAGATTTTATTAAGTTAAGGATTTTGAGATGGGTAGATTATCCTGGATTAGTCACATGAGCCTTACATGTAATCATAAGTGCCCTTTAAGAGGAAGGAGGAGGGAGATTTGACTGCAGAGAAGATGATATGACAGAAGCAGAGAGAGGTTTAAAGATGCTATGCTGCCGACTTTGAAGATGAGGAAGCCCAAGAACGCAAGAAATGCAACTCTAGAAGCTGGAAAAGGCAAAGAAGCAGACTCTCCCCAGAACCTCCAGAGAACAGCCCTGCTGACACCTTGATGTTATCCAAGTGAAAATGATTTAGGATTTTTGGCCTCCAGACCATAAGCAAAATAAGCCACTAAATTTGTTAATTGTTACAACAGTCATAAGAAACTAACAGAGATTCATCTTCCAACTAACAGAGAGCCCTCTTCAGTCCTCTAATTGTTTCTAGTGTAGGCTTAGTCCCACCAAACTTGAACTCTAGTTCTAGTACTAGAAGAAAGTACCTGTCTTAGAGAGTGGTTGGCACAGAATCAAGCTCTTTTTTTTTATTGCTGCTGACATAAGGCAGTGGCAATGCATGGTATTTACACATAAAGAAGAAAAGTCATGAAGTGCAAAGAAATAGATTCTTAGGTACCACTGGCCAGGTGCTCAGTCTCAAAGTGCTCTCTCTTCTCCAGTTTTGAACTTCACCTTATAGTTAATGCCAAGCAGTTCCAAATTCCCTTTTTGGAGTCATACCTATATTTAAGTTCAGACTCTGCCACTCATAAGCTTTGGGAATTTGCAGAAGTTCCTCGAGCTTTAGCTTCCATCTCTCAAAAAAAATTAATAGTAATACCTACCTCAAAGGATTGTTGTGTAGATTGAATGATAATGTGACAATGTAGGCAGAATGTTCTGTAGAAGGACTAGCACATAGTAAGTGCTCATCAAATTAGCCATCATCATCAACATGATCATTATCATCATCAGTATCATTATTGTTACAGTAACTATTTAAATTTTAGCTTTGTTTCCTCAATCAAGCTTTAGTAACCTGTTGTTTGAATACATGAACATCTTACTACTGGAGCACATTCATTACAATAGTTTTCTAAAAATAATTGAAACTGAACTGATTGTTTTTCTCTGATTTGGCAAGGAGGAAGAACTTCATAGGTATGGCTTACTCCTTTATAGCACTTCGGATTTTCCCACAAAAAAAAATGTTCTTATTGCCCTAGAAACTTGGGGCATCTTTATAAGTTAATATCAAACTTTTTAAAATAAAATATTATGATCTGTGCAGGCATATTCTACAGAAACATTTCCTGAGCTATTCTAGTCTGCTTAATTCTATCACAGTTACTAAGACCTCAGCCTCTCATGACACAAGGCTAATATAAGGTGGGCTACTCAATATTGCCCACAAAATATAAATAAAGTTGAACATCATCAGAATGTGAATGGACCTTAATGTACAGAAGACTGATAAACCATTTTCAGGCCTCTTCTTTTTCTATCCATGCTCATTCATCATCTATCTTTTTAAACTCATTTCCTCCTACTTCCCATATATAATTTACTTCTATTCCCTCTAAATTCCTTACCACTTCCCAAAAGTCCCAGGTTTTCTCACCTCTTTGGGACTTAGCAAAAGTATTATCACTTTTATCAGATGAAGCTTTCTAGAATCTCCCAGTTTCCTTCCTCGCTGTTCTCACAGTTTTTTGAACATATCTCCATCAAAACATTTACACACTGTGTGGTAACCATTGCATACATCTTCTTCCTTCCTAGTCTGTAAACAACTTGAAAACAGGGATTTTGTTTCATGTTTCTTTATATCTTTGGCTCTTAGCAAAGTATTTGGAACAAAGTATGTCCTTAGTAATAATGTGTTGAATGAATGTATAACCACAATATAATGTTCAAACAGTAAACATGAAGATATTTAGTTTAACAAATCAAAGAGAAGTCTCAATAAGTTTTATTAGCCTCCAAGCTTACCTGCACATCTTATCTGCAGGACATAAGGTGGGACACCTAATAGAGATGAAAAATGATCCTTGAGGCATTTTAGAACAGTGTCAACTTTAAAGGGCATTATAATTTCCTGGCCCACAGGAAGAAGTACAACTTTTACTGTAGAAAAAATAAGAGAAAAAAAGAGTCATAGTTAAAAGCAAGGGTCAGCATCATAGAATCCACAGACAGAGAAATATGGGACAATTTGTAATCACATAGAATGCAGGTTGTCTCTGCCATGTTCTCCCACCACACCTCCGTAATAAGAGCTAGTGTTCATTTTCTAAGAGGAGAAGTGACAAACATTCAGTTGCAACATTTTGCTTTGAAAATCAATGCATAATCTCAAGAATTAGCATCAATGGTCAATGCCTGCTCCCCGAACTCCAGGTCAAAGTTCAGATCTCTCTTGCATTGCCTTCTATGAGGATCAGTGCACATTTGAGATTACCTCCTCACCCAGAATACCATGAGAAAGAGGAAATGAAACTAAAGTGCTTTTAAAGATTCTTTTAAAATCATTTAAAATTTTTAAAGATTCCCAATATCTGGCATATATAATTCAGATATAAACATAGGAAACATCTCAGAACATCAAGTGTTTTTGTGTAGTATTACAAAGGGAGACCCTGAGACCTGAACTTAGAAACATACATGCTTTGATTAGATATTTATACCATGCATCAGGAAATCAGTGTGTATTCATGAAGTTAAGAAAAACCAATAGGGGGCTTCCCTGGTGGCGCAGTGGTTGAGAGTCCGCCTGCCGATGCAGGGGACACGGGTTCGTGCCCCGGTCCGGGAAGATCCCACATGCCCCGGAGTGGCTAGGCCCGTGAGCTATGGCCGCTGAGCCTGCGCATCCGGAGCCTGTGCTCCGCAATGGGAGAGGCCACAACAGTGAAAGATACAAGAAAAACCAATAGGGAAATTTTCAAAGAAAATTTTCCTTGACCTTGCGATGACAAAAGATTATCTAAGTCCATTCTTCTTCCCATAATTGATTTATGTCTATAGCTGGCAAAATGCAAAACAGAAAATCATTGTTTTTTTACAAATATCTGGAATAACTATGCACAAATCTACTTTTCACAAAAATGGACATTATGTAGCTCACTCCCAACTCTATAAAATAAAAATCAAGACACATGTTAAAAATAGAGAAAAACTGTTATTATAAAATGATTATCTGTTCAGAAATTATAGGGAGGGTACATAGTACTTAAAAACTAATTATGATGGGGTAAACTTTTTACTTTTATATCTACAGACTTTAAATTTTAATGGAGAAGATATAATATAAGTAAGATGGAGTGGAGAGTACACATGTAGACCAAAAAAGTTTCATATATTTCTAGATGCCTGACATGACAGTTTTCATAAAGCTCTACGAGACATTCATCACTAATCCCAGCATGAAATATAACAAGGCATTATTGATGCTAAGGTTCTTTAAGCTTGTTAAATATTATTTTCACAGTTTTCTCCTAATAAGAGAACACTCTCACAGATGTTACATTATCAGAAGGCTATTTTAATTGTTTCCTGGATTCAAAATTCTATGATTAATGTATTTTAAATTTTCCATAGCAGTGACTTCCTAAGCTTTAGGAAGGGAAAGTTTGTTCAGGAATCTGTGAGCCTCAGGAAGTACAGGACCAAGACCACTTTTTTTTAATCATCATATATTTGGTAAAAGCTATAATCACAGGGAATCACAGAATTATCAAAAAATGGAGCCCAAATTCACAATAAATAATGTAATTGAGGGATAACAATTTCAATTAGGCGTAAATGGCCTTGATTACTTCTCCTCCTCCTTTTTATTCTTACTTGTGTGGACACATCACACAAGAGCTAACTACTCCACTAGATTCAAAAGCTACATTTTACCAGCCAGACTAAGCTGCTGTTATTGTTAAATGATGACCCATGTTCTCCACTCTATGGATGGAAACTCTCTCAAAAGTTATGGACAAGGGGGGAAGGAGCAGTCAGTTAACCACCCAAGTAGAATTCTCCATGTAACCACCACCTTCTTGCTGCTCCCCTCTGCTTTGTTACCAACAATGTAGTAATAACTTCCACATGCCATGTGATCAACATTATGTCTTTAAAATTAACCCATAATGAAAGACAACAATGATTTTTCTGAAGCTTAATATAAAGTTAACACTAAGCAGAAATATGGAAATACGTAAAAGCAACGAGATATGTGGAATGAGTACTGTATATGAAACCAGAAAAATATGGTGTCAAGTTCCCATCCCACCTCTTGCTAGCTATGTACATAATTAATTCCAACATGGCATGCAAAAGAATTACAATTATACTCAAAAATTTCTCCCTAAACATTTTAAGAACCTATTTTATTTTGGAAAAACAGAGAAACAACACTTTAAAATTTATTGATGCTCCGTTATTTAGGGAAGTAGATACTGCAGAATAGAGGAGAGGCTTCACACATAATTAAGAGATTCAAGTGGCATAGCCACAGAGGTTTGGTGGATAAGGGAGTGGGAAAGTAATATCAAATATAAAATAAATCTTCAAGAAAAAACAACCATTCTTCAAAATGAGGCAGAAAAAAATACCCTATCTTCCCTAGGTAATACCTGTTGCTGACGAATCTTTCATTGATGTTTTCAGAGATTCCTTTACAGCCTTTATTTTTTCCAGAATTGCCAGAGAATCTTTTGAATATTGTTCGGCTGACTGCACTGCATTATCAGATTTAGCTAGAGAGTCTCCACTGTCTCCTGGAGAATATGAAACTTGTTCATCTGCCGTAACGTCTTCCATGAGTTGCTCGACATCATTTAGTTCCAGTCTTAAAACGCTCTGGTCACTCGGCTCCTCAACACGTTTTTCACGGCCCCCACTAGATGGTTTTAGTTCAGATTCACAGTCTTCAGTCTGATCTGACTCTGGAACCTCTTCTGAGGGAACTGGAATATTGATAGTCCCAAAAGCATCCTTTCTTTCTTTTGATGAATCAACATTCTGAGCATCAGATCCTTCCTCCTGGTCAGACATTGTCCTGAATTAAAAAAAAAAAAAATATATATATATATATATTTACTACACTTAAAACTTCTACACCAAATTTCAAATTCATTGCTGGCATACAGCAATGTTCATAGTATACTACAATGTGGCTCATTATTTGTTTAATATTATCTTAGTAATGGCATTAGGTAAAAGACATTGGTGAATTTTTAATAAAAACACCACAGAAAGTAAAACTGTGTACCAAAAAAAGAACCTCAAAACACAATAAATTTGAGAGAAATATTCTATGAAGAATATATTTTAAAAATTCTAAAATATATTGTCATCTCTTATTCAATGAACAATGCCTTGTGAAAGAAGAATTTTTTTCAATAGCCTTTTTTCTAAAAAAGGCTATTTATGCTTCTGACATTGCAATTGAATAGAAGCTCCAAGGAACCTGACATCTCCACAGCAACTATACGCTGGAAAGTACACACTGTAGTAGCTTTGCTCTCACAAATTGTAGCAGAGGTGTCCAATGACCTCTGTCCCCCA
Source organism: Mesoplodon densirostris (assembly GCF_025265405.1). NCBI lineage: Eukaryota > Metazoa > Chordata > Mammalia > Artiodactyla > Ziphiidae > Mesoplodon > Mesoplodon densirostris. Next base: position 86,530,576 of record NC_082669.1, read on the forward strand.
AAACAAACATATCAACAAACAAATGTGGGTTGATCTTGGAGCTAAGTAGGGCCTAAGCTACAGCAACCAAGAGTTTTGGCTTGGGAAACAGTACGACAGCATACAGGAGCTTGGGCCAGGGTGGGCCAGAGCAGCCCAGAGCCAGGCATCAGAGGCAGCAGCTGGATCAGAGCAGTGAGAAGCCAGTATAGCCAGGAGCCTACCTATAGAGGTTGGCAGCCAGGAAAAGGGGATAGGGGAAGTGACCCTGAGGCTGATTTCTGAGGCAAAAGCACAGGGAAGATTAAAACTTGAAATAGTAGTGAGATGGAAAAGCTGTGTTTGGAACTTTCACTTAAGCATAGATCCTTATGGAGAAAAAAATTAACCTTAGTGAAGTTCTCTGGCTACCAGATGACAAATTAAAAATAATTAATAATAATAAAATCCTGAATAAAAATGTATCCTTGTTGAATTCAATGAATACAGCATTAGAGCTGAAGGGAGAACTAGTGAACTGGAAGATAAATCAAAAGATTTTACATAGACTGTTGCAAAGAAATAAGGATATGAAAAATATGAGAGATTAAGAGCCATGGAGAAAAGAATCTCCCTGCCAACTCAGGGGACACGGGTTTGAGCCCTGGTCCAGGAAGCTCCCACATGTGCACAGCAACAAAGACCCAACGCAGCCATAAATAAATAAAAGAAAAAAAAATTTTAATATATTAAAAAAACAACAAAGAGTGTGCAACAGAGACTGCACATAGCCTGTGAAGCCCTTTTCAGAAAAAGTCTGCCAGCCCCTGATCTGGCATGTGTCAAATTGTAGTCCTAAAAGAAAACAAAGATGGAAGGGAAAAAATATCATAAGAGGTAATGGCTGAAAAATTTTCAAAACTGATTAAAAATATGAATCTACAGGTCCAGGAAGCACAATATAAAAATATACTTAACAGGATAAATAGAAATAATTCATAGCCATTTATATTGTAACTAAATTACAGAATAACAAACAGAAAATCCGAAAAGCAAACAGTGATCAAGGACATATCATCCACTGTTTTGAATCCTATTTGCTGGCATTAATGCAAAGGAAAGAAAAGTAAAATCACTGCAATTTCTCATCAGAAAAATAGAAGCCAAGGCAATAATAGACTAATTAAAAGAAGGTTAGCACATGACTAATTAAATTAGCACATGACTAATTAAAATAATAGACTAATTAAAACTATCAACCCAGAATTATACACCCAGCAAAACTATCTTTCAAGAAGAAAAACAGAAACATTTACAGACAAGTTATCACCAAGATATCTGCTCTAAAGGAACTTCTAAAGGATACACTTGAAGAGGAGTAAAATGGGCCCAATGTAAGTCTGAAGTGCAAGAAGGAAAGGCAAACAAATAAATCATAAACATATGGGTAAACCCCAATAAATATTGTCAACACAAAATAATAGCAGAAAATTAAAATATGAGACAATAAGAATATGTAACTGGGAAGGGAAAGATGAGAATAAACTATTATCAATTCCTTATACTGTTTACAAAATTGAGAGCTATGATATTCTTAACTCTAGACATTGTTAAATTAAATATGCATAGTGAAACTTCAAGAACAACCAATAAAAGAACTGAAATTAAGTTTTAAAATTCCGTAACAATAAAGAGAAAAAAATGAGACAAAACTGAACAAAAGTTCAACTTTTAAGAAGTTCGAGAAACTTCTTTAGGCTCTCACCCACACACACACAAATCTTCCTTTTGGTTATTTTCTCCTATAACAAAGTTTAGTGGCCTGATTAGAAAGAGAGCACCATAAAGAAGCCTTAGCTCCTAGCAACATAATTATCTACCCTTTTTGGAGAATCTGAGATAATGCTTTTGTTTCTATCTGGTGGGTCATCCTCCCCTCAAAATGGCCAAGATAGCATCTTCTAAAACAGCAACAGCAACCAAATCAAAAACTTCTGCTCTTCAAAAAAGACAACTAGAAGAATCAAAAGGCAAACCATACACTGGGATGTAGGTTTTTGCAAAACTTTTATCTGATAAAGGACTTGTACCCAGAATATATAGAGAACTTGCAGAACTCAATAATAAGAAAAAAAAAAAAAAACAGTGAAAAAAATGAGTAAAAGATTTAAACAGATCCATCACCAAAGAATATACACAAGAAAGCAAATAAGCAGAGCCAGGACAAGATTGAGGCAAGCGGGGCAGCTGCACTACCCTATACATGCACTTGCACCCGAGAATAAACGCCTCCTAAAATTTTAGACCTAGTTGCCTCAGTTGCCTCCCCCTAATCCTGACCCTGAGTACAAGCACATGAAAAATGCACAATATCATTAGTCATTAGAGAAATGAAACTTCAAATCACAATGAGATTTCACTACACATCTATTAGAATCGTTTAAAAAAAATTTTAGCCCAACAATAGCCGGTAAGTATGAATACAAGTGGAGCTCTTATATCCTGATGCAAAAATGAAAACTGATATAGCATTTGAGATAACTGTTGTCAGGTTTCTTGTAAAATTAAACACATTTATCATATGACCCAGCAATCTGTATCCTTTACCTATGTGGAATGAAAAACTACATTCACTCAAAACCTTCACACAAAAGTTAATAAAGGCTTTATTTTTAATCACCAAAAACAGGAAACAACACAAACGTTCCTTAGCTGAGGAATGGATACACATACTATGATGCATTCATAAAATGGAATACCACGCATAAATAAAAAGGAATAAACTATTGATACACACAACATGTGTGAATCTAAAATAAATTATGATAAATGAAGAAGCCAATTCTAAAGGCTACATACTGTATTGTTCAATTAAGTGAAAAAGCAAAGCTCTTGGTTCACAACCTCCAGAATTCCCTGGGTAAAACAGAAATTGAGCCTGGTACACAAAGGGCAAGGAGAATCGAAGAGGCAGACCGCTCCAGATTGCAGGTGGCAGGTTTAATAAGCAAGGAAACTTACAAAGGAGGGTTGTCTTAGGCAGCCTAAAGACAGTAAATCTCAACATCTACCCGCCAAAATCCTGAGTTTATGAGATCTTAACTGGGTTCAGTCAGGTATACAGTTCCGATGGTCTCAATAGCACATCTCCTAGTTCAGGAACAATGGGCAGAAGGTACATTCCAAGGACAGGGGAGGGGGAAAGAGCCTCCAATTGCCCCCTGGGTAGTGGGTAAACCGGAGGTCATGTCCTTTCAATGACCTCTCCTCCACCAAAAGCATATACCAGTATGTACAACGTTACAGATACGACTACTTTTGTATATGTGTAGAATACCTCTGCAAGGTGAACTCCATGGAGGACAGGGAGGTGGGGAACATGGGTGCAAGACAGATTTTCACTGTTCATTCTTTTTACTGTTTGAACTTTTAATTATGTATTATGTATTCAAGGGTAAATGTTATAATCTTTAAAAAGTTGTTTAAAAAGAAAAAAACTCTACTATGATTGCATACAAAAACGTCCCCCTTTCACCTACAATGCATAATTTCGTTGGTATATCTAGAATATTAGTGTAAGTAGTAAGGCAGGGATCCAGTTTTCCCTTCTACCAAATAGCCTTGTTGAGCTTTTAAGTTTCTTAAGAGGGCACAGCAAAGACCGTGGGTGGAGAGGAGTGAAAGAGGAATGTCTGGAAGCGCTCTATTTACTAAAGACTAAAAATGGTCACCATGTATGGCTAAACATTTTCTAATGCTAGCCTGGGTTGCACACACGTCTTGCTTCTATATTATTAACCGTGATAAGCACTCGGGGTGGGAGGTGAGGTACACCTCCTAGCTTGATGCCGCTACTTCCGAATCCCAAATTAGAGATAAGAGCCAGAAAAGGAACCAAGAAAGATGGGATGCTTTGCAGTTTTTTTGTTTGTTTTTTGTTGTTTTTTTCGGTACGCGGGCCTCTCATTGTTGTGGCCTCTCCCGCTGCGGAGCACAGGCTCCGGACGCGCAGGCTCAGCGGCCATGGCTCACGGGCCCAGCCGCTCCGCGGCATGTGGGATCTTCCCGGACCGGGGCACGAACCAGTGTCCCCTGCATCGGCAGGCGGACTCTCAACCACTGCGCCACCAGGGGAGCCCGATGGGATGCTTTGCACAGTTTTTTAGGCAAAGGTGAAACATTCCCGAGCGGCCATACAGTCCCCAGAGCCCAGGTTGCACCAACGCCCCGCACAGAGCCCTCGGAGTCCAGCGCCTTAGTCACCCGCTCAAGGTCGGCCTACGGGTCGGGCCAGTCGAGGGCAGCCAGAACCTGTCCTCCTACCTAAGAAACGCAGTTAGTCGGGTAGAAGCGGCTTCCCGGGCTCCTAGAAAGCAGAGTCCACACGCGCCGAATTCTGTTTCCGGTTGTATCCTAGCAACCTCCCCGGCACCACTCCCTCCCACCAGGACACCACTCACGCGAGAAGAGGCGGTGCCCGCGCTTAGAGAAAAAGGAGCGAGGGATGGAGGCGGGGAGGGGGCGGAGCCAGGGGAGGGGGCGGAGAGAAGGAATGAAGCAGAGGTTGGGGCGGGATGAGGGAGCGAGCGGATTTGTTACTTACTCGCTACCTAGGTCCGAAAGTGGTTCTGATGGTAACCACTCTCTAAGCTGTCTTTCACACTTGTGAAATGGCACAGTTCTCCGAACCAAATACTGACAGCAATTCGCGCTATGGATATAAAAAATCAGGGTTAGAGAAAATGTAAATATGAAGTGAGAGTGAGGACCTATGCAAAGGAGAACACAGGTGTACAACAGCAGGTGCCTACTTGCTTTTCTTAAATTTGGAACTTGGCTCTTAGCTCCCTTGCAGCCAAACAGAAAAGGGAGATAGGAGCTGTTAAATAATTCCCCTTTTAAGTCAGGAGAAGCAAAGCTATTGTTAATCACTGAATTAGAAACGGTTTTTTTTCCTATGACTATAAATTCTTTAAATTGAGAAGGTTTTTAAAGAAGCACGTATTATTGCAGGAAAGGATCAATTGTGTTCCTATTATATATGTAGTAACAAACTTCATGTGGCTTCATAATAGCTAACATTTATTATTATTTGTTACTAAGCACTTACATATACTTCTAATTTAAATTTTACAATGATTTTTTAAAGGAAGAACTGTGATCAGCTTCCTCTTACTAATGAGGAAACTAAGGCTCAGAAGAGGTTTGGTGGGGAACCAGAAATAAACCCAAGCAGTGTGACTCCAGAACCTCCATTTTAAACCACTATTCTATGCTGCCTTTGACCTAAAACCGTTTGATATTTAAAAAGGATGTAAGATTAAGTAATAAAATTAAAATTTGTGTTATATATAGTACAGGTCCATTCTTCCTTCATAACGTTCAATGTCTTCATTCCTTTATGCCATTCTGTTGAAATTGCATTCTCCTCTCCCCAATAACTTCCTAATGGCCAATGTAATTTTTTTCCTTCTTTATCTCATTTTAAAATGGATATTTCTTACTAGAACAATATAAAATGTGTTATATTCTCAGATGAAATTGACTTTGCTAATGGTTTTAGATAAAAATGTTTTGTTTTGTTTTGTTTTTGGCTGCGCCCGGTCTTAGTTTCAGCAGGATCTTTAGTTGCAGCATGCGGGATCTTTTTTTAGTTGCGGCATGCCAGATTTAGTTCCCTGACCAGGGAGGGAACCTGGGCCGTCTTCATTGGGAGCTTGGAGTCTTAACCACTGGACCACCAGAAAAGTCTCAAAGCATATGCATTTAAATCATTTCATGAATCCACATATTCATGAAGAGCAGAGAAAAGGGCATTTTGATAACCACTAGGGTTAGTCTCTCAGGAATAAACCAGATGTTGCTGGAGATATGCAAATTCTTCCCAGTGCTCCCCTACTCCCATCTCCAAAATCATAATGTACCTTAAATTTTACTAGTAATGAGAGCTTAATTGGTTTTAAACACTCACCTTTCTGGGTCTCCTGTTTAAAATGTATCATTCACTGCCCTCCCTGTTAGGGACAGTATGAAAAGCTAGATTTAGTCATAGAGGCAGGATATGCAGGGATGAAAACCTGGCAGTAGATAACTTAAGTACTTCACCGTCTTAAATGTGACTTGATACCCACTATATGTTCATATTTTATTTATAGTTTGCTGAGGAGGCGATTTTATACAACTCAGTTTTACAATATAAGCCTAACTTAATTGGTAGGCTTCCCAGGCAGTCTATACAAGTTGGAAAGCACATCAAAATCACATACATATATATGTGTATATACACACACAAACACACACACAGATATAGTTGTTTGGTTATATAAAATAAACGTAAATGCAAGCTGAAAACAACCAATCAGAAAAAGACCCTCATTTCTGAAGGTGGAAAAGTAATTTAAAATACCATTTTACTTTTCACCATAGACCTTTGCATTTTTCTCAGGATTTATCGCCCAAAATGACTTATCTTTATTTCTCATGAAATAAGAATCCACCTTTATCTCAGCCTTTATTTACACAATAAACATTTCTTTTAAAATATTTTTATTTTTACAAAGATGCCATCTAGTGGCTTTATGAAATCAAGCATTTCAAAGTATTTCCCATTGTTACTTCATGCTAAAATGCAAATGAATGAATCAGAAAAAAATATTAGAATAATTTAGACCAAGGACCTGAAAATTATTCTTTAGAAATTATCGGTAAGAACTGAATTTGGATCATAATACCTTTATGAGCTTGTTAAGAGACTGGAAATACAGATCCATAGTCCCTTTTCTGAAAACTTAAGGGACAGATGTGTTTGAAATTCAGGTTTTTTTCAGATTTTTGAAGGTAATATGGACATATACTGTATATTCTGTAACACCTTCAGTGGGTCTGGGGAAGTACTCCAAAAGCAAATACATTAATACTTCTGTAACAAAATATATTCATAATCACATTAAAGTGGGATAAAGACCATAAACAGCCTTTTCTCAATTCAGGTCAGGTTTTGCTTCCAAATGAGTTATTAAAACACTTCCCGTTTTCAAACATTTTTGGAGTTTAGAATTTAGATATGGAATTGTGGACCTATTTTACCCTAAGAAAAAGAACCAACCCTCCAGTCACAGAAAAAGAGAGTTAAATGAAATATTATCATAAAATAGTGATGTTTACCTTCAGAAATGCCTAAAATGTTCACCTGAAAAAGAAACCAACATATTTGAAGATTATGAGAAATCCCAAAAAAGAATCTCTGCAATGCTTTTCATGTACAGTCATGTATAGAAAGAAGCTAATTGACCATACATATCATGTACACACACAACAAAAAAATAGCAACTAATATAAACCAAAAGACCACTTTGAAAACTCTATGTTAGCAATGTGTGGCAAGTTAAATTTATGAGTTCTATAGTACATTCCAAAAAAAATTTTTTTAACTTTGGTTTTCTATTTCTTGTTTCTATATATGATTTGCCATGTTCCCTTTCCCCTGCCTCTGTGTTTATGAAACCACGTGTTGAAATGTCATCATTCTCAGCCCAGATCCATTGTGTGACTCTTTTGAGCACTGTCGACCCTCGTTAGACATGTAATATGAATAAGAAACAAACTTTTGTTGTATTAAGACATTGGGATTTAGGGGTAGCCTATTCTAATTCACTATTTTTCTCATATTTTCCTTCACTAAGGAGAGTTTTGGCTTATTACCTCTAAATGAAAACATTCGAATAAATTTCTTCAGTCCCCATAAATAATTCAATTTCTGTATCACATTCCCACTTTGATTTTGTTGGGGAGGAAGAAATTTTCCTCTACCCTTCTAGGGTCTTCTGCCTGGTCAAAGAATTAAGTTGACATGAGACAGATTAACCAGAGAAAATCACACAAATTTTAATAACACATACATGGGAGAGACCCAGGAAAACTGAGTAACTCACCAAAATGGCTGAAACCCTCATATTAAATACCATCTTTAGCTAAAGACAAGAGAATGTTGTGGGTAGTGGTTTGGGACTTCAGAGGGGAGGAAGGCATTTCACAAGGATATAGAAGAGCGAATGTTTGGTAAATAAATGTTTGCTGGGCCACGCAGAGACAATGGGACACGGAAGTTTTAACAGACTTTGCTAGGTTCCTCCCCGTCTATACACCTAGCTCATACTATAGTTATGTATTGTGATAGCTTCCTTCAAAACTTCTTCCTGAGTCTTTTAGGCCTTGATTGTTTTCAGCTCAAAATAATCTGCATGCCACAGACACATTGGGGTGGCAAGTTTTGCTCCCCTACAATTTCTTCTGAATTTTATTGAAAATAAACCCCTTCATTCTCCTCTAAACCAAACTCCTATCTTCTCATTTACTTTCTTCTCCATTGTAATTGTAGTATAGACTGCCATCCCACGAAGTACTGAGTTTCAAAGGAAATTCTGACCTAAGATGCAAACTACTACTCATGGTATGTTCGGTGATTCGTTGCTTTACCCTAGACCCCAGAACACACTTGCATAGGCAGTTTCTTTAACTTCCATTTGTCTATATAGCCCTTGAGAGTGGGAGGAAAAAGAAAAGGCTGATATTAACCTATATGTGGGAATTTTCTTCGATGGAGCACTGTTGATTTTCTCCCTTTGAAGAAAAAATGTGAGGGTAGCAAACTGCCTTCCAGTGATTAAGAAGCCTGATATAGATAACTGGGGACGTGGCAAGGGTTCAAGCTCTACAGTCCTCTCTTCAGCTGGAGAACACAGTAGGCAAGGTCCTGCACGACCTGAAGATCTTGGCTTTTTGAGAAAAATGAAAGTGATCTTCAATTTCATGGGAGAGTTCCTGGGTAAACAGAAGAACACAGACTCTGGAATACTGTCTCGGCTGTTAGAAGGAATTAGGAGAGCTGGCCCAGTGGGAAGGCCCATTTGAAAAGCCTGATGAAGCATCAGGTAAAGAGACTTAACTTCTGAAGGCAACATAGCAAGTCTTCCCATCGTAGTAGGTCCTAAATTCAGCTACTTAAGAATCTGGTAACAAGAGTCATGTGAATTTGAGGAAGCTCCCACCTGGAGCCAAGTGAGGGGCAGGCAAATGGATGGGTTGACCAGCTGGGTTGACCCGGGGAGAAGTTGCCCTGCCCTCCATTTTGCAAATGTGGACGAGGCAGCCCTCAGGGACCCTTGCACTTAGAGAGCTGGCCTCAGGGCCTCTGGGGCCCCTCCAGCTCAGAAATGGAGGCCGACAGGTTGCTCACCCCTGCACCCACCAGCATCACAAGAATAATGTAAGCTGCCTTTTTACAGTGAAAAAAAAAGAATCCTGATCTTCTCCATTTGATAGATTTGACAGAAGATTGCTTTCCTTTTTATCTAGTATCCTAATCTTCACTGCTGTGCTCAGAAATAAATCTGCTTTGCCTTGTAACCACCAAAAAGCTCAATTAGCTTCACTTCTCTAACTATACTTTAGGATTAGAAAAGGAAATTAAAACAGAGATAAGCTTCCTTACCTCCACCCCCAAGTCTGAGGGAAAGGAGTCAGGGAATGGAATAATGGGGAAGAGGCAAAATGACACCTGAGGTCTGGCAGCACACGATGGCTACCACTGCTGGCACCATATCCTTTCTATTCAGAAAGGCAGACAACTTCCCAGCTTCTCCTGATCAGAAAGGATGGCAACCCTCAAGGCTGAGCCGTATCCTGTGTGCCCAGGATAGCCATGGCTTATGCCTATTATTCTTATCACACTTCCTTTCACTCTCACAATCAGTACACAATGAATGAAAAATTATATGCTTATCCTAGATATAAGCCATTTTCATCCCAAAGGAAAGAATGCCAGAAATTTGAATATTCTGCACTCACTTCACAGACGGGAAAAAGGGGGCATCACTTTGCTGCTACTTTCTTCTTTGTCTGCAAAGCTCAAACGGATTAGCTTCTTTTTCTTGAGGTGCCTGGATTATGGTGACTTACTTGAATGAGACCTATGAGGAGCCCAGGGAGACGGAAATGGGCCACTCGGAAAACTACTCAAATTAGTCTAGAAGCCACTCAGCAACAACTGAAGATCTTTAAATAGAAGAATCAGCTGCAAAAGATCAGGAAAGGTTAATCTGGAAGTTTATAAAAAGCACCTGGAAAACATCTGCAGACATAAAAACAATCAGGTGTAAGATTATAGGGGCAGTTGGAATGGCAGCTAGGAAGTGTAAGGGTGGACCACACAGTGATGTCTTTAAAATACCTACCCCATTAACATTATCTGCCTATGATCCATGTGAAGATTTCTGTACAAAATGAAATCCAGTTTATTACTTTAGTTTTTTATAGGTACTTTAACAGAAAAAGTTAAGAAAGCAGACCTACATTCTTTTTTTTTTAGATCTACATTCTTTTGGTGCAGTCCAAACAGTACAGGCAGGAGGGACAGCATCCCAAGCATATTCATTAAAAAAATATGATGTTTAGGAGCATGAGTTCTGGAGCAAGACTGTCTAGGTTCAAAAGTTAGCTCCACATCTTACTATGTAACCTTGGGTATGTTATTACACTGTCTCTTTGCCTCAGTTTCTCCAGGGTCCCCATGTTGCCTAATTGCAGGGGAGCACTACTTGCAACTGAATTCTGGTTTCTTTATCTGGAAAAATTTGCAGGATCTCACTCTTAAGAGTTGTAATGCAGATTTAATGAGTAATATTAGTCAAATACTTAGAAAATTGCCTGGCAAACATTAACAAACATTAGTCAGTATTATTATGACTACTACTGCTATTCTACAACTAGCATTCTAATTTCTAATGTAAACATCATATAAGGTCCCCTTTTATTAACAGCCACAGGAGCTCTGCTGGTGAAATATATAAGATGCCAAGGATCATGGGAGAAATGGAGCTGGAAGTATGTATCAAGTCATCTTTCTGCTTTCATGTACCCAAAGGACCTGAAAAAATTGTTGGCCAGAAAAATAGCTTGAAAGCACCTATGCAAACATGCTTTAAGATCATATATTTTGACCTCAGTAAAATTATATATTAAAGCAAATGGTTGGAACTGAAAAGGAAGATATAAATCATAAATTCTACTTCTTTTACAGAGAAGGAAATAAATAGGTTCTTTTGAGAAACTGACCATGTGTCTCAACTTAGTCACTGATTTCACGGTAGTGCTAGAGCCTGGGAATGAGAGCCCCTGGACTCGCCCCCAAATGCTTTTCCCACTTCCCACACAGAAGCGTCCGCTTGCAGTCTGACTGCTAAAAATTAACTCAATCCACTTTAAATATTCCTTTAGCATTCAATTTACATCTATATAAGGGGAGAAATATTGGAAAAAAAGAAAAATACATTTTTTCCCTCATTCCAAAAATTCTGAAATGTTCTGTTTGGCCACAAGAGATAGCAAAACACATATGTACATGCACACATACGCACACAAAAAACAAAAGAACTTTGTTTTATCTTTGAAGGTAAGAACTACCAAATTTAAATACTTAGAAATGATAGGAGGCTAGGTAGAAAAGGTGAGGACATACGAAAAGTAATTTTATTTTTGTTTAACCTTAAACTTACCAAACTGCTTCTTTCTTTGAACAGCATTTATCTTGTTTGATACCCAGCTGCACTCAATTGGAAATTAGTGGAAACTATTTAATGATTCCACTTTGAAGTTATAACCATACAACTAAGATGTTTTGAATATAAGCCTATCTGTAAGTCAGATAAACTTTAAGAACTCTTAGTGTCTCTTCTTTTACAGAAATTCTATCTCTATCCTACTGTACTTCAGTTGATCAAGAAAACTAAAGGCAAAGGGCCAGAAAGCTAACTTCCTTAAAAATGAGACAAAAGAAAAGTTTTTCCAACTACCACTATAAATAAAAATTTTTCTTTCAAATACCAAATCAATTTTCTCAAGTGTACAATGAATTCTAATTTGATAGGTTTTTTCTTACTACTTCATTTCAAACAGTGACCTACAAATTTGTTTAAACAATAATAATAATTAAGTACCTTTTATGTTTTTTCAGAATAAAAAAAATTAAATGATGTGTTGAAGATACTACTAAAAATACTTCAACTTTTGAATATGGCCCCTGCATTGGAGATCTATAGGAATTTTTCCAATTAACTTTCAAATCTTCCCACAACATTTGTTTTAAAAAATATTTTTGAAATAATTTGAATGAATGCTCTACAAATCAAAAACCGATTCACAAGTCCCTATTACATAATCAACGATTTTATCAAGTCTCCTACATATGTTCTGTATCAGTTTTCTTGATTATAAGATGTCAATAATATGGAAATATTTTTAATACAACAGAATATTTAATTACATCAGTTTCCCATAAACACACAAGTCATTTAATGATGTTTATATTGGCCACTTCCATTGGTTGGCAAGAGGCTCTTCCACTAAAGGCTCCCATGGTTTCCATTGCACCATTTTTCTTGCCAAACTTAGTTCATTTTCAGCCTGTTAATAAGAAATTTTTAAAAGATAGTTTGATTATATTGTGTAACAGATATTTATCACAGCTAATAACTGAAATATAACCTAGTAGAGCTACTTCTTTCATATTAATACATAATAAGCTGTTCCACCATCACATGTTGAACATCATTAATTAAATTACCTTAATTCTCACAGCTACACAATCATCATGAGTAAGAAAGGATGGCTTTTGATTTCTTCTATTCGATTAAAATTTGCTTTTAGAGTGTTCAAAAGTTTAGTTGGTGAGTTTTTTATCTTAATTGACTGTTTCACCATTTAGACTACAAATTCTCTGAAGAAGTATGTCTCTTAATCTATGTTAATGGCTTTCAAACTTTATTTTACCATGGCCCACCGTTTAAAAACATATTTTTTTTAACTAAGGGATCCACAAGATGCACATACAACTAAAACAAAACTAAAAATATCATCACCTTTACTAGCTGTCATACACTCTATTTTCTATTGAATGTAAAAAAAAAAAAATACTAGTCACAATCCACCTAAACTGATTTCATGATCCATAATCCTTTAGACACACAATCTGTAAAATTGTGATCTGTGAAGTGTAAGAGAATACAATAGTTGTATTTTTATTGATCAATCAAATCAGTTTCCTTAGTCAGATTATGTTACATTTAATTTTTCCTCTCAAACACAATTTACAACATATTTAACAAATATATTTTAGCTATCTTTTTTTTTTAAACATCTTTATTGGAGTATAATGGCTTTACAATGGTGTGTTAGTTTCTGCTGTATAACAAAGTGAATCAGCTATACATATACATACATCTCCATATCTCCTCCCTCTTGCGTCTCCCTTCCACCCTCCCTATCCCACCCCTCTAGGTGGACACAAAGCACTGAGCTGATCTCCCTGTTTAGCTATCTTCTTATTTCACATGTTTTCCACAGCAAAAAGACCTATGACAACTCTGGCCAACTTAGAAGAAGAACACTGTTGAACACTTGTCAGGACATCAGAGAAAGAATTCAAACACAGAATAAATGCTTAGTTTCTATCAGAGGCTATAATTCTCCAGTTAAAAGGCAATGCCTCGGGACTTCCCTGGTGGTGCAGTGGTTAAGACTCTGAGCTGCTAATGCAGGGGGCCCGGGTTCGATCCCTGGTCCCGGAACTAGATCCCACATGCATGCTGCAACTAAGAGTTCGCATGCCACAACTAAAGAGCCGGCAAGCCACAACTAAGGAGCCCGCGAGCCACGACTAAGGAAAAAAAAAAAAGGCAATGCCTCATTTATGCCAGTGGTGCGAAACAGCCAATCTATGTTTAGCAGCAACAGTCTAAAATGTATATAAACAATGAGTTAAAAAGAGTAGATAAACAGTAATCTGGGGGTAGAGGTATTTCCTAATGCTGAAATGAGAAAATACTGATTAAAACTATCCCTAAGGATGACTCTCTCTCTGAATGCCCTTTGACTTTTGTCTCTTGAACATTCATGCCTTCTCTATGCCCCCAAAAAGTCACTGCATGCTGAGGAGGATTCCTACCCCTGAACACCACTTAAGTCAGCCCTACTTCAGGGAGCTGGACTCAGCTGGCATGTGGTACCTGTATCTACTCCCTCCCTCTTCTCTGGCTTCCGACACACTACCCCTTTCCTCATTCCTCTCATATGTCCCTCTTGAAATGGGCTGTCCAGTACGGTAGCCACTACCTACCTGTGACTACTGAGTGAGCACTTAACATGTAGCTAGTTCAAATTCAGATGTGCTGAGAGTATAAAATACACACCAGATTTTAAAGACTTAGTATAAAAAAAATGTAAAATGTCTTAATTTTTTACATGGATGATATGTTTCAATGATATTATTTTAGATCTACTGGGTTAAATAAAGCATTATTAAAATTTAACCTTAGCATAGCCCATGAAAATTTGAGAACTGCATAGATAACGTAAAAATACTTAATGTACCCTACGACTATAACTGCATGATAAATTAATGTACCAGCTAAACTAAAGTTATGATCAAAGTGAAATCAGGTAGAAAAGAAAGAGGAACAGAAGGAAGACAATAATAATAAGTTTACATTAAATTCCCAGAACACTTTATCTAGTACCATATTCAACCTGGCAAATGAATAGGAAGGCCAAGAAAATAGGCCCCTGAATGACTGAAACAGTCTACATTTATAGAAAGCTGTCTGAATACTCCATTCCTCTTTTAACAGAGCCATCTAACAATTCTTTCAAATTTGTATATTATGTCTATTGGTAAGAGATTTTGATAAAAGGCAAGAAAAAGTAAGAAAAAAATGTTTACATTTTTAAAAAATATGAAAAATGTAAAAATTACATGAAACAGAATTAAACATTTATCAGACCCTTATAAGGGGAAGACATTCTAAACCTATATATAATATTGGGAAGGAGGGGAGATTAAAAGGGGAGTGGGCAGAGGGAGAGTGATTTGACCAAGTAAAAAATTTAAAAACCTCTACATATGGGAGAAAATAACTAAAGTCAGAAGGCAAAGAACAGACTAAATATATATATATATATATGTGTATATATATATATATATATATATACATATATAGCAAAAATTTAAGGTTAATATCTTTTATTTGAAAAAAACCTCAAAGAAATATATAAGAAAAACACTAAAAACAAATGACAGAGTAAAAACTTTAACAATATAAATTACAAAACATGAAATACAAAAACATATTTTAAGAATTTAACCTTCAAGAGTCAAAAATAAAAATGAAACTACATTTTAATTTTATGACTCAAAAGACCTGTATTTTTCCATATTAAAAATATAGTAACCCTTTAAAATGTAAAAGTATATGTATCTAAAAAGATAAATTATTCAAACAGCAATAATACTGTTACTAATCTGAACTAAGGAAAGGCTAACAAGAACATGCTAATTAAATTCTAAACTTCCAACAAAAGCCTCATAAATTCAAATTATAATCAATGATAAATATTTAGCTGACATACACATGTCAGAGTATGCATTTTCTTATGTGGTTAGTCTTCTATTGGATGACTTGATATAAATTAAAAAGTTTAGCTTTCCTTTCTTTCTGGAATGTCATTTTGTACCTCTATAACATTGTGCCTTTGAACATTTGAAGCTAAACATCTGAATATTCAACTTTTCTTTACCTGAAGAATCACCTCTTCTATTTGGCCTCCCTGAAGTTGCTCTTCTAATTTTTTAACATTTGGTTCCTATAATTTAAGGGAAAAAAAGAAAAAAATATTTAAAGAAGCACAAAGAGCACTTAATATGACAAATGTAATTAATTTTTCTTTCATTGTACCCTTGCTTATTTTTACCAAATATCTGGTTAAGAGCCATTTCATCTCTCTACTATTTTATTGCTTTTCTGTCTTAATATTAAAAGTGTTAAACGTTTATTGATGTGCTTATCAAGGGTAAGAATATGATGTTTAATTCAGTTTTTCTAAAATACAGATTTTAAAATAATACTTTATTTTCTTAGTACTTCCTATATTTCCTCTTAAGCATTAGCATTAAAAATAAATGCTACCCTATGACCCAGAACTCTACTCCTAGGTATATGCCAAACAGAAATGCATAATACATTAACCAAATGACATGTTCAAGAATGTTCACAGCAGCATAAATTACATCCCCAAACCAGAAACAATCCAAATGACCATATATAATAGAATAAATGAATAAACTGTAGTATTTGAATATAATAGAATATTATACAGCAATGAGAATGAACCAATTACAACTATATGCAACAACATAGATGATTCTCTCGAACATATTATTAAGCAAAAGAAACCAGACAAATACATATTGATGATTCCACTTATAAAAAGTTCAAAACCAGGCAAAATGAATCTGTGGTGTTAGAGGTCAGAAGAGTAGTTATCTTCAGGAGGGTAGTAACCTTGAGAAGAACAAGAAAGGGTTTTGGCATTCTGGAAATGTCCTCTTTTTTGATTTAGTGTTGACATGTGTGATTACTTTGTGAAAATACATCAGGTTCTATGCTTATAATGTCTGCACATTTCTTTATGTACATTATTCTTCAATAAAAGGTTACCTGAAACTATCACACGGTTAATCGGTTATACTCCTATATAATATAAGAAGTTAAAAAAATAATTAAAAATAAAATAGCCACTGTGCTTCCCCACTTTGACTCCAAAAAAAAAAAAGTTAATATAGTAACTAGAACATTCAATGACATGTATTTATTTTCTAGTAGACCAAGCTTTTTGAGAGCCAGAAATCATGATCTATATATACACATGCATATGTAAATAAGGTGTAAATAGGGTAGCTTCTTGGCCTATAAATGGAGTGAAAAGAGGGAAAAAAAAAGTTATTTTCTACAGGAATTGGCATCTGTCTCAGGGTATCTGCTGGCTGACCCAATACATCTGTATGGCTTGTTCCTCCACTTCCATCAAGGTCTTTGCTCATACATCTTCTTCTTAGTGAGAACCACTCTGATAATTTTTACTGTGGTAGGCTGGAATAATGCCTCACAAACTGTACATGAACTAATCCCTGGAATCTATGAATGTTACTTTATATGGCAAATATTTCGCAGATGTGATTAAGGACCTTGGAATGGGAAGGTTATCCTAGATTATCTGAGTGAGCCCTAAATACAATTATAGGTGTCCTTATAAGAGAGAGGCAGAGGGAAATTACACATGGAAAAAGAAAAAGTAAAGACTGGAGTGACTCAGCCACAAGCCAAGGAATAACAAAAGCCATCACAGCTGGAAAAGGCAAGGAATGAATTCTATCCTAAAGCCTCCAAAGGGAGTGCAGACCTGCCGACACCTTGATTTTGGTCCGATACTAATTTTAGCTTCCAGAAATATAAGACAATAAATTTCTATTATTTTAACTCACCAAGGTTGTTATAATTTGTTACAGCAATCATAGAAAACTAATACATATTGTAACACCTCTCATCACCCTCATACACACCATTCTTCCTTCTTTAATTTCCTTCACTGCACTTACTATGTTCTAACACACTATGGAATGTACTTCTTTATTCACTTATTTTTCTTATTTATTTCTTTGCCTCCCATCATTAATGTATAATCTCCAAGGCAGGGATTTTTATGTTTTGTTCATTGCCATGTAGGCACTAGCTTCCATGCCCAGAACCATACGTAGCATATGACAGACATGCATTAAGTGTTTCTTGAATAAATACAAAGTAGTTAGAAAAGAGAGGGAAACAAAGCAGATGAACATGTTTGAGAAAGACTGTTTAACTCAAAATGACTGAGCTATGAAGCCAAAAATTAATAACAAAACAGGGAAGCTGGTCACTGTCATGATACCCAGGAGGGAGAATGAAGAGAAGGCAAGGAATATTCAACATTATTTTCAACTCAGGAAAAGCCTGTGTTAGGAAAACAATTCAAAATTTGTCTTACTTAAGCTGGGTCAGTAATGTGAGTTTTATTTACTAATGGCATAATGCCACCAAGCTTGATAAGGTACCATGTACTGAATGCTCACTATATGCTTGCAACTGTGTTAAGCACTATACATATATTACCCATTCAGTCCTAACAACAAGTGTTCAAGGCAGGTATTATTATATCCAAGTTACGGATGAGGGAATTGAGACAGAGAAAATGGGCAATATGCCAACTCACCAAATAAGTATTAGAGCTGAGATGAAAATTTTGGAAAGACCACAAACCAATGCTTTTCACCACTATGCTATTACTATCTCCATAGTATAATCTGAAAAAAATATTTACTTTTATTTCCATTTTAGGCTTAGACACTTTATAATCATTACAATATTCTCTGAAGATTCCATGGCTCTATAGGTGGGGTTAAAAATCTGTGTTAATTTTATCAAACAGGATTCAGTAATACAGCTATTACATAGTGCTTGGTGTTTTAAAAATTATTTGTATACAGCCTTTTGGATAAACAAATATTTCTAAGGACCTTATTAAGTGTCAGGCACTAAGCTAGATTCTTGGGATAAAAAGATGAATGCAATTCACAAGTAGCTTATGGACTAGTACAGAAGACATAAAAGGCTTCACAGAGGAAGTGATAGATCTTGAGGACTGAGTAAGAACTGCCTGGCAGACAAGGTAAGGGTATTTCAGGAAGAGGGAAGAGAAAATACAAAGAAACCAAAAATAAAATTGCATGGAACTCACATAACTGTCAGCAGTCTGGTATTACTAAAGTATAGTGCACAAAACAGGAAAAGACAAGATAAGATTGAGAAGATAACTTAGAGCCAGATCTTGGGGGGGGGCTTCCATACCATGCTAAAGACTTCATCCTATAAGCCAGTGGCTCCCAAACCTGGCTATACGTCAAAATCATGCAGATAAAGGTAGCTAGATGAGTTTCACACAACCAGCCCAGCATAAATCCTTAAACTCAGCCTTTGAGAAACACTGAACAGGAAACCATAGTAAGGTTTTAAGCAGGAAGATCTCATGATCAGATCTACATATTGAAAAAAAAACTCTATTGGCAGTGTGGGGCATATAATGAAATATGATAGAACTAAATACAGACCAATTTAGTTATAAGGCAACTGAAACAGCCTAGGTTAGAGAAAAGAATTTTAGAATTATTAAGTGAAAGCAATGACAATGAACTCTTCTTTGGGTGACATTGGCAAAAGTAAAGGAAAATATAAGTTTTCTTTTTCTTTTAAGGTAAGAAAAAGCTAAATATATTTTGAGGCTAACTGAAAGATGATAATAAAATGGAAGGCTAAAAGAGAAACAGAGAAGAAATGATTAAAGGGGAACACGGTTATGGAGAAGGAAAGCAGAGAATAAAAGACAGTTGAAGAGACTGACCTCATGAAAAGAAAAAGAAATTTCTTACTATGAGATGGGAAAAAATGCACAAGCCCATTTTCCTTAAAGAAAGATGAATTCAAAAGAAATGTTAATTTCCCCTTTAGAGACTTGTAATCTGTGAATTACTTCCAGAACTGCCAAGATAAGAATAAAAGTTCCAAATCAAATTGCACTGTTTTGCCATATACCTGCAGAAAATGTAAGAATTCTCTCTGGACTACAGAGTTTGGTGATCTAATAATAAGAAAACTATATTAGGGCCACTTATTACATGTATAAGTGGTCCTAAACTTTTGGAGTTTCTGAACACTATTTTGGATAATTACAAAAGTCCACGAAATAACTGCTAGTGTGGAAATTTAACAACAGTGCAATATAGTTTGGTATAAAAGAAGTAGCAGCAGTCTATTGTGTGCCTGTCTAGGGCCTTTGATTCAGAAGCTGTAAAATGCTTGTATTAGTCTGCCTGGGCTGCCATAACAAAATACCATACATAGACTGGATGGCTCAAACAAGAAAAATTTATTTTCTCACAATTCTGGATACTGGAAGTCCAAGATCAAGGTATGACAGAGTCCATTTCTGGTGGGAGTTGTCTTCCTGGTTTGCAGACAGCGACCTTCTTGCTGTGTCCTTACGTGGCAGAGAACGCGAACTCTCCAGTATCTCTTCTTAGAAGGATACTTATCCTACTGGATCGGTGTACCACTCTTATGATCTCATTAACCTTAATTACTCCACACTGCGGGGTTAGGGCTTCAACATATGAATTTGGGAGGACACAAACATTCTGTCCATAACAAGGTTCAATATATTTTGGTAGTTAAGAGACTAATTTGGTCCTCTTCTTTTCATAACAAAGCACTTTTTAAAACAGTTATTCCTGACAGTTGTTAAACATAATATACATATTTTTTTTCGGTTTTGTTTTCATTCTTCTCTACTCTAAAACTAGAAAAATGAAATAAAGATTGATATATCTATAGATGAGAAGTAAAAGATCAATAAAGGACTAGACAGGTAAGAGAGATAAGTGAAAGCTATAATGTTAACTTAAGGATGGGACTTGATTTTATTCTTTCACTCCTGTATTTATAGTGCCTGTCATATAAAAAGTACTCAATAAACAGGAGTTTGATGAATGAAAGGGAGAAAGGATGGAAGAAACACACGGAAGGAAGGAGAATAGAAAGGAGAGTGCGCAGAATATGCAAAAAGTAATCAACTGAATTTTTTATTTTTTTTGTTAAATGTTGCTTTGGATACCATACATCCAAGAAAACAAAATCACATTAGCTACTTACCGCTTTAACCATACTCAGCTTCTCATTTGTAATCTGTTCTGTATACTTTCTATATGCTGCATTTTTAGGGATTTGTCCAAGAACATCAAGAATCTTTGTATACAATATTTTTAGCCTCTGAAAAGACAAAAAATACAAATTTCCAGTTTAAAATGTCACCAAAGATTTTAAAAGTCTCACCAATTATTAAAAAAAAAATTCACAACTATTTTTTAAAAAAGCATTTAACTTTTCCTTGCTGCAACTTCTTCATGTCTATGCCTATCGATCCCTTTACAGCTTAGGAAAAATGTGAATATAAAGATGGAAACTTTTCATATTTGTATGTATGACAAAAGTTGTACAGAAGTTAAAGGTATGATAACAAAAATAAAACTGCATTCTAACTTATTGCTAACAATCTTTTTGGTAAATTAAATCACTTACTAAATCAGTATGTCTCAAATTGAGGTACTAAGCACTGCAAATTCTGATCTTTAAAAAGTATTTTATTTGGATTTCTATAGAAATAGAAAAATATATAAGCAGTATATTATCAGTATGATCAAATTTAACGGAATGTAGTGATGATACTTCAGTGCTTATGCTTAGTGACTATGATCAAGTTGGTACCATGAGAAGATTTCACCACAGGCTCAACAGAAAAAAGAAGCAAGAAAACGGAGTCACTGCACATATTAAAGCAGCACATATTAAAGCACACTGAACTTAAAGTTCAATACAGCAGCCAGCAATAAAGTCATATGATAAAAAGTTGTTATAGTAGACCCTAATTCACAGTTCATAAATATTAAGTATAATCATAAATATACATATGTGATGAGGATTTTTCATTATTTCTTTGAAATTTGTTTTAGTTTAATTGTATGAAACCGTAGATGCTAATACCTAATTTCATTCATATATATTCACCATATATATGAATAAACAAAACCAACCTTAAGGGCCTCTAAGAATCATTTTTCTTAAAAAGTACTCTGCATATTTAGACATTACTTCTATATTTGAATATGATGTTCCGTAATAGAAGGTATTTTACTATACTAATGTAGAGCTTGTTAGATAACATATCATCTAAATTTTGTGTGTGTGTGTGTGGGGGTGGTTTAGCCTCATTTCTTCTCAATTTTAGCAAAGGGCATGACAATAGAAAGGCCTGGTAAGAGACATGGATTCTAAAATGGGGATGTTAATAATATCAGCTTCATAGGATTTTGTATAACTTAGAACAGTACCTGGCACACATTAAGTTTCAATAAGTGCTAGCATTATTATTCTATTGGGGAAAGAAGAGTCACATCAGCAGATGTCAGAGAAGGTTTCATAGAAAAGGCAGCATCTGAGAGAGACCTGGAGGGATGGTAGGACTTAGACATTTGAAGATGTTAGTAAAGGCAATCTTACACATAGAATACATACAGAGGACTGAATGGCAGAAAATACAGGTAATGTAAAGTAATTATTATATAGTTCTATTTCCCTTGAACTGTGTTGTCTAACATAGTAGCCACTAACCAAATTTGGCCATTGAGCACTTGAAATGTGCCAAATCTGAACTAAGATGTGCTGTTAAGTGTAACTACACATTGGATTTTGAACATTTAGTATGAAAAAAAGACTATAAAATATCATTAATTTTTTATATTGATTATATATTGAAATGGTAATATTTTGGATATGTTAGGTAAAATAAAATATATTAACTTCTTCCTTATTAAAAGAAAGTGACTCCTAGAAAATTTTGTACTACAAGCATGGTTTATATTTATGACTTGCATTATATTTTTATTGGACAGCCCATGGCTAGAATATAGGACACAGAGAAAATGCTTTGGAGATAAGGTTGGAGAAAAAGCAAATCAGACTGTATGTGGTTCTGCACGGCAAGTTAAAGCATTTGGGCTTTATTATGTGGGCAATTAAAAGATTTAGGGAAATTGTGATTAGATGTGTGCTTCAGAAAAATTAATCTGGCAGTAGTGAGTTAAAAGAATAGGATGAAGGAGCAACAGAGAAGAAGGCCAGTAACAAGGTTGTTGCAATTCTCTACACAAGAACAAGGGACTAAACTGTGGTAATAATAGTAGGACAAAAAAGAGAGGTCATAATGGAGAGGTGTTATAGAAAAGGATCAACAAAATTCATCGCTGGAGTGAACATGAAGATAAAAGAGTGTAAGAGAAGTATCAACTATGATGTCCAATTCCCAGCCTGCAGAGTAGAAAGACTTTGATACCATCAAGAAAAATACTCCACAGTGGAAGAAACAGATTTAGAAAGGGAAAACCATGAGTTCAGTTTTAGACAATGAGTCTAAAGGCATTATGAACTCATAATGAGTACAAGACATTAACTCAACAAACATTAGTTACTGAGCACATACCATGTGCTAGCATAGTTCTAGCAGTGAACAAAAGAATTAAAAAATCCCTGTCTTGATGAAAACGTACAGTCCAGTAGAGAGAGACAACATACAAGATAAATCAGTAGAATACAGTCCGTTGAAGAGTGATCTGGAGAACCACTGTAAGCACTTTGGTAATTACAGTGAAATGGAAAAGCACTGGCGAATTCTGAGGAAAGGAGTCACATGACTCGACTCACATTTTAGCAGGCTGACTTCTGTTGAAAAAAGATCAAACTGAGGCAGTGAAAAGCAGGGAGAGGCAGTTAGGAAGCAAATGCAATTATCCACAGCCATGATGATGGCGGCTGAGAACAGGGTAGTAGAGGAGGTGGTGAGAAGTAATCAAAATTTGGATATAATTTGAAGGTAGAACCCAGAGGATTTACTGAAGTACCCAATGTGGGGTGTGAGAGAAAGAATGAAAGATGATTTCAAGCCTTTTGACTGAGTGAATAGAAAAATGGAACTGCTGTTCACTGAGATGAGCAAACCTGAGAGAAGAGCAGGTTTTAGGGAGAAGGTCAGGAATCCAATTTGGGGCATGTTAAGTTTAGGTTGCCTGCCTGACATCCAAGTGGAGATGTCCACTAAGGAATGAAATATACAAGACTTCCATAAAGGGAGAGGTCAGTGTGCTTGCCATGGGAACCCGAGAGTTATCAGTGTGTAGGTGGTATTTAAAACCATCGGAATGGGTCCAGACACCAACAGAGAGCAAATACAAACAGAGAAAAGACCCAAGAACAAAGTCTTAGAACTCCACCATTTAGAAGTAGGGATATGAGGGATAAGCAGAACAGGAAAAGGCCAAAAGAAGTAGGGAAAAAAAACACACCAGGAGATTGAGGTGTCTTGAAGCACAGTAAAGTGTTTGATGGACAGTGCCAAACAAGTCAAATGCTGCTATTGGGTTAATAAAGATGAGAAACGTGAGCTGACCATCAGATTTAGCAGCATGGTGACCCTGAAAAGAACAGTTCTGGCCAAGCCTGACTGGAGTGCCTTCAAAATGGAATAAGAGAAACAGGAGACCGTTAAGTACAGATAACTTTTGAGTTACCTGTAAAAGGGAAGGAAGGAGAGAAATGGCGTGATTATAGGAGGGAGGAGAACGATCAAGGGAGGTCTCTTTTTTTTCTTTCTTTCTTTTTTTTTTTTTTTTTTTTTTGATGGAAGAATGTCTGAATACTGACGGGAAAGACCTACTAAAAGGGAAAACTGATGACAAAAGGCGGCAACTGCTAGACCGCTATCTTTGGTAATCGAAATTGTACAGAATCTAAGGCACCTAAGAAAAGGTGAGGCGGGGGGAAAAGGTGGAAAATGGCGATACAGATCTGGGAAGACACTCGCAAAAGTACAAGTGAGCCACTAGAATGCCACGGAAAAACTCAACAAGCAAATGGTTTGAGAAAGAGATCATGGCAAAACAACCAAACAAAAACGTGGTACCAGATAAACCAAGTACTAAACACCGCTGTTGACTCAAGAGCTCACGCTGAGTTGTAATTTGGGGCTTGCAATATCCGTATCCCGTTAACCACTGAAGAAACAAGGTCGCAGGGTTCTAGGCTTCCTTGGAAATTCAGGAAGAAAAGAGGTACATACCTCGTGTGGACTCTCACATACAGCCAATCCCACAAGGCCAGTGGTCTGTTCAAAAAACAAAACACGATTCATGCTGTTTACTACAATTCCCCGCATACCCACACTAAGACAAGCAAAACCACTACTGTCCTGGCTAAAACTGGCCTAAAACCAGCTACCGGTCTCTCAAAGCCGCTGGTTCGGAGTTTTCTTCTCTTCTCCGATCGGAGCCGCTAAACTGGTCACCCCTAAGGGCAGAGCAAAATGAGTCCCCCAGAAGCACCGCCAAGCCCGTGACAGTTCCAGCCACCACCCGCGGGCTGACTCCGTCCCCACAGTCTAAATTCCGTCAGTGACCTCCAACCGCCTCACCTTCTTCAGCAAGCCCGCCATGACAGCGCCGAGCAACGGGGACGCGCAGCCCTCTGGGAACTCGCCCAGACCCGCTCAATCCACCACAGAGGCCGCCATTCCGTCACCTTGGAAACAGCTTGGCCCCGCCCCCTAAGGCTCTTTAATGGAGCAAAGGCTCTGCACCGCCCATTCCTAAAAGAAAAAGTGACGCATGCGCAATGAGTGCACAAAGCCTCTAAACCAGGAGGGTGGGGCAAAGATTATGTTAGGTGTCTTACGTCTCAGTTCCTGTCCCTCTGACGCTATCTGCCTGCCCAAAGGTTGAGGGAAACCCTCCAAGCTACAAAAACACACCAGGAGATTGAGGTAATAGTCGCTCTAGGAACCTGCATTCGTCTTAACCTTTGGTGAATTCCTCTCTTCCACAGCGTAGTGTGCAGTAAAATGAGGGGGGTCGTGGAGGTATCGTCTAAGTGATCTCTTAGGTGCAAAGGTTAGTTCAGTATTCTCAGTCTTATGAGGCAAAGCAGAGCCAGAGGACATTTCCCATCGCAAGCCTTTCCTCTTTCATTTCACTCACTGAAGTACAACATCCATTTTCTCATTTTCCCAGGTGAAGTGATACCGGACCATACCCCTTTTTTTCACTTACCTTTACAAACATGTATTGAACACCCGTTATGTGTTAGTTGCTGGGACACAGTTTGTAAAACAGCATCTCACATCGCGAGATTTACAGAACAATGACGAGGACGTGCATTAATAAGTAATTTGTTAAGTGTTCCAAAAGAGATTTGTGCCAAGTGCAATGGTAGCAGGGAAGAAGAAATAACTGAAAATTGTGGGATGACTGGAGTTAAAAAGGGCATTTGCTTAAAAAGTCAATGGGAGAAGAGCACAACAAATTGAGAATATATATAACTTAAATGGTAAAACAACCCACAGAATGGGAGAAGATATTTGCAACCACATATAATCACCAAAAGATAAGTGGTGCCTAGAACATATAAGGAACTCATCAGTCAGTAAGAAAAGAACTATGAATTGGGAGATTGGGATTGACATATATACACTACTACGTATAAAATAGATAACTAATGAGAACCTAATGTATAGCACAGAGAACTTCATTCAGTGCTCTGTGGTGACCTAAATGGGAAGGAAATCTAAAAAAGAGGGGATATATGTATATGTATACTGATTCACTTTGCTGAACAGCAGAAACTAGCACAACATTGTAAAGCAACTATACTCCAATAAAAATTAATTTTAAAAAAAAGGGCTTCCCTGGTGGCGCAGTGTTTGAGAGTCCGCCTGCCAATGCAGGGGACACGGGTTCGTGCCCCGGTCCGGGAAGATCCCACATGCCGCGGAGCAGCTGGGCCCGTGAGCCATGGCCGCTGAGCCTGCGCGTCCGGAGCCTGTGCTCCGCAACGGGAGAGGCCACAACAGTGAGAGGCCCGTGTACGGCAAAAAAAAAAAAAAAAAAAAAAAAAAGAACTAATAACCAGAACAGGTCTTCCTGCTTCCATTCTTGCCTACCTCTCTGGAATATATTAAATGAGTTAATATATGTAAAGTGCCTGACTCAGTGCATGGAATACAGAACCACACAAGTGATTTTGTTATTTTTTATTTTGCTGTTATCATTCTCAACCCAGTAGCTAGAATAATCCTTTTAGAAAATACTTCGCTCAAAATTCTTCCATGATTTTTCACTCAAGGTGTAAAAACCACAGTTCTTGCATCTGCCTACAATGTCTCACATGACTGTCCCCTCTGCCCCTCACCTCTCAGACCTAACCTCCTAGTCCCCCTCTCTATACTCAGGTAGCTGCTCTTCTAACCCTTTCTTTGGAAAGCCCTTCCACCACCACCAGATGGGTGCATGACTCACTCTCTCACCCCTTTCAAATCTTTGCACAGTTTTACCTTCCCAGCGTGGCCCACCCTGGCCATGAGATTTAAAATTGCAGATCGCAACGAAGACACTCCTTACCCTTTTCTCTGCTTCAGTTTTCTTCATAGCCCTTATCAACTTCTAATATGCTATCTAATTATCTTACTTATATTGTTTTTGGGTATCATCCTTTCTAGAATATAAGCCATATGTGGATGGAAATTTTTTTCTACCATATCGCATGTGCCTGAAATAGTACCTGGTACATAATAGGCACCCAACTAGTATATTTTTAGTGAATACAGTAGAAAAATAAACAAAAAAATGACTAGACAATTGACAGAAATGGAAACAGGATAAGTCAACAGACATGAAAAGGACTCAACCTCCCTGTTAAACAAGGAAATGCAAATTAATTATAATTTTACTGCCATCTTATGGACAAAAATTAAGGACTTACAATACCAAGTGTTAGCAAGGATGTGAAGCAACAGGAATACTCATACACTGCTGATGGGAGTGAATTGGCATAAGCACTTTGGGGAATAATTTTACAGTAGTTAGTTGAAGATGTGCAAAACCTATGACTGAAAGCCATGGGTGAATTTGAATTTTGTCCCCTTGGGCACAAACTGACACTGAGTAATAGATTAGCTTGATGATATGCTCCTCTCTTCTCTTAGAATAGCTGCCCCTAGAAACATGAGCTATGGGGATATAATCTTTCCAGTTCAGATTACCCAAGAATTAGGCTTTACCATCACTTCCATCATAATTTCCAACTTCTAGTATTTAAATCATCCAGAATTACAATTCAGGACAGAGTAAATATATAGTAATGAATATGCATGTATCAATGGCATTTTACATATACACATGTGCATGGATGTAAACGCATACAGAAAGTAACTATGGATTTGGAACAAATCATCTGATGTACCCATTTACTTCTACAAAGGTGACATATATATTTGGACACACTAGATTAGATTCAGAAAACCACATTAGGACTGGGAAGGAATGCCCCTCTTTTTCAAACCAGACAATGCTGAAATGGTCACTGGAACTTAGAAGAATGGAAGTTTATGAGGTCACAGTCTTTGTTCCCTGTCTCTCCAGATTCTTAGAATTTTTGCCCTTGTGGGATGTGTTCTAGAATGTAGAATCATGGGATTATAAAAGATGCATGTGTTTTCATTGGTTGTAACTTTGGGTTCAGGCTTCTGCCGTATGACATCTGCTAAACAGACCTAGCTGATCCAGGCTAAGGCACTGCATAGCTAACCAGTTCTATGTGGCGGGAAATTGTGTAGGTTTTCTGAGCTAATCCCTTTGCAGAGGTGCGGGGCTATGTATGGCAGGGGCTTGATAGTGGTGTCCTATGGTTGGTGGGAGTAGAATTAGCTACAAAGGGATATCAACCTTGGCATCTATGATATCAGAAGGGGATTTGGGAATGTCTTAATGTGAGTAGCAAGGGCACCAAATGCACTATATTCTGAAGTAAGAGTTCCCAGAGGGATAAATGTTGGAATCCTCGTCAGGAAGGAGACAGATGTTCGAAAGTTCTTCTGCAAATAAAGTTAGCAGGCCAGGTAACTTAGAGTTAAAATCTGCAACACAATTTGCTCTGCAGGACCTCTAGCCTAACCCAACAAGGGAGTTCTTGTTTCTCCAAAATTAATTAACTGGAAGGGTTAGGACCTCCTCCACTGCTTCTTAATGACACAGACTCTTTTGTGAAGGGCCAGATCTTACCCAAAGTTAAACAGTTAGAGTATTTGCCTAGAATATCTTCTCAGGAAGATTTTACCTGAGAGAGGCATGAGAAAAGGAAGAAAACATCTCAGTTTTCAGGGGAGGAGGAGCTCATTCCTGAAAATCTAGAGGGGATGAGTACTGCCTGGGTCACTTTCCCCTTAGTTTGCATGTCAGGGGGCAGAAGTGAAAATAATCTCGACTCAGGGAGTGTTGTTTCCTCTCCCAACTTGGTAACCAAAAAAATTCATTTTTCTGAAGTTAGTTCTTAGAACAGACCTGACATATTAAAATGCTAATAGTTTGGATATTATCCATCTCTTATGCCTCCATTCATATCAGGCGTGTTCAAAACAATTTGGGTTTTTTTCCTGTACTCTTCTTTATCTACACTATGGATACTTCTAAAAAGTGTTCATACCAGATAACTGGGAGTTTC
Organism: Mesoplodon densirostris; assembly: GCF_025265405.1. Taxonomy (NCBI): domain Eukaryota; kingdom Metazoa; phylum Chordata; class Mammalia; order Artiodactyla; family Ziphiidae; genus Mesoplodon; species Mesoplodon densirostris. Next base: position 86,559,606 of record NC_082669.1, read on the forward strand.
CAATATGGTAATTTTTAGAACTTCATTCTAAACTGGGCTGTAAGTCAGATAAAAGCCATTACCCAGTTTTATCTGAGTGGCTATTGGCTTCCAGGTGTTTGAGTTGTCTAATGTGTAAAAATGGAGCTAACCAACGCTCCCACCCAGATTTGGATTAAGTTTAACAATTGAGATTAAACATAGGCTATTGAAAAATAGAGAGAACCTATGGGAGGATGGAATAATAAAGATGTCTGTGGGGACATATCTAGCCCCGTTTCTATGTATGAAATGCTGCCACTTCTTATTTAAAAGCAAGAAGGAGAGACTTCCCTGGTGGCGCAGTGGTTAAGAAGCCTCCTGCCAATGCAGGAGACACGGGTTCGAGCCCTGATCCGGGAAGATTCCACATGCCACGGAGCAACTAAGCCCGTGCGCCAAAATTACTGAGCCTGCGCTCTAGAGCCTGCGAGCCACAACTGGACCCGAGCACCACAACTACTGAAGCCCGCGTCCCTAAAGCCCGTGCTCCACAACAAGAGAAGCCACTGCAAAGAGTAGCCCCCGCTCGCCACAACTAGAGAAAGCCGGCGCACAGCAACGAAGACCCAATGCAACCAAAAATAAATGAATAAATTAATTAATAAAAGCAAGAAGGAAAAAAAGTGATGAAAGGCAGGAAGTTGTTTGAGGAAATAAAAACTATTTTTATGAAACTAAAATAAATATTAGCATAAGAATATACTAATAAAATGGTAATAAAACAGTAATTATTTTAAAAATAAATATTTTAACAGAATTTAGAAATAGGAAGATAAAATTAGGTATAAGAAAAAAGTTGAAAATGGTGAAAAGATATAATAAATGTCAATATTGTATTTTTAACTAGTCTCTTCCAAAGTAAAAGGACAAATTAAGTGAAATAAAATAACCAAGATAAAATGGGAGGAGGGGGAGACAACAGCTAAAGTAGAGAAGGGACTTCAGAAATATGAGAGGAAGCATATGACTATTTTTAAAAACTGGATAAGCAGCAGAAAAACTAAATAATCTTTCATTAAACAAATGTATATTGATTCCTTACTTTGTATCAGAAGCTGCAATGGGTCCTAGGGTTCTGTCAGTGAACCAGACTGACAGGTCTCAGTCATCAGGGAGCTTTGTTCTAGTGGCTGGACACACACTAAAAACATAAATCAGGGCTTCCCTGGTGACGCAGTGGTTGAGAGTCCGCCTGCCGATGCAGGGGACGCGGGTTCGTGCCCCGGTCCGGGAAGATCCCACATGCCGCGGAGCGGCTGGGCCCGTGAGCCATGGCCGCTGAGCCTGCGCATCTGGAGCCTGTGCTCCGCAACGGGAGAGGCCACAACAGTGAGAGGCCCGCATACCGCAAAAAAAACAAAACAAAAAAACCACACATAAATCAATTAATAAATAAAATTACCAAATGAGATTATTTTCAAAAGGGAATGAATTAACTGTGTTAGGATACGTGGATACCTAGAGCAAGAAAGCCTTTCTGAGAAGGTGACATTTATTCTGAGGCATGAAGGAAGAGAAGCATCCAGTCATAAAAAGTGAGTTAAAGAGTGTCCAGGCAGAGGGAGCAGTAAGGGCAAAAGCGGGAGGAGGGAGAGTGCCATGACTGGAGTGTGACTAGGGTAGAAGGGTGAACAGTTGAGTGGCAAGGACCAGGTTGAAAAGATCGTGCAATGGGAATGGTTTAAACATGGTATTTTACTGTCTGATTTACCCTTTTAAAAGACAACTCCAATTAATACTGGGAGAATGGATTGCAGCAGGGAAGGAATAGAACAAAGAAATGGTTAGGAGACTATGCAGTAATCTGGGCAAGAGTGATAATGGTTTGAACAATCTTGTAATAAGATTGGCAGTGGAAGAGGGCAGAATCATTGTTTAATTTGAAAATGAAACCAACAAAAGCTACAGCTAGATTGGACATGAGAGGGGAAGGAAAGGACAAATGAAAGAAGAGCTCCTAGGTTTCTGGCTTTAACAATAAGGCAGGTAAAAATTCATACCAAAGAATTTTTTTTAAGGAAAAGAATGAGTTTCAAAAGTTTAAACAGATAAATATTAGCCAAATTATAGACTAGAGAAATAAAATAGAAAAACTAAAAAATGAGGGTTTAAAAAAGGAATATTGGAAGTCATCAGACCCAGTATTTAACACCCTCACACAAAGTGAAGCAAAGATCTTTGGCTAAAGCAGCTACCAGTACCCAATGGATATTCTACTTCCTACCTCCTCAAAGATAGGGCTCCCTATATTAAGATGCATGGGAGCCTAAGGTGCTTGGGTAATTTCAGGACCAAGAAGAAAAAACTGATTGGAGGGGATCCTTTTTAAAAATAATTATAAAGCCAAATACCGTTAGGTTGTTCTAGTTGCTTTTCCCTTCCACCCTCAAATGCATCAAAGCCCACTTACTCTGAAGAGTCCCACAGAGGAAAGCAAACTGGGAAAAAAGTCATGTTTTACTGGGAGCATTGAGAAAGACTCTCAGAGAGTAATGAAAGAATAAATTTAAAGAGCTGCTTACACTAGGGACTGACACAAGGAGAAATGGACATGAAAACCAGAATGGTGACAAAAAAGAAAGAAAATTGTCAGGGGCCTCCAAAACTTCTCATTAAAACTATAGAAATTATTACAAAGGTATCACAGTGGAGTTTTTAAAATATCTTTTAGTTTATAAATTTCAAACCTCCTTTTAATATTCTTTTAGGGTCCTGAATATGAATCCACATGCTTTAAAACTTTTTGGAAACTTTTATCTAAATTTCATGGTCAACATAGCTTTAATTCTCAAGAGCTCCTTTATTTCCCATATATAATATTATATAACACATATATACTGTAGTAAAAAATAGTCTCAGGGAGATTATACACTCAGGCAACTTGGCCTTTCTCCATTACAACTGAATCCTGTAATATAGGGATATAAAGCATCCAAAATTACCTTTGTTCCCCATAGAAAGCCAGTTAAGTTGACTTCATAAGCCATGTGGTAAGTTCGCCAGGAGGTGGTGATAAAGAGACAGATGTTAATGGCAATCTTGGTAACCTTATACCATTGACCGGATGAAGAACTTTATTTCTTTTAGATGCTCTGGCAAATTCCTTTGCTAAGAAACCTAATAAGCAGTACAGCATAAAGGAGTTTGGTCTAAAAAGTCTCAGATACATGTAGACAGCAGGAAAAAAAAACAGTCCAGGAATGGCTAGGACCCAAAAGAATTAACCTGTCATTTAAAAAGCCATTACTGGGCTTCCCTGGTGGCGCAGTGGTTGAGAGTCCATCTGCCGATGCAGGGGACACGGGTTCGTGCCCCGGTCCGGGAAGATCCCACATGCCGCGGAGAGGCTGGGCCCGTGAGCCATGGCCGCTGAGCCTGCGCGTCCGGAGCCTGTGCTCCGCAGCGGGAGAGGCCACAACAGTGAGAGGCCCACGTACCGAAAAAAAAAAAAAAAAAAAAAAAGTAAAACGTTCAGGCTATCGAAGATAAAATGATAGAATTATAGATTCTTAAAATTAAAAGAGAAATTCAAGTTCATATAGTTCCAGGCCTAATTTCAATATTTCAGCTGAGAAAGAGGATCCCGAGAGGTGAGACTGACCCATTTCAAAGTATCTCGACACTTCCCTTTCTGATGATCTTATGTCACAGGAGGCGATATCATGGGAAGTGAGCTCTAAGGACAAGCTGGAAGTGAGGACTATTAAGCACAGCAAAATTCTAAGCAGCCCCCGAAGTCCTCTAGGACCGCGGTCATCACGCTGCAGTCCTGCTCTCCACCTGGAGCACTTGCTCCTCCTTCTAAGGAATTATAATACAACAGTTTTCAATTCTACTTAAATTTCTGTTATATGACATTATTTTTATTCTCAGATAGTTGCTAATATAAACTTTAAAAGAACTGATTTTTATATTAATGGCCCTTTTTCATAAAATGAGATAAAAATGAGCTGAGAGAGATTTTTTTCAGAGAGAAAAGGAGTAGGAAAAAGAAGTAACGTTCCTAAATTTAGGGGCATTGTATGTGCGTCTTATGAGCCCCTAAACGTAAGAACACTGTGTCTTTCTTCTCCATACTGAGAAGCAGGGCAGAGGGGGAGAAAGATGGGAAATCTCTGAAATGAAGCCTGGACAGTTAGTGAGATGATTCTGGAATAGAAGACAAACTGAAAGGTTGCTAAGTCCCATGGTCAGTTCTTAGTCTTCATCTTAGTTAACCTAGCCACAGAATTTGATACAGCTGATTGCTCTCTCCTGCTGCAAATGTTTTTCTTTCCTTAGCTTGCATTCTGTCTTGTGTCTTTGGTTAGCCACAGGGCTCATCCCTTGAATGCCTTTATTTTTATGTCTTTGTGTTTTCATTTGGTGAGTTCATCTAGCCTCATGGCTTTTTTTTTTTTTTTTTTTTTTTTGTGGTACGTGGGCCTCTCACTGTTGTGGCTTCTCCCGTTGCGGAGCACAGGCTCCGGACGCGCAGGCTCAGCGGCATGGCTCACGAGCCCAGCCGCTCCGCGGCCTGGGGGATCTTCCCAGACCGGGGCACGAACCCGTGTCCCCTGCATCGGCAGGCGGACTCTCAACCACTGCGCCACCAGGGAAGCCCAAAGAGCTATATTTTAAATTCTCAGTCAAAGGCCTGTAAGCCCCATACCTGTTTTCAGGAACACAGAGTACCTGTGGGCAGGTGAGAAGTGTGGTGGCAGTGGGTGCCTTAAATGTGAAGACTGGGAAGCCGCATGGCTCCCTGGAAGTTCACGTACAGCGCTGCCCAAGTCTCCTGTTCCCAAAATAAAAGTGGGTGGTTCCAGGGACAGTCCCTTTAACACTGTGCTGCAACCATTTCAACCTAAGCCTCCTCGTATCAGTTGCTAAAATTATCAACTTGACACAGGACATGCACTTCTTGCTATATATATATATATATATAGAAGGGACACCTATTTGGATGTCGGTAACGTTATATGTACCTTCCTCAGAACAGCGGTAGTATTCAGTAGTCGTTCACTGCTTGATCACATCCTCACTGAAACTCACCCTCACCTATAAACCACGGGTACACTGTTCAAAAATCCAATTCACTTTGTTTCCCTTTGAGAAAACCAGCAGGAAAAGCCAATTTCCAAAACAGACAAATGTGGAAGTGATTATTAGCATTATGAATAGGTCATTCTCTTAAATGTTTGAATTACTCAAAGCCTGCTTTACTGTGTATGTATAGATGATTAGCTACTTGAGGAATAGATCTCATTAAAATGGTGAGTGCCATGGTCATTGTATTATTATTATTTTTATTATGGTTATGATTATTATTACTCCCATATTACAGATGAATAAACTGAGTCTCAGAAATTTTAAATAGCAAATCTAAGGTGACAGAGAGAGTAAGTGGTGAGGCAAGACTTGTTCATAGGTCTATGTCATCAGTAGCATATTTTCATTTATTTACCACACTGTTTCTCTTTTTTGTTCTTTCTCTTATTTTAAATATTTTATGATATAAGTAGATCTATAATAACTATTATATAAATGGATAAAACAGGCATAAATTGATTCACATAAGAGCAGAAATGTCCCTGAAATATACCAAACTACATTTTTAAATGTCGGGTATAGGTTTTTTTCATAAATTGAATTATACTCTAAACCTTCATATGAATTTTTAATATTATAAGTTACAAAGCTATAAAAATTACTTTCACAATGTTGCTTGCTTTAATAAGAATTCTTTATTGAAAAATTCCAAATCAGATTAATAATTATAAAATGTGCACAATGTTCTAGCCTTCAACCTTAACTATTTCAAGACACAGTTAATGGTGGTATAAATACAAAATATTTCTTGGGGGTTCCTCCAAGGATGACAAAAATACAGCCTCTTTTACCACAAAGAGGAGGTAGAACCTCTGAATTCACATTTATGGTTTCCACATTTTTTTTTTCTTTCTTTTTTTTTTTTTTTTTTTTTGTGGTACGCGGGCCTCTCAGTGTTGTGGTCTCTCCCGTTGCGGAGCACGGTCTCCGGACACGCAGGCTCAGCGGCCATGGCTCACGGGCCCAGCTGCTCCTCAGCATGTGGGATCCTCCCGGAACGGGGCACGAACCCGTGTCCCCTGCATCGGCAGGCGGACTCTCAACCACTGCTCCACCAGGGAAGCCCTGGTTTCCACATTTTGAAATAAAACTGGTAAATTCACTACAACCCATGTGTTTATTCATTAACACTAAGTACAGAGAATGAATCAGAGAGATAAGAAGAAAAATAAAAGCATATAGTACTCCATGAAGCCTAGAGAGTAGAGAGGAAAAAAGGGAGGGATCAATAGCAGCAAATCCAACAGAGGGCCTGAAAAATAAGAAATGAAAAGTGTCCATCAACCTAGACACTAGGAGGTCAGTGAGACCCTTGAGAAGAGTTATTTTAAGGGAGCGGTGGGGATGGAAGCCAGATGGCTTTGTGAATGCTGACAGTGGCCGAGTTAATCCGGGGATACCCATGTCAAAACAAACTTAAGGCAGATTATTTTCATTAGAAAATCAGTAAGACACTAAACTTTATGTTTTAAAAGAAAACAAACCACCCTTCGCAATTAAAATACTAATTTTCTGCTTGCTTTACCTCTGCTGCTCACTTTAGACTCTATGTTTTATAACTTGACCTAAAAAGTCTTGATCAAATTAGATATCACTGAATGTCATATCCCCATCTGTGTATCAGGCTGGCAGGTATGAAATACAAATCAAATGAAAAACAGTAAATTCCTACAACAAGAAGATCATATTTAATGAGATTTGACATGAGTCTAAAAGACGAAGAATGAGAAAGAGTGTGTGTTAGAATTGACTAAAAGTGGATTTGGATCTTCAGATGCAGAGACCCACAGATTTGTCTCTTGAACAACTGATTTTAAAATATTTTTAAATTCTACTTAAGTGGTTTTGCTTTGTTCCTTCAGCAAAGACCCTCATAGCAGCTGGGTTGGCAGATCATTTGTTTTCATGAGAGCTCTTTGAACCAATCAGGACCCAGATAATCTTATTATACCTCTGTGGCCATGTGTTTCTTGTGATGAGGGTCCAGAGAAATCTCACTTTACTATGTGCCAGGAATCGTTCATATTTCAGTTGTACAAGGTCAGATCTTAATTTAGCCACCAACTGGGTACTTAATTTTAGATACACAGAGCAACACATTGGCTCCAAGACACTTCCTCTGATTTAGGAAGGCAAGGTCCTGGATAAGAATGACAAGATGAAAATTCCAAAAGGTGAGAGATTATGAAATATTTTACCTGTTCCTCACCAACTAGCTTCAGTAGTCTAGTATTGGGAATATTATGAAGAGATGGAAACACATATTGTGATAGCGTCTCATTACTTTCTTTACCATTGATCACCTGTCTAGGGCCTTTTTAATTACAGAATAAAGCCAGGGTTGTTTCATTCGTTTACAGAATATTAACTCAATTGCATAGTTATTAAGCTTAATAAAAAATAGTATCATGAGAAAAACAGATCAAGAATGAATATGCTCATAGAAAGTGTCAGCATAGACACTATGGAATGTCTTAGCTAGTCCTGGTTTCTGAGAAAACAAATGATCTTTGTGAATAATTAAATTTTTATCAAGGTGTTTTTAAATCACTTTAAACAAAAGATGGATGCTTAATATTCAGATTGAAAGAATTCCTTTCAATTCTTTTAAGTCAGATGGAAAAAAAAGGATCTCAGTAGAATTGGAAATTTGCTTCTGGAAATTAAATCATAGAGTCTCGAGGCTGGAAAGTCCTTAGAATTTATTTGAGACCATCACCTATCTGGCTCTTAAATGAATAGATGACTTCTAAGGAACATTCTACATCTAAAATGAAATGATTTCTATGAAATAGCAGTAATGTGGATGAGGAAGTCCTAACACTGCTTTGTGCTGAGAACATTATATTATTGTCATAAAATATCATAATTCTACACTTTGTTGTTTTTATGGGAATACCTTGTTTTGAAATGAAAATCTACCTAAAATATTTATATTTCCACTAGAGTTGTTTGATAGGTTTGCTAGTTATTTGCTTAAACTCTTTTAAAAATTTTTTTCTGAAGCTTATGAATATTTGGATTATAAAATGAGACACTTTTGTATTAATTCCATCAGAGTAGCTGAGTCATGAGTTACAGTACAGCAGTCAAGCTGTGTGACCTCTAATGTCAAATGACTGGGTTTGTATCTACATCTCTGCCACTCACTAGATGTACAGGCTTGGACAAATTACCTAACCATTGTGTTCCTCTCTTTCCTCATCTGTAAAATGGGGGGGAAGTGTGTCATAGAAATTACATGACATAAAATATTTAACATACTTAGCTTAATGCATGTCACAGGTAGGCACTTAATAGATATTGCTTATAATAAGTATTAAATTCAATAAGACAAATATTTATTGAGGACCTGCTGTGTGCTTGACTCTCTGCTAAACATTTGAAGGGAGGGGAGTTATTGGTGCTGTTTCTGGGGAAAAGTCTAGAATGCATTATTTAAAGGCAGTAAACTCCTTGGTGCATGGATCCTATTGCCTTGTGTCTAGCAATGTGCCTGGAGTATAGCAGACACTGAATACATATTTTTGAATGAACGAATAGGATGGTCCGAAATTCCTCAGGAAAAATAATAATAATTACTGAGAAATGGTGAGTCAACTCTCCTCCTTTGTCTTTTTGACTTAGTAGAGAAGAGGAATGTAGTAGATACTATGCATCTGTATTTCAACAAGATATTTGACAGTATCTCTTGACGACCATCTTGTTATCATAAAGGAGACATTAATAGTAGATGGTGGTGTCTTTGGGAGGATTTGTAACTGGATAAACAGCTTTTCTTGAAGGGCGCTAAATAATAGATCAATGTCAACCTGAAGGCCTCTGTCCTGCGCCAATTTCTGTCCAACATTTGCATTATTAATGGAGCAGGTAGACATATAGAAGACATGCAAATAGAACAATATTTGGAGTGATAGAAAATGCATTATCTCTTAGCAGACTGAAATAAAATTTAAATCTAAAAGAAAGAAAGAAACACAATAGGATTAAATAAAGAGTCCTACACAGAATTGTACAGCAATAATGTGGGGGGGGGGGCGAAATATGACTTGTAGAATTTAGGGCAACAGAAGTCCAAATCAATTCTGTAAATATAATAGCCCCCCATTTGTCTGAACTTGGGCTAAATTAACAGATCTTCAGTGTCTAGCAAAAGGGAGGTGGTCACACCTGCTTACTGTTGTGTTGGTCTGACTACAGCTGTCATACTGCCGTCAGAGCCCATGGTCCAGAGCCACTTTTAGAAAGAGATGGATAAATGAGTGTATTTACAAGAAAGCAATCAACATGGTGGAGGAAGGTGAACTCACATCATAGGAAGAACAGTTGTCCAGGCCTGGGCGGAGAAGCCTCAGTGGAGGCCTGACAGCCTTCCTGAGAGATGTTTAAAGGGCTCTCATGTGGCAGAGGGGCACATTTTCTCAACATGGTCCTGAGGACTAGAACTAGGATTATAGAATACTTATTCGAGGAGATGGATTCAACTTAAAGGTACTTCCTAATTGTTAAAGCTGGCCAAAGATGAAGGGCTGAGTGGGATATAGTAAACTTCCTGTCACTTTGCTGTTCAAGCTGAAGCTGGATAATTACTTGTTGGGCATCTTGGAAATGGGATTTACAAGTGGGGCTACCTAATGCTCTTCAACTCTGAAATCAGGTGATTCTAGAGAAAAGGAAGGAGAAGGAAATAAGGAGTGTGTCAGCATACCTGTTCAAAAGTGAGGACTAGAGCTAAAACCAACAGACAATCCCTAGACTTCTATTTCCCCATTCCAGAGGGGTTCAGTCACAGAATAATAACAGGTAACGTTTGTTGACTACTTGCAACACGTCAGACACAGTTAATAAGACAGCTAAGCTGGGAGGGCAAATTCAACTACTGTCTCCAGCAGAAAAAAATCAGTGGCCTGTATATAATTTCAGAATAATGTATGAAGAAATGCAATGGCTCGTTATTGAGTTTTTAATGGAAAAAGATTTGACAAGCGCCAAACAGGAACTTCTGCCCTGTTCAGATGAAACAAATATTTCAGGAACAAATATTTTTAGAGGGAGAATATACGTATATCTATATATGTATTTGTATATGTATATATGTATTTGTATATGTATATATGTACAAATACACATAAACATATGTGTATGAACAGTACTTTTTATTAAGGTCTAGAGATATTTCATTTTTATTGTTATTGTAGCTAATTAATGTACTCAGATCTTTTTTACTCACCCTACAATTCAACTGTGTAAATAAAAGACAGCTATTTTATAATCTATAATGGGCTTCATCTTCCTCAGGAGCTGCCACTCACTAATTAGTGGAAAATAAATTTGGTCTCATGCAGACAGACACAATAACGTAGGTAAGGAAGCCTTTGCTTGGATCAGGTAAACAGATCAGTCTTTCATATTTCTGCTCCTCCCCAAGCCAAGACACTCTCTCCACCAGGGTTCACCTGCTTTACCATAAATGTGGGTACTTTCCTCTCTTCTCAATGTCACCAAGGTCTGGCCTGCCAGGAAGTGACCTATCTCACCACCTGTAAGGCTCAGTCTGTGAACCAGATACCAGGCCAGTTTTCTGGAAGACTTTGTAACCTTTGGCTCTATAAAATCAATCTTAGTTCCCTCAAAGTGTCTGGTCATATCTAATTAAATGAACCTCATTCTCGTATATGACACTTATCTATGGCATTAAATATTCTTCAAGGATATGAATTTTAATAACTATATAGTTTTCCATAGCTTGGGTGCACAATAATATCTTCTACAAATTCCCTCTTGTTGGACATTTGATAGTGTTTCTAATGTTTTGGCAGTTTACATATGGCAGAGGTGAACATTTTCACATACAAATCTTTTTCCACATCTCTGAATTTCTATATGATAGGTTCCTACATTTAGAATTACAGACAAAAGGATAAGTCTTTAAAAGAATCATGTCATCATACCAGCTTGTGATAAGGGCATGTCTGTGAATAATTTGCCTTTTCACGGGCCATGTCTGCTCTATTCTTTTCCATTCTCTTGTTTATATTCCCCTAGAAATCCACATAATTGTAAACCTAAAGCTCCTTCCTATTCTATGTGAGTGTCATTTTCAAAAACTAGCATACGTCTTCAGCCGTCTCTGTCACAATTGAAATTGCCTTGGAAATCAATAGGAGGGAGTAAAAATGTCTAATTTTGTAATATGAAACTAGAGATATGACAGGTTTTATCACTAATTTTTTTTTTTTTTTTTTTTTTTGCAGTACGCGGGCCTCTCACTGTTGTGGCCTCTCCCGTTGCGGAGCACAGGCTCCGGATGCGCAGGCTCAGCGGCCATGGCTCACGGGCCCAGCCGCCAAACACCAAATTTTACTGTATTGCCGTTTTCTTATCCCTTCCTGTCACCTTCCACTAGATTCAGTCTTAGACACTCTACCGTCTTCCCCACCCTATGCCACCCTCAGCAAATATTCCAAGAGATCCTGGTCCTACATGGGGGGCCAGTATGATGTTACTGGCATTTTAAAAGGGACACTGGAAGATGGAACAATAAGCCCCAAAGGACAGACTCTCTCACTGATGTAACAGAATTACACTGATGTGCCAGGTGCTGAGGTAGGGTGATATTTATGAACACAAAGTCCTTCCTTGCATCATGGAAGCGCCTGTCCACTCCGGGAACTATTAAGACCAGCCCGTTTAGAGCCCACAGAGATGGTTTCAATTTTTTATGCCTAAGACAGAACATGTGAGTAAGTGATGTAAACAGACTTGGATGTAATTGGAAGCAAGCCAACCAAGCAATTCACGGGGAACAAAGTTATGCTGGCCCTGGTCCAGGGAGAAGGAGGACCTTGGTCCCACACTTTAGGAGCTCCCAGGTGTCAAGGGAAGGTCTGAGGGGCCTCACAAACTTATCAACAGTATTGTGGCAGCCTGGATTGTGGATTGAGGGGAGTTTAGAGAATTCAGTGCCGAGAGGCATCACATACCCATGTTCACCCCTGCATCATACCTGCAACATCGTCCCAGCCCCTTGGCCACTTCAGTCAGGCACAAACTGGAATGTTGATCCAATTTTTTAGGCAGTAATGTTTAGATTCCAAGACAAAAAAGTATAGAATAAAAGCAAGTTTATGATACCTCAGACCACCGTAAGCAACACAAATCTTTATTGCACAGAGCTGACGATAAAGATTGATGTGTCCCTGGAAGCTATTTTTTATTTTTGGAAGTTATTGTCATCAAGAGCTGACTGTTAGGAGCAAGATCAGAATGTTTTCTTTTAAGTACAACAGACTGTGGGTTGTTTCCCTGCAGCTTTGGAAAGACATTAAAAATGAAGTTACCGTACTCTATCCAGATCCTACTTAGCAGCTCTGTGACATTGGGTGGGTCTCTCAACCCCTTGAAGCCTAAGTTTCCACTTATGCACAATAAATCTCTAATACCTACAAAGTAGAATTGGAGGATTTAAAGCAAGGCAGTGTACGCAAAGTGCTTTGCATGGTGCTTGAAACAAAGCAAGCACTCAATAACTTACAGCTATTGTCATAATCACCATTTTTATTATTACCAAAGTTATTCTAAAACTTACAGGATAACCAAATCCTTTTCCCACTATCTTACTCTAGGATTTTACTCATCTTTTTTACCCATCTGACAGTAAACTAAAAATTCTTGATATCTGAATAATACATTTAGCATTTGGAAATCCTTAATTTAGTGGTTCTTTTCCTGGGGTACATGAAAGGGCTTCAGAGGATCCATGAATTCCCTAAAATTTTATGCAGAATTTTGAGTGGGCATGCATCCCTCCGGAGAGAGAATCCATTGCTTTCATCAAACGTGTTATTGACTCTAAACAAGGTTAACCAGTGCCTGAACTGAAAAGGCTAACATTCCAATGATAGTCCCAATTATTTTGTAAATCAGCTACTTATGGAGAATAAATAAATCTCACTAATGGGCTTATCCAGAAAAAGATTGACAAATGATTATCTAGAAAAGTCAACTGATTATCTAGAAAAGGTCATTTAATTATCTAGACTGAGAAGTGGGGTTTTTGTGAATAGGTCTTAAAAGATGTCAAAATATTATTTGGCCTTTCCTCAGACTCCTGGTTGGTGCTTTATTTAAATAATTTTAAATAAAGGCTGGCAGTAGACAGATATATCTCCTTTTGCCCTTCTCAATGCATCTTGATGTCTCTGGTTCTGTTCCAATGATGCTCCCTTGATTGTCTGTCTGACACCTTAGAGCACCTGCACACAGGTCTTCAGTTCATCCCAAGGTTTCAGAAAAATGTTGGAGACAGTTTATTTTAGATAGGGGATGTTCCATGTAGTAGCAAGACTTTCCTCACCATTTAGATCCTGCTGTTGTTAGGGGTACAAAATAGTTAAGAGTCTTAGATAACATCCTTCTGGAAGGTAGTTAAAAGGACATTAAAAAAAAAAAAGCTTTCCACAGAGCAACTCAGTTCTCTAAGGAGTCTGTGGTGTCTCACGTACTGGAAGCCCTAATTTCAAACAGATTTAGAGTTAAGCTGGTGATTTAACTAGGCTAAAGTCTCTGGATCCCATTACTAATCCCAGAGCCATGCAATCTCCTCATCTCCACAGTGACATTAGTGAGAAAGCCGATGGGCGATGCCACACTGCTAACTTCATCATCTAATCATGCTGCCAGAAGGGACTCAGGACTTGTCTGCCAGTAATGAGTCAACAACTTTTTTCCAGTGATCACGGAGAACGGTACTTTCCTATAGTTGATTAGGAGTGGAATTAGAGAGAAAAGATATAAAGGACAAAGAAAGTAAGGGTTTTTTTTCCCCTCAGAAAACTAATAGTCCAAGTGAGAATACAAAGCATGAAAACGTGAAGAACTTGCAAAGCTAATACAAAATGAGTGTAAATCCAGATGTTGGAAAAATACTACATAAGAGGAGATATTCATGGATGAAGAGGTACAGAGAGGAGCTGAAGAATTTCAGCAAGGGCTTCCTTCCAAAGGAGGAATGGCTGGAGCCAGGCTTGAGGCCATGGGGACCATGAGTTGGAACAGCTAGGAGGGCCTTGTGAATGAAGAGGAATAAGATGTAAAAGCACAGATGGGAGAAAAATGAAGCCAGACACAGAGTGGGAAATCAGATTCATTTAGTTAGAAGAAAGATTCCATACTTGAGGAAAATGGTCAACTCTAAGAATAAAGCAGAACCTAGATTATGTTAGGTTCACTTATTAGCTCATTCATTCATTCAACACTCATTTATAGTCCACATACCTTAAGATGGTGCTTCTCTTGGCTCTGAAAGTAGACTCTGCTCTTATTGGGTTACGTTCTCGGAGAAGGTAGACAATGAACAGAGAAACAATAGATTTTTTAAAATACCTCTTGAGTCTATTTGGTGAATAAGGTCCCTCGGGTACGTGTCAGACTTTTGAGGTTGCTGAGATACCATGGCTTTCTTTCTGAAGGAGAGTAACCAAATCCTGAGGCCCTTCCACTTTGGGAAAAGATTGGAAGACTGGATGGTAAAAGGTGTCATGTCTATCTCTCCTCATTTATTATCCAAAACACTAAATAATCCGGCCTCTTTTTGTTTAACTTTCTGGTGTTAAAAAACTTTCAGCTGAGTTCAGGAATCCTACAGGCTATAAGTGCTTTGGTGCAGATGAAGAAAAGATGCTGCTTCCTTGGGGAAGCACCCTGCCAGCGTGCACAACTCGAGTAGGGGAGATTTGGCTGGATTTCGTCAACCAGGAACACTTGTGTAGCGCACATCCTGCACAACCGTTCATGGTGGCTCTGATTTGGTTGAAACAAGTGGATTAGGGAGAACTGAACTAGCCATCAATAAATGACGTAAGTCAGTCCAGAAGCCTCTCTGTTTTTGACTCTTTTCTTCAAAAGCAGGAGTCCATTTTAATTCTGCTTATTGTTTAACAGATCCCACAATTAAGCCTCACTTAATAAAGCTGGTCCTTACCACACCCGTCCTTAGATTAGCAGTTCCAGCCTCCCTAACTGCATTAAGGATGTCCTTCTGGGCTTCCCTGGTGGAGCAGTGGTTGAGAGTCCGCCTACCGATGCAGGAGACACGGGTTTGTGCCCCCGTCCGGGAAGATCCCACATGCCGCGGAGCGGCTGGGCCCGTGAGCCATGGCCACTGAGCCTGCGCGTCCGGAGCCTGTGCTCCGCAACGGGAGAGGCCACAACAGTGAGAGACCCGTGTACCGCAAAAAAAAAAAAAAAAAAAAAAAGGATGCCCTTCTGTCAAGGTGTGAGAAAGGATCTTTCCATGGCCAGGAATGCATGTAGCACAAGTCTATAAAGGTGGATTTCCTAGAGTGCTCAGAGAACCATGTGGTCTATCAAACCCATCTAAACTGGTCAGTAAAGAAGTCCTCCAAGTGCCTAAGGCTGTTTTTGTCAAGTTAATGCTCTCCTGATTTATTTTAAAGTTCTGGACTTCTGAAAGCTGTTCACTTCATTGTGAGACTAGACAGTCTTTTCTCAAGAAGAACACTGCTTAGAAGTTCTCCGTTCCTTCTATTTGAAGTTTCCTTCGTGTCTTCTCCACTTGCTCTATCAAATTTCCTGAGGGCAGGGCTAAGTCACTACATTTGTGACGTCCTGTTCTCTCCAACTTTAATTCAACAGTTGTTCATTGGGAAGCTTCCCCATGCCAGGCACCTTTTAGAGTTGCAGGCGATGCAGAGATAAGTGAGGTAGAGCCCTTCACCTCAAAGAACGTAGATTTTGGTAGAAGGAGTTGAACACAAATACAGAAATAACTGCAATTCAAGGCAGCCAACTCAAACCATGGGTGTGAAGAAAGGACTAAATCAGCAAAAAAAAAAAAAAAAACCCACACACAACAGACAGAGAATAAAGAAAAAATAAAGAATGTGAAAGGCTCACTGTTCTTTATTCCTACCCCTGTCTGTCTTCTCAGAGTTTTGAACTTCTAATGTGCTGTGTAGAACAATGTCTTGAGAAAAAACATGGGCCAAACTAGTATAAGTCAGAAGTGTGGAAAAAGGAATTCTTGGAAGCCCAACTATAGTCATTACTCAAGAAAGTCAAAAATTAGAAAATGTAGACACCCAAAAGGCAGGTAATTAAGGTTTCAAAAGTTAGAATGGGTGTTATATATACAATATGGATTAAAATATTAACTGCATTGTGTTTGTTAAATGAGGAAAAGTGAATGCATTTAAATTTTTCATTTTGCGTCTTTCAGGTAAACTCTACATGTGGTTCTGAGGCATTTGCTGATAATAAGAATTTGCCTCTTTCAAAATTATATTCAGTCATGGATGCTAATGACCCCGATGAAGATCATCTTACAAGTTATGATGTTCAGCTCAGTATTCAAGAATCCATTGAAGCCAGCAAGACTGTATTTTATCCTGAAAGGTAACATTCAAATTGACTATCCTCACCCAAACTTTTTCATGGCCTTCATTTTGTTGTAAAATGAAATGATTGATATTTCCTGAGCCCTCCTCCAGGAAAATGCTTCCCTTTCTTTTCTGGCAAGGAATTAAATACTGTACAAGAGCTACTGTGCACAGGTTTAGCTATTTGATCTTCTACAAATCCCCGTCTCCTGTGGAATATGGAGATTACCTAGATGGGAAATTCCCAGTTGAATTTGGTTGTATACGATTGCCTATTTCCTAAATTCCTATGGAATCAAACAGGACAATAAATAACGTGAACAAATTTGCAAGCATTGTTTATATGACTAACGTATAGCTAAGTATACAGAATCTGTTCTGCTACTGACTCAGGCAACCTTTATAAGAAATGGATTCCATGTTGCACCTTTAAAATATGAAGAATAATGCTAACTCACCTAGCCTGTAAGTTTAATGAATGGGAAAATAGTTGAGCGATTTTATTATATATGACAAAGTAATATATAAACCAGAGCCTACTTAATTATCTACTATTCAAGTGACAGCAGTTAACAAATTTCACATAAAATTGGTGTTTTGTGTTGGCAAGAGTTATAGAGTCTAAAACTGCCAAAGTAAATTTTTGTCTTGAATAGCATACATTATACTTCTGATAAAAACAAACTTTAGTTTACCTTTACATTCTATTATAGTATTTAGAATCCTGTATTCTGACATTTTGAAGTGCTTTTGAAAAGGTTCAGTGCTATAAAATTATTGCTTTTGAGCTTTTAAAAAATGGACATATTACATTTAAATTTCTGGTCTTGTTAATTTTTCCCTCATCTGCAACAGATTTTAAAACTTCAGAGTTCCCAGGAAGGCATTTACAGTCCAAGAATACCAGTGGATGCTTCTGCTTTAATAGAGTTAAATCAATTTCTTATGAAATACCTTATTGCCTCTGAATAAACACACACACCAGAGAACATCCTTGAGGGTTGACAATGACCTGCTGGGCCAGTAATTGGGAGTTTTTTCTGTAAATGCTCAGCCTATTTTTCACTTGTGGATCAGTTGCTTAAAGACTCTAACATGCAGTGTAGAGCATACACTCCCAAGTAAGCCATCATTAATTAGCAATTATTAAGTTCAAAGCAACAAACCTTTATTGAGCATAGTGTTTTTAAAGCTGGGAGAAGCCTTAGAGATGTTCCTACTTAATCCCCTCATTCTACCAATGTAGGAACCACCATCCAGAGAGGCTACTGGCCTCCCCGGGATCACAAAATCACAAAACCTGAACCCAGCTCTTCTGACTCTGACTCCAATTGTTTACTCCTTTCTCATTGCCTACAACTAATTTCAGAGACGATGTTATAATCTTCTGTTTCTCCATCGTCACTAGTGTTCTTAGGTCCAATGTATCATAAATACACTCTGTATCTGACTTTTAGACATTTATGTTTTTAAAGTAGATAAAATCAGTTGTGTGCATTTCTTTTAGATCTTGATTGTTAAAAGTATGTGCAAAAACTAAATAAATGTTTTGGTTCCTTGAAGTATACCATGAATACAAATATGGCTTGTTTGTCTTTCTCTGTAGATTTGTACCACTAAGTGATCAAAAGAGAAAGCTGGTGGAGGCCATAAAGCAAGGTAAGTGGGTGTATCACCTACAGTAGGATGGATTGGAGATTCAACTTGGCCAAGATATTTGTTATCAGCACATGGGTTTATTTTAGGTCACATTCTTGAACTCCAGGAGTATATGAAATATAAATATGCATTGGATGAAGCTGATGAAAAAGGATGGTTTCCATTGCATGAAGCTGTTGTTCAACCCATTCGACAAATACTTGAGGTTGTCCTGGATGGTAAGAGAACATAAAGTCTCCTTGACCAAACTGAAGCCATAATGTAGATGTTACGGAGTAATCCCAATGAACATAACAAGCAAAAAGAAAAATTAGAATGAAAGATGATTTGCAGTTTGGAAAAGGCAGTACTCATGCTTTAAACTGAGTACAAAGATCAGTACATTTTGTGGGGTTCAGGGCTCACCTTTTGCATCCTCCTAAAAATATGGCACAGGTTGGTGGGAAGATGTTTGTGATTATCACTTAAAAGTTTGTCTTCAACATGAATTAATTTATTTAAATATAAAGCTTTTTGCTTTTAGAAGTCAGTTTTAAATTTTCATCTTGAATTGTCTCTTAAGTTAGTGGCATCCCAAAGAGTATTATTTAGTACAACAAGTAGTACTTACAATATCTATCCTTATATTACATTAATTTTTTCATAATGCAAACATTAATAATTATTGCGGTAAGCCTACCTAAGGTTAAATATTAATAATAATTCTGATGTTCTAACATAGCATTTTTCACATCTCAGCATCTTATAAAACTATTGGAAAGTGCCCTACTTTTCAACCTTCAATGTTGCTCCCTGATTCTGCTGTAGGAGATAATGATAGCCACTGGATAATTAGCTATCCAGCTAGCCAGCCAGCTAAGAAAATGTTAAAAACAGATAATTAGACAGGTAGACAGATAGACAGACAGAAATAGATGATGTTAAGCATGGTATTTCTTTTCTGACACATTCTGACTGGATACATTCATTCAAATACTTCTCATTCCCACATTCACAGACTTCATTTGATAAAAAGCAATTTCAGATGAAGTTTAAATAATAATACAAAGGATTGGGGATTTGTTTTACAATTTACGAAGAAATGAGAATTCACAACCCATTATCATTTTTTTAAAAAGGCACCTTGAGACATAGATGTTGGTTTGCTAGCTGTCAACTTGATTAGCAAGCCCACACTCATCTACTTCTACTCACTGTCATTTGCTAGACTTCAATCATATCTCTTTTTAGTCTTCCCTTTTTCATCAGTTGACTTTGTTCAATCTACTGTAGATAATATTGCATCATTCTGATCTATATGATATCCTTTAAGAAAAGATTTTTAACTTTACACAATGCTTTCATATCTCAGCATCCTATAAGACGCTCTGGGAGTTCAAGACCTCTGATGGAGAAACACCCTTGACTTTGGCAGTCAAAGCTGGTCTGGTGGAAAATGTAAGAACTTTACTAGAGAAAGGAGTGTGTCCAAACACCAAAAATGACAAAGGAGAGACACCCCTTCTGCTTGGTAAATGACCTTTCTTTCTAGAACTTTTATAATTTGAGATAAATAATATTTAATAAGTATTTATTGGAAACCACTGTGTATTGATTGGCTAAAGTTGTGTGACCTCATCTCCTTCCATTCCCTGAGGTCTTCCCCTAACCCCCATCTCACCTGTCCTATGATTTTGTTTTTCCATCCCACAAAGAGGTCAAATGTGAAAGCTCTTTCAGCAACAATTAATCAGGGGGGATCCAAATGAGGAGTTTTATGAGGCCAGGAGAGCCAATTCTAAAGGAATATTCTCTAACCAGGGTCCAGCTATAAGGAAGGTTATAGCTTCATGTGTGATCATGTGTGATCTGTAGCCTGAATAAAGAAGCAGAAAGGGAATTCCAAAGAGAGACGTCAGGTCCACAGCAGGACAAGGAAGAAGAACTGAAAGGCAGGAGATCCAGCAGATTCTGAGCACACTGGTGCAGCACTGGACACCACTAGGGGGTTGCCACTGTGACACAGGAAGGATTGTAAGCCTGAAGGTGTCGATTATCTATCAGCTTCTTCTCAGGCTTGTGTATCCTGCTGCTTGTTGACAGATAAGAATTAGCAGGTCTGTTTGTAGAAGCAGAGAGAGATGAGATTAACTACAAATGACCAAAGATAACCTTTCCTTCTCTTAGGGACATAGGTGTGGAGTAAGAGTTTCGGCTTTGGCACCTGAGATCCTTGGATTTATTTTTCCCCCCATTTTATTGAGATATAATTGACATATAACATGGTATTAGTTTAAGGTATACAACATGGTTTGATATATGTCTATATCACGAAATGATTACTACAAAAGGCTTAGTTAACATACATCACTTCACATAGTTACACATTGTTTTTTCTTGTGTTGAGAACTTTTTCTTTTTTAATTAATTTATTTTATTTTTGGCTGCGTTGGGTCTTCGTTGTTGCTCACAGGTTTTCTCTAGTTGCAGCGAGCGGGGGCTACTCTTTGTTGTGGTGCATGGGCTTCTCATTGCGGTGGCTTTTCTTGCTGTGGAGCACGGGCTCTAGGCTTGCGGGCTTCAGTAGTTGTGGTGCTCGGGCTCAGAAGTTGTGACTCGTGGGCTCTAGAGCACAGGCTCAGTAGTTGTGGTGCACGGACTTAGTTGCTCCATGACATGTGGGATCTTCCAGGACCAGGGCTCGAACCCGTGTCCCCCGCGTTGGCAGGTGAATTCTTAACCACTGTGCCACCAGGGAAACCCCGAGAACTTTTAAGATCTACTCTCTTAGCAACTTTCAAATATACAATACAGTATTGTTAAGTGAATGTTAATTCTAGCTGTGAGATTGTAGTCATGGACCGCAGTTTCCTCCAGTATAAAATGGAAATACAACACCACCATGCAGAATTGTTATAAAAAATTAGAGAAAAATATAAATATGTAAAACTCTTGCCACATGGTAGATGCGCAGGAGAAGAGAGACGTTATGAAATAGTGTAGGCGTGGCAGGAGGAGAGGGAAAAGCCTTGAGATTGTGCACCAGCAGTCACAGAGGAAGCAAATAAAGCATCACGAGCTGTGGGCACAGCGAGAAAACAATACCACAGCCCTTGTCCACACTAAAAATCACTAAAAATTTTAAAACAACCTGAATATCAGTAACAACCCGAATATCAGTAACAGAAAACTTAGACAAGTTGAACATCAGTAAAGTATTTACATTTGACAACATTAATTCAGCAACATCAGTGCAACCAGCGTTTACTGAAAAGTCACAGGCAAGCCTTTGCCCCTGGACAGAATTGTTACATGAACAGTGTAACCACAGCGTGGGCGCATTCTGATCTGATTCCTTACTTACTCTTGCCCTGTGTCAGAGCTTTCAGCCTTCCCAAATTCAGATTAAACTTGACAAATTAATGATTACAGTTAGGGTAGAGGTAAAGCTTCCATAACAAAACAAACAAACACAGACACACAACACAAACAAACAGCAATGACTTCAAAAGAAAGAAGTTCATTCCCCTCTCACACAACATTTCAGAAGTGAGTGGCCTTGGTCTGGCAGGGTGGATAGGTCTCCTTTACACAAGACTTTCAGATGTTACCTTTTCCAGCCAGCAGGGGGGAGGAAAGAGGCAGCCTTGGGAAAGCATGTTGGTCTCTAAGAAGAGGACCTAGACATTGTACACAGCACTTCTGTTCATACCATGTTGTTCAGATTTTGTCACATAGCCACACTTAGGTTCCAGGGAAGCCAGGATATTTAGTCTCTACCTGGATAGACTGTGAACAGCTAAAACTTGGGAGCTTCTCTTGCTCGAGGAAAAGGGGAAACACAAGTACTGAGGAAGAGATGATTTTTCTCTGCATACATGTTACCAGCCTTTATGTCACAGTAACATGGTGCTTTTCATAAATGAACGGAACTCTTTTCCTGAGCAGGGACAGATACTAAATGGAATATCACCTCTGGTTGTTTCACCACTATTAGTGTGATCTATTATTTTTGTAAAGGCATATACCATGGAGTCTTTGCATGTATTTGTTGGTGTTTCTATAGTCTGTGATTTCGGCAAAAAAGAGACACTTTTCCAGAGTTTGTATACTATCTCACTTTGCAAATATACAATTATTCTCTACTTGCTATTCTCAATCCACTCATGTTCTTAAGGGACAACTAAGTTATGATTATCACTCATTTGTTTTCTTTTGGCTTCATTTAAATTTTTCTTTACTGCTTAATGCCCACAACAGAGCACTAAGTATTTATATGCATTTCAAAGTCTCAATTGTTGATCTCTCTACTCTAGCAATAACTAAAGTATGGGAAAGGAACTTGATTGTTGAGTTATCAGAGTCAAAGTAGAATTAACATTTGGAAATAATATTTTTAAAAACCAACTGGTAACATCAAAGATAAAACCAAAGTCTCATGAAGGAAATATTATGGAGGTGTTCACTTATGTCCCTATCATCCACATTTCTGGAGAATAGGGACTCTCCTTGGGTTACTTTCTTCAGGACATTCGTTGTGGAATCTATGTCAAGTCTTTTTAGGTTCATAGAAAAATGGATCATCCATGACACTTTCGCAGTTTTTTCTTGAATTTTTGGGCTACTTTTCTCTACTCACAGCCCATTAACATATAAAGGAGAGATAAGAGAAAAAAGTGCTGGTTTTTAAAAAAATTTTGATGCACAATGCCATTTTTATTTGTCTTAACCTGTCACTATTATCTTTGTCTTTATTTATGGAATACTCCTTAGATGGAAAAAAAAAAATCACTTTTGGTCCCTCCAGGGCCTTTCTTCCCCATCAGCCACCGGGCCCTTACTTATGGTACTTAGATGTATTACAGTCATGTTATACAGTTACTTGCTGAGTGTAGATATCTCATTTGTGATGATCTGACAGTTATTAACTGTTTTTTGCTCCTGGACTCCCTCTCTACCCAACCCTCTGAACCTGGTGTAGCCTTTCTCCAGTAGGATAGCCACAAGATTATCCTGGCCGGTGGGCCCCAGGGTACAGAGGAAGCCGAGGGAACTGTCTGGCACATCTCAGTTCCACTGCCCTCCATTTTCTGAGAACATTATGCCATTTACAATTCGGTTAATTTTACTTCAGACATTTTCTTTCTCACAGATCAATACATATCCTCTTTACTCCATCTCCTCTTTCAATCTTCCAATCCTTGTCAAGATATTGCAACAAAAAATCTCTTCTCCACTGGTATGTCATATGAGTCAGAAGATAACTCACTGCCTATATTAAGTAAATTATATGAGCAAAACACATATATCCAGAAAGAAAATGACAGAAATTTTTTTAAAAAGAAAAGTGCCAGCAAGCTATAAAGTGTTCAAATCTGCCTATAACCAATGCAAAATTCTTTAATTCCTTAACTATTCAACTGAGGTTTGCTTTCCTCTAAGCATATAAAGATACATATATATGAAATATATTTTTTACTTCATAAATTATTTAATTTGTATTTTACTTAGCTACATTACACAAATTCTGTACCTTGTTAGTTTTCATTATTTTAGCCAATTATTTGTTGTGAATGTCTTCATGGGTTAGCTTGGGAGGGGTTCCCCATGATTTTGATTATTATTTCTATGAGAAATAAAATGTACTCTTAGTTCCAAAAATTAAACTGCAAGCAAAGTTTTAATTATTTTTTAATTATTTTAAGCCGCATATGGCTTATATATGCTGTTATTTTCTTGACAAAAGACTAATATCTCTAATCAACATGTTCCCTGAGTCAGACAAAAGGAAAACGGATCATGAGGGAAGAGGTTCATTATTTTAATACATTTTTTCTAAGTAGAAAAAATGGAATAGGAGCAAGAAGATAAATGAGGACACATTATCTCTTAGTTTGTTTAACTTATTGATGTTTGCAAGAGCACCAGCTAGGATGAGGTAATTCACTGTAATTAGAGCTGCCAGTGGCAGGTGGGTGACTCAGAGAAAGGCATTTGTCAGCAGACTCTGCTTCAGCCAGTAAGCAGGAGAAAAACTGAAATCTCACTGCCTGATGGCTTGCCTGCCTCCAAATGAAATAGGCCAAGTTTGTCTTCATCCTCCTTTTATGCCTTTTGGAGCCCTTTCCCTTGGCCTCAGAGCCTTTTTGGATTCTGCCTCCTAGCTGCCCAGGATGTTCTATGGGGCCCTACATGTCCTCCTGCCTTTCCCAGCAAAGGCCCAGACTCTGAGTCTCTCTTCAAACAGAAGACAGTGTAGACTTCTTCCCCAGCCTGTAAATTCCACGAGGGAGAACTACGTCTGTCTTTTTCCTGTTGTCCACAGTCCCTAACTCAGTGCCTTTCATCTAGCCAGTGCGTATTAACTGCACGAAAGGATGCATGAACGAATGAATGAGTGTTAGAGAGTAGCACTCGTCCTGCTCTGTTTCTTACTAAGATTTTACTTGACTGATAAGAGGAAAATGCGTTACCTCTTTGAGAAGTATTTATATCTAAACTGGGATAATCCATTAACAATCCGAAGAGGGGGAAAACTTTTTTTTTTTTTTTTTTTTTTTTGCGGTATGCGGGCCTCTCACTGTTGTGGCCTCCCCCGTTGCGGAGCACAGGCTCCGGACGCGCAGGCTCAGCGGCCATGGCTCACGGGCCCAGCCGCTCCGCGGCATATGGGATCCTCCCAGACCGGGGCACGAACCCGTATCCCCTGCATCGGCAGGCGGACTCTCAACCACTTGCGCCACCAGGGAGGCCCGGGGGAAAACTTTTAACAGTGTAATTTCAGCTATTAGAAAAAAACAGAGAGGGAGAGAGACATCCGATTTAGTGAACCTTGGAAAACGTAGTACGTTAGCTGTCACCTACTTCACCTATAAAAAAGAACAACTGACCTATCTGGATTCTAAACATTCCTATTGCTAACCTCTCATAAGAGTGTGGGAAAGAGAAGTTTATTTAATATTTACTGCTGGCTTTGGTGGGGAAAAAACTCATTCTAGAGGGAGAAAAACTTGATAAACATTATTTACACATGTGGCTCCATGATCCTAGAAGTGATGAAATTATAGTAATAATAATGGTTATCATTTATTGAGCTCCTAGTATATACTAAGCATTTTACATATGTACATTAATTTATTTAACTTATACAAAAGTTGATGTTATTTTCATTTTGTTGATGAAGCAACAGAAGTTTAGAAAGAGTACACACAGCTTCCTTAGTGATAGGCATCCTGTTTTCCATGAAACTCTTACTCATCCTCAGGTCAGGGTCTTAAAGAAAAGGCGGTATCATCTTGCATGCTAACACTCCACAATAGGAATTTGGTATGAGAAATAGAAGCGGTTTGAAAAATACAAGAAAAGAAATCACTAATATCTCTTTTGATATTAAATCTGGTAATTAGTTTAATGTCATGTAAGGTATTCATGTTATATGCCTACCATTGACTATTCTTTCTAAAATCATCTTCAAGCTGTAAAAAAGGGCTCCTATGACATGGTGTCTGCCCTGCTTAAACACCACGCCAACCTTGACCAGCCCTGTGTCAAGCAATGGTCAGCAATGCATGAAGCAGCCAAACAAGGCCGCAAAGATATAATAGCTCTACTACTAAACCACAGAGGCAATGTCCACCTAAGAGACGGATTTGGAGTCACCTCCTTAGGTGTTGCGGCCGAGTATGGTCACTGTGATGTGTTGGAACACCTGATCCACAAAGGTACGTAGAAAGGAATTGCATGTCGCTGACTTTTCTCCTGCCTCTTGGATCTCCTTTCCTCCACTTCTCACTGGCTCCTCTTCCTCTCCTGAATGTATCTGGGCATCAAGCTTTTGTCCCATCCCTCGATAGCCCCCTCAATAGACCCTTATTGCACAACTCACTTGAACCCTACACACGGGGACCTACAAATCTGAGTGCCTGGCCCTGATTGCTCCCAGTTTTTACATAGATGGCTCACCAAGGTCTCACACACATCTTCTCCTAAATTGAATTCCTCTTCTTTCACACTTTTAATAATTTCTCTCAGCCAAGACTGAGAGCTTATCTCTAATTTAGGGAATTTATCTCTAATTCCCCCATCACCTTCTGTTTCAAATATGGTCAGTTGCCGTGTGCTACAGTAACCTTCTCTCTCACCTGTTCTCACCTTGGCAGACCCTCTCATCTGCATCCTCCCATCTTCCCTGGACCAGTGTAATTGGTTCCTAACCATTTTCCTGGTTTCCAGTCTCTCCATCTGCGAATCCACACTGTATACTAAGCTCCTCTCCCTAAAGGTCAGCTACAGTAGAATAAACTATTCAGAAAATCCTCAGTGGCTCCCCACTGCCCACTGAATCATGCTCAGGTCCCCACTGCACCATCCTGAATTGTTTATCCAGGTTTATCTCTCACTACTCCTAATACGTATCCTGTACTCCAGTTAAATAGCCTAGCAATATTCCCAAACATACCTTGCATTCATTCTTTCTGGGTTTGGGTCAGGTCCTTGCCCTCATCTGGAATACCCTCCAACACAATTCAAAGTTAATGTCCTGAGACACCTCCTCCCTGAAGACTTTCCTAATTCTTCCCAACAGAGTGTGATGTTGTCCTCCTTTGAAACCTCCAAGTGCTTTAAACAACAACGGAACCAGGAATTAAGATACTGACTTCTTAAACTGGTTTCTGTCACCTACCCGTTGTCTGACTCTCGCCTAGTTACTTAAGCACCTGGGTCTCAGTTTCCTCATCTGTAAATAAAGGCTAGGACAACATTATCCTCTGTGGGGAAAAGACTAACATTTTTGAGGCGCCCCCCAAATGCAACTTCATTTAATTATCAAATCAGCCCTATGAAATAAGCTGTATTACTCTAGTTTACAGATGAGGAGTTGGAAGTTCATAGAAGTAAATAGCTTGCCCCAAGCTCTCACAGTCAGCAACAAAACCACAATGAAAAGAGACCACTTCCCCCTACATCATGCCTTCTGGTCCTGACGTCACTTGAATATTATACAGTTTGTGTTCTTTGATGATATTTTGTCTCATTTCCCCTCAGAGCCACTTAAGATAGTCAGATTTATTTATCTTAACATCTTCTGCTGGGTCATGCATGGTGTTTGCACACAGAAGAGAGTTGATAAATATTTATTGAAATCGAGTGTTAACTGCTGTCTTTAAAAGTCTAACTGTACCTTTTTGGGGGAGCCTTTGCTTATCGTGGAAACTGACTTGATTTCTCAGATGTTCTTATGATGGAAAGATTTTCTACTAGAATGAAACACGCTGCATGATTGTTTATTGAAAAGACAGAACACAGGTGTTCTTAATTCTATACTTTTAAGTCCTAACCAGAAAGGAAAACAGCAGGTTATTTTTAAGGAGATTATCTTGACAATCTGTCCAGCTATCACTATGCCGCATGTTTTATCCTGCCAGGAGGGGATGTGTTTGCTTTGGCGGATGATGGGGCATCAGTGTTGTTTGAGGCCGCAGGAGGGGGCAATCCTGACTGCATCTCCCTCCTGCTGGAATATGGAGGAAGTGGAAACATACCTAACAGAGCAGGGCATCTTCCTATACACCGAGCTGCCTACGAGGGACATTATCTGTGAGTAATAAATCATAGCATGATCATTTCAAGTGGAAAAACACAAGCTTGTATATATGGTATAATCCCAAATCTATCTATACACCTCCCAAAATCCAAAAAGAAAAAGGCAAAATGTTCACAAGTTTTGTATATCTATATATTTGTTTGATTTTTCCCATTCTTTTTGTATTCTTTACTTTAAAAAATTTCCACATTGAATTTATACTACTTTTAAAATGAAAAGATATTTTCTTTTAGAAGAAGGTAAGTTATAAGTGAGAATTCTGCACAAGCCGCCCAAATGTGCCTTTTTGTTTCTTTTAATACGTTTAACAGATGGCTACAGGTGTCTAAAAATTTTGCCCTTGGCAAAGGATTAAAATTTGTGTTACTCTAATCTTTATCAACACCAACAGATATTATAATATAATGTCAAATTTATTCCTGAATAGAAAAGTTTCATTATAAATTTAGGTTTCTTTATTCCCCCCCGAAAAAAGCCAGATATTCTTTTTTTTTTTTTTTTTTTTTTTTTTTTTGCTGTACGCGGGCCTCACACTGTTGTGGCCTCTCTCGTTGTGGAGCACAGGCTCCGGACGCGCAGGCTCAGCGGCCATGGCTCACGGGCCCAGCTGCTCCACGGCATGTGGGATCTTCCCAGACCGGGGCACGAACCCGTGTCCCCTGCATCGGCAGGCGGACTCTCAACCACTGCACCACCAGGGAAGCCGCGCCAGATATTCTTTTAAATCACAAAAATGTGCCACAACCAACATATCAATAGAAATCTATAATCATTATATTAAACTACCCACCATGAAAGCATGGTTTTAGGCAATTACGTGTATTTCATAAGTTCAAAAACTTCGAAGTCATTAGGCTTTATCACAATTTCAGTGGTGACATTGGCTAAGTTAAGTAGCCAATGACACGTAATTGACACTATGTGACACATTGTTAAAGTTCATAAATTCACACATGGTAGCTCTGAATTAGGCACAAGAGATCAACTTGTCCTTGCCTGTGGCTCTCATACTTCTCTAGTTCATCAATCAAGTGTGAAATTCACAGCTATTTGTCACAGGTTCTTTGAAACATAAGCTGTGGTTAGTTGTCTCAGTTGAACTGATGTAACGTTGATGGAACAACAAAAACTCTTCATGTTGTCAATAATTCAATTTCAAGTAAGCAGACAGGATGTACATGGCCAATATTAAAGCACACATTGCTCAGGAAGCAGTGAAAGGGGAGAAAGAAATGAGAATTCAAGAGGCCTAAATTGTAGTCATTGCCCTACATCTATGTGACCTTGGACAAGTCATTTCACTTCTCAAGACTTCATATGGCTCTACTGGTAATAAAGGGGTTGAACTCAGTGATGATCAAGGTCGCTTCCATCTCTAACTTTCTGTGACTCCATGTCCTAATGGTCAAGAGTTTGAAGCATTCTTCTATGGCATCAAATGGGCTTACTTTCCTATTATACTTTTTTCGTTACATAGCATTGGTTGATTATAGATATTATGCTGTTCAGAGAAGAACTGAAAGATGGGGAGGGTTCCTGAATAATTACAATTCTAGGACCAAATATATAAGATCCAGTATTTTCCCCAGGAATATTTAGCCTGGGAAGCTAAATCAAAACTAAACTAAATTACACTAAACTGAAAAGTAGTAAGTCAATGGACAAAGATTATATGTTTTTGTGTAAGGTTATCTAGAGAAAATAAAGGAAACTAAGTAAATTGCATTCACTTGTCTAGTGAGGAAGCTGGTTTACTTAATTTCTTGATTTTCTTCATGCCATGTGGATATTTGATTTTTTTTAGTGCCCTGAAATATCTTATTCCAGTAACATCCAAACATGCAATCCAGAAAAGTGGGCTAACGCCAATTCACTCAGCAGCAGATGGACAAAATTCACAGTGCCTAGAACTGCTTATTGAAAATGGCTTTGATGTCAATACCCTGCTTGCTGACCACATTTCCAAGAGCTATGATGATGAACGGAAGACTGCGCTCTATTTTGCCGTTTGCAATAATGATATCCACTGCACAGAAGTCCTCCTGGCTGCAGGTGCAGACCCAAACTTAGATCCCCTCAACTGTCTTCTTGTGGCAGTAAGGGCCAATAATCATGAAATTGTCAGGCTGCTTCTCGCCCATGGAGCTAATGTCAATTGTTATTTCATGCATGTGAATGACACTCATTTCCCCAGTGCCATTCAGTATGCCCTAAATGACGAGGTAATGCTCAGGCTGTTGCTGAATAACGGCTATCAAGTGGAGATGTGCTTTGACTGCATGCACGGGGACATCTTTGGAAATTCGTTTGTATGGTCAGAGATAGAGGAAGAGATACTGCCGGGATGGACATCTTGTGTCGTAAAAGATAACCCGGTGAGTTACATCCTTCTCTTCTTCATATTGGGTCATCATCCTAACGTTTGCTCATTAGGGATGTTAGAAGAAAAGAAAAATCAACTCCAACTTTTATATTTTTCTTGTTCTTGAGTTTTTGTTTGCAATGATATGGGGAAATAAGCATAAAACTAGGCAAAAAAAAGTGTATTTTTCTTGAATTCGAAACTGAATGTTGAAGAATGTGGGAATATATATCAATAATTTATGATTATTTGGTGGAATGTTGGGGCTAGAAGCATGGAAAGAAGCATGATTCTTCCACATCATCCTGAATACAATCACATCAGAGCCACACGTGCTTCAGGGCTCATAGTTTCACAGAAACAAGCAAACCGTTTAATTTTCTTTTTTTGTTCATTACAAGGAGGGAACTTTTATTTCCTGTAAAAAGACAGATAATAATTTTTCAGAACAAAATTGTTTATGTACATAGTATATTAAAAGTACTACTAAATTAAATTTTATCATTTCTCTCAGTTCTGTGAGTTTATTACAGTTCCTTGGATGAAACACTTGCTAGGCAGTGTTATTCGTGTATTAATGGATTACATGGATTATATCCCTCTGTGTGCTAAACTGAAATCTGCACTAGAAGTACAGAGAGAATGGCCAGAAATCCGTCAAATACTAGGTAAAAGCAAAAGTTTTTCCTACAAAATTTTTTATGGAGAATGTATATAGGGGAAATTTCTTAATGTCATTTTTTATACTTTTTCATAGCTACTTTGTTTTCAGAATTATCTGTTTCTTCAAATCATCCTTAATACTTCCTCTGATATGATACTAATTTTTTGCTTTTCTTGATAATTTCCAACTCTTTAATTGTATAATGAGTAATACTATTACTATATTATATTCTGACTAGAACTCACTTTTTAAAAGTTAACTTCTATAATATCATAAAGTATATAGACTGTAATCTCCATGTGGGCAGGGATCTGTTTTGTTTATTTTTGTGTTCTCAAGCCTTAGCATAATGCCTAGTAAGCAGTAAATACTCAATAAATATTGAGTAAATGAACGAATGGAATGAATTAGAATTATCCTTTTTGATATGCTCTCTTCTGGGTCTTTATTGACAAATTCCTACCATCAAAAGTATGTATTATAAGCAGGCCATTGTGTACTCTCTAGGTTAAAGTTTACTTATAATCATAAAAGTGAATCATATGGCAAAAGTTTCAATAAAAGTACATCTAAAATTACTCCAAATTTCAATAGAAACTAGAAAAAAAATCACAAGCTGGAAAGGTTTTCTCTTTCAAAATATGAGTTTGGAAAAATGAACTTTCAAAACCTACATGGACATCACTTTATAGAGCCCGAAGAAGCATCATAGAACTTGGCATTACATTTAAATATTCTGGCACTCTTAATACACCTAAATCAAATTTAA
This sequence comes from Mesoplodon densirostris, assembly GCF_025265405.1. Lineage (NCBI taxonomy): Eukaryota > Metazoa > Chordata > Mammalia > Artiodactyla > Ziphiidae > Mesoplodon > Mesoplodon densirostris. The sequence goes on from NC_082669.1 coordinate 86,591,154, forward strand.
ATGTGAAAAACCGTGACAGCCTAGTCTTTAGGATCAGCCAAATTTTATGCAAATTAGTAGATTATATTTTATAGGCAAGAAGATGAAACTGAAACATTGAGCTGATTCACATACCATATTTGTTAGGTATAAAGTTCTATAAAAAGAAACGGGCAATATAGTGGTTTTCATCTAAGCACTTTTTCCATCAGAGTCTCAAACATTAAAGTATATAATCTGAATTTAGACCATTTTGACTATGGTAGCAAGAGACGTAAATTGGAGGAAGGATGGAGACTTTGATGGGCTAGAAAGAGTGATAGTTCAACTGAATGCAGATTTGGAGGTAAGCTTGGATTTTCCTCACATGGTGCTTCCACTGGAATGAGTTGGACGGTACAAGAGACTTTGTGGCAACTGAAACAGGAACCTTAGAGAATCTGATGAATCATACAGTGTCGTGGGCCTAGAAATCGACCTCTGGGGTCAGATAGACCTAGAATGGGATGGAACTCTGGCCTTGCCTAGGTGTAGGATGGCTGGGTCATATAGTGCATATGTCATTCAGGGCTGATATTTTCATGGAAACAAGCAACAATTTATTGCAACATTTTTGTTTCATTGAGGGGAGGGGAATTTTTTATTTCCTGTAAAAAGACCAAGATAGTCATACTAGTTGTGTGACTTTGAGCAAGTTACTTATCCTTTTTATGACAAGGTTTTCCCACTGCAAAATGGGGCTAGCATAGTATTCACCTCATAAGGTTGTTATGGGGATTTAAAGAGATGATGCACGTAAGGTGTTTAGCATAAAGTCTACAGCATTAAAAACACTTATAGGGCTTCCCTGGTGGCGCAGTGGTTGAGAGTCCGCCTGCTGATGCAGGGGACACGGGTTCGTGCCCCGGTCTGGGAGGATCCCACATGCCGCGGAGCGGCTGGGCCCGTGAGCCATGGCTGTTGAGCCTGCGCGTCCGGAGCCTGTGCTCCGCAACGAGAGAGGCCACAACAGTGAGAGGCCCGCATACCGCAAAAAAAAAAAAAAAAAAAAAACACTTATAAATTTAGCTATTTTAAAAACTAAATTATTAGTATTTTATGTTATTTTTATTATGGTAAGGTTACATGAAGTATCTGAAATGTATATGTAAAGTATGTCATGAATCCCCGCAACTTGTAGAGTTAAGTGTTATCATTGCTAATTTTTATAAATAAAAAACTAAGGCTAGGGCTTCCCTGGTGGCGCAGTGGTTGAGAGTCTGCCTGCCAATGCAGGGGACATGGGTTCGTGCCCCAGTCCGGGAGGATCCCACATGCTGCGGAGCGGCTGGGCCCGTGAGCCATGGCCGTTGAGCCTGAGCGTCCGGAGCCTGTGCTCCGCAACGGGAGAGGCCACAACAGTGAGAGGCCCGCGTACTGTGAAAAAAAAAAACACAAAAAACTAAGGCTAAAGGGGAATTACAAAATATTCTGGGCCCTATAAATTCTTGAAACTAGTTCCCCTTCTGAACCAAGGCCCACACTGGGAGTGAAGTCAAAATCAAGCAGGACAGAGATGTGAGAGTCCACATGAACATGGGGGCGACAGACAGAACCAGGAAACCTCAGGGGGCAGCCACCATATTCTAGATCAATGCAGGAAGACAGCAGAATAGGGAGCTCTGTACACTTAGAAGAGCTACCTTGACCCAAGCATCCTTCTAGAAAGTCAGGAAAACTAAATTCACATGAAAATGAACAACAGGAAAGTATCCCAGTCAAATTCCATAGAAATTTATTATAAGAAAAAATAGAAAGAGGAACAGAATAACATCCCCACAGACAACAAAAGCACGCCAGAAAAACATGCCCTCAGAACAGATTAAAATTGAAACCCTCTGTTTCAAAACAAGCTAAAAAGCATAAGGAAAATGACACAAGACATGAAAGAACAACGCAAGTCAGTATTAGAAAAATTCAGAAATGAGGTAACGGTACTGAGGAAGGAATTAGAAAGAAAAACAAAAAATTAATTTCGAATATAAAGACTGAACTGGAATGAAAGCAAGAACTAATAATGCAATAGACAATGACTTAGGAGAAATAGAAGATGAAATTAAAGAAAATTAAAAAAATAAAGTGGAAATAAAGGGATATATAAAAGGATTTGAAAGACAGGGACAGTTTTGAAGACAGCTAAAGAAAAAGAAAACCAAATCAAAGGAACAGAACAAATACAAAAATGTGTATTGTGAAAAACTTTCTGTAATAAAAAAAGATTTGAAGCTGAAAATTACAAATTACTATACCCTTTGGTCATGTAGGTAAAAAGAACAAGTGACTTCTAAGGGAAAAATTCAGATTATCTTAAACAATATTACTCTTCTGATCACGTTCTCAAGAACCTACTAAAAAATAAGCTTCAGACAAACCAAAATAACTAAAGAGATAATGACATAGGACCAGTAACGAGCATTAAACAGAAAACCAAGGCTGAGTGCCAGTTAAAAGGGAGAAGATATATAATGGTTATACTGTCAGATAATGTAGATATGACACAACTATTTTTAATGGGAGAAAAATGGAAAGAGCACACACAAAGACATTTTTAACAGAGCTCAGAAATTGTATTGGTTGGTAGCATGGTATTAATATTGTTATGCTGAGAATGAGAGATGTAGTCAGTATTTAGAATATTCTAATTCTATTATTCTTAGTATCCTTGAGAACCAGGATTGCCAGTGTGGAAGAAAGGGAATACAGATGTAATACGGAAGAGCTTAAAGAAAAATTCTGTAGTTCTGAATTTGAATTGGTACTATTAGTATGAACTCATAAACTATTTTACCTTGAAAGCGTGTGTGTGTGTCTATCTGTCTACAGAAGAGTCTTAGAAATAATCACAAGCCCAGTAGCAGTGCATATCCGTAGCACCCAGACTGTGGCTTTGAAATAGCATTTCCTAGAAAAAGAAACCAGAATTTCTTGGAGAAATGGATGATTTCAGGTTTGGGGAAGGAAATATGCAAGATGAGTCAGGTATATCTGGTCATGCCAGATAACAAACTCTCACAGACTCATGTCCAAAGAATTCAGGAGCCAGCTTGAGGCTCCCACTGGCCAAATATGGGACAATTTAAGCTTCAAAGGGATAATTATTTCAATGAATTGAACCCAATAAAAATATTTAAATACAATATTTAAAAAATTGGTCAGCTCCAAAGGATAAAAAAAAATCAATTCATTATCTTGAAAATTAATGAAGGAAAAGATGCAAGCATTTATTCCACCTTACCTGTATGATTTGTGCCACCAGTAACCAAATAATACATGAGCAAATGTATCCTTTTATAAAAGTATTCCAAATAATAAATTAAAAAGAAATGATATAATTAGATATCACCATCTTGCAGCCCTCAGTAAGCTGCTAATACCCCGTAATGTGGTTCTTGGTGAAAGAACACAGCACCAGCTATAGTTTTGCCAAAGAGATCAAACCTGAGTCTGATCAAGCCTCTGGATCCAGCTAATAATCTGCAAGAAATAGAGAAGACAGTAGGACACAGAAGTGCACCATGAAAATGCAGTCTCAAAATTCAGGCTGTGGGAAATATGGCATTTTGGATATTCAAAGATTAATTGAAAGGATGAAGGGGATAGAGAGAAGACCCTGCAGATTAAAAAAGCCTTAAAGAACACATCAAATTCAAAAAAATATTGTCAATACTATAGGGTAGGGATAGCACACTGAGATGATGAAGCTCTAAAGGAAGTGATTACTATAAAAATCAGAACAGTAGTTCCTTATAGGGGAGGAAGGAGTGAAGTTTGGGATGGATTGTGGAGGGAATTCTGTTATGGCTGGGGAAGTTCTTCTGTTCATGACCTGGGAAATGGTTAAAGATGTTCACCCGATAATGACTTATAATAACTTAAGAAACTGTATGTTTGTGCAGTGGCTTTATCTATATTTTATTTTACAATAGACGAGTTAAAATATTTTGGAGACTGTAAAGGAAAAAACCCTAAGGCTTAGATAAATTCATTTCCCAAAGTTATAGACAGAAAATAACAAAGCAAGGATTTGAACTCTTAGGTCTGTCTCACATCAAAACATAGGCTCTTTCTCCAATACCACTGTGCTTCCTGTCATAGAACAAATTCTGCTTCTAATTGGTAATTCATTGTCCATGTGTTTGTATTGCAAAAGAATGACCAATTCTTATGACTTTAGAAAAGCAATCCAAGTAAGAACAAGACCAGGAAGTTTTTTTATTGTCTCAGTCACACATCATTGCAACTAGAGCTTGTCAGTTGATTGCTATGAGTATGGTTAACCACTGGATGTCAGGATTCCTCCAGGTAGATGTAGGGCAGACGCTTTGTTAGGGAAAAAAAATAAAATGGTAATTTTTTTTAAAAGATGGGTTTATTCTGCCTAGTTTGGTAACAATAAGTTTGCCTCAATGGTTTTTCAAAAACACTGTTTTAATTTTTTCAAGATAATTTGAATGTTTATAATCTCAAATAGAACAGAAATGTGATCTCTTTGATTATGGAAGTGAGTGATCGTTCACATTATTGAATGATTACGATGTACCAAGCACTTTTCTAATACTTTACATGAATTAATTTGTTCGATTTTTTTTTTTGCGATACGCGGGCCTCTCACTGTTGTGGCCTCTCCCGCTGCGGAGCACAGGCTCCAGATGTGCAGGCTCAGCGGCCATGGCTCACGGGCCCAGCCGCTCCACGGCATGTGGGATCTTCCTGGACCAGGGCATGAACCCGTGTCCCCTGCATCGGCAGGCAGACTCTCAACCACTGTGCCACCAGGGAAGCCCAATTTGTTCGATCTTTAAACAACCCTGTAAGGTAGGATTATCCACATTTCCCAGGTGAGAATACTGAGACCACAGAGGTTAAATAACTTGTCCAAGATCACACAGATACGAAGTGGCAGAGCCAGGATTTTAATCCAAGCCGACTGAGTCCAGAGCCCACAACTAAGTCCGTGTGCAATGCTGCCTTTTCACTAGCTCATGCTGCTGGGATAATATATCGGTACTGTAATTATACTATAGGTAAATGTACTAGAGATAAAGTAAGAGTTGAAAATAAAGGTTAACATCAGCTATTTGAATAACATTAGTAGATTTTTTGGAAAATATAAAATGTTTAGGTATCAGACACTGAAACAAACCTAAGATTGAATAATGGATATATGGAATCATTTGTATCAGATGTTTCACAGATAACTATTCATCAGAAAGATTGGTAGGAGAGAGCGGAAGTAAAGAAATATATCTTTCAAATACTCAATTCTAAAAAATAAATAGAAGGACATGTGAGCCTTTGCTTTCTTTAATCAAGTCCATTCATTCATTTAACATATTGTAGTTGAACACCCTGTAGGAGCCAGACTCTCTTTCTGACACAGAGGCAGACTAAACGTCTGCCTTCATGGAGCTTACATTCTAGAGGAATGGTCTGGAAGGCTTAATTGCAATTTGAATTTTACTTAAAGTCACCAGTTGCTAACGTGTGCATGCCTGTTTTTTAGAATGACACTATTAATATTATTCTAAAACAGTCTGTATCTTACAGGTTAATCCATTAATATTGTTTTTATTTTTCCCTTGTTTTTCCCATTCACTTTAGAGAATCCCTGCTCCTTAAAGCATTTATGTAGGTTAAGAATTAGAAGACTTATAGGACTCCAGCGACTCTGCCAGCCAGCCTTAATGGAGAAGCTCTCTCTGCCACCAACTATTCAAAGATACATATTATTTAAAGAGTATGATCTCTATGGACAAGAGCTAAAATTGCCATAATTTAAAATAATATTTTTAAATGTGATTTAAAAAATGTGTTTAAATGAGATTCCTTCAGAGAATTTCTTGGAACCATTTTACATCCTTAATGTATTTAAATCCATTGACAATTTTATAACTGGATCCTGGGTTCTTTGGGGAGCACCATATTTCACATCTCTAAGGACCTTTTACATTGTGATTTTTTAAAGCTAGTCAGTATTTTGCATTTGAATTTCTATGGATTGTCTTCACTTGCAATAAGTCTTCAAACTCTCCCTATCAAGTGACTCCTACAATATCCATGAGCAAGTCTCTCCTATGTTTATAAAACAAAGAACCACATTCTCAAACCCACATCTCCAGCCAGTTGCTGCCCCATTCTCTCCTTTCTTTTATAGCCACATGGCGTAAAAGAGCTCTTTCCTGTCTGCAGATTCACTCACTGTAACCTGGCTTCTGCTCCTTGCATGGCCCTTCTCAAGGTCCTTAACAACTTGCTTGTTGCTACTTTCAATGAGCATCCTTCAGTCCTTTCAACTGATTCCTGCAGCAACTGACTGATTGCCTGCTCCCTCCAGGAAACAGTTCTCCGGATAACTTGCTCTCCTGGCTCTCTTCCCACCTCTCTGGCCCCTCTGTCTCTGGCTTCTTTTTGCATTGCTTATCTCCTGCCAACTCTTTAGTAATACGTCTTAAGTCCCCCTTTTTTTTATGCTAAGTTCTCTGGGAAATTTCATCCATGTCCCTGGTTTCGTTTACTATCTACATGCTGTCGAATGTAAAATTTTTTTTTTTTTTTTTTTTTTTTTTTTTTTGTGGTACGCGGGCTTCTCACTGCTGTGGCCTCTCCCGTTGTGGAGCACAGGCTCCGGACGCGCAGGCTCAGCGGCCACGGCGCACGGACCCAGCCGCTCCGCGGCACGCGGGATCCTCCCAAACCGGGGCACGAACCCGTGCCCCCTGCATCGGCAGGCGGACTCTCAACCACTGCGCCACCAGGGAAGCCCTCGAATGTAAAATTTATATGCGAAGTTCAGCTTTCTCTCACATGCTTGAGACCTGTGTAGACAATTGGCCTAAAGGACTTTTGAATACAAAGATACCTCAAATTCAGCATGTCCCAAAATGAACTCACTGTCTTCCTCCACAAAAAGGCTCCTTTTCTTACCATCTCTAGCTCAATAGTTAACCCAGTTATCAACTCAGTTTCCCAAGTCAAAAGCCTGGACATCAACCTTGACCATCTCATTTTCTTTACCCAATATAACAAATCACCAAGTCCTGGTAAGTTTATTTCATGAAGTCATCTTCTACTCAGTCTCACTAATTCAGCCCAAATACCAGCTATTTTCACCTTTCTTCCTGGGACACTGTAGTGCTACCCATCTGGTCCTTCTCCCTGCTATCTTGCCTCATCTAACACACATTCTACACATAACATCCCAGAGTAATCTTTTACAAATGTAAGCAAGTTTCACTCCCCTGCTTAAAATCATTCCCATTGCTCTTAGGTAAATTCCAAAATTCTTCCATGGCCCTTCATGATCTAACTGCCTGCCTTCCTCCTTAGCCTTATCTCTTGATATCTCCCTTACCCGTCCTCTTTAACCATGTTCAACACCTTTTAGAAGTTTATTCTTTGAACAGTGATTCCCAGATTTTTCGATTTTATATGTTAGTAGTTTTTAGTAATTTAAAAAATAGGGTCATCTATTTATCACTGTCATTTCCTAAAAGAGGGGCCATTTTAATGCCAGAAAATGGGGCTGCCTTAAACTCAGTTATTAAAATTGAATGACTTTAGGGGAATTCCCTGGCAGTCCAGTGGTTAGGACTCCGAGCTTCCACTGCAGGGGTCACAGGTTCGTTCCCTGGTTGGGGAACTAAGAACCCTGTATGCCGCACAGCACAGCCAATAGATACATACATACATACGTACATAAAATGTTTAAAAAATCTAAAAAAAATAATTGAAGGACTTTAGCTTTGAAAAGACTTGAAGTTTGGTCTTCATTTCCCCACTGATGAGTGAAAATTTCATTCTGGCCCGACAAGTCTCTGAGGTCTTTTATTTGGGAGCCACTGTTATAGAAGAAATCATACTCTCTTGCACCTCAGGGTTTTTGCATGTTCTTCTTCTGCCTGGAGCCCTCTTTCCAGCTCCTTCTTCCCCCCTCCATTCTTTATCCTACAGGTCCCAGTTTAAATGTTCTTTCCTCTAGCATGGGAGGCCCCAGAACTGCACTTCTCATGCTGTATTACAAGGGCCTATGTTCCCCATCTGTCTGCCCCACTAGACTGTAAGCTCTATGAGGGCAGGGTTTATGTCTGATTTGTTTTGCAGTGTTTTCTTAGGGCCAAACACATTACCTAAGAGCAGAGAGAAAGTGCAAAAATTACTTGTTGAATATACTGAAGGAGCGAATGTCATATGAGAGCCAGACAAAAGTAATCAGTGACCTCATGGTAAAATGATAGTTTTGAGTCTCTGAATTGGTTATATAGCTTTATAATGTAATTACTTAGACTCATTCTTCTTAGATTTTTCTTATTATTATCTTAAGGGTTATTGTATTCTTTCAATAGTAATACCTCATTGGTTTATGAACTTTTCAAATTGTATTTAGCTCTAGTTATAGGTATGAAAAAAAAACTGTATAATTAAAGCTATAGTTTTAACAGCTTTTATTCCCTAAAGAATATATTTTCCTGTAGATTAAGCTCTAATGTATTTAAGTAGAACTATAATGTTTGGTGTATGGGATTTTGTGATTCCTCTGTTGCTCTCCTACTTGTGGCTAAAATACATTGTTACCTATAAATATTGCTCTCAATAAATTTTAAAAATAAGGATGTAAGTGTGCCATATGATACTTCAGAGATTAAATAAACTAAAAGTTTGATATTTAATATATTATTGTATAAATACATTTAGGATACTTCAGATATTAAAAAAACTCTAGTACACAAAAGTTTGACATTGTCTTTAATGTGTTTTATGTAAATATATTCAAGAAACACTTGAAGGTAAGGATATGAATTCACTGCACAGGCTGTGGGTTGAAAGTGGCTCTTTTGGTATTTGTGAAGCAGGAGAAAAATATATCCTATGAAACTGAGGCAATCACTATATCCAAAATGGATTTGGTCTTTTCCTTATCACATTTTGAAATTTTCTAGCAGTGTTTTTGTTTTGGGGTGGGCTGGATGTTAAGAGAATTAATTTACAGCTAATTAGGACTCTGTTTCTCCTAGAATATGTCACTTTATCTGGGAGAGGGCAACAGCTGCTTCTCCCCAGTGAGCCTCAGGCGAAGCCAAACATTCTACAGTGGTGCCTGTTTAACCACTATCATGTTTAATCAACATGATAGAGTTTTGATGACATCTTCCCAGGCTGCCAAGATGATCATTGCTGTTTTGGTAACTGTGGATTTTGTTTGTATCATACAGAGTCTCTGGTTGGAAAGAAGCAGATATGGCTTCTCATTTGTGTGTGTTTTGTTTAGTTTTTCAGTAGGCGATCTTTAAATAGTATTTCCATTTCTGACTTACAATAATTTCATAAGCACATTGAAAACAAGTGCCTCCTGAAGAATATGGTTTAATCATTTTAGATAATCACAGGACATGTTTCCATGCACAAGATGGCAACGTAGAAGATGTGAAAACAATTGTGTAAATGTGGTACAGCAAATATTCATAGGTAACACTCCCTTTGATGCAGGTTTTTGAAAAGTCAGTACATAGGGGTGAGACAGCATGGAAACTACCCAAAAAAGGTGGAGTCTTTTATAACGTAGAGAACACACTTAAATCTTGACCTTTTATTAGACGTTCCTACCGAAATTTTAGGTTCAAGTCATATTACTCTTATGTATATAGGCACCTTCCAATCAGAAATTATTTAGAATGCAAAAAAACTCTAATCTGCTTCAAGTTATTTACGAGACAAAATCAAACACCACATGCATATATCCATACTTTCAGACACACATATATGCACATATATATATATGGCATATCCGCATCTAGTATACATACATACATGCATGCATTATAATGTGACGTATTACTACAGTCGTATATAATGTAGTAGGTAAGAACATATACTTTGTAGTCAAAGAGAAGTTTTTGGCCTTAGTTTGAACCAGGCTTCACTAATTATTGGCTGCTTGATTTTGAACAAGACATGATAAGTGTAAAAACACCAAATCTAACACAGAGTAAGTGCATGTGAAACTCAAGCTCTCATTATTATTGTTACATAGTGGCCATGCCAGTGCCAGAGTTGCAAGCCTCAAGAACCTTGGTCTTATGGCACAAGTCTGAAGATTGTCATGCTTAGGTGGGAAAATATGAAAAAAAAATGTTAGAGATATAGATGGCATCTCACTATCATCTGTAAATACCTTAAGAAAATGCACAGAATGAAAACAGCAGAGAATTGCCCCTAGCGCATGAAACCCCACATCTGCTATTGCTTAGTAAAGCCCCAATCATCAATCGTTAAAAGGGAAGAAAGGGCTTCTCAGGGGAGAAGATGTGTAGAAGGAGCAGACTTATTTGACCTCAATGGCCTGTGTTGTGTAATCTCAGGGAATGCTAAAAATGTCTGGGGATTTGCTGTTTTTGGAAGGAGACAGTCTAGTAATTTGACTCTGGGCACCGGGAACACCTGAGTTCTAATGTCGGATTGACCAGGGAATTCCACCAGAGGCACTGGATGGGTGCTCATGCTCTGTGCTTTCAGATTCTAGTAAACGACGGACAGCCATTTCTCTTGCCTTGGAAGTCTTTCACCTCAGGATGTCCCAATGAGATTTAAGATAAAACTTCTTGAGAGCAGCTCATAGTGTTGGATAAGGTAGAAGGTGTGGAGGGTGATAGATGTGAGACTTGCTTGGGGATTGAGTGGGTGTGAGATACCAGTATCCGGTTCTTTCTGTTTGAAGCAAAGTCTGAACTGGCTTCTCAGAGAAACTCTTCTTCGTGCTTTGTGGAAGTCAAATAACTAGACGTGACATTTGGTAGTCAACAGTCTATGTTCCTGAATGTTTGAATAGCCCTCACGATCTAGTTACACCAATTGGTTTAATATTGTTTCAATGAAGTGACAATTTTAATCACCTTTGACTGGAGGATGGAAATATTTGCTTAGACTTTAACTCATTGGAAGCCCCTCAACTGGACTCAACTCTGTCCCCAACTCCCTTATTGGGGGCCTGACCTTCACAATCACCTGAGGTACCCAAAAGGCGAAATTGAATCTACGGGTTGGAGGTTGACCTGATTAAATTTGAACTGCAACTGTACAGAGTCCAACTTCCTATAGTGATTCTAGGAAATCTGAAGATCCTCTCTTCAACAGGAAAAAAAGACTTTTATTTGACAATCAAAAATAGAGTTTGGGGGCTTCCCTGGTGGCGCAGTGGTTGAGAGTCCACCTGCCGTTGCAGGAGACACGGGTTCGTGCCCCGGTTGGGGAGAATCCCACATGCCACGGAGCGGCTGGGCCCGTGAGCCATGGCCGCTGAGCCTGCACGTCCGGAGCCTGTGCTCCACAGTGGGAGAGGCCACAACAGTGAGAGGCCCGCATACTGCCAAAAAAAAAAAAATAGTTTAAAATACAAGTAAATTTAAGAGAGGTTGAATAATTTTAAAACCTTTCTAAATAACAGGGTTTGGTAAGGGAAAGCTGGTGAGAACCCCAAGTCTACAGAAGGAAAAGCGTAGTTATTTCCTACAGATCATTTGTTCTATGAATGTGGAAAGAATCTTGAGAGAAATCTAGTTCATTTTAATACGTTCTAGCAAGAGTACTTCAGTAACAATGCCTTTCATATGTCCTGTGTTTTACAGCTCACAAAGCATCTCACATACATCATCCCACTTGATTCTTACAATTGCTGTAGGAGAGGACAGGAAAGGAGTTCATGAACTCCACTCTATAGATAAGGAAATCATTTTTACAGTTAACCAAGGTAGTAAAGGCCAGAGCTATGATGCAGTCTGGGACTCCTGACTCCAAATCCCAAGTCTTTTCCACACCATCATTTTTAGTACAGATTAGGAGAGCATTGTTCAGAATAGTCAAAAAGTGGAAACAATGCAAACGCCCATCCACTGTGAATGGCTAAACACAGTATGGCCAATCTACACAATGGATTACTATTCAGCAACATGCTACAATATGGACAAATCTCAAAAGCATTAGGTTGAGTGAAAGAAGCCAGACACAAAAGAACACTCTTTTGAGATTCCCTTTATATAAAATGTCCAGCCAAGGCAAGTACATAGAGACAGAAAACAGATGAGTGGTTGCCTGGTGCTCGGGGGGTAGGAACAACGGGTGACTGCAAGTGGGCCCAGGGATCTTTGGGGGTGCTGGAAATGTTCTGAAATTCTATTGTGGCGATGGTTGCACAACTTGGTAAGTTTACTGAAAATAATCATTGAACTTTACACTTAAAGTTGAGTGAATTTTATGATATGTGAACTACATCTGAATAAATCACTTAAAAAAACAAAAACAAACTAAGAAGAGCATGCGTCTCCCTGACAGGTGGTACCGTGTTTACAACCTCGCTGAGGTCGCCCAGCTAAACAATGGAATCATCTGGCTCAGAGGAAAGCACTTGGTTCTTGTGCTGGCAGCACATGATTTATTAGTTTTGTTCTGCTGATAAGACCATTAAAAGCCGATGAGGACACAGCATTCAAGGGCAGAACGGTGCTTGCCGCCTCCACCAATCTCACTGGCTCCCAAACACAAACAAACACAGCCTGCTCTGCCAACCTCTGACATTCTCATGCTGGTTGTAATATGACTTCCCCACCTTTTATTATTACCATTACTATTATTATTGTTTACAGAACACACAAAAGCATACAGGTTGGAGAGCTAAAAATGAAGCTTTCCCATCCCATTGAGGGCATACCTTGACAAGGAATCATGTTATCGTGGGGTGGGTCCTTTGTAACACTCATGAAGACTAGCTCTGATTCCCTGGGCGTTCAGTGGAAAGGAAAACAAGCAGAAATGGGGGGACGGACGGCATTCCAGGGGAAATCAGAGAAGGTAAACTTTCAAAAGGCTGTGGATCTCAAGAACACAGGGGAACTGTGGAAGGAAAGGTCAGTGAGGAACTATGAGTCTGTGCGAAAAGACAGTGCCTTTGGTTTTCTGGATAAATTTGCCAATGAAAAAGCTCAGTAACCAGACACCCGCTCTCAAGCACTGACTCTCCCATCACTGGGCGCACCGAGTCCCCATATTCCTGGACTTTGACACTGAATTTACCTTCGTAGCCCCTTTTCACAGTGGAATCTCAGCTCTTCTGCCCTTTCAGTTACCACTTCCCTGCAGGACTGGAGTTTTCTCAAGTGACAATTGTCATAAACCTGAGGAGGGAGCCCTCCCGGGGAACAGATCCAAGTCTTGGGTGGTCTTGGGTGCTGACCCTCCACATCATTCTTCTTAATACACAGTGAGCAAACCTTCCAAAACTGTCATATCAACACTCAGGGTTACAACTAAACTAGTTGATGAAATGAATGAAAGCCTCAGAACTTCCAGCACGCCCCAAGTAAAATTCCCTTTATTAGGACTTCATATAATATATATCAAATCTGCTCCCGGTTTCAAAAGTGGAATCCCTTTTGTGTGTGTGTGTGTGTGTGTGTGTGTGTGTGTGTGTGTGGTAAGCGGGCCTCTCACTGGCGGAGCCTCCCATTGGCTCCGGACGTGCAGGCTCAGCGGCCCTGGCTCACGGGCCCAGCCACTCCGCGGCATGTGGGATCCTCCCCGACCGGGGCATGAACCCGTGTCTCGTGCAACGGCAGGCGGACTCTCAACCACTGCGCCACCAGGGAAGCCCTGGAATTCCATTTTTATGACCTATGTTATAAGCTGGAAAACCTGATTGAGGAAATTCAGCTTTTCTTTCCTCACTATTGTATTTTTCTGCAAACCATTTTTTTGCCTTTATAATTTTAACGTTATCAGTTTACCTTTCCATTTACTTGCATGGGGCTCATTTTCACATGTTTGAATTAGTTCAGCAAAAGACACTTGAACCTACTACACACGAGGGAAAGCATTATCTGTGCTATTTAAAAATTTCTGTCTTTCATCCCATCTGCCTTTTATTATGGTACATTTGGAAATGACAAACTAGCAAATCTCAATATGAGAAGCAGCTTGGACTTACAGAACATAACACTAACTATCACTTCCTAGCTGGGTATGCTTAAAGGGACTATTTAACCTCTCAGAACTTCAGAACCCATTTTCATCCTTTGTAAAATGAAAGGCATAGTATCTATTTCATCAAGTGTGGCCTCGCACGCAGTAAGTGTAAGCTACACACAATTTTTAAAAGATCAGATTGCTATGTTAGACTACCTGGCACATTGAATTTTGTAAACTATAAATTATACAATTACAAGATATTATTTTTATAAATAGCTCTAATAATTTTAAATTTGACTCATAGTCATGACCACAAGCTGGCATCGCTGGGACACTGGCTTGGCGGCCAAGTCTGAGAGAGAAGACTTGATAAGGGTATTGCCAGTTCTCATCTGATCCCCGTGGCCTGCTTGGTTGTTGTCTGTGCTGAGGCTGACCTTTGCCTGACATTCCACCGGGAGCCTGTCTCCAGTTAATCTGAGAAGCTCCCAGCAGACAGACTGAGTGAAGTCGGAAGCTTAACTTCCTTAGGGGTCATTGCATTAGTACAGCAGCTTTAGGACCAACCAACTGCAGGAAATGTTGAAAACCCAAATCCTTCTGCGTAAGTGAGAAACAAGTTAGATCTGGTTCAGGAAGCAACCTGGCACCTGTACAATGAGAGAGACGAGCTAAGCCTTAAAAAAAGAAACAAACAAACAAACAAACAAAGAAAAAGTTAGGAATGACTTGTTAACAGTAGATAGACAGTTGACATTTGTGAAAATAAGAGAATTTCCAGTTTCCCAATCTTGCAAATGACACTGTGGCATAGATTTTTGTGCTTTCTCATCAGCCAGCTGAGGACAATTTAAATAAGAAAGGCATCCATGAAATGAACAAAAATGGCATCATGAGATATGAACACATAGTGACCAGTTGGGCTAATTTGTCAGTTTGGGGGCCACACTCAGAGACAGTCTGATCATGAAGCAGGAGCTTCTGGGCCCTTGTGGCTGTTGGTGGTCCCAGGAGTAGTGGAGTGTTGGGAGCAGGGTGGGACAGCCGAGAAGCCAGGTTATAATTGGGTAGCATTTCTCCATAAGCACTTCATGAGCTGCTTCAGAAGAAGAAAGCTCAAATCACCTAAGATCTAGTAGTTTGTCGTGATTCTATCAGTGTGTTATATACAGCCTCATAACTAATCTTGTATTTAAATGTTTTTATTATTATTCTTAAAGAGGCCTCCAACACTGTAAAATCTCCAGGCTCTATAAGACCCGGATCTACCCCTGCCTACACTGCAAACCCTCTGGGCTTTGTATTTTTTTAAATGTACTTCCTGAACACCTGAGAACTATGCTAGGCCTTGGGGACGGTGAATGCGCAGACATGGTTCCTTCCTTGGGAGAAAACACCTTTCCTGTAAAGACAAATTCATATGAAGTGATCCCAAGTGGGATGCTGAGTGGAATGGAGGTTTTTTTTTTTTTTTTAATAAGAATGGCTAACTTTTTTTTTTTTAGATGTTGGGGGTAGGAGTTAATTAATTAATTAATTATTGCTGTGTTGGGTCTTCGTTTCTGTGTGAGGGCTTTCTCTAGTTGTGGCGAGCTGGGGCCACTCTTCATCGCAGTGCGTGGGCCTCTCACCATCGCGGCCTCCCTTGTTGAGGAGCACAGGCTCCAGACGCGCAGGCTCAGTAGTTGTGGCTCACGGGCCTAGTTGCTTCACAGCATGTGGGATCCTCCCAGACCAGGGCTCGAACCCGTGTCCCCTGCATTAGCAGGCAGATTCTCAACTGCTGTGCCACCAGGGAAGCCCCTGGAATGGAGTTTTGTGGCAGTTGGGAGAACTAAGCTGGCCTCGGGCATCAGGAGAGGCCTCCTCTCAGGAGTGTTACTTGAGAGCAAGGAGGAGGATGCATTGGCCTTGCAGGCGAGGGGAGGGCATGCGCAGTGGCTTGGAGAAGGAGCCAGCCTGGAGTTCAGAAGCCCAGCATGGCTGAGGGTGAGGGGTGGAGAAAGCAACCCAAGCTGAGGCTGGAGAGGTGAGCAGGGCCTGATCCTGAAGCGGCCAGAGGGCACCGGGAAAGATTCTTTCTGAAAGACAATGGAAGCCATTTGAGGGTCTTAGGCTGAGAATGACCTGATGAGATTTGTGTTTTCAAAAAATTACTCTGGCTGTATTGTGGCGAAGGGAAAACTTTCAGTCATCAAAGAAAACGAGGACAGGAGCTTAGACTCAAGTTGGGACCAGGGGAGTGGCCACACATGAAGTAGGATTCAAGAGCTTGGGACCGAATATGACAATGCTGGTGAGAGAAGGTGACACACAGGCTTCACGACTGGGCGGATGAGGATACCGTTTTCAGAAATGTGAAAGCCTTCAGAGGAGGAAGGTGGAGAGAGAGAAATCAAATTTGGAGCAAGTCGAGTTTTTGGTGCCGGTGAGAACCCCAGAAGAAGTTTATCTTGGCAGTTTCATAAATCATTCTTGAACTTGAGGACACAGATTTTAGCTCAGTAAAATTACATGTCATTATAGGGCTTCCCTGGTGGCGCAGTGGTTGAGAGTCCGCCTGCCGATGCAGGGAATATGGGTTCGTGCCCCGGTCCGGGAAGATCCCACATGCCGCGGAGCGGCTGGTCCCGTGAGCCATGGCCGCTGAGCCTGCGCGTCTGGAGCCTGTGCTCCGCAACGGGAGAGGCCACAGCAGTGAGAGGCCCGCGTACCACAAATATTACATGTCATTATAAATCTTGGCCCTTTGGGATACTTTCAAATCATTGAAGCTACATATATTAAATCTGTGAGTGACAAGTGCCTACGGCAGAACAAAGCCGAGGACCAGGGGAAATAAAAATTTTATAAATGTGCTCCTGCAGTACATTCATTTAACTCTGCTTTGTGGTTATAGATAAGAAACGCCTATACAAAATTTTTTTTCTTTTCCATTACGCTTTATTATAGGACATTGAATAGAGTTCCCTGTGCTATACAGTAGGACCTTGTTGTTTATCCTTCCTATATATATTAGTTTGTGCAAAACATTTTGAAATATGAACAATTCCTGAAATTACCAAATTCTTCCTGAAATGTGGGGATTATTAAAGAAAACATATTGATAGGACCTTTCAACATTTCTGAACATAAAGACCCAAAAGTGCAAGCCAAGAAACTCACCTTTAGGGAGAGTGTCTCCCGCCTTGCCGAGCATTAGGCTGAAGTAGTTATTACTTACAAGTGGAGTTAGGAGGTCTCTGATCACTGCCTAAAAATATTATTTATTGAAACACCAGATCTGCTGGCAGGGCTAGTAGTGCTGATTTTTGGAGATGCTGATGAGTTTTGCTCTTGTTGAGTCTTCATTAACATGAGGACACTTGCTGATTAACAGTTGCCTGTATTTAAGAAGGCAAATTCTGGCTATGGGATAATGTTAGAGATTTCCACTTAAATTTAGACGATAATAAAGTCCAAAACTCCTTGACCTGGCCCTTCAAACAAAAAATATTCAACATCGATATGCATCTACCAGGTGCCAGGCATGACGGTGGTGGCTACACGAAAAAAAAAAGAGTTGCAGGGAAGGCCAGTTTCTGCTTAGCTCTTTCTCCTCCCCAACTCTATACCAAAGAATGCCCTGTTTTTGTTATGTTTTTGTTTTCATACTCCTGTGCGTTTGCTCCGGAGGCTGCTCTCTCTGCCAGGAAATCTCTTTAGGGCTCCTGTGCCTTCTCTGACTGCACCCACGTGGGCTGCCTTGCTTCTTCATCTGTATTTATTCCACGGCTCTTGTCTTGCTGGCACCTTGGCGAAGCTGTCACTGCACTGTGTTACTGTCAGCTGTCTGCCTCTCTCCCAGGAGTATGAGCTCCTGAGGGCAGGGACTAGATCAATTTCTATTTTTCTGTTTATAATCCTAGCTTCCAGCACAGTATCTATCCACGCAGCAGGTATTTGGTAAATGGGTGTTGAATAAAGAAACAAATAATAGCATTTTTGAGAGGAAACTAAAGGGAAAAAAAGGTTGAAAGAAAAAAAAAAACTGTTTTCACTAAAAAGGGAATTGCTGATGTCCTGGGAAATAGTGTGTATCAGATTGACAATCAAGAAGCATGAAAATAATTCTCTCCAATATAGAGATTTTTTTTAAAGAGAAAATGCAGATCTTCAGATGGCTTATAGTATTGTGGACTCTAAAAAGCAATTCTACTCGAAAACACAGTGTGATCAGGTAAAAATCCCAAAACAGAAAATGCTGATGCTAGGAACACATATGACTGGGATTTTTTCCCTCAGTGTAGACAAGGTTGCAAAGAAATCTAAATTATTCATCATACTTAGGTCTGGCCAGGGTTAGGCAGGGCAGTGATGTTTAATGACTCAGCAGAATTTTATCCAATGGATTTAAAGTTTCTGGAGAAAACGTAGAGGGAGCCAGTGAACTAAGCTCATCCAGGAGTTGTGATTATTATCGTAATCAGAGTGATTTGTAACATATATATTAGAATATCTGAATGACCATTGTTCTTAAGGTAGTGTCTCGAGAGGCCATAATTTTTTTCAGTGATGCTGCCACAGAGCAGAACACTTTAATGTCTCCTCTTCCAGAGCTATTTTCAGAGTCATTCATGGGCCACCCAAGATTTGGAAGAAGAAACTCACATGAGACCATATTTATTCTGGGTTGTTCCAATGAGAAAACTAAAATATATGTGTAGTGATTTTTCAAGAGATCAGTTTCGACACAATAGAAAAAAGAATTTTCTAATGATTTGAGCCATCCTACAATGGAGTGAATTTTTGGTAATGTACAATGTTCACTGAAAGTGTTCAAGCAAACACTAGATGACAATTTGTAGAAGTGATAGGGGGTTGATGTGTTTCAAAGTCCCTTAAAAAGCTGAGAATCTGTGATTCCAAGAATATCTGAGTCATTATTTTATAGTCACGTTAGTTGTGTATTATAATCTGCATCAAGCCCTCACTTCCCCAGGTCTGTGCTCAAATGTCACCGTATTAAAACAGAGATCTTTCCTACATGAAATATTACACTCACAATCTTCTTCCTTCCCATTTACCCTGATTTATTTCTCTCCATTGAGCTTCTGTCTGATATGTTCTGTATTTACTTGTTTATTTACATATTGTCTGTCTCCCCCAACAAGACTATAAACTCCATGAAGGAAGGGACTTTGCTGGTTTTCTTCAGTGCTCTAACTCCAAGTCTTAAATTAGAATCTGACACACAGTGTATGTTCAATAAGTTGTCGAATAAAAATAATACTAAAATATTACAGAAAAGTTACAAACGAGAGAAAGAATAAAACACAATTTCATTTTTTTGTACATAATTGCATATCTCTAAATTTGTATACTGGTCAACATAGCATATGTGCCTAATACAAAATTGTTGAAGAAATGAACCTGTACTATTATTTTAATGTATTTTTTCATCTTTTTTTTTCAAAAAACACATAGGTTTTTACATAGTTGTAATCATCATTTTTTAACCTAAAATGTCATTATTCAGCCGAATAACTCATCTTATTCACCAGATTTGGATATAATAATTTGATGTCATTTCCAAAAATCAAACCCATTTTCACATTAAAAAGCTGTGTTACCACTAAGGCTACACAAAAGTATATGCTAGAAGCCACACAAAAAAACAATGAACTCATCATTTCTAATATCATCATCATCTCTCTCACTAGTATGATTGAAGAGTCATAGTTATTTTGGGAGGCAGACTACCACAATGAGTTAAGGTCATAAATAGTTAGCCAAAACATTCTTGCAAAAAAAAAAAAAGTTGGAGGACTTACACTTCCTGGTTTCAATACATACTACAAAGCTATAGTAATTATGCCTAGGTGGTATTGTCATAAGAAAATAGACTTACAGATCTATAGAACATAACTGACTGACCAGAAATAAACCCCTACATTTGTGGCCAATTAATTTTCCACAAAGACACCAGTGCAATTCAATAGGAGAAGGCATAGTCCTCAAAAAAAAAAAAAAATGAAGACAATTGGACATCTGTATACACAAAGATGAATTTAGACCATCACCTTACACATATGCAAATATTAAGTCAAAATGAGTAATAGACTTAAATATAAAAATCAAAAACTATAAAACTTAGAAGAAAACATAAGAGTAAGTCTCTCAGACCTTGTGTTAGGAAAAGATTCCCTAGTTATAATACCAAAAGCTCAAGCAATAGAAGAAGAAACTGAGAAACTAGACTTCATCAAAATTAAAAACATTCACTTTTCGAAAGACACCAACAGACAATTCACAGAACGGGAGACAAAATCTGCAAATCATATTTCTGATAAAGTACAGAATATACAAAGAACTCTTATAACTCAGTAATAAGAAGATAACCCAATTTAAAACTGAGCATAAGATTTGAATGAATATTTTACCAAAGTAGATATAAGACAGCCAATAAACACATGAAATGCTGCTCAGTATCATTAGTTATTTGAGGAACGAAATTTAAAACTATAATGAAATACCATTTCACAGGCACTAAAATATCTATAATCAGAAAGAAGAGCAATGACAAATTAGAATGTGGAGAAACTGGAACTCTCATCATTGCTGGTGGGAAAGTAAATTGGTGTAGCCGTTTTGGAAAATAATTAGTTTCATGAAAAGTTAAACGTAAATTTACCGTATAACTCAGCAGCTCCACTACTGCATACCTGCCCAAGAGAAATGAAAACACATGGCTACACAGAGACTTTCACATTAAGTGTTCATAGCAACATTATTTATAACTACCCAAACCTGGAAACAACCCAAATATTCACCGACTGCTGAATGCATAAACAAAATAACATATATTATACTTGTGCTGATAAATGTATATTTCTATGCATATACATTTTAATAGATGTTTATATCTCTCTATGCTGAAATGATATATTTATGAAGCCCTGTAAACTATGTATATATTTCATCACATTCATAAGAGTATGGGCACATATATAATTTCAAATTAGCATCTCTTCAGTTTTCAACCCAGATGCAAATCTAGTTGCAAATTCTAACTCCACCACTTCTTAGCTCTGTGGTCATGGGCTAGTTACTTAACCTCTCTGAATCTGTTCTAGTAAAATATGTGTAATACTGTACACCTTCCAGGACTGTGGGATTAAATTAGACAAAATGTATAAAATGCTTAGCACTAGGCTGGCACGGGGTCAGTTCTTAATAACTCACACCCAGTATAATTATTTGTCTTTTTGGAGTTTTAGTTGCAAATCTAGTTGTTTACTAATATTCAGGGGTGAGGAGAAGGAAGCCATTTTGTGCAGAGGAGAGAGCGACTTCTCCCCTTCTAGCTGTTGGACTTTTTCACTTAATTTCTCAAGCCTCAGTTGCCAAAATCTGTAAAGGAGAAGTCATCTCACAGGACCTATGGTTAGGAAAATTACATTCAAGTGCTTGGCAAACTGCAAAATGTAAGGTAAATAGGAAAGTGCTATATTATTATAGCCTTCTGTTCCCATCAATGCCACCCACAATATGTTTTTAGGAGAACCAGAATAACTACTCTAGAGGGATGTGCAGTCATTTCTCATCCTGGGAGATGATAAGGAAAGCATCTTTTCATGACCGTGGTGGTGGCGAGTCATTTTCAAAATAAATTTTACCCCCTTGTTGTTTGAATACAAAGCAAGAACTGGGCTACTCCCTATCTGAAGCACTCCTGTCCTCATGAGCTATCAGGCTCAGCTAAATACGTCCCTGGCCAGTATGTGAATAATCCCCACTGGTTCCGAGACCTCCATCCACCACCGATGTGACATTCTTTGTGTTCAAATGTCTAGCTGACGTCTGATGCTTAAAACAGCCCATGTCTTCATCCCTCTCTGCATTGTCACAGCCTGTACCACCACTCTTAAAAGGCTATCGCAGGCACTCCCAGCACCAGTTGCTAACCAGCCTACCCACTTGTTTCCCCTGCCTGCTGCTGGCTGCCTTGAATGCCTCGTGCTCCGAGCTCCTTGTGGGTCTGACAGAGCAGGGACCATGTCTACCTTCGGCTACAGGAGAGAACTTAGCAAATACGAATCCATCGATGAGGATGAACTCCTGGCTTCCCTGTCAGCCGAGGAGCTGAAGGAGCTAGAGAGGGAGCTGGAAGATATTGAACCAGATCACAGCCTTCCGGTGGGGATGAGGCAAAAGAGCCTGACCGAGAAAACGCCCACGGGGACATTCAGCAGAGAAGCACTGATGGCCTACTGGGAAAAGGAGTCCCAGAAACTCTTGGAGAAGGAGAGGCTGGGGGAGTGTGGAAAGGTAGGCTCTTGGATTATTTTTCTTTAGCTGCTCCCATGGCCCTACCCCGAACCCAGGAAGCTGTTTTTTCTAACTTTTCAGCCCTCCTCACTTTCCTTTTCTTATAACCCACTTGTAGCTGCTATTGAAAATCTTCTCAGGCTGAAATAGTCATCTAACTTTTATGGCCACCCAATGGATTATATGTAAAATTCTTAGTTGGGGTCCTATGATTGACAAGGATGGGATCTTCACAAAGAAAATAATTCACAAGCAAAGCATGGGTTTAAATATTTTGCCAAACGTAAGTCTAATTTGAGTTATAAGCTGGGGATGCGGCATAATAGAAATGTAGATGTATTTATATATGTGTATAGATATGTGTGTGTGTGTATATATAGTGGTTAACTAAATTTATTTTCTTCTATAAAGACAAAAGTGTGTACTCTGGTTGCTTGGAGTGTGATGGTGACTACAGTAAAAATAATTCTTTTTTTCCAACAGCAGGAAGTGTGGGGTGGTGAGAAGTATATGGGGCTGAGAGTCAGGGGACCTTATTTCTACTCCCTGCTCTGTGCCTAACTTGTAAGATCTTAAACAGATAGTGGCTTCTGCAGGGTTCTCTTTCCCATCTGTTGATGGAGGACATTGGATCCAGTGTTTCCTTTGTGAATCAAACACCCTTTTGAGATTTGGATAACTTATGGACCTTCTTAAGAAAATGAACGTGTGCTTGTGTAAACATACACAAATTTTACATAGAATTTCAAAATGATGACACACAGCCTGAAACCCACCTAAGGACCCAAGTTAAGCATGCCTGCATAGATGATCTCTAAGATTCTGTTCTATTTTATAATGGTGATTCTAAGGCCAGGAAATGTGCTTATATTAGAGGTCAGACCTATTAAGCTCTTGTTCTCTGACCTGTAAACAGTTACTTTGAATTTGCCAAATGAATCATTCACAGAAGGAAGTTCAAAAGATTAGGCTCTGGGAAAATATTATAGTCATGACAATAAGAATGTCCAAATAACAAAGTCCTGAATTTGTGGAAGAACACCGGTCAGGAGCGAGAGTTTAATACCTCTGTGCTCCACTGGCATCATCTCAAATCAAAATGGCCCAAAGCCAATGGTGAGACTTCCATGGTACTAATCTAGGCGCTGTTAGATGATCTTGATGATAGGGTGTGTTGGCCACATTTTTAGCAAGATATGTGTGAGCCTTGTCCATGTCAATCATCGCAGGAAGGGCCACTGGGATCAGGCCAGGAGCTGCCAAGGCCACGGTGGCCGCCTGCATTGAGGGGCTGAAGGAGTGAGGTGGTGGTGAGAAGGAAGGATACACATCATGGGCCAGGATTGGGGTTGGTCGGTTCCTCCACAACCATGATTTTCAGAGGTCTTTTTTTTTTTTTTTTTTCTGTTGTGGAAATGTGTGTCCAAAATCTGATCCAATATAAGTAGGACATTTTCCTAACAGTTCTTAAAGATTTTCCTTAATAAAAAGATTAAAATTGCCTCATAATATCCAGGACAGATAACCATTGGAGAAATAGCCCAGCAAAGGCATTTTAATGGCATAATGTCTTGAGATCAGTGGAAAACAAAGGGCAAAGCCTGTTGTCAGCTGTTGATGAAACCCACTGGCTCCTGCCAAAGGTTTTGTTGATCCCTGATCCCTGCCAATAGCTTATCAGCTCAATTAGAGGGGCTTTATGTTGATGAACTTTGATTCCTTTCTCAGCTAGTTAACTTTTCTCCCGCTACCCTTTCCCCTGCTGGCTAGTTGTCTCTGGAGTCACAAGGAGTGCTGAGCAGAAGCCTGCCAGTGGAGGGTGTCAATCCATTTCCACTCCAGGAAAAAGCTCAAAGCAGCTGACTGGTGGGTAGGAGGGGGAGGGGGACGGCGGCGTAAGTGAAGAGCAGCCCAGCACGGACCATGAGAAGGAGATGATGATCAGGCTCCTCCTGGCTCTGTAAATGCTTATGAAAATCATGTTCAGCCCCTAGGGAATGACAGCCTCTGCCCAGCTGGACTCACACAAACTTATCCTGCATTAAACAGCTCCAAGGGGCCTTGCCGACCCAAAGATGTAGCTCCCCTAGCTTGAGTGTCTGCCGGGCTTCAGGCATAGGTGCCCATGAGTACATTCATTTTATTTCACTGAATTTTTATCTTCTGGACATGAGAACTGAGACTAGGAGAGGTTAAGAGACTCATTTGAGATAAACAGCTTCCAGCTGAAATTCAAACCAAGTTCTGTTGGCACAAAGACTGTGATTCTCAGAATGTGGGTATATCAGCATCACCTGGGATCTTCTTAGAACTACTAATTCTAGGGCTCCCCCAGACCTGCTGAATGAGCAACTCTGGGAGTGGGGCCCAGCAGTGTGTGGCCTCACAAGCCCTCTGGGTGGTTATGACACACACTGGTTTGAGAACCACTCAACTCTACTGCAGTTTCTTTGAGACTCCCCTCCACAGAGGTTTAGTGATTTGTCTAAGATCAACCCGCTCTTTAGGCAGAGAACCAGAACCAGAACAGAACCAAGCCTCCTTTTTCATGTAATGGTGCCAGGGAGGTAATGAGGAGAAATGGTTAGACACCCTTTTCTTTTTGCCTAATTTATGCCCTAAGGGTACCAACATCGCCCCCCAGCACCTCATGCCCGCCCCCCTCCATCTTCCCACCCCTATTCCTGCAAGGATCTGGGTTAACTACAGAGCAGTGGCAGATAGGTGATCTGGAACAGTGCAGTTAGTACAAATGCCAGAATAATTTTGAAAGTAAGCAATGATTGTTTTTATATCCTCCTTCCTCCCTCTCTAGACACCTTTCTCCCTTCTGCTGTTCTTCTCTTAGATGTCCCCCACCTAGGGTGACTAACCATCTCAGATTGTCTGGGACTATCTAGATTTTAGAACTAAAAACTCTTGCTTCCTGGGATACCTTTCAGTCCTGGGCAAATCAGGACAGTCGGTCACCTTCCCCCGACCCCAGCCCCATCAGTACTTTTCTTCTAGGCTTTGTCCCGACTCTCAGTGGCTGTTAAAACCAATGTCAATTTAGAGCCATTCCGTTAACAAATTTTATTGAGTCCCTACTACGTGCTGAGCACTGTGCAAGGGGAACAAAACAGACGTGATCCTTGTCCTCACCCCACAAACAGTCTTTTGAGAAAAATGACAAATCATTAAATGGGTACTTTACTGGAGGAAGTACAACACTGTGGGAACACATCACAAGGATAATTTGAAGAGGTGTCAAAGACATTTCTGGAGGAAATGTCATTTAGATGTTACAGAACAGCTCATTGCTGGATAACAGTTTTGCATATGACCTCTCCAGATACATTTAAGGGGAAAACATCTCTTGCAGATAAAGCCTGAAGTTCTTTTAAAAACTAGAGGGTACAATTTAATGGTGGTATGACAGGCAGTATACCTTGAATTTTGTGACAGGTCCCTTTCTTCCAAATACTGAAACAGCTAAAAACATATACTTACAACACACACACACACACACACACACACACACACACACACACACTGTATCACTCTCCCTCCTCCTCCTGAATAAGTGAGTAAAAAATTAAGACTGGAGGAGGCAACCGAGGAGCGGCTGACCCCTTCCCCAGGCCATCACGTGGTGCCTGCCACTCCAAGCAAGTGGATAACTGGAGGCTATTCTGTGATAGCAACTGGGCAAGCAAACCTGGAGACCAGCACAGTGTTTTCCAAAGCTCATTCCATATGCCTCGGCCTGGGGTCAAAAACATTTCCAGTATGGAGGGAAGAATCAAGGTTTCGGGGACAGGAAAGCATCTCAGGACTTTAGAGAAAATAACGGACTAAAAAGATAGCATTAGAGAAAATCGGACTCTGTCAGCAAGTTCGAGATTTTTATTTTATCAGAAAAGGTAGCAGAAAAAGAAAGATGGGGTCACCTGAGCTTCTCAGTACAAAGAGTCTTGTAAACAGGAAAGACAAAGATGGAATGAAATTGTGTGTGCCTGAAAGTCTCTCAGAATTGATACCTGGTAACTAATTTAAGACCATCAAGCTAAACAAGATGGACTTAATTGATATTTATAGGACATTCCATCCAAAAACAACAGAATACACATTTTTCTCAAGTGCTCATGGAACATTCTCCAGGATAGATCATATCTTGGGTCACAAATCAAGCCTTGGTAAATTTAAGAAAATTGAAATTGTATCAAGTATCTTTTCCGACCACAATGCTGTGAGACTAGATATCAATTACAGGAAAAGAGCTGTAAAACATACAAACACATGGAGGCTAAACAATACACTACTTAATAACGAAGTGATCACTGAAGAAATCAAAGAGGAAATTAAAAAATACCTAGAAACAAATGACAATGGAGACACGACGACCCAAAACCTATGGGATGCAGCAAAAGCAGTTCTAAGAGGGAAGTTTATGGCAATACAATCCCACCTTAAGAAACAGGAAATATCTCGAATAAACAACCTAACCTTGCACCTAAAGCAATTAGAGAAAGAACAAAAACATCCCAAAGTTAGCAGAAGGAAAGAAATCATAAAAATCAGATCAGAAATAAATGAAAAAGAAATGAAGGAAATGATAGCAAAGATCAATAAAACTAAAAGCTGGTTCTTTGAGAAGATAAACAAAATTGATAAACCATTAGCCAGACTCATCAAGAAAAAAAGGGAGAAGACTCAAATCAATAGAATTAGAAATGAAAAAGGAGAAGTAACAACTGACACTGCAGAAATACAAAAGATCATGAGAGATTACTATAAGCAACTCTATGCCAATAAAAAGGACAACCTGGAAGAAATGGACAAATTCTTAGAAATGCACAACCTGCCAAGACTGAATCAGGAAGAAATAGAAAATATGAACAGACCAATCACAAGCACTGAAATTGAAACTGTGATTAAAAATCTTCCAACAAACAAAAGCCCAGGACCAGATGGCTTCACAGGCGAATTCTATCAAGCATTTAGAGAAGAGCTAACACCTATCCTTCTCAAACTCTTCCAAAATATAGCAGAGGGAGGAACACTCCCAAACTCATTCTACGAGGCCACCATCACCTTGATACCAAAACCAGACAAGGATGTCACAAAGAAAGAAAACTACAGGCCAATATCACTGATGAACATAGATGCAAAAATCCTCAACAAAATACTAGCAAACAGAATCCAACAGCACATTAAAAGGATCATACACCATGATCAAGTGGGGTTTATTCCAGGAATGCAAGGATTCTTCAATATACGCAAATCAATCAATGTGATACACCATATTAACAAACTGAAGGAGAAAAACCATATGATCATCTCAATAGATGCAGAGAAAGCTTTTGACAAAATTCAACACCCATTTATGATAAAAACCCTGCAGAAAGTAGGCATAGAGGGAACTTTCCTCAACATAATAAAGGCCATATATGACAAACCCACAGCCAGCATCGTCCTCAATGGTGAAAAACTGAAACCATTTCCACTAAGATCAGGAACAAGACAAGGTTGCCCACTCTCACCACTCTTATTCAACATAGTTTTGGAAGTTTTAGCCACAGCAATCAGAGAAGAAAAGGAAATAAAAGGAATCCAAATGGGAAAAGAAGAAGTAAAGCTGTCACTGTTTGCAGATGACATGATACTATACATAGAGAATCCTAAAGATGCTACCAGAAAACTACTAGAGCTAATCAATGAATTTGGTAAAGTTGCAGGATACAAAATTAATGCACAGAAATCTCTGGCATTCCTATATACTAATGATGAAAAATCTGAAAGTGAAATCAAGGAAACACTCCCATTTACCATTGCAACAAAAAGAATAAAATATCTAGGAATAAACCTACCTAAGGAGACAAAAGACCTGTATGCAGAAAATTATAAGACACTGATGAAAGAAATTAAAGATGATACAAATAGATGGAGAGATGTACCATGTTCTTGGATTGGAAGAATCAACATTGTGAAAATGACTCTACTACCCAAAGCAATCTACAGATTCAATGCAATCCCTATCAAACTACCAATGGCATTTTTCACAGAACTAGAACAAAAAATTTCACAATTTGTATGGAAACACAAAAGACCCCGAATAGCCAAAGCAATCTTGAGAACGAAAAACGGAGCTGGAGGAATCAGGCTCCCTGACTTCAGACTATACTACAAAGCTACAGTAATCAAGACAGTATGGTACTGGCACAAAAACAGAAAGATAGATCAATGGAACAGGATAGAAAGCCCAGAGATAAACCCACGCACATATGGTCACCTTATCTTTGATAAAGGAGGCAGGAATGTACAGTGGAGAAAGGACAGTCTCTTCAATAAGTGGTGCTGGGAAAACTGGACAGGGACATGTAAAAGTATGAGATTAGATCACTCCCTAACACCATACACAAAAATTAGCTCAAAATGGATTAAAGACCTAAATGTAAGGCCAGACACTATCAAACTCCTAGAGGAAAACATAGGCAGAACACTCTATGACATAAATCACAGCAAGATCCTTTTTGACCCATCTCCTAGAGAAATGGAAATAAAGACAAAAATAAACACATGGGACCTAATGAAACTTCAAAGCTTTTGCACAGCAAAGGAAACCATAAACAAGACCAAAAGACAACCCTCAGAATGGGAGAAAATATTTGCAAATGAAGCAACTGACAAAGGATTAATCTCCAAAATTTATAAGCAGCTCATGCAGCTCAATAGCAAAAAAACAAACAACCCAATCCAAAAATGGGCAGAAGACCTAAATAGACATTTCTCCACAAAAGATATACAGACAGCCAACAAACACATGAAAGGATGCTCAACATCTTTACTTATTAGAGAAATGCAAATCAAAACTACAATGAGATATCATCTCACACCAGTCAGAATGGCCATCATCAAAAAATCTAGAAACAATAAATGCTGGAGAGGGTGTGGAAAAAAGGGAACACTCTTGCACTGCTGGTGGGAATGTGAATTGGTACAGCCACTATGGAGAACGGTATGGAGGTTCCTTAAAAAACTACAAATAGAACTACCATATGACCCAGCAATCCCACTACTGGGCATATACCCTGAGAAAACCATAATTCAAAAAGAGACATGTACCAAAATGTTCATAGCAGCCCTATTTACAATAGCCCGGAGATGGAAACAACCTAAGTGTCCATCATCGGATGAATGGATAAAGAAGATGTGGCACATATATACAATGGAATATTACTCAGCCATAAAAAGAAATGAAATTGAGCTATTTGTAATGAGGTGGATGGACCTAGAGTCTGTCATACAGAGTGAAGTAAGTCAGAAAGAGAAAGACAAATACTGTATGCTGACACATATATATGGAATTTAAGAAAAAAATGTCATCAAGAACATAGGGGTAAGACAGGAATAAAGACACAGACCTACTAGAGCATGGACTTGAGGATATGGGGAGGGGGAAGGGTAAGCTGTGACAAAGTGAAAGAGCGGCATGGACATATATACACTACCAAACGTAAGGTAGATAGCTAGTGGGAAGCAGCCGCATAGCACAGGGAGATCAGCTCGGTTCTTTGTGACCGCCTGGAGGGGTGGGATAGGGAGGGTGGGAGGGAGACGCAAAAGGGAGGGGATATGGGAACATATGTATATGTATAACTGATTAAATTTGTAAAATAAAAAAAAAAAAAAAAAAAAAAGACCATCAGGCTGAGGCAGGGGCTTGCTTCAAGAGTTTCTACTGTTCTCTGCTGTTCCACATTACGGTTGGAATCTAGCTGGTGCCAAGGGCGATTATCTTTCCCATCTCGTGTCTCCTGCAGTCCTGTCTCATTTAACCCTGTGATAACGTGAGATTTCAAGCTGATTTGCTGAAAAGGGTGACCTGATTGAGTTTCTGCAGAGAGCTGGGTTTTGACCTGCTGCTGCCCTGAACAGCAGCCCTGCCCCCTTGGCTTCTTTCCCCAGAGAAAGGACAGAGACAGCCTCAGGTGCTGTGGGGTCTCTGAGACCCTGTGCCAGGCTCTACCCTACAGGGACATGCCCCGCCTCTGTCTACACCGAGACAGGACAGGGCAGAGTGCTCTGGGCTCCTGTCACATAGGCTATAGGAGGCAAATTGGGGGAAGAATTTTTGAACATTAAGAAAGGGAACCCATGAACCTGTTGTATATTTTCGTTGTCACTCGTAAGTTTGGGATGGAGAAATAAGGAAGGACTGAGGGGTGATTCCCTAAGGGATAGTTGAATTTGCTAAACTGTAATAGACTAGGAGTCAAGTAGTTCAGAAGAGGTAGTCAAGAGAATAAAGATTTTATCAAGGGCTTTCCAGAGCAGAAGTTCTGACATATCTGTTCAAACTGGTAAAATGATAGCAAACTTTTATTCCATAAACTGAATTCTGGATCTTTATTTTGCAGAAAACAAAAGAAACGTTTGTAGAAAGAGCTGTTGGGCTATGCAAGGAAATATTAACCTTGGTCACCCAAACTAGAGAGATCAGAAGGTGGAGATGAACTTTTTTGTCTTATATACTTCCGTATTATTTGCTGTGTGTTACTTTTTAAAAAATTTATTGAAAAACTTAATTGACATATCACATTGCATGAGTTTTAGATAGACCACACGATGATTTGATCCATGTATGTATTGCAAAACCATGTGTTACTTTCGTAAATTTTAAAAATGTGCTTAGAAATGACAGACTTAATGATGATACCATGCTCTTTAGGTTGCAGAAGAAGACAAAGAGGAGAGTGAGGAAGAGCTTATCTTTACTGAAAGTAACAGTGAGGTCTCTGAAGAGGTGTATACGGAAGAGGAGGACGAGGACGAGGACGAGGACGAGGAGGAAGAGGACCGCGAAGGAGAGGAAAAAATAATTGAAAACGAGAAAGGGATGAATGGATCCGTACATTACGGTAGTGTCAATTCTGACAACTCGAGGCCAGAGACGTTTAAAAGCCAAATTGAAAACATACATCTGACCAACGGCCACAGCGGAAGGAACACAGAGTCCCCGGCTGCCATCCACCCCTGTGGAAACCCTACGGTGATCGAGGATGCTCTGGAAAAGATGAAAAACAATGACCCTGACACCACGGAAGTCAATCTGAACAATATCGAGAACATCACGTCGCAGACCCTCACCCGCTTCGCGGAGGCCCTCAAGGCCAACACGGTGGTGAAGACCTTCAGTCTGGCCAACACGCGCGCCGACGACAGCGTGGCCACCGCCATTGCGGAAATGCTGCGAGTCAACCGCCACATCACCAGCGTCAACATCGAGTCCAACTTCGTCACGGGCAAGGGCATCCTGGCCATCATGAGGGCTCTGCAGCACAACAGCGTGCTCACCGAGCTGCGCTTCCACAACCAAAGGCACATCATGGGCAGCCAGGTGGAGATGGAGATCGTCAAGCTGCTGAAGGAGAACACCACGCTGCTGAGGCTGGGATACCATTTCGAGCTCCCAGGACCAAGAATGAGCATGACTAGCCTCTTGACCAGAAACATGGATAAACAGCGGCAGAAGCGGTTACAGGAGCAAAAGCAGCAGGAGGGGTACGATGGGGGAGCCAACCTTAGGACCAAAGTCTGGCGAAGAGGGACGCCCGGCTCTTCACCTCACGCATCCCCCAGGCACTCACCCCGCTCATCCCCCAAACTCCCCAGGAAAGTCCAAAGCGTGAGGAGCCGGCCTCCGTCGCCGGTGGCCCCGCCCCCTCCTCCTCCGCCGCCGCCGCCGTCCCCGCCCCCTCTTCCTCCGCAAAAGCTGCCGCCGCCCCCTCCTCCGCCGCCACCGCCCCCTCCGCCCCCAGAGAAGCTCATCACGCGGAACATCGCAGAAGTCATCAAACAGCAGGAGAGTGCCCAGCGGGCCTTACAAAATGGACAGAAAAAGAAAAAAGGGAAAAAGGCTAAGAAACAGCCCAACAGTAGCCTAAAGGAAATTAGAAATTCCCTGAGGTCAGTGCAGGAGAAGAAAATGGAAGACACTTCCCGACCTTCTACCCCACAGAGATCAGCACATGAGAATCTCATGGAAGCTATTCGGGGCAGCAGCATGAGACAGCTAAGGCGCGTAAGTAACCCGAGGGCAGACCCTGGGGCGCAGACCTAGTAAAGGAGCCGGCCTCCACCGCACAAGGGTCCCAAAGTCGCCTCTCAAATACTTAATCAATATTTTAAATGTTTTAGGATGCCAGAGCAGGCTACCAAATTTGGAGCATCAGAAGCAGGTCACCAGATAGCACATTTCCATTTGAGAGATGTGCCTGGTCCACCTTCTTGGCATCTCAGTCTTTTAAGGGCCAGGCTCATCTTAAGATACTTCAATCTAAAAAAGTCCCAATTTCCTTAATAAGAAAATCAAGGGCGTTCTCATCTACATTCCAGAACAGATTCATCACTTGTCAAAAATTTTACCACAGAGTTGCAAGTGATTTAAAACCTACTTTATCATATACAATTTGAGTACCACCCAGCAATAATCTATATCTGAGTTCTTCCTGGAGAATACTGCTAAAGACATACTCTACAGATATTTTTTTCACTTTATCATTTGTACTGTTTTGATTGAAAGAAAATCCCCTATCTTTGTAGGTGGAAGTTCCAGAAGCTCTGCGATAAAACCCCGATCTTTAGAAGACGATGCAGATTTATTCAGTGGTATTAGATAAAATGCATTGTGAGATGTTTCTAAAATACCTTCTTCAATTTGAAATGTTCTCTGACTTTAAAAGTAGCCTCACCCATTAATTCCAAAGAGAATTTGAAGAAACTATCAGCATGTTTCTTCTGTAAATATGAAAATAAACTTCTTTTTTATGTCATGAGATTTGTATTGGCAAGAAGCAGTTTATTTAAACATGCTCTGGCTGTGTTGGTAATTCTGAGCTGTCATGAGTTAATGAAATGGGCTGTTATTTTTGTAATCCCAATAAATTTGGATTGAAGTTTTTCGGGCTTTTTTTAAACAAACTATTTTTTTTGTAAATTGATATTCACATCTGTCAGGTGTGTATGTAACCTTGCTAAATATTAAAAATATTACATTCTCAGCCCCCCCAAAAGGTTTGGGTCCTTAGCATTTGCCTGCGTTTTCTCATGTCTAAGAAAATCTGATCAGAGCTCTCTCTAAAGGTCTGGAATCAAGAACCTTCTTAAAAGTCTTTTTGGTAGTGAGATAAAAGCTTGGGAAAAGACCCCAAAGTGACCATTATTATCTTAGATGCATGGATGTTGGACCCAGGATGGCAGCTGACACTCCCATATTTCCATAAGGCTGATAGGTACCCAGAAGTCATTCAATCATTTATAATTAAAACCAACTATTTCTGGAAGAAAAAAACAAACAAACAGTTGAAAGTTAGAAATCTCTTGGTAGAGAGGGAGTAAGTGCTAAGGAAATGTCTGGAAGATAGGCACCACCACCCCACCCCGCTCTGAATTCTGAGCTATCTTGAGGCTGATGCTAAAGATGCACTGTTCAAGTCTCCTTTAAACTCTCCCTGGATGAGCTTTAGTTTAATGGGTCTCAGCCTTTTGGTGCTCTGAATACATAGTGGTGATGTCAGAGTCCACAACACACATCCAGGACAAGGGTACATGTATTTGCAATCGCCCCACCTCCCTCTCACTCAAGAAAGATCTGAATTCAGATAAGAGAAAGACTATCAGAGATTCCCTGCATTCCACCCTAGGGCTCCTCTCCGATTTATGAAAGCTATAAATCTCCTCTAAAGTCCTTTGTATTATCATGATTAGCAATGTTTCCTTTGTGTCCTACAGAGTATGACAGTGGTCCTGGCGAGCTCCCTGGGCCACCCGTTTAATAACTGTTTCCTGACTTCGTGTAGGGAGTGACTGACATTTTCAGAACTAAGTTGTGTACTTTTCACAGCAACATTAAAAGGTGCTCTCCCTTGGGGCTTCCCTGGTGGCGCAGTGGTTGAGAGTCCGCCTGCCGATGCAGGGGACGTGGGTTTGTGCCCCGGTCCGGGAAGATCCCACATGCCGCGGAGCGGCTGGGCAGGTGAGCCATGGCCGCTGAGCCTGCGCGTCCGGAGCCTGTGCTCTGCAACGGGAGAGGCCACAACAGTGAGGAGAAAAAAAAAAAAAAAAAAAGGGTGCTCTCTCCAGTTAGTCCATGAGGAAGCCCAGGCTCAGGGGGGCTGGGGTTGCCTGGGAGCCTGGGTGTTTCAGAAGCCTGTGCTCCTTCTGCATCGCTGCCCGTCTCTGCTTGCATCGGGGCTCAAACGCCCCACCCCACGAAGGCTCCCTGTTCTTAGAATAACAGTGGGGATTTCAGTTTCCCTTAGTAGTGACTTCACTATTTTACCCCTTTCACTAGTGTATACAATCATGTTCTTTATTGTTGCACAAAGAAATAAAAGCTAAAATGTAGGTTTTTAAAAGGTGTGCATGGGTGTGTATGGTGTGTGTGTGTG
The DNA here is from genome assembly GCF_025265405.1 of Mesoplodon densirostris. Lineage (NCBI taxonomy): Eukaryota > Metazoa > Chordata > Mammalia > Artiodactyla > Ziphiidae > Mesoplodon > Mesoplodon densirostris. The sequence goes on from NC_082669.1 coordinate 86,625,866, forward strand.
TGTGTGTGTGTGTGTGTGTGTGTGTAGTGAATTTAGGACAGAAAGCCAAGACTGACCTTCCTTTCCCCTGATCTTTGTGTGTGCATGAGGACGGGGCTTTTCTGAATGCGAACAGCTTTCAGCTCCATCATGATGAGGCAGAGGGGCAAATGGTTGCTGATAAAAGGGCCCTTTGGGGCTTCCCTGGTGGCGCAGTGGTTGAGAGTCCGCCTGCCGATGCAGGGGACACGGGTTCGTGCCCCGGTCCGGGAAGATCCCATATGCCGTGGAGCGGCTGGGCCCGTGAGCCATGGCCGCTGAGCCTGCACATCTGGAGCCTGTGCTCCGCAGCGGGAGAGGCCACAACAGTGAGAGGCCTGCATACCGCAAAAAAAAAAAAAAAAAAAAAAAGGGTCCTTTGATAAAACCATGTATGAATCCCAGAAAAAGAGGGTGTGCAGAACCGGGAGGGAGAGGCGAGTTCCTGGGCTGCCGGGAGCCGCTAGGGCTGTGGAAACCTGCCAGGCCTTCTCACCAGAAATGAGTGATTGGGAGACAAACATTCTCTCCTTCACATTTTTTTTTTTTTTTTTTGCAGTACGCGGGCCTCTCACTTTTGTGGCCTCTCCCGTTGCGGGGCACAGGCTCCGGACGCGCAGGCTCAGCGGCCATGGCTCACGGGCCCAGCCGCTCCACAGCATGTGGGATCCTCCCGGACCGGGGCACGAACCCGTGTCCCCTGCATCGGCAGGCGGACTCTCAACCACTGCGCCACCAGGGAAGCCCATCTCCTTGACATTTTAAAAGACTGCTTTGCTGGAAATTTTTGGGCTTCGGGAGAGAGCAGCGTGCACTTAAGAGGCACTTCACAAAATGTAAATAAAGATATCCTTACAGCCAACCCACAAAACAAAATATGATAAAGCCCCTAATAAGACAAGTATGATACGGTCAGGCACTAAGTTGGCACGTTTTTCATTCAGGAAAAGCATTTCTCTAATGTGATTTGAGAATACAGCACTGTAAACAGGCAAGGTGTCATGACTCCTCAGCACAGAACAGGGATCCTTAGTTCATCCTTCCTGCAAACTCACAGAGCTGGTATGAAGACCAGTTAGTTCATCGTCTCTAAAGAGCATTCAGCTCACTGGGAGAGAGGCTGTCCAAGACCAGATGAAGTGTTTAGACCATGATTTATATCTGCACATGAATCTCTTAAAGTACGCCTCATCCTGATTGAAACAGAGCCAGGATGCCGAGTCTCACCCTGCTTCTGGAGCCCTGCTGCTACAGGTATTCAATAACTCAGTGATTTAATACCTGCCCTGATGTAGTTGCTCCAAGTGAGGGAGAGGGGAGAGGTAATAACAGACTGCAGTGGCCAGTATTGAGAGGCACCGAAGACTGGGGTAAATGGATACATTCTTGAAAAGACCTCTTAACTACTTCATTTCCAGACAAGTTCACACTGTCTTTTCTTTGTTTCTCTGAGGTTTGGAAGGTGGGTTTTTGTCTCCATCAGTCGTCAAATAGCGGATGTAAAAGACAACGAACTGAGGTAAGAATTACAAAACTCAGAAATATGGTACCAATACAGATGCACCCAACTTCCACAACTCTTTTCTGAGTGCCTACCATGTTCCAGATACTTCTGGATGCTGAGGATACACAGTGAATGAAGGAGATAAGACGCCTGTCCTCGTGTCACTTACAGTCTAGGAGAGGGAGCTGACACCATTCTTTCATGCATCGTGTGTCTGTGTATCAGGTGCCTCCCGTGGATAAGGCACTTTCCTCGATGCTGGGGAGACCAAGTTGAGTTAGAAAGTGTCCTCCAATGCCAAGCAGTGAGGATCCTCATTCCTTCCAGAATACGCAGTAAGAACTGAGCTAGAGGCTGGTGTAGGATCCTATATGAGCACTGAGGAAGCCTAATCACCTCAAGCTGGGCTTAGCATACTTTTTCTGTAAAGAGCCAGAGATATTTAAAACAGCATATAAAATATTTAAGTATTTTAGACTTTGTGGGCCATTTGGTGTTTGTCACAGCTATTCAGCTCTGCCATTGTAGGGTGAAAACAGCCACAGACAATATGTAAGTGAATGAGTGTGTTGGTGTTCTAATACAACTTTATTTATGGACACTAAAATTTAAATTCCATATAATTTTCATGTGTTGTTAATTTTCTTCTTTGATTTTTTTTCAGCTATTAAAACATGTTAAAACTCTCCTCAGTCTGCAGACTGGACAAAAACAAATGTTGAATGCATTTGACTTGTAAGCCACAGTTTACCACAGACACTTGACCAAAAGCAGATAAGGGGTCAAGAGAGGCTTCTCAGGGAAGGTGACACTTGTTTGGGATTTTTAAAGAATAGAGAAGATGCCAGGCTAAAAAAGGAATCAAATGGTAGGGGTGATGAATGAAGAGAGACATTTAAGTTTGAGAAAACAGAGTATTATAGAAAATGGTAGAAAATCATAGGGTTAATGTAATTCTATAAAAACAAGAATTTGGCAGGTTTAATATTTTAGTTTTTTTTCTGGTATTGATAATTTTGGTGGATTAAGAATAGTACTAGTATGTAGTTTCAGTATGGTCTTTTCTTTTTACAAAAATAGTATGTGATCATTAAGAAAAACTAGAATATACAGATAAGGCAAAAAACATAAAGAATCCCCAAAATCTCACGCACACAGAACTACTGATAACCTTTTAGTGTATATCCTTTTAGATCCTTCTTAATGCATACTTAAACACACATATAACTTTTTTTTCTACAAAAAGGGGAAAATAACACACATGCCATTACATAGGCTACCATATTTTATTTAAGCAATTTCAATAACTTGGATATTCAGGTTATTCTGATTAGACCGCTGATGTTGGAATTTAGTTTGTTCCAACTTATCTTTTTGAGTTATTCTAACTTTTAACTTTTCCAAAAAGCCCTTAGAAGAAAGGATTGATGAAAAATCACAGCTAAGAAACCATCTCCCAGTTAGACAAGAGTTGCGAGTACATCATCATCGTGGTATACCAAAACTGGAAATTAGGTTTCAACCAAATTGTCATGTTTACCAGTTTCCTCTCAGTCAAATTATATGCCTATCTGAACCACAGAGGCATGCGTTGGTAAGACGCATTTCAAAAAGTCCATTCAATTTTCTATGTCTGAATAAAAAGCCTGGGAGGGGCTGAGAGTCACAAAAGTCCGTCCTGAACAACTCAGTGTCGGCTAAGGAATGTGGATTCATTATGAGAGTCATGGAGAGCACAGAGGATTTCAAGAGGAGGAGTGACATGATGTTTATACAGCTTTACAAAAATATGGCTTGCGTAACTGAGAGAAGGATGGGCTCACTGAGGCCCAGTCTGGCGACAGGAAGACCAGTTAGGAGACCATTGCAATGATCTAGAAACAAAGTAATGCAGACGAACTGACCACTGTGTAGGTATGAAGAGGTCAGAACAGATAGAGCAGAGACTGAGAAAGCGCACGCTCCACTGAATTTAGTTACTGGTTAGACGTAGGGGGCAGGAGGCAACAAAAGAGAGACGTCTAGGTGGTCCGATCCTGGCTGGGCCATCTGGGTGGGTAGTGGTGCCACAAAACGGGACAATGGCATACAGCAGGAGCAGGCTTGGAGGAAGAAGGTGAGCTCGGTTTTGAATAGTATCGCGTCTGAGGTGCCTGTCCATTTGAAGGTAGGGGTCTAGAATCATGGAGTGGCATTCGGGCTGGAAGTGAGGATTTGGGGGTTGTATATGAGTAGCATTTAAAGATGGGGGTTTGGACGAGGTCACCCAGGGAGACCGTGGAGAAGGGCAGAGGCTGAGTAGGTCCAGAGAGAAACCAGACGAGAGTCAGGTGGCAAAGCAGAGAGTTGCGCTAAGGAAGGGCCAGTCGGCAGCATAAGATGCCTCAGTGAGTTCTGGAGCTTGACAGGGTTTACTTGAGCCAGTGATCTTGGTGGGAGCAAGTCCATGGGAGCCGTGGAGATGGAAACTAGACTGTAGGGGTAGAGTGGGGCGACTCTACCACCGCAATGAAGAATGTAGTGCGATGCTTCAAATAATGGGTGTGCGGCTGTCTTGGAGAGTCAGCCGGTCCACAAATCTCAAAATTAAAAAGGCACATCTGGGGCTTCCCTGGTGGCGCAGTGGTTGGGAGTCCGCCTGCCGATGCAGGGGACGCAGGTTCGTGCCCCGGTCCGGGAAGATCCCACATGCGGCGGAGCGGCTGGGCCCGTGAGCCGTGGCCGCTGGGCCTGCGCGTCCAGAGCCTGTGCTCCGCAACGGGAGAGGCCGCAACAGTGAGAGGCCCGTGTATCACCAAAAAAAAAAAAAAAAAAAAAAAAGGCACATCTTCCTGGTATGTCATTACATTATATTATATTATATTTTCACATACACAAATATATACATACATTATCATTTTTACTTTATGTGAGAAAAAATGTTATATATATTTCTCTGTAAATACGTTTATATATTATATACATACTTTTCCTCACGTCAAATAGAAACGACATATATGTGCATATACATGTATATATACAGTCTAGATAAAGTTAATTGGAAACCTCAGTCCACCTCTGTGACAGTCCAAAATCTTCTGCAAGATTTCTGAGAATTTCTGGGATGAAGGGGCTGGGGGCTGGAGGTTTATCTGCCCATCGTTGTCTCTGGCTCCACGCACCAAGCATGCACCTAGCATGCACCTAGCAAACCTATGGTTTAATGGCCCTAATTTCAAACCACATGGAAATGGACCTGTGGCAATCAGCCCTCTTTCTTGGTTTCCACAGGTTCAACATTACATGAAAATTTGGGAAATAAAGGTAAGGTTGACATTACAGCAACACAAATGACTTCATATCAAACATGAGATGTTATAACAATAACAGAGGGGCTAATTCCCCAACAGAGAATTTTTTCCCCCACTGGCTATCTTATCCCACATCATAGTCTGTATTTTCTTGTTAGTTTATTACACTTTCCTCTTCTCTCATGATTCACCCTCATTACTACCCTCCTAAATCACTCCTGGGAATTCCAGATTCTCTTCATTTTGTTTTGCACAGCAAGTTCAACTCTCTCCAACCCCTGGCAAAAGGCAGCTCCAGTTTACCTTTGCATATCCAAACTGGTCAGAGTGGTGCAGATCAGAAGATGCTTTTATTTAACAGGAGCCTCCCTCAGATTATGGCTGTGAATAGAATTTCTCCCCTTGAAAATGGCATATCCTCTCCTTGATCACCACAAAAACCTTTGGTGGGTCACTCACAATCTGTTATCCGGACTGTTGCTTCTGAACTGGTTTCTTCCTAACTGGTTCCTAACCAGTTGCTTCCTAACTGGTTTCTCTGTCTCCATTCTCCCTCACCCCACATTGGTCCTCCACATGCTAGAGTGAGATTTTTCCAAGATGCAATTCTGTTGACGTCAGTCACCTGCTTGAAATTCTCCCGTGGTAACCCATGTTCTGCAGAATAAACTTCAAATCCCTTGGCCTGGCAAACACGGCCCTGCTGATCTTTCGGCCTCATGTGTCCTCATGTGCCCTGTGCTTAAGCCATACTAGCATCGTGCAGTTCACTGAACCAGTGATGTTGACTCTTGACACACACCTTTCACATACCATCCTACCTGCCTGGAATTCCCCTCCCACTCTTTACCTCAGGGGAGTGCCTACTCATTCTTCAAGAGACCTTGAAAGAGGAGTAGCTGATTGAACCAAGGATATGGGGAACAGGGCACCTTTCAAAGGAGACTCTATTCTCTTCCACACTCTCCCTGGGTGACCTCAACCAAACTCCTATCTTTAAATTCCACTCATACCACGTGATGCCCAAATCCTTACTTCCAGCACAAATACCACCCTCGTGATTCTAAACCCATACGTTCAAAAGAACAGGCACCTCAGACACAACATACTTAAGGCTGAACTCATCTTTTTCCTCCAACACCTGCTCCTGTTATATTCTGTATTTCACTATCTTGCAATACATTTTACCTTGCATTATATACTATCTGTGTAGATGTCTTAATCTGCCTACTATCCTACTGGATTCTATATCCTGAAGATCCGGGACTTTATCAGCAAGCACTCAATGCATACATCTGAATAGTTGGAGATGATTAGCTGGTCAGCAACAATGAAGAGACGAATGACAGTATCTTCTCGCCATCCCTCCCAGGGTGGCCAAAGGGTGATGCGGGACCAAAAACGATCATGGTTGAGAAACCAAGTTTAGAGGCGAGATTGGTCCCAGGGTCTGTGACAGGGCAGGACCTACATGTGGAGGCTAAGGGGCTCCAAGGGGTGCATGACTAGGGAGCGGCCAATGGTAGGCACTCCCTCTGGGTGCATTGCAGGGCCAGAGCTCTAAGAATATCTACATGCACTCTTGCTGGCCCTCCTCTCTCAAAGCCTCACTCCACCCCTTCTCCCATGTGATCTGGGGTCATGGTCAGGATGTAGTCATGAGCGGCTGTGCAAGCTACAGTCAGGAGCGTGTTCAGGTAAGCCGAGGACTGACAACTGGCAGGTGGAAGTCCTGTTCTCTACATCCTGAGGTCAAATGAGTATAATCCTTAAACCCCTAACCCTTGAATTCATTGGACAAATTTGCACGCTGAAGCAGAAGTCTTTACTCTGATATACTATCTATTTGTACATTGGCTATTTTGCACTAATTTTCAGATGACTAATCACTTGTTCCATATTGAAACTTTGTGTAATTAGCCATTTAGTCTTTATTTTTTTATTATTATTATTTTTGGCTGTGTTCGTTCTTCATTTATGTGCAATGGTTTTCCCCAGCCGCGGCAAGCGGGGGCCACTCTTCATCGCGGTGCACGGGCCTCTCACTATCGCGGCCTCTTTTGTTGTGAAGCACAGGCTCCAGATGCGCAGGCTCAGTAGTTGTGGCTCACGGGCCTAGTTGCTCCGCGGCAAGTGGGATCTTCCCAGACCAGGGCTCGAACCCGTGTCCCCTGCATTAGCAGGCAGATTCTCAACCACTGTGCCACCAGGGAAGCCTAGCCATCTAGTCTTTATGACAAGTTCAGCAGGTTCTTAGCAACATGACTTTTGTGGGGTTATAGATTTAGAAGTTTTAAAAGTTAAACATGTATTTGAAGTCTAGCCATCTCCTCTGATGGAAATACTGTTGTCACTAGTACCCACAGCTAAATTCTCTGTCTTCCTGAATGAAATCTCAGCTGATCCATCTGAGTGATCATCATTACATAAACACAAAAACAGATGATCTAAAGTCAGTCTCAAGTCACAATTTGAAATTTGCCCTCAACTGTTGCCTCACAGTTGCAGACTGTGCAGGAGACCAGCAGAAAGCTGAAAATATCACAGTCAGAAAGAGCAAGATCATACTCACCAATGTGCTCATTTATTTTTCTCTAAATGCTGCCAGGAAGTTTTGGTGATTCTTCTCCGCGACACACATAAGAAGGTTAACAAGAATCTTGATCTGTCAGAACTTGTTGGGATGGTAACTATGTTTTACCCCGGAAGCTGTCATTAATAAATTTGTTTTTAAAGAAATGCAAATTATTTTTAACAGAAGCAAAAAAAAAAAAAAAAAAAAAAAGGCAAAACAAATCCAGCTTCTTCTCCACACATGATAGTCACAAGTTAAAAGTCACCATTGGGGTGATAAAAAATATGAAATCAATGAAAAATCTTAAGGAAAGAGACACAATGACAGAGATTACTTGAAATTCAGAGAGAAGATTCTGAGGTAATTCCAAATAAATTCTTGTGTAATCATTTATTAAGCATTTGGGATTACTCCAACATGCCAGTTACCTAATCTAATATTTAAGTGGAAAAAATATGTTAATTGGGCTTCCCTGGTGGCGCAGTTGTTGAGAGTCCGCCTGCCGATGCAGGGGACGCGGGTTCGTGCCCCGATCCCGGAAGATCCCACATGCCGCGGAGCGGCTGGGCCTGCGAGCCATGGCCGCGGAGCCTGTGCGTCCGGAGCCTGTGCTCCGCAACGGGAGAGGCCACAGCAGTGAGAGGCCCGCGTACAGCAAAAAAAAAAAAAAAAATATGTTAATGGTGATGGAAGGAGGAATGGGGATTGGGGATGAGCAAACAAAAAAATTATGAAAGATTCTACTTACTGAATACTCCAAAAATCTGAGGCTGTACCAATCTCAAAACTTGCCTTGGCTTGCTTTAGTGGCTGTTGGTTTGGCTGCATGATTTTAACATATTTTCCTTATTGCTTTTTTTTTTTTTTTGGAAAATGGAGAATGAAAATGGAGCATTTCCCTTTGGGTCTTTACATGTGCAAAAGCAGAACAATCCCAAGCCTTCTACAGTTGAAGTAAAGATATTGGAGTAATATTTTTTATTTTTTATCCAGATCATTGCTGGTGTCTTGATGCACCTGAGAGGCCGGGAACTACAGTGGTCGAGGGTACATCCTTTGTATTAAGACAGACCTAAGTCTGATGCTCAGCTCTGCCATTTACTATTTAACTTGGTGCAAATTGTTTGTTTCATTTGCCTTGGCTGAAACATTGGGATAATAACTTGCTCATGTAAAACATTTCACGTAATGCCCAACACTTAATAAGTGGTCCAATAAATAGTGGTTAGTATTATGATGGGTCCTTTTAAACATGACTTTTCTCTAAGGAAAAACATCTCAGTTATGAAAGGCCCGGGAGTGGAATAAGCACAGCCAAGGGGCTTCTGGAAGCCCCTTTAAATGGCATCATCATTAGCATCAAAAAGTGGCTTGGTCTGAACTAGCTGACTGCCCACATTACAGTATCCCCTGCAGAAAGGAGACAGGGCCAGGGGATGCCTCCCTGTGGAAGTTAGAGAGCAGTCTACACTGGGAATTGCACACTAAGTGGGCAGGTGTTGACTGTGCCCTCTGGGGACAGTGTTTATCAGAAAAACACTTGTATGGGCAGGGAATGTAGTCCCTGTACAAAGCAGAACCAATATCTGGAGGTGTTCTTTCTTTTTTTTCCTTTTTGGCTGTGCCGCGCAACGTGCAGGATCCTAGTCCTGCGTCCCCTGCAGCGGAAGCATGGAGTCTTAACCACTGGACTGCCAGGGGAGTCCCTATTTGAAGGTGTTCTTGACATTACTTATACAAGAAATCCATTGAATTTTCTCTGTGCTCCCCAAATCCCAGTATCAACTCACAAGTCTCAAGAACCCACACATGCGAAACCAAATCCTCTTCTGTGCATTTTATACCCCCTAGCTCTCTTGGTTAGCAGACAATTACTGTTAACTTCTGTCATGGGGGAGAGATGTAGGAGAGGATGACAGGAACCATAAAACAACAACCAAAAACATTGTATTGGATAATTTCTAGGAGAGGTAAGCAGAATGGAGGTTATTGCTTTAATAGTCAGAAAAAGAGTAAAGCTGGAGGATGATTTAAGGGGACAATGCTTTCAAGAGAAGCAGTAACTGAAGACTGGGAAGCAGCCCCCATAATTTTCTGAAACCTGTTGTTTCTTCCAGCTCCCTATTCAACATTGTGTAGTAGTTTCTATCTCTGGGGGAGATGCTGTGAAAAAAAGGCCATTGGGAATTCAGGTATGGAAACCAAACAACTTGGGGAAAAGTTTTCTGTATTTTGAACTTTACATGGCATTATTTTTGTTCCTCCAGAAGACTTGTCAGAACAGATCTCGAGTCAATTAATACCATTGTCAAGGTGCACATTTATTCAGGCCAGTTATTCCAGAAGAAATAGATGATGGTCTAAATGTTGCCTGGGCCTGCATTTCACTGAATAGTGTGTAGGGTATCGAGATTTGTGCATGTCCAAAATTCCATGTCTAATGGTTGGTCGTTTTTCCCAATTACAAGAGAACAAACAGCCATGGAGAGATGCTGACATAGCATTGACAAAGCTTGAGATGTATTTCCTGTATTACATCAGTGATTCAAACTCTTGCCATATTTAGAGATAAATCTTATGGCAATCTGACGTTAACACTCCTACATAAAACAGCCTGGAGTCACCAAATCTTTAAACTAGCCTAAGTTTTCACCACTAAGCTCATTGCCTATCTTGTGGGTAACGCTTACCAATAGAAATCTTTTCCCTATCTTTTTCTGTTTTCCCCACATTTTCTCATTAGATGCTGAATGCAGTCCTGTGAACTTCCTAAGAATCATGACCTATGGCTAAAATGCTATTTCTCAATCTAAATGGAGTCAGCTGAGAAACAGTGCACTAATTCCTCCTACTTATACCTGGGCAAGTTAGTAATTTCCACAGGCCAGGATGGTTCCATAAATACATTTTCTATACATCAAAATACGTAAATGTTCCTGTTCATACACACTAACACAAAGAAAATTTCTTAAATAACGTCAAGTGGCTCCCCAGTGACCTGCTAGAGGAACCCACACAAGTGTATCTCCAACATCTAGTGTCACGTTTTTTCCAGCCCTCCTTTCTTCTTCACCGTGTGCCTTTTTGCCATTCGTTCATAACCAGTCATGAGCACACCTTCTATTCCTGATTGTGTGAAGGTAATTGAGTAAACTACAAAAACCTGCTAGGGAGCTGGCAGGCGGGGTTGAGAGGGGAGCCTGCATTTCTCAATGGGTCTTAGAATTATGTGGCCACATGAATTTCCTCTATTACCCTGATGTAGATATATTAATACATGGAATGAGAGATCTGTTTTATTCTGAAGCCTACTTCCAACTTACAGTAACAATAATCATTTAAAATAGTTTGGTTTAGGATAGGGCATTAGGATAACACTTGCGTTCAAGTGCATTCACTTAGTAGCTCTGAAAATACAATGTCTGGAAATTTGTGACAACTTGGGAACATGATCTAGGAGAACATTTCCTTATGTTTCTGTTTCTTCTTGCTTGATTCACCGGTTCCTATTAATATTTAAGAAACTTGAGTATTTGAAGGCTTTGGGGGCAAGATTCTCCAAACATGTTAATAGTTTTTACAATGCCCATCCCCATTCTCAGTTTTGTGGAAAATCTTATCAACATAAAGACACAGCAATGGTTTTCATGTACTGAAAGATACTCCGAAGTTTTATTATAATGTTGGACAGTTCATATGTGGGGTCACTACTGCAATTATAATTTACCATATATCATGAACTGAGACCAAGATATGAAAACAGTGCTACATCTAAGTGTTAACCAGCAATGCAGTGGAAAGAATACCACCACATTTTTTTCCTACAAGTATCCTATCTTTTCCAACAACCACCAAATCCTACTTGAGGAGTAAGCTTTACAGAATTACAACTGAACTCAAATGCATATCCATCTTCTCCCACACAGGCTATTGGAATAGCCAACGTGATGATGATTGGTTTCAGATTTAGCTAGCTGGGAAATGAAGAAACATATATGAAAAATATACAGCAGTCCCTCAGTATACACAGAGGATGAACCCCATGGATACCAAAATCCGAGGCTGCTCGAGTCCCTTATATAAAGGGGCAGTCCAGTGGTTAGGATTCTGCGGTCTCTCTGCCGAGGGCCTGGGTTCGATTGCTGGTTGGGGAACTAAAATCCCGCAAGCTGCATGGTGAGGCAAAAAATTTAAAATAAAAGTAAATAAATAAATATAATAAAATAATAAAATAAAAGTAAAGTAAAATAAAGTAATAAAATAAAATGGACTAGTACAGGGAATAGAGTTGGTCCTTTGTCTTTAGAGGATGCGACATCTGCGGGAACAGAGAGCTGACTGTAGTGTTCCCCTTCAAACCAGTTTTTCTGTTGTTCTGTGTTCTGGAAAACAAAATGATGAAAATGGAAAGTAAAAAGAAGGATGCTGAAAGGGCTCAGGTTGTGTGTAGAATTTCTCTTTGCTCGTGGTCTGGCATAATAAACCTTATCAGGCTGTCCCTGACATGTTGGCTGTAAAACCGTGGGGCACTGGTACTTATCTAAAGCATTCATCGGGCTCAGAATCTACTTGAACTTTCTAAACATCTTGAGGCATCAGGTCCTTATAAACATGTTCCATAGGGGCCAGAGGCATTCATGCATGAACAAAGCAAGACCACTTACAGAAGAGAATCCATTTACAGGTGGCTTGGAAAGTGGTTGCAATTCTAGGACTATGCTTATTTAGACCCTAATAATTATTTTTTTTAAGTTGATTTTATTTTTTTAAAGATTTTTCTGATATGGACCATTTTTAACGTCCTTATTGAATGTTACAATACTGCTTCTGGTTTTATGTTTTGGTTTTTTTGGCCATGAGGCATGTGGGATCTTAGCTCCCCGACCAGGGATAGAACCTGCACCTCCCTGCCTTGGAAGGCAAAGTCTTAACCACTGGACCGCCAGGGAAGTCTCGACTCTCATAATCACTTAACTATTAATGTTAACTACACCACAACCTTCAGCAAGTATCCATAGCAAAGTTCACAGGAGTCTTAAAAAAATTTTTTTTTTAATTTCCATTTGAATGGGCTAGTATGGATTGAGCTTTAGCTGAATATACAACTAAGATGTTGGCCTTTCTACATTTACATCCTTGCTCAATAAACAAACAAAACCCAAATATGCTAAATATTTCATCAGCTTCTCCCTAAATAGTTATCATCCTTCAAAATGGAGATTTGAATATACTTCTTAATTTTACTTGCTGAGTGTTTTCCCAATCCCAATCTTAAAACAAAAATCTGGCTGCAGACACAAATCCTCCTTTCTGTTCTCTGCCTCCTTGGAGTCCCACTCTAGTTAAGAAAAAAAAAAAGAAAGAAAAGAAAAAGAAAGAGAAGAAAAAGGAAAGGTTGTTTCTTTTTAGGCCCAGAAACTGATTTAAGAACCAGAATTGTCTTACAGACAACTACAGAATTGAGATGTTATGAACAGCTTTGATGATTTGTTTCCCTACAGTTAACTGGACATAATGCCTTTTCCTTTCACTTAATTTGTTTCTTTCAACACCACAAATACTAAATGTTTTATTTTCCTGCCTCTTTTACAATAAGGGTGAAGTACATGAAACCAAATTAGAATCTCCCGTCTCACTAATGAAAAAACCAGGAAATTGGATTTAAAGTGTTCAGTTTGTCCTTGTACTCCTTGGAAGAACTCCTGGTCTTTAAATTGACAGTACAGCTGTTGACTGGAAATTATACAGAAAGATTAATACATTCTCAAAGTAATTTTCTGTGAGGCCGTTGACTGTAAGGGTTTACAAAATACGTTATGTTTATATAAAGGCAATGCCCATTTACATCTATAAGAAACGAATGAAAATAATTTGGATGTACAATAAAAAGCTCAATTTCATTTCGACCCAGTACTAAATGACAGGAGTGTCCTGTGATGACTGAATGCCTGGACAATGTAGGGTGACCGCCATCACTGAGCCAGAATACTATCACATGCTTTAGAGTCAGAGGCTGGCTCCTCAAAGCCAGCTTTCCCGGGCAGAAGACAACAGGATGCTGGAGGCTTCTATCAACACCCAGCTGACATGTAAGAAAGAGTGAAATTTGTAGCCATAAATCTTTCAGAAACAAAGTAAATCTGCAATTTATCCACAACTTAAGGAAAAGAGAGAAAACAAGGATAAAACAGTATTATGGTAATAAATGGAAAAGAGCAACTGACCTAGTAGTCAGATCTGGCTTCTAGTACCTAGCTTTCTAATGGGCTTCAGGCAAGGCCCTCAATTACCCTGGATACCCTCTCATCCAGGAAAGGAGAATAGGCTTGATATAACTCGATTGTCTCCAACTGTCTTTCAATTGTGAAGTTAAATATTTTAGATTTCAGGAGGGAGGGAAGCTGACTGAACTGTTATATTTTACAATACCCGTCACATATTTAATTTTAATAAACAGTTGCTTAAATAAGGTGATACTGATGCTTAAAAATTCTTGGACTTTAGGCCTTGATGAAAATCCTCACACATCTAACAATAACTAAGATAAAACTGAATTTAGGTCAGGACACGCCAACCAATTCAAGGCAGAAAATGCCAACATGACACTTGGAACTTCAAGTTCCATAACACAATTTGATACTGCTAAAACTGTACTTCTTAAATAAAAAAAAAATTTTAAATCCTTAAATTTTTTTGGTTGTTAAAAAATTAAGGGGCTACTTCGAATTTACCAGAAATTCCCCAATACACAAACATCTAAGCCAGAAACCACTCATAAGCTACTGTTACATTTTACTCAAAATAATTGTTATTCATATCTTGACTTGTCGATCGTGATGGTGGTACACATGACCGGTTTAGATTTACACTGGACTTGTGTAAAAAGTAATACTATATGTGTATCAATAGTTAGTATGGCCATTGGTATATATTAAAAAATGTTTTTTTAAGCTATGGTTGATTTATCTAGATTTTGTTATAAAGCCAACAAAATTTGCAGTGGGTTCCCTCATGGCAAGGGAGGATACCATGTATCACATATAGAAGTAAAAGCAGTCTTCGTATTAACTGCAAAGTAAGTTCCCCATCATATTCATAACAGCCAAGTTATTACACCTTTTTCCAGTAGCTTCACTAAAAGCAAAGTTAAAAGAAAACAATCTATGAATAAAAGAACAAGCAGTTACAAAGAGTATGCTGTGTTTTGGAGGTATGATGTGACAATGTCAGCAAGATAGGTGTGCAAAATAAAATTTCTCAACTTTTCCATAAATAATTTTCTATTGTACTATAAATATGCCTTGTCTCTATAGTTGTCCTTTAAGAACTCCATTTCTAAAGCAGAGTAAGTTGTTTCAGGAGTTTCTTCACTGATTAGATTAATATAATGCGATAAGAGCAATTCTGAGGCACTTCCCTCTTTAAAAAAATTTTTAAGAAACAAAATTTGTAGTAGGACGTATCATTATGGAAATGTTTAAATTTGAATAACGCTCTTAGAAGGCATTTTGTAGCATCCTACACGCTGGATTCCGTAACTCAGTTTAATCTTCAGACACCCACTTGTGCCAGGGCCAGGAGAACAGAAAATTCTATTTATCAAAAACCGAATTTCCTATTTAAAAGGAAGCACCATCTTTGATACCATTTATTAAAAGCTATTAAGGTCCCACATGAACTTTGTATTTGGTTTCTACTGCAACTACCAGTGAACTCCACTATCACTCTGATTTAGGAAACTGCAACATTTTTGGTGTGTGAGAGTTCTGGTTTGACCTTGCAATGTGAATGCTCTGTGTACCACAGCAGTGGCTCCCAGGGAAAACAGCTGAGCAGCCGTCACGTTTCCCAGAACAGGGTGTAACATTCTTTTGCTCACCATGTTTATTTAACGGCACGCTCCAACTCTCAGGGCATGCAGTTGGCTAAAAATTTCAACCCTTATCGTTCACTGCTATGAACCCATAACCATACAGTTTCAGATTTTTTACCCATTTTAATCTCTTGACAATAAACAAATAAGAAACACACTATTTTATACTATTTGGGTCAAATTAATTTTATTATGCTCCATGATGTATTGCCACCAGTGCAACATCCTATTCACTATACATTTCAAAAAAATATTTCACATACTAAACAAAATTTCAGTTGATAAATGGAAGTGAATGATTGAGAGTCTTTATGAATCTCATACATACAGCATGTGGCTAGCTGAAACTATCACGTAGCATTCAGATATAAAAAGCCTCATGCTAGTTTGTTAAAGGCGAAGGCTGTCAGACAATCATTTAGGTGGAGCACACGTGGGAGGCCCTCAGGCAGTGCACAGGTGTAGTGCTGTCCACAACGCAAGGCAGTGGGGGACCGAAACATGCAACCTTTATGTCTAAAGCGGATTTAGTCTTCGTGGCTGGATGGAGCTCCACAGCTGCTGTGTTTCAACCAATAGCGACTCAGACTTTGTGCAACAACAACAAACAACAACAACAAAGTCTTTTACTTTTCCTTTAAGAAGAAAGAATAAACTCGATTATCACTGGCAAATTTTATACCCACCTGACGTGTTTCAAATTGTGTTTCCAATTCAAAGAATTGATATCCTCTGCTCAGAGCAGCTCCTGATAAATCTTTATCATAACAAAGTCAGCCGGGAAACCCTGAATTCCTTGCCCCAGAGTTAACAGAGATCTTAAATTGGCATTACTTTAAAGATATTTCTAAGATATTTAAAAAATTCTGTATAATGTCTAAAACAAAAGAAAGGAACACGTTTATTATTACTTAAAATAATTACAATGTTCTATTTACCATTTGCACAAATTTCTAATTTTACTGGTTAGTAGTTGTCCAGCTTCATCCACACCAGACCCACAGAGCTCAAGCCACAATAAAAATGAGAGTAAGCAGAAAAAGGTTTCCAGCAGCAGAGGGCACTGTTTTTGCAAGAAACAAAAAGTCTAGAATCTTTCCCACGTTCTTAAATTATTCCTGCAAGGTAGGTAACATTCTTTGAATAACTTAACTGTTTTACTGCACCACTTTCTGCTTTCAGCAACAGAACCTTTTAAATTATTTCTCATGATAACTAGATGCATGATCACTAGAGATTATGTGATAACTGGTTAAAATTCAAGCCACATCTTGCAGGTCCAGCCTGTCAAGATCATGCCAACACTAGATTTTGGTCGGTACAATTATAGACAGCTTAATTTTTAGTGGGATACTGTGACTATAGTAATGAAATACATTTGGAACTACATTCTGTGTATGACTCAATGTGAGAAAAATAGGTGTCTGTATGTAAATCAGATAATTTTTCTACCTAAAATTTAAAGTAGGTAGGTATGATAATTAATGCTATAAATATGAAACAACCACCTTTAGGCAGACTAGTGTATTGTAGAGAGGCATTGTATCATTTAGCATACATAACAAATGTGCAGGTTGTAAAGTTTTATTTGTTTTTTTTTTTTTAATCTGTCATTCAGTTTTGTATTTCAAGAAATTTGACATTGGGACCACCAATCTTTGAAGAAAAATGTAACCCTTCACCTGACATTTGACAAAAATCTTGAGAAATTATCAAACTTTAAAAAAACAGCATAATAGTTTCATCATTACAGTGTATACCTTTGCCAAACAGAAGATTTTTATGTCTGGTATTTCTGAATACCTCAATCCATACAGACTGCAAAATAAAAATACTTAATTCCACACCACTTTTATGATGTTCTGATTTTTACAGTATATTTAACCAAATATTGAAGTAACCACAATGTATAGCCTCCTTCAGTTCATGTAGAATGAAATTATCTCTAAGATCCCGAAACCTCAACAACTTTTGTTTCAGAATAGTACCAAAAATATTTTTAAAATTTTTGCTTAAAAGAGCCTGCCACATTTGCTATAGCACAAAAATAACCTCAGTCAAGCACAGGTATGCAAGGGCTCCTTATGATTCCAGCCTCCAAATACCACATCTGTACAGTAACAGGCAATATTGCTGTAAGAGGTGTGTTTACTCATTTTCCCAACTAGCAACGCTGTAGTGATTTTACATAGCACATATTGCTAAAATTTGAGAAACTGCATCAGTGTAGTGATGTCTAGAGAACTGTGCAATGTATCAGCTTCAACATTCATGTGGCATGTGTTCAAAATGAAGGGGCTAAATAAACTAAAGTTTGCATCACTTAAAAAAAAAAAGAATGTAGGGCCTCCCTGGTGGCGCAAGTGGTTGAGAGTCCGCCTGCCGATGCAGGGGATACGGGTTCGTGCCCCGGTCTGGGAGGATCCCATATGCCGCGGAGCGGCTGGGCCCGTGAGCCATGGCCGCTGGGCCTGCGCGTCCGGAGCCTGCGCGTCCGGAGCCTGTGCTCCGCGACGGGGGAGGCCACAACAGTGAGAGGCCCGCATACCGCAAAAAAAAAAAAAAAAAAAAAAAAAAAAAAAAGAATGTAGTGCTATACTAGATTTTAATAAGAAAATTTAGGTACAGAAAAAGTAGGGTATGAAAATAGTGTTTTCCTTCTGGCATTATAACTAAATTACATTAAGGTTTTTGTCAGTCTCACATATAATATTTAAACTCCCTTGTTGATGGAATGGGAAATATTCACACATTAAGTGAGCATCCTGGTGTAAACGTGCACACAGTAACAGGGAGTAGCTTTGCAGAGGATTATGACAAACCCTTACAGATTAAATGAGGTATTGCACAGATTAATAAAAAAAAGCAAAAAAGGCAACAAAAATATACAGCAAATTGGTAGAACATTTACATGATAATTTTACAGAATCCATAGACAGAAAGCAGTGTTTAGTATTTCACCTTAAAAATATATATATAATATATAGATCAGTCTTCCCATTCATCATCATCCTCAAAATCTTCTTCATCATCTTCATCCTCATCTTCATCTAGAAGAGAATCATTAATACAAACAATTAAAACATATATATAAATCGAATGACATTTCATAATTCTTAGGGGACTTCTCTAATTATTCAGCTTCTAAAACACAAACCTGGAGGAATCTAGTTACTAAGATGGTTTAAAATGAATCAATAAAATACATCTGAGGGCCTCCCTGGTGGCGCAGTGGTTGAGAGTCCGCCTGCCGATGCAGGGGACACGGGTTCGTGCCCCGATCCCGGAGGATCCCACATGCCGCGGAGCGGCTGGGCCCGCGAGCCATGGCCGCGGAGCCTGTGTGTCCGGAGCCTGTGCTCCGCAACGGGAGAGGCCACAGCAGTGAGAGGCCCGCGTACAGCAAAAAAAAAAAAAAAAAAAAAAAAAAAATAAAATACATCTGAAGAGTATTTGATAGTAAGTTGAAGATTAGAACATGACTAAGAAGACTTGGGTTCTAGTCCCTAAGTATCTATGTAACCAGTTTCAACCTGTGTTTCTTTATGTGTAAAATCACATTTGAGTTGATCTCCCTGAATTTTAGGCTCACATATTGCAAATCCAACAAAGGCCCCTTCAATGGCTGTCTTTAAAGAAAAGTTGTAAAAAATATAACCAGTACGTTGTTTGGCTACCAATTTCAATTATAATTCCAGTGACAGGCGGGAACCGCATCAGCACTAAGCCATAAAGGAAACGGAGTAGGCAGTCCCAATACCTAATCTCCTTTTCTACCCTCTTCTCCCTTGAACCCACTGACACCGCTCTTTCCGGGTCACCAAGGACCTACGGTCACTAAAGTTGAAGCTCAGCTCTCTGTTCTCATTTTCCTGACCCGTCATACCCACCTGACCCAGATGACCACTCCACCCTCCTTCAAACACTTCCTCACCTGACTTCTAAGATACCACACTCTCCAGTGCTCTGAACTCATTAGACTTTCTCTTCTCCATTTATACCCACATTGATGATCTCATCCAGTTCCATAACTTTAAATACCATGTATATCTTAATGACATGCAAATTTATATTAACCGTTCACATCTCTCCCCTGAATTCCAGACTCATAACCAAATGTCTACTCAGTATCTACTTTTCATTTTTTAGTAAGTATCTCAAATTTAGTATGTACAGAATCCAATTCCTAATCCTTCCTTTCAAACTTGCCACTCCTAAATCTTTCCCACTCTGTTAATGAAACTTTCACTCTTTCAGCTGCTCAGTTCAAAAACCTCAGAGTTATCCATCACTCCTTTTTTTTCCCAAACCTCACTTCCAATCCATCAGCAAACCCAATGACCTCCACATTCAGGTGTAACTGGTATCCAACCACTTCTCAGGTGCTACCAACCTGATTCAAACCTGCATCATCTCTAGCTTGGATCACTGCCACTCCTCTGCTAAGAACCTTCCAGTGGCTTCCCATCACATTCATGGCTTCCAAAGCCTTACTCCTGGCCCCCTGCCACCTCTCATACTACATTCCTTATTCTTCTTTCTCTTGCTCTCTTATTCCAGCCCTACTGACCTTGATTGGCGCTGTTCCTCAACCTCAGGAACTTTGTACTGGCTGTACATACTTTCCTGTTTTCTACATGGTTTACTCCCTGAACTCCGTCTGGTCTTTTCTCAAATGACATCTTAGGTATAGGCCTCATTATCCTATTTCAAAATGAACTTCCCTCTCATGGCCTGTTAGTCCTTATATCTCCCTTTTCTGATTGCTTTCTGTCCTTAGTACATATCATCATTTAATATACATATTTTCTAATTTGTTTTATTTATTGTCTCTCTCTCACTAGAATGCATGCTCCATGAAGGCAGGAATTTTTGTTTTGTTATTTTATTATTATTCCACAATAAATATCTGTGGACTGAATTAACCTATCCTATCTTTGTAACACGGTATGGAAATAAAAAATGCCTATTTAAGAAAAACAAATGTTGCTAAAAGATCTTAGATACCCACATCCTTAAGGAGAAAGAAAGAGAAGGAAAATAACATTTACTGAACACCTACTATGTGCTAGGCAATCTGCTGGTTAGTTGCATATTAGTTTACTTACTGTTCATATCAATCATCTGATTTATGAATTCTCTCCATGTAACAAATTGGAGAATTGAGGTCCACCACAGGGAGTAAGTAATAGATTTAATAAGAACAAAGATCTGCTTCTACTACATCATGCTCTCCAGTAAACCTCAACCATCACATCAGCAAAACCCATATTCTTTCTCTCTTTTAAAAGTGATATTCATTTACGTGGTGGTGTGCATATGTTTAATAACCTCAAATAAGTACTAGTTTATTCAAATAAACCTTTTAGGAAAAAACAAAAAAGAGGAAACAAAAAACTTTAGGATTCTTTACTAAACCCTAGAAACAGTATAAATTATCTCATTTCTCAGCCCCAACTCTTGCAAATCAGGGAAACCTAAATTTCTTATGTCACAAGAATGTCACAGGAATGAGATTCAGGACTCTCCAGCCTTGATAACAAGTTGTTTGCCAGGCATTCTATTAGTATTTCTGGTTCAGGAAACAAAATCGTCATTTTGCTAAAGTTGTTCTTCCAATTTATGGTTATGACAGTGGTGTCTTGACATCCATTAAGCTTCAAATAGACTAGTCACAGTTGCAACAACTTAAAATATATCCTAGAACCTACATCAATAAGTTATTCAATAGCAGGGAAAAATCTAGCAAAGACTGTGTCACAGAATAAAAAGAGAAGCAGAACTTCAAATATTCAAATTTATTAAATATACATATATACACATGCAAATATACCTGAAGAATGAATGGCTTTGCTCCTTTTCTGCATCACTTCCATTAATGCACCTACAATTCCTGAAGTGGGTGCAGGTGTTGGTGGTGTAGACTCTTGGCCATCAGATACCTTGGAAAGGAAAATCAGCAAAATTTAGTAACACATCCTTAGCAACAAATCTCTGTCTCCAGAAAATCTTTCTCTCTTAGAATCACTTTATTATTTTAAAACAAAACAAAACAAAAAAAGCAAACAATCAAGCCTAGAATAGGATTAACAAAATTAAGAAGAAAAAAACTGCTGCCTTAAAAGAATTCTCCAAGATACATTTCCCCTCCTTAATGTATAAGCCATTAATACATTTCCAAATTTAATACAACAGTCAAACTTTTTCCTAAATAATACTTGCCCTTACAGCTGGGTTACTTCTGTTCATTCTAGTACACAAAGCCTTGGCTGATGAGAAACTTTAAAACGATTATCAAAGGACATCATTTTACAAAACTAAGGTAGTATTTAGATTCCTAGAGTTATCAGAGGAGAAGAACATTTTAGGATATCTAAGAGCAATTAAAGAGACTTACGGTTTCCTAGAAAAACTCAGCTTTACTAATAGGCTTTATAACTTTAAATATTACACTTAATATAAAGTTATAATGTAAATATGTACAATATATAATATATATACTAGAATTCAAAATGAACCTTCCTTCTCATGTAACTTTTCTTTAAGAAGATCAGATGCATAGCTTTCAAAATGTACCTCACAAGGCAACTAACTATCCCTAACTAAAGTACTTTACCTAATATAAACTACATTTGGGGGAAAAAATCAATATCAAAGGGTCTCATTAAGATCTAATTTCTATATAAAATAATCCCTGATTCCAACACTCATTAAAAAAGAGACTATAGGAAGTTTGTAGAGATTTAGGGAAAAAAATACAATTTAGAAACTATTGCTGTATGTGCACTCTGACTAAAGTGAGCAGTCGTTTATACAAAATAGTCATTTTGTTAACTTTGTCCCTGGTATGATATTGGTATAATTAAAAATGAAACAGCACAGCTATACTAAATAATTACATACACACACACACACACACACACACAGAGTTGACCCTTGAACAACACGAGTTTGAACTGCATGGGTCCACTTATATGCAGATTATTTTCAACAAATATATTGGAAAACTTTTTAAGGATTTGCTACATTTGAAAAAACTTACAGATGAATCACACTGCCTAGAAATATGGAAAAAGTTAAGAAAAAGTTAGATATGTTATGAATGCATAAAACATATACAGATACACATCTGTTTTATCATTTACTACCATAAAATATACACAAATCTATTATAAAAAGATAGAATTTATTAAAGCTTATACACAGACTGTACACAGCACCATTCCCTGTTGAGAGAAATGTAAATAAACATAAAGATGCAGTTTTAAATCATAACTGCATAAGATTAACTGTAGTGCACATTGTACTACTGTAATAATTTTGTACCCACCTCCTATTGCTATTTCAGTACGTTCAAGTGTTGTGAGTATACGCTTAAAACTCCCTATGATGTTAATAGTGTGAGCAGTTTGTCCCTCCAATAAATTGCGTATCACAGTAAAAAGTGATCTCTCGCAGTTCTCATGTATTTTTCATTGTATTTAGTGCAATACTGCAAACCTTGACCAAAACCACGGAACCCATACGAAGCACCACTAGTAATGCTGGAAGTGCTCCCAAGAAGCGGAGAAAAGTCATGACATTACAAGAAAAAGCTGAATTGTGTGATATATATTGTAGATTGAGGTCTGCAGCTGCAGCGGCTCACTGTTTCAAGATAAATGAATTCGGCATTAAGGACCATAATAAAAAAAAGAACAAGAAATTCATGAAACCATCGCTGCAGCTACACCATCAGGTGCAAAAACCTTGCACTTTTTGTGAAATAACTTTATATCTCGTATTGAAATGCAGCTTCCACATGGATGCAGGATTGCTATAAGAAAGGCATACCTATAGCCTCTAATGATTTGAGAAAAAGTGAAGTCATTATATGACAACTTAAATGAAAAGGAAGGTGAAGGATCTAAAGCTGGAAAATTTAATACTGGCAAAGGACGGTTTGATAATTTTAGAAAGAGGTTTGGCTTTAAAAATGTGAAGATAACAGGAAAAGCAGCTTCCGCCGACCAAGAGGCAGCAGAGGAGTTCCCAGATGCCATTAAGAAAATAATAGAGGAGAAAGGATATCTGCCTGGATAGGTTTTAAATGTAGACGAAAGTGTCCTAGAAGTGCCCTGGAAGAAAAATGCCACAAAGGACATTTATAAGTAAGGAAGAGAAGCAAGCACCGGGATTGAGGAGGGATAGGCTAACTCTGCTGCTCTGTGCAAATGCAGTCAGGTTTACGATCAGGACTGCCCTTATCTATAAATTTGCTAACTCTTGTTGAAGGGAAAAGATAAACACCAGCTGCCAGTCTTTTTGGTTAGATGACAAAAAGGCCTGGACAAGGAGAACCCTTTTTCTGAATTGGTTTCATCAATGCTTTGTCCCTGAAGTTAGGAGGTGCCTTGCCAGTAAGGGACCACCTTATAAAGTTCTTTTAGATATTGGAGAGTGCCCAGGCCACCCAGAACCCCATGACTTCAACACCACAGTGGTCTACTTGCCCCCAACACAACATCTCTAATTCAGCCTCTAGATCAGGGGGTCATAAAGACCTTTAAGGCTCATTACACATGGTACTCTGTGTAAAGAACAGTCAACTACAGAAGAGAACTCCGAGAGAGAGAACATCATGGAAGTCTGGAAGGATTACATCATTGAAGATGCCATTGTTCTTACAGAAAAAGCGGTGAAAGCCATCAAGCCCGAAACAATAAATTCCTGCTGGAGAAACTGTGTCCAGATGTTCTATATGACTTCATAGGATTTACAACAGAGCCAAGCAAGGAAATCATGAAAGAGATCATTGATATGGCAAAAAAGGTGGCGGGGGGTGGTGGCAGTGGTCGTGAAGAGTTTCAAGATATGGATCTTGGAGAAATAAAAGAGCTAACAGACACCACACCAGAAAAATTAACAGAAGATGACTTGACGAAGATGAGTGTTTCCAAACCAGTGCCAGACGATGATGAAGAAAATGTAGAAGCAGCAGTGCCAGGAAAACAAATTGACATTAGACAATCTGGCAGAAAGAAGGGTTCTCGTATTATTCAAGACTGCATTTGACTTCTTTTACAACATGGACCCTTCTATGATATGGGTACTAAAACTAAAACAAACGAAATTACTGGGTTGGCCAAAAAGTTCCTTTGGTTTTCAAGTAAAAATAAAAGACACATTTTTCATTTTCACCAAGCACTTTAGTGAACAGTGTAGTCACCCTTTTGTTCCACTATCTTCTGCCACTTTTCAGGCAACATCATAATTCCATCTTCCAAAACCTTTTTATCTTTTTGAGCAAAGAACTGTCCCAGGTGCCCTTTATAGTCTTCCAGGGAATTGAAATTTTTTTCATTAAAAAAATTCTGTGAAGACCGAAATAAATGGAAATCCGAAGGTGCAATGTCTGGTGAATATGGAGGACGAATCAGAACTTCCCAGCCAAGCTGTAACAGTTTTTGCCTAGTCATCAAAGAAACATGCAGTCTTGCATTATCCTGATGGAAGATGATGCGTTTTCTGTTGACTTAATTCCAGATGCTTTCGTCAAGGGCTGATTTCAGTTGGTCTAATTGGGAGCAGTACTTGCTGGAATTAATTGTTTGGTTTTCCGGAAGGAGCTCATAATAGAGGACTCCCTTCCAATCCCACCATATACACAACATCACCTTCTCTAGATGAAGACCGGCCTTTGGTGTGGTTGGTGGTGGTTCATTTCGCTTGCCCCACAATCTCTTCCATTCCACATTATTGTACAGTATCCACTTTTCATTGCCCATCACAATTTGTTTGAAAAACGGAATGTTTTCATTATGTTTCAGTAGAGAACTGCATGTGGAAATACGGTCAAGAAGGTTTTTTTCGCTTAACTTACGTTGAACCCAAACATCAAAGCGATGAACATAAACCAAGCTGGTGCAAATGATTTTCAACGCGTGATTTGGATATTTTGAGTATGTTGGCCATCTCAAGCGTGGTATAACACTGATTGTTCTCAATTAATGTCTTGATTTGATCGCTATCAACTTCAATTGGTCTCCCTGACCGTGGAGCATCATCCAGCGTGAAATCTCCAGCACGAAACTTCGCAAACCACTTTTGACACGTTCGATCAGTCACAGCACCTTTTCCATATTTTGCACAAGTCTTTTTTTACGTTTCGGCTGCGTTTTTACCCTTCTTGAAATAATAATGCATAATATGCTGAAAATGTTTTTCTTCCATTTTCAATATTAAAACGGCTACACAAAAATACACCAATTTTTGGTAAGTTTTATTTTTTTTAAGGCACGCTGATATGACAGCTGTCACAATACAATCTAATAAAATTGTTTCGAATGAAGTTAAAGACAACTAAAGCACTACTAGAGCCACCTTACGGGAAAAACTGAACAAACTCTTTGGCCAACCCAGTATGATATAGTTCTATAAAATTAGTGTGCCTGCCTGCCTCTCCTGCCTCCCCTTACCCCTCCCTCCACCTCTTCCACTGAGACAGCAAGAAAGACCAACACCTCCTCTTCCTCCTCCTCCTCTTCAGCCTACTCAACGTGACAACAAGGATGAAGCCCTTTACGATGACCTACTTACACGTAATGAATAGTAATCATCATGCTGTACAGTTAATAAATTTATCTGTTGTGTATGTGTCTGTGTGAAAATCTAATAACTATACGGCAAGAACTGTATGAAATATTTTTGTGTCCTAATCATCATCACCTAAGTATTCATCATGTAGAACACTGTGTGTAAGAGTTGAAGTGGACAGCCGCTCCTTACATAGGCGTAAGGTGAGGGATATTTAATATAAAATTAATACTGTGTTAGTTTTCTTACTGTTTTACA
Source organism: Mesoplodon densirostris (assembly GCF_025265405.1). NCBI lineage: Eukaryota > Metazoa > Chordata > Mammalia > Artiodactyla > Ziphiidae > Mesoplodon > Mesoplodon densirostris. The sequence continues at coordinate 86,651,959 of NC_082669.1, forward strand.
ACTTTGCTTTTGAAGAACTACATTACCATACAGTATGCCCCTCTCTCTTGTAACTGGAAAAACTGCATATCTGCCTACCTTCACAGGCAAGTGGTTTTTGAAAAAAAATATAACAATGTTCCCAATACAGTATTATGAATATGACTGTACTAACATATGCCATAAAAATTTTATAACGATTCATTCACTAGTATATAGGCTAGCTACTGTGAAGCAACCATATCGAATATGCTAGGCTACCATAAAGCAATCATATGGCTGCCTCTCTGTTATCGCTGCATGAATTATTATACCTGTAAATAAATATAAATCTCACATTCTTTTCATTTTTGATGTCTACTGTTAGTATTACATGTAACATCTACAGTGTTTGTATTATAAATAAGACAATATTGACCAAATTGATGTAGGTACTAACAGATTATTCATCTTGTAAACAGATGATGTAAACTTACAGCATCGATAAATACAGTTCAGTACTCTAAATGTATTTTCTCTTCCTTATGATTTTCTTAATAACATTTCCCTTCTCTAGCTTACTTTGTTGTAAGAATACAGTATACAGTACATATACAAATTATGTGTTAAATTAACTGTTTATTAAATGCTTCCAGTCAACAGTAGGCCATCAGTAATTAAGTTCTGGGGAGTCAAAAGTTATACACAGATTTGACTGCTCAGGGGGCTGGCACCCCTAACTCCCATTGCTGTCCAAGGGTCAACTTATGTATTTGAAATTCTAAAGTATATGACCCCATTAAAATCTGCTATTCACCTGGGCTGTGGTCATTTTGACAATAATTCTCCCCACCAACAACTATTCTAAGTTCTTCAACTGCTCCTGAGAAACCTGTAGTCTGAACTAAGTGGGGAGAGGGAGCAGAGGTGATTGTTCACAGGCTGATCTAAGATCTGTGCTAGGTTAACATTTAAATGCTTTCATTCGATTAGCTGTGTTCCCTAGCCATCATTCTCTTCCTAGCTAAAGCTTCTGAGATTTAGAAAGTTATCATAATTCTCTACACATTGCAAAGTAATTTTCAATTAAAGTCTCCTTTCAGCTCCATTTACTGCATAGAAAAATCTACCATCCATAACCTGCCTGAAGCCCTGCAGAGCAAATGTTCCTCCTGGAACTGAGAGACCACACATAAAGGCCCAGAGGAAGCATGTGAATGTCAGGCAGGTTAGGCTCTAGGTCAGGGGTCAGGAAACTACTGCCATGGACCTAATCTAGCCTGTCCCCTGGTTTTTTTTTTTTTTTTTTTGCGGGACTCGGGCCTCTCACTGTTGTGGCCTCTCCCGTTGCGGAGCACAGGCTCCAGACGCGCAGGCTCAGCAGCCATGGCTCACGAGCGCAGCCACTCCGCGGCATGTGGGATCCTCCCGGACCGGGGCACGAACCCGTGTCCCCTGCATCGGCAGGCGGACTCTCAACCACTGCGCCACCAGGGAAGCCCTGTCCCCTGTTTTTGTATAACTTTTTTAAAGCTAAGAATGATTTTTACACATTTTTAAACGGTTGAAAGAAAACAAAAGAAGAATATCTGTGATATGTGCAAATTATATGAAATTCAAATTTCAGTGTCCATAAATAAGGCTTTATAGAACACAATCATGCCCATTCACTTATGTGCTGCCTATGGCTGCTGCTTTTGTGGTATAATAGCAGAGTTGAGCAGCTGTAACAGATACCATATGGCCTGCAAGCCTAAAATGTTTACTATCTGGTCCTTTAAAGAAAAAAGTTTGCCAACCTCTGCTCTGGAAGATTAAACGATGACCTCAACCAATTCAGAGAATCCAAAATTATCTGTCACTATAGAAATTCTAATTAGAACTCTTTGAATTTTCTGTGGAGTCTGATTCTCTACTAATCTAAATTTCAGACACAGAAACTTTAAAATATGGTTTAGTTTTCATAAAGTTAATGGTTTGACTTTGCCAAAATGATTACAATTGGTTTCAACAGGGCTATTTTTATTTCTGTATAGTTTAATAAAGATTTTTCTTTAAATTAAAATTATTTAAAAGTCTAGAACGACAGATTGCAAACATAGTGCAATATTCTTTATATGAAGTTCCAGAATAGGCAAACTAAACCTATGGTGATAGAAATCAGGTCAGTGATCCTTTCTGAGAAGGGAGAGGCATGAGGGAACTTTCTGGGGTGATATTTGATACAGAAGTATGGACCACACAGGTAAAGGTATAAACTTATGCATTTTAGGGTATGTAAGGGTTAGAAAAACACACACCAAGAGAAAAAGTAAAAACAAAATTTTTTCAAAGATGTCTTGTAATTGCTTAAAATTCCATTAAGACAGGCAGTCTAAACAGAAAGGTACAGATTACTTACAGATTTCAGCTGAATACCCTGCCGTATCTGGTCTAAAAGCGCATCCCTTCCAGAGCAGGACACCGGTCGACTGTTCTGTTCCACTTTTTTTAGCTGAGCACCCTCTCTGATTTGATCTAAAAGAGCTGCTTTGCTTCCTGCAGAAGTTGGAACCTGATGGTCACCATCGGAAGGGAGGCCGGGGGGAGGTGGCGGCCCCGGCGGCGGGGGAGGTGGAGGCGGCGGGGGCGGTGCCGCCGGCCCCGCCACCGACATTGGCGGAGGAGGTGGCGGCGGCCCGGAAGGCGCTGAGGAGGGCAGGGCTGGAGGAGGAGGGGGGTACATCCTGTTTGGCGGTGGCGGAGGCACCCCAACACCTGGCCTGGACGGAGGCGGCGGTGGCGGCGCAGCCGAGGGAGCTCTTGAAGGGGGCGGGGGAGGAGCCCCTCTTCCCCGGGCAGGAGGGGGAGGAGGGCCCGAGCTGTGCGGAGGTGGCGGGGGAGGAGGCGGCCCTCCCCGGGACGGTGGTGGAGGTGGTGGTGCTGAAATGAAAACAAAAAAAGAAAAGCATGCTTTTCCCCCAGCAAACATGATACTGAAAAAGCGGCTCATTTCAACATGTATTAAAAAAAACCAATATGAGGGGGAAAAAAGAGACCTCATCTTTGTATGTTACTTTACAAAGATATCTGGGCGCAGATGATATGTTACAACTCTGGAACTACTCGGCCTGAAGATCGCCTTCCTGGTCTATCTTGAAAAAATATTAGCTAAAACAGCAGAATTTAGTTTTTGGGAATCAGCACCACTTCTCAAGGTAAAGGAATAAACACATTTTTATGTAATAATAATAAAACTATAACAATGATATCAAACATTTTGGGCAATAAGCAACATTTTACATTTTCATAAAAATTAATGGATACCTTCCCTCTTTAAAGAATCAAGTATATTTAGTTGTTTTATAAAATTAATTTACATTCAGAATTAAATAGCTAATGTAGTATAATCTATTAGAATTTATTCAAGTTAATCTGAGCTAAACTCAAATACTTTTTCTTGGACAATGTAAATCTTTGTCACCTAACTTACACCTGTAATTTATAATGTCCTACATTTTTACATGTATAGAACATATAATATATAATACAAGTTATGTAATAAATATATATTATAGTGATATATAATATAATATATCATGTATATATTGTATATATTGTACTACATTAATAAAAGATGGTCAGCAATTCCAGTGATGGCATTAAGGGAGGCTGGTTGCTCAGCTGAAATGTTCAACTACTTATTCAGGAGACATTAACAAATTAACTGAGAATTTCTAAACACTGTAAAATTAAAGTTATTAATAAAATATTAACATTATCCTGGTAGTAATGACATATACATTCTTATTTTACTTAAGGGAAAATGTAAGCTAAAATAGAGAAATTCAAAGTACAAAATTTATTACATTTCTAGAGACATGATTTTACCAACAGCATACACAAACTTATATAATAATGAGCTTCATTATTTCTCCGTTCATTTAAAGAGTGACTAGAAAAAATAACTATTTTTAGGAATAAAGAAATCCTAAAATCCATAACAGCTATTTGTATTTACTGGTACAAACTAATATATTACTGATGGATATTTCTACAATCTATATAATAAAAATACCTACCTTAATTTCAAATAATAATAGACTCAGATGCTCAATAATGCAATGATACCAGAGAAGAAAAAGCCCCCCTCAGTTCAAAGGAAATCAAACATTATCTTCTGATTTTATTTGGGACAATCATGGGAAATACACTCTAAAATATGCTATCAAATATAGTCATAAACATTAGATAAAATATACAGAAAGGCCAAAGCTCACAAGAGTATTGTCTCCTGGCATAGAAACTTTTAAAACTGGAAATAATATATAGCTGCAAACAGGAGAGTCATCCTACTTGGATACAGGCCATCACTGAGGGAAGTTCCTATGATTTACACTCAAGGCATACTGGAGATCTGGGTGTTGCAGCTAAGGCTCACCCAATTTTCTCACCAGATCCAAGGCAAGGAGATTTAAACTTGCTAAAACCCCTAACATAATTTGTAATAACAGGGTAAAACCAAGAGGATATGGCATATGTATATTATGTACACTCTCTGAATAAGACAGTACATCAAATCCTTCAAGCAGATACAAAGATTTCATTTTAATCAGCTGAGGTTTACATTTCAAAAAACAATGTTGTCTGAACTAGCATTTTTATGATTTAGTTGTTTGTTAATCAAGAGGAAAAGGACCCACTCTATTCTACTACAAAAGGTATTAGTCCATCATTTCCTGTGGTTTCACCAAGGACTCTGGAACCATAATCTTTTCTATGTACAATGATGTATCTCTTCAATAGACAGATTTAAAGTTCTTTTGAACCGGGAATAAGCACATTTATTGGAATAATTTGGGATTCAGCTAATACCCATTCAAAGAGACAGTAAATTATTGTTCAGGCAAAGGGAGAGCCTTAATTGATAGTGAATAAATTATCAACTGCACCAAGTTTGGGTACAGCACAAGTTCAGCATTTCTATTATCTGAAAAGTGAGTGGAAACATCTCTATATTTTCATGAGGAAAACATCTATTATGAACTTTCTATTTTTACAATCTGTATTATGCCTACATAAAAAAAGGAAAGTAAGCAAAAGATATGCCATATCCCAAGGTAAAAATGTGAAAGAATTAAAACAGGAGGAGAGGAGAGACGGCACGTTAGTTAGGTTCATATGCACAAAAATGTCTGCTGAGCAGATCACACACCACTGTGAGAAAGTCTGGCGGCCTACAGATTTTCAAAACTGAGTCACACAAACACCAGAATCAGAATGACAATGATAGTTCTTAGATATTTAATAAATAAAGTAAAAAGCATGACACAAAAGTTACAACAAATAAAACTGTTCTTACTATCAAAGCTTAGCTAGAAAAGAAGAAAGACTGAGGCTTATGGAAAAAACCTCGTCTTGATGCTGCACTATAAAGAAAAGTTGATATACTTAACTTTCAGATATTATTTCAGATCAAATTAATATTAAGAGTAATTGGTAGATAACTCTAGATATTTATTTAAAGGAATTATAAGCAGATATTGTAAAATAATATAACTAATATCTAAAAGAAGTGTAGTTTTATAGAATTCAGGAAACTACTCTCATGCACTCTCATCAAGATTAAGCAAACCAGGCAAATATTATTCAACACAAATTTAAATTTATGGGAATACTAACAACTCTCTGAGTAGTCATTTATAACTACGTGTTTGCTTATGTTTAGTCCTCCCCACTGCCCCAAATTAATGTAAAAATGTAAGTATATTTTATGTAGGTTATTGAAATAATGCCAAGTGTGAAAAGCAATCACTAAAAATAAGTATATTAAGTAATAATAAAAACAGTGGTGCTGTTAAGAGGTAATCCACAGAATTTCAAAAAAATTATCTAAATTACAGATGAAATATGAGCTCTGACTCATATAGAAATAAACTTCCTTTTTTACTTTAGCATCTATGTAACATTAGTTACAAAGCCCCAAACATTAGTTTGAATAGAAGGCAGAAAACCTTACTGGATGTTAGATTTGGAGGCAGGATAAATGAGTTCTAGCTTCTCTGAAAATAAACACATGCATAATTTAGTACACTGGGCCAAATAACAGCCCCTATACATACCACTCCACTGTGGTGGACCTAAGAACAGATTATTAGAAATTAATGGACTTCAAACAATTGCAAAGACACACACACAAAAAGATACACTGGAAATCACAAGGTCTCCTACTTAGTACAAATTTGATTACCTGATTTTGCAAAATAAATTTCAAGAGATTTGATTCAAGTTTTACAAAATATATTTTTATGACAACTTCATAAGCTTCTGTCTCTAATTTTTTTCATACTTCTGACCACACTGTATGTTTTGCCTAGAAAACATTTCCTTAATAAAAATCATTAATCTGTCTTTTATTCTTCCTCTAAAAAAATGTACCTTCTATAAAATCAATCTTGGTTGTCTAAAAAGTTTCAAACTGGGAGTTAGATTCTTGAGTATATGAATCTTGAGTATAAGTTCCCAAAGCATGGTTTTTGTAATGCCTGTGAATTTTTTTTGTTTTAGGTAATTTAATTGAGGAAAGACCTTGCCTAATTTGATGTTTTAAAAGCAATTAGAATAAAAATCAGTAATAATAAAGTTTAAAAAACAAACTCAATCAAGTTAATACAGACAACTCTCAGTTACAGATATTCAGGTCAGAGGGCAGCAGTATGGACTAATAAATGTCAAGAGTATTTATAAACTTATAAATTCAGAGAACTCAGAGAGACCCTGAAAATATTTTGGTATAAGGTGAAGGTGAGTGGTAACAGTGGAGAAAAAGAGAGTCAAGGAACAAACTAGGGGTCCTCAAGACCTTCCATCATCTGTATACTAACTGTAACTACAACTCATTCTGGCAGCATTAAAAAACAATAATGTTGCTGTGCCCCAGATGTTTTTATTAAAAATCCAAAGAATTTGGAAATGTAATCTTTTCATGAAATAAGATAAATTAGCATCACTCTAGTTTCAGTGGAACTAGCATTGTGTTTCCACAACAGTAATTATGACTGTATACTTGTTTACATACCTGTTGTCACACCAGACTAAGATTTCTGAGGGCAGAAACCGTACCCTTTATATCTAAATATCCTGAGTAGAGACCAGTGCTGACATAACAATGTTTACTGAATATATGAATGAGTGAATGAATGAACATCAGCAGTGAAAAAGATACAGGTAAGTCAAATACCTAATTGAAAATGAGTTAAATTCTTCAGAAGAATGCTATGATTAACTGGAGCTTTTGTTTTGCTACACTATCTACCATGAGTATGCAAAAACTAGGAAGAAGAAAAGTAACCCCAAATGAATAAGGTGGCAAAGAGATAACTGTCATATTAGAAAACTCAGAATTAACTGTATTTGCATTTTATTGTGATAATTATTAAGATATGACCAAAAAACAAGGTGATTTAAATAAAATATCAGATCTTAAAAGGTTGCAACTCGTTTGTGCTCTCAGGTACCGAATGACAAATTTTATACTTTAGCCAAGAAAAAAAATGTATTTCAAAATAAATAGATTTTTCATTATTTATATTCTGAAAATGCTTATTATACATTACAGAATTCATGATTATATTTAAATTACTACTTCTGAATTGTAATAAAAACAACATTGATAGTGGTCTCTAAGATTCAGTAAGTGAAATATTATGTAACTATTATTTTTTATTCTAAAACAAATAGCCAGAAGATTTTGTATGAATTTTCATTAATTTAATATAAGACTTTTTAATAATAAGTAAAGCCTTGACAAGTTTTTCAATTATACTGAAATAATGTAAAACACAGTACACCGGGCCAAACTAGTTCTCCATAAATTTGAACATTCTGCTTAAGGAAGGTTCACATGAATGTATGTAGCTGTCATCCATGAAACTGACCTCAAAAGATTCAAAAGAAAAAATAGATCAGAATGCCTGAATAGAAATAAAAGTTACCTTGCCTTCGTAGTTCATTTTTAACAGCTTCAACACCTCCTGTTTTTTCAATGAAGTCATATATAACTTTTGATGTTTCTCTGTCTTTAAGTTGTGCCTCTGAGATTCCACACAGATCAAAAAGATTCTTCAATTCTGGATCCAAATTATTCAGCTACAACAGACAAAATAACTGCTAACTATAAAACCTATGTCAAATTTTTTACAATAGCAAGTTGAAATATTATTCTCATATCTATGCCCTTTATGAAATTATTTTTTTATGTTTATAAATTTTTAATATAGTTAGATTACTTATATGCTAACTAAACTGTCTTACAAAAAATAGAAAAGATAACAAAGAATAGGTTTTATATTTTATCTCATCTCTTTGTTCCCTACCTTTAAAAAGAAGGCATTCTCATTTAAATTTTTACTAATCCTTTCATGACTCAGACATTTCTAATGCTCACCTACTATTCCACCTTGTCCTAAATAAGATTTAGGTATAATCACAAATAACCACAAAAAAGGTAAATCATTTGAAAATTTGAGGTCAAGGACCTCTTTATGACCCAAGCACCCTGTACAGTGCCCAACACAAAGAGGCACTCAAAAACTTTGTGGTGTTAACATTGTAGTTCTAACAAAAATAACCAAAATAATTTTTGACCCCAATCACAAATAATATTTCTTTTCAAAATAATTTTTCCAAACCCTGATTATCTGCCAAATGTTAAATACGTGACTTAGGTAACCAAGTTTCAACTATTTTGCTCACAATGCTATAAATTAATGAATGATGAAATTGCCAAAAAGAAAAGTAGAATAAAAAGATCTAGATAATTTTAACAACTGGATATTCAGAATTTGATTATAGTACTTTCCAGTAATTTGGCATATATTCCCCTCGAATGATCACTTTGCAGAAATAATTTTCTTCTCTTGGCTTTCAAAACATAGAGTTTTTATATTATAGTAGATAAAGCCAAGGAGTTAAAAAAAACTTTCTCTTTAGAGACTTGGCCATCAATGATAGAACAATCTATGATTTAAAACCTCAGTGGAATATGAACATAAATACAAGCACATTCCAATAAACACTAGAGTTAACAAAAATGAATAAGAATAAAAGTCTAAAGATAGGCCATGACATTCCCACATATTTAGAATAATAATGCTTATGGCTTGAAAAGACACTTACATCAAAGCCAGTATTCGGATCCCAACCAACATGTCCAATGTGCCTAAAGCAGTAGATAGAAAAATATAGAAAAATAAAATGCATAAATGGCATTAAAAACCTAATATATATGAAATCCAATCCACTCAGTGAATTTTTGGCCTGAACTAATAGTTCTCATAGACATAACCATATTCAGGGAAAAACTGTACAAGTAGTCAAGAAACCAGGATTCTAGCCCAGGCTCTGCTACTAATTGAGCCGTAACATTTTTGCACAATCTTTCTGAGTATCCATTTCCTTAACTGACAAACTAGCATAAGAACACAAGCATTATATGTATGAGAGGACAGGAGTTTTGTAATGAAGTAATGAAATAATGGATAAGAGAATGCTTGAAATATGTCAAATAAATACCAAAGGTTTGATGCCTACTATAGACTGAGTGTGTCTTCCGAAAATTCCTATCTTGAGACCTAATCCCCAATGTGATAGTTCTTGGAGATGAGGATTTGGGGAGGTCATGAGAGTGGATTCCCCAAGAATGGGATTGGTGCCCTTAAGAAAGAGGTCCTGGGGCCTCCCTGGTGGCGCAGTGGTTGAGAGTCCGCCTGCCGATGCAGGGGACGCGGGTTCGTGCCCCGATCCCGGAGGATCCCACATGCCGCTGAGCGGCTGGGCCCGCGAGCCATGGCCGCGGAGCCTGTGTGTCCGGAGCCTGTGCTCCGCAACGGGAGAGGCCACAGCAGTGAGAGGCCCGCGTACAGCAAAAAAAAAAAAAAAAAAAAAAAAGAAAGAGGTCCTGGAGAGCTCTCTCGCTCTCTTCCAACATGTGAGGACACAGTGAGAAGATGGCTGTCTATGAACCAAGAAGTGGGACCTCACAAGACACAGAATCTTGCCTGCCTCTTCCTTTCTCACAGCCTCCAGAACTGTGAGAAATAAATTTCTGTTGTTTATAAGCTACCCAGTCTACTGTATTCTGTTAGCAGCCCAAACAGATTAGGACAATGCCTTTAGGCAATTTTCAAATATCATTTATAGGGAAAAGTGAGATTTCATTTTCATGTCCAACAATTAGTTGAAAAAACAGCTCTAATTTTTCTTTTCTCATGGGTGGAAAAGTAAATAAACTAAGATTAATAAAATGTCTATTGGGCAATAGCCTTTAAAAAACTCCAACAAAATTTATAGCTAAAAAGGTATGCAAGTGATAAATATAAGTGTTCTCCCAAAAAGCAAACCAAACTTTCTAACAATTTAAAAAATCAAGAGCAGAAATGAGTAAATCAAAAGTAAAGATAAGAATAATAAAAGAACCGTCTTACTGGAAATTGCTTGGCGTTCCAATATCTGCCTTAGTTAATCTCTTCTTTTTAGCTTTTCCTTTTTTCTTTTCTTTGGTATGGGAGATGTTGTTGACTTGTGGACCATAAAATCTATTTGTTGTAATTTCTGGATTTTTTATGTCAACTGTTGCCATGGGTAGATTAGGACCTGCAAATAAAGTCGAAATAATATAAAAGGGATATAATTTAAGATAACAATTATTACAATCATAATTTATAATTTTTTTCCTGAGGTAGGACCACTTCATTACTATAATTTAAATTTTAAACCTGCATGTTAATTTTTTATAATTTCAAAAATTCCTAAATTTCCAAAGTCTATAATAAATTTTTTTTTAAGTGTCTGTCTTTAATTCCATATAAATTTCTTACAGATTATACCATCAGTTACCTGAAGTGAAAAAGCAAAAGGAAGAGAAAGCAAAGCAAGACGCATATGCCCAAAACAGAGCAAGGGCAAAAGAATTTCATAATGTGAGCAGCCACTGCCCACCCCCCCCAATTTTTCATGTCTAAGGCACATCAGAACTATAACTGATAAATGTTATTATTCCCTCCACAGAAAACATTAGAGACACTTCGAGCCAAAAATATATGCTGACTTTCCGCACAAAGTGTAAAGGGTTTTTTTTTTTTATTATGTGCAACACAAAGTTATTTAAGTCAATAAATTTTTAAGGAATTTCACACGTTCTGATTCTTTCCACTGCCAATCACCTTAGTTCCTCCAAACTCATAATCTTCAAGATAAAACAGCCCTTTCAAAAAGAAGTTACCATGTGAGTCAGCCCACAATTCTTTTAGTTAGGCTTCTTTGATCTCCAATGAAATATGGACACACTTCAAAATTCCCCACCTGTAATCTTTGGGATCCAATTTCCTCAAGCAATTTACTTTAGGACCATGTTTAGGGTCAGGAGATGGATCTGCCTGGTTCTGAATTTGACACCCTCTAAAAATGTATTAGGTTCAAATCATATTCACTCCTAAGCCATCACATCCTAGAACAGTACAGATCACTGGGATATGCCAATACCTAAGATAAAAAGTTTGTTAGGTTTTTCAAAGTTTACTTGGCAGCTCTGTCTTGTAGTTCTTTCCCACAGATCTAACAGGTAGTTCTATGAGTAAAGGAAACCACACAGTTAATCTATGAGGCGTTTCCAACGATGTAGATTCACAGAAAAAGCCCCATCGGGATAGACCTCAACTATAATAAATTCTTAAACAAATTAGCATAGATACATTATTTCAAAGCAAACTCTTTTTTTTTTTTTTTTTTCGGTATGCGGGCCTCTCACTGCCGTGGCGCGGAGCACAGGCTCCGGACGCGCAGGCTCAGCGGCCATGGCTCACGGGCCCAGCCGCTCCGCGGCATATGGGATCCTCCCAGACCGGGGCACGAACCCGTATCCCCTGCATCGGCAGGCGGACTCTCAACCACTGCGCCACCAGGGAGGCCCGCAAACTCTTTTTATAACATTAAATCTCATGAATATAAATTTTCAACAAGAATTTAAATTTAATTGATCTGCTCCATCATATCTTGACTATAACAGCCTCACATCCAACACATTACTCATTGGTAAAGTGGCATATATTACATAGGAAGAGTAAAAGAAGCATCTACTTTGTTTTAAATCTAGTAAAGAAGTCTAGTCTTACTTCTTTATTTCAACTTTATTAGTCTATGATGAAAAAAACTTAATACAAATATTACTACCATTTTTTTCCAAAACTGTCATACTGAAGTCTAGTAGTATTCTCCCCATTATTATACATACACTTTGGCTAGCAGAAGTACAGAGCTCAAAAATCTAAAATAGAAAAATTCTCAAAACATTCCATCTTCCGCAAGGGATCAACAGTAAAAAGATCTCAGGCATCTTCAGGTATTATTAATAGCATCTTCAGGAATGACACTAAACGCAGCACACAAAAATTTGTTTTATAATTCACAAAAGTATTTTGGTCTTAAAAGTATGAGAGTCTGAACGAAATATATTCATCTTAAAAATTCCTTAAAAAATTGAACCAAAGGGCAACACATGTTCCTTAGAGATCCCATTTTAACATATGATTCTCTGACATAACTTCCTATTAGACCAAATTCCTCTGAGATGATTATATTAATGACGACTTTTAAAATACTGTATAAAATATAATCACTACTGTGCAGAGAAACAGTCAACATAGCAGGCCTGAGACTGCTATCTTTAGAAAGCCCTGCTTTGCAAGGTTGGCCCTTAGCTGGCATCTAGGATCTAGGATTTCAAGAGGGTTCCCATTATCCCCTGATAAGATGGGCTCATTGTGTCTCAACTACTTGTGCTAACAGTGTGGTTTATGCTGAATACTTGCTTTCCTTCTGGGAGTCTAGAATCTTGGTATGTCCTAGACAGAAGATGCCACGTGACTAGCCGCCAATAAACCCTAAGCACTGAGCTTTTCCTTTAGGCAACAGTTCATGTGTGTTGCAACAATTCATTGCTGGAGACATTAAGCATATCCCCTGTGACCAATGAGAGAATACTCTTGGAAGCTTGTGTGTAGTTTCCCCCAGACTTAACCCCATATGTCTTTCCCTTTTGTTAATTTTTGTTTTATATCCTTTCACTGTAATAAATCTTTGCCATGAGTACCACTATGTGCTCAGTCCTGTGAGCCCTAATGAATCACCAACTGGAGGGGTGGTCTGTGGAATCCCCAACACAAGCATAGAATGGCAGACGGAAATTCCAAGACATTACAGGCTAATGTATATTGAGTGATCACTAAATGCCAACTTGACTATAATTCTTCAATTGTGCTGAAAACCTTAAATGCATCCTATTCATAAAAGTTGTCTGAAATAAAATATTTACCTATATGAGAAATTATATATAACTAATTTTCTCTCCCTCAACTCTACTATTAAAGATGAAATAGAGTTAAAATAAAATTATAAATGCCATCTGCCACTTTATCAAACAATTTTGAAAGAGGTGCAAAATTCAGCTATTTTCCCTTAATATTCAAAGTCTAGGTCTAAAGTTCTATTTATAATTTCACACAAAATTCCATGGGAAGTTGCTCATATTGGCAAGAAATAAAAATTCTTCTTGGAAAAAAGGAAGCTAGTGAACAATACGGATAAAACCTTTTAAAGCTGATTCAGTGTCAAGGAATAATCTGAAAATAATTGGATCAAAAGTTAAAGGTTAGTTAAGCAATATAGAAGGCTTATTAAATAGTAGATAAAGAACTGGATTTTCAAATTGGTTCAGATTCAAGATTTCAGAATTCACTGCAGTTTCACAAAATAAGGGACTTATTAAAAATATCCAGAATTTGAGCGTTAGAGGGTTGAATTGGGGTGATACTAATATCTTCATAGACTTAATCTAGTGATACGTTTTCACTTCTCATTCTTCCCTTTCTGCTTTTTCTCCTCTTATAGTTTATCATTACTAATCATCATCAGCAACACCGTCCAAATTAAGATGTTGCAAATTATTACTCTCCTATCTGTACACTTAATAACATTTAAGAACTTCCTTAAGACAGATTTAGGTAAGTCAGAGTTAGGCACTCTCTTTATACATGTCATCCTTCCTGAAATAGGTGTCCAAATAGTAATAATGAAGGAACAACCAGATTCACCATTAAAAAATAACAAAAAATTTGGGAATTCCCTGGTGGTGCAGTGGTTAGAACTCTATGCTTCCACTGCAGGGGGCCCGGGTTCGATCCCTGGTCAGGGAACTAAGATTCCTCAAGCCATGTGGCATGCCAAAAAAATGAAAACAAAAATTTAAAAATTATAATTAGTTTTTAGGAAAAAAACAAAAATAAAAACATTTTGATGCTACTTTAGTTTACATAAAAGTAACCACTTATACTATGGATGTCCTAAATGGTATAGAGTTGGTAAGGTTAATAGTTTAAATTATCCAAACCAGTAAATTCTCTTCTGGGAAACAATAAAGTTAAGGTTCTTATAAGCCTGATTTATAACTCGTTAGAGAAAATAACTCAGCCATCTCTGAAGAAAGCTCAAGGATGAAGAGGACAGGAATAAAATATAAGTGATACGTAGAATGAATACCAAAGTTTCCCCTCCTCTCTCTACCCCAAAATCAGGTGTGGATATATTGTTATGCATCCACCAAGCAGTTCATAAAGCTGTGGCATTAGGTCCTTAGTGTCCTTACACATGAACTTCATTAGTAATGGCTAAAACATTATTTAATTAAGTCTACACAGAAAAATCGAGATTATAGAGATGTACAGAAAATTGATATTAGCTGGGAAATTAGAGAGCTTTTCTAAATCTTTCATTTTATAGATAAAAACTAAGTACAAGAAGAGTCAGGTGACCTGTCTAAAGTCACACAATTAGTGACAAAGGGAAAGGTGGACTCTGCTATCTTGGTTCCTACTCCACTACTCTTTCTATTAACTATTATAACTTTTTTCACAAAAGTTAAATGACAAGGTGATTGATAATGCTAACTTTACAAATGTTGTATTTTATTTCTTTACCAATTTATCAGTTCTCTTAGTTTGCAGTCCAACAGTTCATCATTCAAGAAATACAAGTAACTTTCAAAATTTAGAAAAAAGGCTTTTTACACATTTAAGAGATTAGGTATTTGGATATTTCTGTTGACAAGTCATTTACTTTACAGTTTGAAGATGTTAGGAAATAAATTTAAAATAATGTTCTAAAGCCCAATTAAATATTTGTTTCAAAAGTGACAGACCAAAAAAGTGATAAGTTGTATAAGGCACAGAGTCATTTTTTAATAAAGTTTATGAAAGATATGGTAACGGAAGTACTCAAATCATATCTAGTGAAGTTTAATTATTCCATTTCCGAAATTACACTCATTCTGAGAATATGTACTAAGTAAATAGATAATAAAGGGGACTGTTTCCCTTCTTTTTCAAAAAGCAGTCAAATGACAAATTACCTTCTGATTAAGGACAACTGTCAGAGAAAAGATTTTTTAATATTCTCACTGAACAGCATTTCTAGTTAATTTTAAAACTAAAAGAACAAACTAAAGTCCTCCCCTTAATTACATAAAAAGTAGAGAGCTCTCACCAAGGTAAAATAGTTGAGAAATAGGGGGCCTAGAGGCCTCTAATGTCAAGCAGTCATGAAGCTGAGAACAAATCACTGGAAAGCATCTAAGCTAAAAGGTGAGACTGACCAATAAAGAAAAAAAAGAAAAATATATGGATTAGGAGTTAATGAGGAAGACACTGAATTGTATTTCAGGAATATATGTTACTTCTACATAAAGTGTCTTTTTAGTAGGTACAATTTGAAAAGGTTTGCTAAACTGATCTTCTAAATGAGGATCTGGGACAAAGCTCCTGTATGGACACTGCTAGGCAGGTAAGGTGTCCACTGCCACCTAGTGGCAGTGCAGCAAATGCAAAAAAGTAATATGCCACCTGCAAAATAGTGGTCTCCACACCATGAGGAGAGCAAGGCAACCGACTGCACAGCAGGAGAAAATATTAAAACTTCTATTAATAATTATTTTATGTATATTTTAAAAATATATAAGTATGCAAATATTGTCAAGACATGTTGTATAATTTCGCATTTTAACAATGACCTTTTTTTAAACTCTCATTTAATGAAAAAAAGTTTGGGACCACTGTATCAAAGGGTTAAAACTTTAGATCTAAAGATTTAAAACCAAGAACAAACTTAGAGAAAGAAACTGCATTTAATTATGAGTATCTCTCTTACTATGGGTAATAAAATTGTAAGACACCATTGTCACATAAAGAATAGCCAAATTCTATTATGGATTAGGTGCCTTTTCAAAAATATATTTTATATGTATTGAAAAGATTAAATTTAAAAAAATCATGAAGTATTTACATCCTTAACTTTAATTATATTATTTGTACAACATCTACACTTTAAAATCTCAGGTTACTTTCCCCAAAGATGCTACCACTAGGAAGCCTTCTGCACTGGTATTTAATATATGCTCACAGAATGCCAAATAGTTTAATAAATTTAAAAAGACATTAAAATATTGAGCACAGAACAAGGGGAAAAAATTCTAACGCCACATTAAAGGTTCACGGATGAAGGACTTCTGGCTCAGCTGCTTCTGCTTCCTTTGTTTCTGTGACATACTAGCTGCATACCTCAAGGCATGTTATTTACTCTCTCCAGGTCTCAGTTTCTCCTTCAAAATCATCTTGACACAGCACAGTGGTTAAGGGAGCAGGCTCTTGAGTTAGAACACTTGAGACTGAATCTTGCTCCACTTTCCTAGTTTTGTGACCCTGAGCAAGTTACCTATTTGTGCCTGTTTACTCATCTGAAGTAGGGATAATAGCAGCTACTTCATATGGTTTCTGGACACTGCCTGGCAGGTAGTAAGTGATCACTAAATAGTAGCTGCTATTATTATCACTCTCACTGTCAAAAATTTCCATTTAAAAGAGAAAGTCAAAGTATACAACACTTGGCACATGGTAAGCACTACTGAAGGTATAGTCAGATTTTTTTTAAATTATACTAAAGTAAGTAAACCAAAATTTAATACAGCAATATTTGGTTCATGTTTTTGTATCAGGAAAACAAATTTAAGGACAAAATCAGAAGGCAATGTATTGGTTTAAAAGAAAAAATACCCAACAACCACTAACAGTTGTCATATATTAAGGACTCTGTACTATATTAAGTGTTTCCCTGAATAATCATTCTAAATTCTGATGAGAGAATTTGAGATGCCTTTAAAAAGCAGCAACTATATTCCCCATTATAATGAAGGCTCCTGGAGCAATGGTTCTTTACTGTCATAGGGTCAGGGGTCCCATTTCAATCTGATGAAATCCACGGATCCTCTCTCCCCAGGGATGAGACTCTATGCCCTAGAGATCTGGGACCTTCGTATTCTGCTTTTATTCTTTGGTATAAATATATATATTTTAAACAAATGAATCCACATTACTTCAAGTATTCATTAGCAAATTAAGGAGAATTATGTACAGTTACTATGTGTTCTAAACACACCAGCACAGTAAGCACAGCTACTATTTGTTTAAACACACCAGAATAGTTAAGTGTTCATTCTGAAAGGGGCTAGTTTTATATTCCCAGTGTGAAATAATCTTTTGAAATAAGAAAAAAAAAGACTAACATGAAAGTAGGAACTGAACAAATATGCTAGATAAAATTTACCACTTTTAAGGAAGACATTAAGACCAGGTTGTACGATTTCTAAACTTAAACAACTGTGAATAAGGAATTAAGATATAAGTAATAGTGATATTCACCCTATACAGTCTTCCCTCATCCTAGAAAAAAGCCAAAGAATAGTACATTTCTAAGTCCCATCTGTTATTTATTTTAAAATAAGAACACAATAAACTACAGTATTTAATCGTAGATATTAAATACTAGGTATTAATGTATGATACATGTTTCCACAAGGATTAAATTATAATCTAAAATCTTTTTGATCAATAATTACCAAAGAGCTTACCGTTTGGAGGGTCTCGTCTTTTCTCTGTTAGGAAATAAATTAAAGGAATATTATTAGACATATGCAATACAGAAATCAACATAAAAAAATCAACTCATCTAAACTGTCTTATTCCTACGTCCATATATAAGTGGTTAACAAGTTTCTCTGAGGAACTGACATTTGAGCAGACAGTTAAATAAAGCAAGAAAGGGAACGACATAGTGAAAGGCCCTCAGGAGGGAATAGCATGAAGGGACACCATAATACTGGACTGCAGTGAGCCAACGGAAGAGTGGAAGGAGAGAAGTCAGAGGAGAACCAGGGAACTGGAGCGTGTAGGGTCCCACAGGTCATGGGTTAAGGAATATAGATTGTGTTCTACATATGATAGGAAGCTCTTATAGGTTTTTGAATAGGGGAAGTGACACGATCCAATCTATGTTTTTGAAAGTTTTGCCTGGTTACTATGTGGGAAAGAGCTACTAGGGGGCATACGTGACAGCAGGGAGACGAGATTAGGGTGGTCCAGGTGACAGACAATGGTAGCTTGGATTAGGGTGGTAGCAACAGAGGTGGTGAGAAACAGACCCAGGACTTGTTTTTGAAGATAGAGAAAATGGGACTCACTGGTAGGGTTTATGAAGAACCATTGTGAGCCAGACTGACAAGGTGGAGCCAATGCCTTTTACTGGGATGGGGAAGGCTAGGAGAGGAGGAGGAGCAGGTCTAACTGGGGCTTGGGGAACATGGGTCAAGTGTTCTGCTCACACATACTAGGTTTGAAGGCTATTCTGACACCCAACTGGAGCACACAAGTCTGAAAGTCAGGGGCGAGGTCAACAGGAGAGATAAAACTTTGGGAGTCAGCAGTATATAGACAGTGTTCAAAGCTATGGGACTGAATGAAAGCATAAAGGTAATGAAAATACCTAGAGATGCCTGAGCTATAGGGCAGACCAAAATAATACCTAGAAGCTATAGCTAATTAAGTAGGAGTAATACCAGGAGAACTATTAATCCTTTGCATTCATACTCTTACATACCAGGTTTGACACAATTTTGGTTTCAAGAAAGCTCAAAACTGGTTGAAAAATTTTCAACAAATATAATTTCCACAGATTTTTCTAATATAAAAATTTCCAAAATTATAAGACAAATACCCATAAATAATAATATAATAAAATATTTAGTTTATAAACAGCCACAATCCTAAAATTAATAGGATTTAATTGAGGGACAAGTTGAAAATCCTGGCAATGGGAAATATAAATGTATTACTCCATCTGGTGGTCTGATGAAGTAATTTTCTGAAACATTTGATGTAAGCACATCCTATCTAATGTCAATGAATGTCAAATCTCCAATTTCCAAGGTGATGTTACCTCTGCATCCACAGAGGAAATACTTCTTAAATTGGAAGTGACACAAATATGGAAATATGCTGAGATAATGTAAAGTTCAGAGTATAAGTTCTAAAAAGCAATTACTTAGAAACCTGACACTATCCTGAGAGGCATTCTTATGAAAAAAAGAGAAGGTTTGGTTGAACTAAGAAGAATGGGAGTTGATGGTGTGATGTATTTGCTAGAAACATTAGCAGAACAGTGTTTAATCATATTAGGGGACGTTTTTAGTATCACAGTACTAGTCATACTACTGTTGGATTACTGTGTTCAAATCTGGACATCATATGTGAGCTGGACCATTTTCTCAAATCTGGATCATTTGAAGAAGACATAAAAATGTACAGGGCATTCAGAGCACAGTATATAGTGCTCTGAATACAGTATGATGAGTCTGTAAGTTATACAGTATGATGAGTCTATAAATCATATCATGTGAGGAATAAGAAACTGGAACTGGTTAAGCTAAAGAAGTGTAGGCCTAAGGAGGGCATGGTAGATGGCTTCCAACATTAAATGGCTAATAGAAGGAAAAGAAAACACTAATTCTTTGTTGCTCCAAAAGTTGGACCCCATGCATCTCAGTTAAAGAGAGGCGAGGTTGAAGGCTGACTTAGCACGAAGGGGCTACCCAACAATGAATCAGCTGTCTCCCATACGTTGTGATCTTTCTGCTTCTGAAAACACTGTGCCTAAAAGCTTAGGAATTGTATAAAACAGAATTCCCATACCAGTTAAAAGACACCTTCAAGTGACCTACCTATTTCAAAAGTCAATTATTCTATATTTTAAGAAGTATTTTTTACTTTTTTTAATTGAAAATGTCACACAGTTTGACTAAAAGAAGTCCCAGGGAGTCCCTGGCCTGGCACCACAACATGTCATTGAAATAAGAACTGAACCGTGAATTATTCCACAGAATTAAATTCTTCCACAGCATGGAATCAAGTGGTAAACACCCTTGGCCCCAAAAAGAAGTAACAAAAAACAATAGGCTCCTAATAATTCTCCTATTCACTCATTACGAGGGGGATATATAAGATGACAGTAAGTGAGGCAACAACTTAGCTCATTTTATTTTCGTTTTTACATTACCTTCCTCTCGGAAACCCATTAAAATAACAATAAACATATATAAAATGTAACACACATGTTTACATTTCTGTTTTCAGGATCCAGTGCCTTCCTTTTTCATGAGTTATTCCTTCCTATTGGTAAAGCACATCCTTGAATACAGTGATTTTCAGACTGGGGTAACATGTATACTTGGATGTACAGACTTTTCAAGGAATATATGGGCATGGTTAGTTTTAAGGGGATTTACTTGCTGATCTCAACTCCCATATGTTATTTCTCCTAAAAGTGATCTGCTTAAGAAGAAGATTTTGGAGAGGTTCACCTTTCCTAATCACCCTTCTCCCACGTTACAACAGAAAGGCCTGGTATGTGACAGCTGTCAAATAGTTCTACATCAATGAATTTAAAGCTTTACACTATCCTGCATCATTCTCTAATTGTCTTATATGTATTAAAGTCTCATGCATTAAACTAAGTTCCTTATAATTTTACAATATACAACATTAGGGACAAAATAGAGACAAGGCAATGTTTACAGATCTTGTTTGCAACTTTGCTTATTTGCTTCTAGGCTTGCCTAAAGTATTTGTTCACAAACTATAAAATATTTTTGTAAATGTAAGTTACAAATAATGTCATAAAAATGCAAATTTAAGAGTCAGTATATGTAAAACGTTATCAACAGAAAAGGTTATTGGAATGAGTTATTTAATAAATCTGAAAAAAATCAGCTCTCAATAAAAATAGTATTTCTTGTACAGTAAGGATTAGCAACCTGTTTTTTTGTAAAGGGCCAGATGTGCGTCACATAGTCTTTGTCATAACTAGACAACTGTGTTGTGGAAAAAAAGCAGCCAAAGACAATATGTAAACCAACAAGCATAGCTGTTTTTCAATAAAACTTTATTTACAAAAACAGATGGCAGGCCAGATCTGCCCCATGAGCCATAGCCAGCTCCTGTTTAAAGGAATTTTTTTAAAAAAAGTTTACCAGATTTCCTTTGTCGACGGCCCAACAAGTCTGTAACTGCTTTTCGAAATTTTTTTGCTTCTTCTTCATTGGCAAAATTAAGGGCAACTTGACAGGTCTGAAATATTTTCATCAAAAAAGGTAAACAACAAAAACCACAAATCTAGCTTTACTTAACAAAAAAATTAATAACCAATAGAAGTACACTCTGAAGAAGAAAAGCTTCATTTTATTAGCAGACAAGAACTTACTTTATGACCTGAATAACTTAAGAAGGCAAAAAGCATAGAGAAGGTAGAGTAAAAGAGTACTATTAGAGAGGTTACCTATCACAGTAGACACTCAAATGTTAAACTGAATACTTCATCTTCAATTAAAAAAACAAAATAGTAAGTAGAATTTGATCCTTCAAAAGAGCTCTATAAACATTTGGATTTGAAAAGGCAAATGCTGGAAACATTGATCAAATGCAGATCAACTCTATCTATGTTTTTCAGGTATTACTTAAATTATAACCTTAATTCATGTAAATTATTAAAAGTGTGGAAACACCCTGCATTATTATGGCATTTAGTCCACACTTTTATATATGTACATATATTTATATACAATCCAGAAAAATGGGAAAAATAACAAAAAAGGAAGAAAATACTTTTTGAAAGATGGACATATCATCGAATCCAACCTTTTATTGTAGAAAATTTAGGAAATACAAATATGAAAACAAAAAAAGTTAAAGTCACCCATAATCCAGTCACTCAGACAAGTCCTGTGAGTATATGGTATAAAAATCCTTCTAACATTGTCCCTAAGTACAGGCAATAAATTTTTAAAATTCTGTTTTTTCCCCTCCTTATTGTATTTTAGTACTCTTCTAGATCATAAACTATTCTTTCACAAAATAATTCACAATATAATCTTCAATTTTTAAAAGTTACCATGGATTAGTGGTTTCACTTTTATAGATAAGAAAACTAAAACTCAAGAGAGGTTAAACTATTTGTCCAAAGTCACACAGAGGTAAAACTATCTGACTAAAGACAGAGAAGATGAAAAACAAACCTCTTTTCTACATACCAAATTACATTTACAGTACTCTTTGAAACCTTTTTCCCTTAAAATCTTAGCCATTGCTTCCTACTAAGCCATAATATGGAGGCTTTTAAAAGTAAAATAATTCTTTATATCTTATACAATGTTTACACAAAAAGCTCATAAATACTTTCCATAGACAAATGTAACAGTAATTACATTAAACAGGGCAATAAATAAAATATGACTTACATCTCCGGCAAAGGTATGAAAATATCCTCTAGGACTATTATATACAAAGTTATTGTATAGCTCTTGTTCCCACAATAGTTTCCCATCCTAGAAAAAAGTAAAAGTTAAAGTAAGAACTACCAATAAGAAAACCTTTAGGAAAAAAAAAAAACACAAATAAAAACAAAGCAGACGGGCCTTCCCTGGTGGCACAGTGGTTAAGAATCCACCTGCCAATGCAGGGAACGTGGGTTCAGTCCCTGGTCCGGGAAGATCCCACATGCCGTGGAACAACTAAGCCCCTGCACCACAACTACTGAGCCTGCGCTCTAGAGCCCGCGAGCCACAACTACTGAGCCCACGCACCACAACTACTGAAGGCCGTGCGCTCTGAGGCCCGCATGCTGCAACTACTGAACCTGCATGCTGCAACTACTGAAGCCCGAGTGCCTAGAGCCCATGCTCCACAACAAGAGAAGCCAGGGCAATGAGAAGCCCATGCGCCACAACGAAGAGTAGCTCCCACTCGCTGCAACTAGAGAAAGCCTGCACGCAGCAACGAAGACCCAATGCAGCCAATTAAAAAAAAAAAAAAGCAGATGACTCATATTAAAGAAACTGTTTATATTAATACTAGCTTTTACATACACACAGACCACATATATGTATAATACTTAAGTATCGTATCACATAATTTAGTAACAGTAAATACTGGATGTTTCTTTCATAAAAACTACATATCAAGTGAGTTGAATTCAGTATGCTAAGATATAATCTCATTAGCCAAACATTTCCAAATATAGTTACTTGGTCAAATACATAACCAAACACTTACTAGATCATCAACGTTAGACAGAAGGGGTAGGATACTTTTATACATGCACTGATTATCAATGCATAGTTCCATCAGCAGTACTTAGACTGTATGCTATCAAATATTACAGAAGGATTTCATTCTTTTCCTCAATTCTGTAGATGCTGGGAGGGTCAAATAAGCCTTCTCTGTACTGCTCATTAACAATCTTTGAATTCCTAAGTTTTGCAGAGTGGTCTCCTAATTAAACATTGGTATAAACAGTATCAATCACGTGCAGAAGGAGACTGAGGATTAAAGTGCACCAAGGTTAAACTATGGTTAAGGGATCCATGGTGATTGTCATATTGATAGCTGTAGTACAAGAAATATAATTAACCTTAATACCAAAGGTGGCTAATTGCAAGTATTTAGCAATGGCTACTTATAATTAGAGATGAATGGTTAGAGAAATATAATCATTGCCCTATTCTGAAATGCAAGGTTCTACAGAGACCACAATTTTAAAGTATTTTAAAATGTTGTACACACGTTATGACCATTATAATAGAATCCCTTTCTTCTCAGTGGAGTTATATGTACATTTGATTTCTAAACAGTGCTTCTCCTAGGTGGTGAGAAATAAATATATCAAAGGACTTAGGAGTGTCTTTCAAACTATGCATGTGTTCCCCATCCCCCAGAATCACTGCCATAGTAAGTAAGCTACTGTTAGTAACAGGAGTATGCCACATCTCTCAGCTGTCTTGGGGTATGGAGAAGGGGATGTTACAAATTTCTAATGTACAAAGTGCAGTAACTTAAATCTCATTTAATCTCAGGGAAATACTCTGCAACAGATCCAGATGGTTATCCCATTTTACAAATAAGTAAGCCAGAGCCCAGAGAAGTAAAACAGTTTGAATACAATCTGTCTAACCATAAGTATCATCCAGGAGTTCAAATTCAGTTTTATTTTTCTGTAACTACAATCCCATTATACTTAGAGCCACATATGAATATTAAGCAAGGAGTCTTACCCACAGAAAAGATTTTAAAAGATAAATGGAGACTTTATCTCAGCCAAAAAATTATTTTTACAGTGATTATCAGAGATGAATTCCTGACAAAGGGCATCCAGTCTAAGACAAGGTGGATTTATGTTTAAGAGTGAGGGATACAAAGCTGTGAAAATCGGAACACACCTATGTTGACAAACAACATAAAATGGGTAGCAAATACATTATTATAGATATTGTATAATCCTTTAAACCCAGGCCGAAGTAAGTAAGTACACACTAGGCTAAATATACTTTTGTAGTTCTCTGAAAGAACTATATACATTAGTCTGTAATGGACAGGATGGGATAAAAAGAGTATCATTAGAAAAGGAGAGAATGTGGGAAAAGCCCAAGAATCAAAGGAATAAAAACAGACAAACCAACAAAACCTTTAATGTGCAGACAGATAAAATGGGGAACTATTCATGTTCTGGTTTAGAATGTATTCCCAATTTGGTCACAGTGCCCATAGTTCAATATCTAGAACCAAGCTTCACTCTTCTAGTATTAATTTAAGTAGAATATAAATATTACATACAGGATAAACAAATCTATACTATTATAAATTACAATTGAGGTAGAAAACCCAATCATCTACAGTTTAAGTGGAAGCAAAATAAAACTCACCTTGATATCAAATATTCTTAAAAAATAAGATCTCTGTGGATTGTCCTTAACAAGACAAGCAACGCCACTGCACTTCTTTGACCACATACAGTTCCGATCTGCTGCATATAACTGTACCACTGCTGAAGACATAGTCTGCAAAATATAAAATTTATAGCCATTAGGTTCAAAGTAACACTAGGATAACCATAGCTTCTGCTAACACCTTGACTGCAATCTCATGAGAGGCACTGAACCAGGACCCCCTGCCAACCTGCTCCTAAATTCTGGACCTGAAGAAATAAACATTTATTGTTATTTTAAACTACTTTTTGAAGTAATTTCTTATGTAGTAATAACTAATATAATAACTATACTAAAAATAATTATTGAAAGCTAACATTCACTGAAGCTTAAAATGTGTAAGTAATGTGCTAATAAGCACTTTTAAATATTGGGTTGGCCAAAAAGTGCCTTCGGTTTTTAAGCAAAAATAAAAGACACATTTTTCATTTTCACCAAGAACTTTATTGAACAACATATTCATCCTTTTATTCCATCCTCCCAAAACTTATCACCTTTTTGAGCAGAGAACTGTTCCAGGTGCCTTTTACAGTCTTCCAGGGAAGTGAATTTTTTTCCATTAAAAGAATTTTGTAAAGACCAAAATAAATGGAAATCTGAAGATGCAATGTCTGGTGAATACCACGGATGAATCAGAACTTCCCAGCCAAGCTGTAACAGTTTTTGCCTGGTCATCAAAGAAACATGCAGTCTTGCATTATCCTGATGGAAGATTATGTATTTTCTGTTGACTAATTCTGGACGCTTTTCGTCTAGTGCTGCTTTCAGTTGGTCTAACTGGGAGCAGTACTTATTGGAATTAATCATTTGGTTTTCCGGAAGGAGCTCATAATAGAGAACTCCCTTCCAATCCCACCATATACACAACATCACCTTCTTCGGATGAAGGCTGGCCTTTGGTGTGGTTGGTGGTGGTTTACTTCGCTTGCCCCATGATCTCTCTGCTCCACATTATTGTACAGTACACACTTTTCATTGCTCGTCACAATTTGTTTTAAAAACGGAATGTTTTCATTACGTTTAAATAGAGAATCGCACGTGGAAATATGGTCAAGGTTTTTTTCTGCTTAACTTATGTGGAACCCAAACATCAAAGCGATGAAAATAAACCAAGCTGGTGCAAATGATTTTCAACGCTTGATTTGGATATTTTGAGTATGTCAGCTATCTCCCGCGTGGTATAACACTGATTGTTCTCAATTAATGTCTCGATTTGATCACTATCAACTTCAACTGGTCTACCTGACCATGGAGCATCATCCTGTGTGAAATCTCCAGCACGAAACTTTGCAAACCACTTTTGACACGTTCGATCAGTCACGGCACCTTCTCCATATGCTGCACAAATTTTTTTTGCATTTCAGTTGTGTTTTTACCTTTCTTGAAATAATAAAGCATGATACGCTGAAAATGTTGCTTTTTTCTTCCATCTTCAATATTAAAATGGCTACACAAAAATTCACCAATTTTGATAAGTCTTTTTCTAAATGCACACTGATATGACAGCTGTCACATATAATCTAACAAAATTGTTTGCAATGAAGTTAAAGACAACTAAGTGCTTACTAGAGCCATCTTATGGAAAAAACCAAACAAACCTTTTGGTCAACCCAATATAACTCAATTGTTATTACTATTACAACCTCACTTCATGTTCGAGAAACCCAAGGTTAAAGAGGATAAATAATTTGCCCAATATCACACAGCTGAGTGGCAGAGTTGGAAATTCTAATCCAGGCAATTTGTGACTTTAGATCCTGTATTCTTACTCCCTGTACTATATACTGCTTTCCAATAAAATGAACATTTGATCAACAAAGTAGTAGTATCAGTAGTCTGACTTCCATAAAGCAGTTAACCCCTTAAGTAAAGATACTAAATCAAACCTGCAAGCAAGATTTATGTTTACTAATTACAGTGCTGGAGACTTTGAACATATTATCATATTGGAAGATAAATTCTAACATCTCCTTTTTAAAAATTAATTAATTAATTTTTGGCTGTGTTGCGTCTTCGTTGCTGTGTGCAGGCTTTCTCTAGTTGCAGTGAGCGGGGGCTACTCTTTGCTGTGGTGCGCTGGCTTCTCATTGCGGTGGCTTCTCTTGCTGCGGAGCACGAGTTCTGGGCACGCGGGCTTCAGTAGTTGTGGCTCGTGGGCTCTAGAGCACGGGCTCAGTAGTTGTGTCTCGCGGGCTCTAGAGCGCAGCCTCAGTAGTTGTGGCGCATGGGCTTAGCTGCTCCGCGGCATGTGGGATCTTTCTGGACCAGGGCTCGAACCTGTGTCCCCTGCACTGGAAGGTAGATTCTTAACCACTACGCCACCAGGGAAGCCCAAACATCTCCTTTTTTAAAGATGATAAAACTGAGGGGAAAAAAAGATTTAAAGTGAACTGCACCTGGCCATACAGCTTGAAAGCTATACTGAAGATACAGAAAGTGATATGAGTGACGACTGTCCTGATTTTCCCAAGGATATACCTAACTAGTACTCTTTTAGATGCACAGTAAAGAAGCTAATTCATTACATAAAATGGACACCTTAGAACGTGCATTAGGGTTTTCCAGTACACCACGCTGCCACCTCCCTCATGACTATATCACGAACCAGTGGAAACTTTCATTTAACTCTAATTTAAGTTTCCTGTATATTATAATCTAGAATGTTAACTATTCAATCCCAGTTTCTGTAAGAGTAATACACCCATTACTGGTACATCACTTACAAATCTTCTAAAAATGATAATTTTTTCTGATCCAGCAATCTCACTCCTAAATTAGAAATTAAGGAAACAATTTAAAATAAAACCAAAAGTTGTATTTTTAATATAACTATAAAACCCAAAATAGTTATATGAAATATATTAATTATGGTTTTTTAAATAACCAGAAATAGGAGACAATTAAGTAATTTGGTACATCAGTTCAATGAATACTGGGCACTGTAATAAAAAACAGACTACATTAAGATTTGGAGATGACACTGTTTTGGGTTACTTAACTATGCCTGGGGAATGCTCTCCTTTGACAAGAGAATTCCAAAGACCTATTCTACACGCAAGTCTTTTCTAATAATAATAAAGTCAGAAATGTAAGATCAGTGTACTGCTGGAGATCAGAATTTCAGAAGAACTTTCTTTCCCAGATAACAGTGATTGATGCTGTTTTTAACTTTTGCAGACCAAACTCATCTTTGAATTTCATAGACAGTCATGAACAGGAACAGCAGGAAAAGTTCCACAAGAGCCATTTTAAAAATTATGAAGATAGCTTAGAAACTAGGACAGTGGGTTTTAAAAAAAGTAGATTGAAGAATGTGGGTGTGCCTTTGGCCTGCTCAGAACATACCAGTGTGCTGCAGGTGCACAGTCTCAGCATGATACCTCCACAGGCTCCCTGACCCTAAACCCCTAGCACTGAAACCATCAGAAAAATGGATTTTGCATACATTATACAAAGATGTTAAAGACCAAGCTGAAAAATTAAAACATCAGATGAGAAAATTTGTTTTCCAAGGAAAATTCATATAAATTACAGCCCTTTTTAGTATGGTGCTGTCAAACTGCAGTCATTTCTAAAAAGAAAAGCAATTAGTAAACTAGACACCAAGAAAAAGTTCTAAGAATCTTACTTTACTTTTTAACTAGAAAATAAGAAGTTACAGCTTGCAAAAGAAAAAAAATGTGCTATTAAATAGAGTATGAAATTCCATTATGGAAATCCCCTTGTCAAAAGAACCAAATATTAACAATGTAAAACACTGTCTGGATGTATATGTGAACTTAATAACAACAACAACAAACCCCCCCAAATCCCATTTAAACATTTACATAAATTTAAAACAAAATCTAAAACATCTGCTTTTAAGAAATAAAGACCCTGGAAACAATGTTATAATTTTCCACACAAACATGTTTGGCATTATAAACAATTCATAAACTTTTAATACTAAAGAACTCAACTAACCGGCAATTTTCAGTAATAGGATTTTCAAAAATTTGCTACAGTGTTATTGTCAGTCTAAGTGTGCCTATTTCATTCCTTCTTATCTTAACCTGTCAAAAGTCTCAAAATTATATACTATAACACCTTATAAAAGCCTTTTCTGACTAATTCAGAACAATTATAGTAAATGCAAGAATAGCATAACATTTAATATACAAATGCCAGAAATAATAACAACAGTGACTATCCCTAGAACTCTAGATTGACAGTGGCTTAATTAAGTTTTTAAAAACATTCCTTCCATTCCTTTAAAGTAATTATAGCTAATCAACTCTATTACTTTTTGTCTTTCATAATCAAGAAGGTATTCTTGAAAAACAACCTAAGGACAAGTGCTTAGGAAAGGAAATCTATTTCTTATTAGCTCAATAATGCTAGGGTTAAAATTTGTTAATTAAAAGGGGAAAAAAGTACTCTATCAATTTTTGTAGAAACAGAACCTGCCCTATCTCACACATTCCTGGTATTTCAGTACTGAGTTACTGCAATAAATAGCACATCCGTCCTCAGAACTTTCATTGTCAAGGGCAGAAATAAAATGGAGGATGAATTCTGGGATGTGAATCCCTCCCACTGTCCTTCAGCAGGGCATGTCCACCTCTCTGGTGCTGACTGCACCAGTCAAGTATTTGGCTGGGGCTTCCCTGGTGGCGCAGTGGTTGAGAGTCCGCCTGCTGATGCAGGGGACACGGGTTCGTGCCCCGGTCCGGGAAGATCCCACATGCCGCGGAGCAGCTGGGCCCGTGAGCCACGGCCGCTGGGCCTGCACGTAAGACTTCGGCTTTTTTTACGTGCATGTGTGGCCCCAAGTTCCTAAAAACGAATCTGGGAAAATCCATCCTAAGTTTTCTTAATACATAAAAACTAAGCTTTAAATATGTTCCTAGATACTCTGATGACACACTCACATGAAATGTCCCATTATTATCCTGAACATGAAATTTTAATATGAAACATAAATGAAGTTTTAAAAGTAAAGAAAGATAAGGAGTTTGGTTATTCCTCAATTAAAAAAAATTTAACTAAAAAATTTGAATTCTTATAATTACTTAATTATACAGTGATCTCAAAGAGCAATTTCCTAAATAATTAAATTATAACACCACCTCAGTTACATGGCAACCTAAAAATCCAACACAGAAACCACCCATTTAAAAAACAGAAACAAGATTCATAAGTGGTGAGTACCAGTAAAAATTATCCAGAAAAAGAAAACAAATAACTCACTTTGGAAAGAAGAGATTTTTATTACCTGGTAATGTCCACAATGAGAAATAACCAGAAAAAGAAAGAAAAAAAAAAACAATAGAAAAGGTAGAGATTGAAAAAGAATACATCAAAGACAGAAGGCTCCACAAGGAGTAGTAATTTTAAAAAAGCAAAGCTGGAGGACTGGAAGAGGAGGAGCACAAAAGCAGTAAGTAAAAAGCAGAATCCCAACAGTGAGGAAAAATGGAGCCGTATAAAAGCAGCTACTGCCTTAGGACCAAGCACAAGTAGTCTTTTAGGTCTTATTAGCTATTTAAGAAAACTGGTACTGGATGTATTCATTCATCAAATGTTTACTGAGCACCTACTATGAACAGAGGACTGATCAACGGGGGTGGGGAGGAATAAAAGTGGGGTCAAACACAAAAATGAATTAGACAGACACCATCCTCATGAAACATGAGTTCTAATGGGCAGACAGACATTAATAACTATTACAAATGCTATAAAGGAAAAATCCAGTATGCAAGGAGTGTGTACAGCCTACCGAGCATAGAAAGGCTTCCCTAAAGTGACACTGTACTTGAAGGATGAAAAGGGATGAGTCAGGTGAGCAAAGAGTTGGGGGGAAGTGGAGAGGAAACAGCATTCTAGGTAGACACATCAACAAAGACCCTACCACGGGAAAGTGCTAGGGGAGTTTTAGAAGCTGTTTGGGGTGGGAGATAAAAGAGTGGTATGGAATGAAGTTACAACCAATATTAAAGCAACATCAAACAGTTCAACTCCGGTTGAGAGAGATAAACAGAGATATACAGTTTGGAGATGTGGTACAGCGGGTTAATCGTTCCTGTATTGGCCCTTGATTCCTCTCAGAATCCAAGTTCTTTTATAAACTCTCCTCCCCCACTGACCCTGGGTATGTCTATATGACTTGCTTTAACCAATAAGATTTCAGCAAAGTAGAGCTTGAAAAGTACTTGCACATTGTGGCTTGCCTTCTTAGAACTGCTGCCCTAACACCTGGGGTAAAAGACCACATGGAGAACATGGGCCCAAATCATGTTACCTGCCCTTGCTGAGCCCAGTTACCATCAGACCTGCCAGGTGAATGCCACTGCATGAGTGAGCCCAGATGATAGGAGGAGACTAAACACCCAGCCAGTCCACAGAATCGTGAAAAATAAATTGATATTGCTTTAAATCATAAAAATTTTAGACGCTTTGTTTGTGGCAATACATAACAGATGTTGGGGATTGTTTTAAGATACTAAAAAGCACAGTAACCTGTAATAGGTAACTGTAGCTCCTTCCTCCATTCCATTTATATTGGACCTGTGTTTAAAATTACCAGTAAAATTATCAAAAAGTATTATCTACAAATCATAAAAATTCTAGAGCTCACTCTCATTACCACTACACTCTTTTTTGAAACCATTTAAAAAATCACTTTATAAATGAAAGCCTTACTAAAAGATATACGCTGTGCAACAGACGAGGCTCACTCAGTAAACTCACAGCCACACATCATCTCATATGGTGCCTGTGATTTAAATTCATACATCTAGAATACTGTAAATTATATGCCACAGATCTTCAGCATTACCTGCAAATGCTGGTATTTACAGACGCTAAAACTACAAATGGCAAGGCTTACTGTATTCTTAATTTTCTACTTCAAGGATAATTATATACAGATTAAGGCTCTGAGAGGGATACTGATCTCATTACAGACTGGGTCATGTTTGCAAGCAGGTGAGGACACTGTTAAAGTGTGAGCACACAGGTATGGCTTGCTCTCTTCTGCTTCTCCCTTCCCTGCAGCTTAAGTGGACCTGCTTAAAAGAAGTTTTTCTTCTCTTGTTGCCTCTTCCCTTTGTCTGCTTCTCTCTTGCAAGGTCAGTTGGCTTATGGTAAAACCTGAAGTTTAGGATTAGGTTTTCAGGGAATGAAGGTGGGAAGGGGTTCCCTAGGATGCTCACCTCAGCTAACCAAAGTTTAATGTTACCAGCCGAGACCCAAGCTCCCTGATGACAAACAATCCCCTCATTTTATAGATGAGGTCACTTTATTTGCCAAAGGTCATATATTGGTCAGCTCTGGGTGCATTTTCCAATTAGCTGATCATTTTCTATTCACTGTACACCATACTCATTGATTCATCTAGTTCCTATATTGTCATATTTTTGCCCTATCCCATCTAAATGATTCTCTAAGAAAAATATACCCTTAATATAATTTTATTTCTCTACTGATCCCATTTGGTTTAAGATTCTTACCTTATTTTGGGGGAGGGAAGGGAGAGGCTGGCGGTGGTGAAGGTGATGGGAAATAGAAGATTGCTAGTGCCTGAGAGAAAAGGATCTTTGTGAAAAGAAAAACTTCAAACAGATATACATTCTATGCTCTGAGGACACAGGTAGATTTACCATGAAGTCAATTAAGTTTAAGTTTCAGGTCCTTTACTTGGAAAAGTCCCTTATAAGGCTTGGCTTATCCTCTTTTGAGGACACATGAAGTAGCAGCAACCCCTCTCATTCCCAGGGGATCCTCTCCAGCTATCCCTGGGGGTGATCTTGGTATTTCCACCAATGATGCCTTATCCCAACATTTGCCCAGCCCCAGAAATAACCTGTCCCTCTTGGACCACATGATCCACGCAGACCCAACCTTTAACTCTAAGCAGAAGGATCTGAGTAAGTGCTGTCCAGCTCCCTGCTGGGGGTGGAATACTATGACCAAACTTCAAGGACATTTCTGGGGGAGGGGGCAGCGGTCCAGCCAACTGAGATCAAAGAGGTGGAGTTTTCCCAAGGCAAGAAGCACCCTCTAAGCAAAGTGAAGGAAATTAGAGATGTGCCATTACCTGTAACTGCTTTCAAAAAATTTCTTTCAGCTTTACAACTATCAATAAATAATAAGAAACAATAAATTTTGATCAAACATACTAAGCAGGAATCTTTTTCTGCACAGTGCCAGACAGTTAATATTTGAGGCTTTGTGGGCCATTTGGTGGTCTCTTTCCACTCTACGCTGTAGTGTGCAAACCCAGCCACAGATAATTTGGAGATGCTTGTGTTCCAATAAAATTTTATTTACAAACTCAAGCAGGCTGGATTTGGTATAGAGGCCATAGTTTGCCAAGCCTTGGACAAGAGGAAAGATTCTCTCTATAGAAAATATAAGATTGTTGTCATGTAAAGAGGCGATTGATAAATATGTGGCCAAAAACAGTAGATAAAAAAGTATTAACGGGGCTTCCCTGGTGGCGCAGTGGTTGGGAGTCTGCCTGCTGATGCAAGGGACACGGGTTCGTGCCCCGGTCCAGGAAGATCCCACATGCCGCGGAGCGGCTGGGCCCATGAGCCATGGCCGCTGAGCCTGCGCGTCTGGAGCCTGTGCTCCGCAACGGGAGAGGCCACAACAGTGAGAGGCCCGCATACCGCAAAAAAAACAAACAAACAAGCACAAACAAACACACAAAAAGGTATTAAGGAGATGTATCAGTCAGTAGTAGCAGAAATAAGTTACAACAGTAAGAAGCTATTTTTCTGAATTTTGTAATGTTTATGGTATTTTTTATTTGTTGTGATCCTTTCTCATACTAAATAACCATTCATTTTTGTATTTAGTTTTTGGATTCTTTTTCTTAAAGACAGCCTCTCCAAATTGAATAAGCTTCAGACTACAAAACCTGGATCAGCCTTACCTGGAGTGAGAAAATGATGCATCAATTAGAGCAACAAAATTCTGAATCTAAAGAAAATGAACTATCTAAGCCAATATATTCCTTTTGCCAAACCAAATTTAACAGTTATTTTTTAACATACAATGACCTTACCCACTAAGAAAACGGGCTAAGCAACTTAAAAAAAAACCACTGAATAAAACAGGCTGGAAAGGCCAATGGTTATGTGTTTTTTGGGGGTGGGCAGGAGGGAGGGGATGCTTTTATAGTCAAATCCTTCATATAACATTCTTAATAGATGATTAAATAGCATTTGCTTGAACGCCTGCTGTAATGAGGAGCTTACAACTTGAGGGAAAAAACTATCTCATCATGGAGCAGCTCAGTTAAATAATTATTAAATTATTAATACGTAACCTAAACCTGTTTTCCTAGCAATTACCACTCATAGGTATTTTAATCTTTAATTATCCATTTAAACACCTGTTGAGCGTTTGCTATGTGACAGGCACAGTGCTAGGTACTGTAGCTACAGCAATATAAAAGTGGAGGTGTGTACTGTCCTCACTAATTACAGCATACTAACTCCTGTGTAGCGGCAAGAACATTCACTTCCCTAGAGATATGTCCCCACAACCCTATTTCTCAGGTCATCTCCTTTCCAGCTAAAATTTATTTTGATCATTCATCATCTGACCTGATTTATGGATTCCTTATCAGTCTGGTAAAATGAAGTAGATGATATTTAGATGTGCTCTCATCAATGCAGGATATTAGCTAAATGATGGGGGAAATAATTTATTCCCAATCACAAAAAGGAATGCATGTACAGCCTCATTCTCATCTATTACGCTGCATATTGGAGACACACGGGATTGTCTCTGTCTAACTCATTATCGTTTCTCATACCCTGATCTTCTGTTTCCATTCCATGCTCCCAAAGGCAAAACACCCTGCATCTCACCCTCCTTTTACCTGGCTAACTCTATTCATCTTTCAAATCTCAGTTCAGAGGTCATCTATGGGACGCCTTAAGTGTTAACACTTAACCTACTATTATAGCCTACTACTTATGAGAATATGCAACATGAGCTTGCCTAACAAAACACTTTGGTCAGCTTCAGCCCTCAAAAATTAGAGGGAGAAAGCAGTGCCTCTTTTCACTAGGCCTTAACAAAGAAGACTCTTCAAAAATGTCAATGGACTGGTTAGGTAATTAGGTCCTTTCAAACTACACAAATGAGTGGGTTAAATATTTTTTAGTGGACTGGAAATACTAAAGAATAAAATGAAATACAGAATTAAAAGTCAACAAGAAGCAAACATGCTGAGAAACTTAAAGTTCGTTTGGAAAAAAAAAAAAAAGCCTGGAACAGGAAAAATTACAATCTCTGATGTAGCTAGTACAAGGGTTTCCCCATTAGTACTCACAGATACTAAGAACAACTCTCCTAGAAGGAAGCCTAATGGAATGTTTCCTTGACAGCAGAGTTGCCATAAATCCTCTGCAGTCTAGCCCATGTACTCAAAAAATATAGGCAAGCATTACTCAAACAATCTTGCCTATGTGGAACAGTAATAAGTTTATAAAACAGAGAGAAAAGTTTTTAGTAATTAAGAGGGATGAGAAATATTACACAATCAAAGATAATATAATATACAGTGTAAAAGAAGAGCTATAACTGATTGGCAATAACCCTAAAAAGTATTACCATGGTCAAGATGAATAAATTCATAAGATGATTAGATAATTTGCATCCTACAGTAACAACAGACTTTGGGGCAAGGAAATACAACACAGTAAAATATATGGTACCCAAAATGTTCACACAGATGACCTACCTTATCATATAGGCGTTAAAATAAGTTCAGTTCGGTCTATTTAAACCAGAGTAAAGGAGTAACTCATTTTAGAAAGACTTCCATCAAAACTATTAAAATAATTCAAATCTTACATTTATTAATCCAAACCTTCAGAACCTTAAAATTATCCAAAATTACTCAGGCAACTGGAATTTTCTAGATCATCAAGAAAAATACCCACTCAGTTTATTAAATAAGCCACAATTCAGCTATACAATGGGATACTATACAGCTGCTTAAAAAAAAAAAATAAAGAGGCTCTTCAACTCATGATAAAGAAAGACCTTCGAGATACATTGTTATGTGAGAAAAAAGCAAGATATAAAATGAAGGGTATAGTATGCTAACATTTGTGTGCAATAGCAGAAGCAAGAATAAATAATTTGCATTGCCTAAATATGCATAAAACCATCTGGAAAAAGACACAGAAAGCTAGTAACAGTTGCCAGCTCTTTAGGGGTTTTTTGTGTGTGCATGGGTTTTGTGTCAGGCAAGGAAGGACCGGGCAAATAAATGTAGGATAGGATGAAAGAGAAACTTTTCATACACTTAATTTTAAACCATTTCAAAAAATTAAATATTGATTTGAAAAATACACACACAAAAGAAAAACAAAAGATCTATTCATGTCATATCGTGGTATAAGTCTGAGAAAAATAAAAACATCATCTTTCTGATTTAGAAAACTACAACCAAGGAAGTATTTCTAGTAGCTTTTAAAAGCCTTCCCCTTAAAAAGAATTAGAAGTGAACGTTGATGAAAATAACATACTACTGTCTAAAGCTATAAAGTAAGAGAAAAGCAAACTTTGGCTAGTACAGGGAGATAGCCTATGTCTGTAATGAAGGTCAAAGTCTATGATTTCTTTCACAAACTTTCCCTTTGAGTCTTCTGAACTCTTAAACATGACTAATCAAGATAAGCAAGTTTAAAATACAGTTGGCTCTATCTCCCATATTTGTTATTATATATGCAGCAATTCATAATTATCCAAACTTTTAAAGACAATCACAGGAATGTGCATACATATTATATATATAAGCACATTTAATTTGCTTGACTTTCATATGTACAATCAAGCTGGGGAAGGACATGCAAAGAGAAGGTTAATCTAAGAGTAAGTAACAGTTTAAATTCAATGTACAATCTAACTTAAGGACTTTAAGTACAACATCTGAGACTCTCCCATACACTATGCATAAGAATTAGATAGGCAAAAAGGGGGGTGGGGATTGCAGATAGGAAAGAACGGTTCTGAAGTTGTTTTTACGATTTACACTTTATAGGGCTTCCCTGGTGGCGCAGTGGTTAAGAACCCGCCTGCCAATGCAGGGGACACGGGTTCGAGCTCTGGTCCGGGAAGATCCCACATGTCGTGAAGCAACTAAGCCCATGAGCCACAACTACTGAGCCTGTGCTCTAGAGCCCGTGAGCCACAACTACTGAAGCTTGCATGCTTAGAGCCTGTACTCCACAACAAGAGAAGCCACCACAATGAGAAGCTCGCGCACCGCAACAAAGAGTAGCCCCCGCTCGCCACAACTAGAGAAAGCCCGTGAAGAAATGAAGACCCAACACAGCCAAAAATAAATAAATAAATTATATTTTTAAAAAAAGATATGTACAAGCTTCCATGCACCTATTTAAAAAAAAAAGATTTACACTTTATTACAATTTCAGAGACTTAAAACTGTAGTGTAAAACATTAATAATGATCTAGTCAGTAATTTGAAAAATAAATTTACTCAATAAAACAAGCTTTATATACTTCCTCAGAGAGCTCAATGTTGCTAGTTTCAAAAGGCAATTTTTATTCTAAATGCATGAGCCAACACTTCTAACTCTGGTTATTATTACTGAAATCGAATGACCATGCATAACTAGATGTTAGACTGCAACCCCTACAAAGGAGTAGGAAACTGACTGTATTTAAAAGGTATATCATACTAGTTTTTCTTTTAAAAGAACTTTACCATTTAATAGATCAAGAACTTGTGGGTAGCAGGGGCAGGAGAGTGGGGAAGATGTGAGGATTTTATATAATAAGAACAGCTCTACTACCAGCTTATAAAAACTAGTAACTGGAGTTCCAGCATTCCTCAGTTTTCAGCAAGTTGGTCAATGAAAATAAAGAGAACCAGGAAAAACCCCAAGCTTCCAAAAACATGAAAGACACTCTTACACCTTTACCATCTGCAAATCTAGGATCAAAGTTGTGACTAAAAAAGTACGCCAGTATAGTAGAGAGTAAACATTTTTAATAATGGCACCTAAAGAAGGTTTAGGTCACTGAGAGACCAAATAAATAATCATGTACTGTATCTTGGTAGGATTTTCACTAGCTTTTATACATATGATAAACTTACCTTGCAGGTCCTGCCTGTCCCCCACCCCCAATACTTCTAATTGTTAGAGACCTGCTGTCTCTCCCCAGGGACAAGCACAGGTGCTACAGCTCAGTCAGTTTTGATTCTCTCCCCGGAATTTAGAATTCCAAATTGAGTCATAGGACTGAGGAGTTCAGGGAAGAGATGAATGGAGTTGAGAGAAGTTCCACTGACTCCTGTTGTTCTCAGAGCTTCCCAGCCTCCTGCTGTTCCTGAAACTTTATTGTTCAATTCTGTTTTGGATTCCATGGGATCCTCTGGTAGCCAATATATTCCTTTTTCCTTAAGCCATAACATTTCATTTACACATCCAATGAAGCACTTATCACTGAATGACTTGTTATAGATTCCTATGTGAGGTATGCTTCACCAATAAACTGTTCAACCTCTAAAGACAAGGGCCATGTATGTACCCTCAGCCCTAGCACAGTACTTAAAATGCAGTGTGCACTCATTCACTGGATGAAATAAAGTGAGAAAGGTGAAAAGTGAAAGGATTCTTTCTTAGAATCATATTAATTATTGCTACATTATCAAAATTATTTAAAATACTTTTTCAAAAAGGTAGAAATTGCTAATCTGTGCTATTTAAATTATTTTTAGATGACAACAGTTCTCTTCTTGGCACTTCATTGACCAAAAAAAAATCTACATGACATAGTGAAAAACTTCAGTCAATGCAACCCCATTCCTAATATTTTAAATGCCACAAAACACAGGAATTTGCTTCCACCACAACCTCCACCCACAGAAAAGGGGAGTGAGCAAGGGTTTGGGGACAAAAAAACGCATACCAAAGTCAAAACATATTTTCAAAAATAAGAATGTACTTTCCCCACTAATTTTCAAAGCATGTCAAGGCCAGTAAGATGAGCACAGAAGCAGGAAATAATTTCCAGTACATTCAGTTAAATAAACAAACAATGTCGTGGTTTTCAAGTGAACCTAAAAAACAGACAGTGCTCATCTTTTAGAGAATACTTAGTCCCATCCATCTGGATCTGGTTCACATTTATAGAATATTTCAACAGTAGAACACACATTCTTCTCAAACTTACGTGGAATAATCACCAAGACAGACCACATTCTGGGCCATAAAACACAACAACAAGGAATTCATACATTGTTGTCTGTTCTCAGACTACAATGTAGGAATCAGTATAAGAAAGACAGCTGGAAATTTTCAAAACATTTGGGGATTAAATATACTTCTAAATAACACATGGATCAATGAAGTCTCAAGAGAAACTTTAAAATATTTTGAACTAAACGAAAGTGAAAACATGGCTTACCAAATTCTGTGGGATGCAGCAAAAGCAGTGCTTAGAGGGAGATTTATAGCACTGAATGCATGTATGAGAAAAGAAAAAAAGATCTAAAATCAATAACCTAAGCATCTACTCTGGGAAACTAGAAAATGAAGAGCAAATTAAATCCAAAGTAAGCAAAAGAAAAGAAGAAAAATAAAATTTATAGCAGAAATCAATGCAATTGAAAACAGGAGGAAAGAAATCAAAAGACAAAAAAGAGATAAGACACAAATTAGTAACATCAGAGTCCAGAAGTAGACCCACACAAACACATCCAACTGATCTTTGACAAAGGAGCAAAAACAATTCCGTGGAGAAAGGATAATCTTTCTGAAATATGGACATCCACTTACAAAAACAACAAAAAATCTAGATACTGATCTTACACATTTCACAAAAATTAGTTCTAAGTTGATCACAGATTTAATTGTCAAGTGTGAATCTAAATAACTTCTAAAAGATAACATAGGAGAAAATGTACATGACCTTGGGTTTCATGATGACTTTTTAGGAACAAGAGCAAAAGCACAACCTGTCAAAGAGAAAACTGATAAATTGGGCTTCATTAAAATTAAAACTTCTGCTCTGCAAAAGAAACTGATAAATGAGTGAAAAGCCACAGACTAAGTAAAAATATATACAAAATGCATATATGATAAAGGATGTATATCCAAAATAGGCAAAGAACTCTTAAAACTCAATAAGAAGAAATGAACAATCCAACTAAAACTTGGGCAAAAAGACTGAACAGACACCTCACCAAAGAAGATACACAGATGGCAAATAAGCATACAAAAAGATACTCAACATCATATGGCATTAGGACTTGCTAATTAAAATGATGAGCTATGACGATAAACCTATTAGAATAACTAAAATCCAAAATACTGCTAACACCAAATGCTGATGAGAATGTGTAACAACAACAGGAACTCTCATTTATCCCTGGTAGGAATACAAAATGCAACAGCCAGTTTGGAAGACAGTTTGTCAGTTTCTTACAAAGTTAAACACAGGTTTCCCATATGACGCTGCAATCATGCTCCTAGATATTTACCAAAATCAACTGTAAACTTACGTCCATGCACAAACCAGCAAATGAATGTTTATAGCAGCTTTATTCATAACTGCCAAACATTGAAGAAATTGTGATTTCTTTTAATAGGTGAATGGATAAATAAACTGTGGGATATCTACACTAAAATGAAATATTTTTCATCAATAAAAAGTAACAAGATATCAAGCCACATACAGGCATGGAGGAATCTTAGATGCATATTGCTGAGTGAAAGAAACCAG
The DNA here is from genome assembly GCF_025265405.1 of Mesoplodon densirostris. Taxonomy (NCBI): domain Eukaryota; kingdom Metazoa; phylum Chordata; class Mammalia; order Artiodactyla; family Ziphiidae; genus Mesoplodon; species Mesoplodon densirostris. Next base: position 86,692,904 of record NC_082669.1, read on the forward strand.
TCTGTAAATACCACCTACTGCATGGTTCCAACTATGACATTCTGGAAAAGGCAAAACTATAAAGAAGGTAAAATATCAACAGACCCTAGGGTTTCAGCAGGAGAGAGGAGGGATAAATAGGTGGAGGAGAGGGTATTTTTAGGGCAGTGAAACTATTCTGTGTGATACTGCAATGGTGGGTATATGACATGCATTTGTGAAAACCAAAACCTATAGATCTGTACAGACTTAAACCTAGTGTAAACTATGGACTTTAGCTAGTAACAATGTATCAATATTGGTTCATCAATTTTAACAAACGTATCATACTAATGCAAGGTATTCATAATAGGGGAAAGTGGGGGTGGGGAGAGGGAGACAGGGTAATGTAAACCGTCTATACTTTCCACACAATTTTTCTGTAAATCTAAACCAGCTGAAAAAACAAAGTCTATTAATAAAAAAAAAAAATACAAGCTAACTATTTATATTAGAAATCAGACCTTCAAACATAAATTTGGACCACAGCCAAGAATAATCAGATAATTGAGGAAACAGGAGCAAAGAAGAGAGCAACTACATGAATATTAATTGAAAATTTTTTTTCAATGATGAGAACTTAAAAAAAAAATTAGTATCTTCAGATATATTTAATTAGTTATTATTGCAAAAGGAGGGGGGAGGCTGCTCTTAAAGTACAGCAACTAGCAAATGCAGAATACTTTGATGGAAAATAAAAAAATAACACCTTACCATTAAAAATTCAAAGATAGGGCTTCCCTGGTGGCGCAGTGGTTGAGAGTCTGCCTGCCGATGCAGGAGACACGAGTTCGTGCCCCGGTCCGGGAAGATCCCACATGCCCCGGAGCGGCTGGGCCCGTGAGCCATGGCCGCTGAGCCTGCGCATCCGGAGCCTGTGCTCTGCAATGGGAGACGCCGCGGCAGTGACAGACCCGCGTACCACAAAAAAAAAAAAAAAATTCAAAGATAAATGTCACAATATCTGGTATCCAATAAAAAAGTTACCAAGCATGTGAAAAAGCTCTTACCATGCTAGAGCAAAGAAAGAACATGTTAAGTAGAAACTCAGAATATACTTTTTTAAATCCAAATTAAACCCCAGAGATGAAAACTATAACATCTGAGATGAAAAAACTAACATCTAAATGGTATTAATGGCAGATTAGACATTGCAGATAAAAGATTAGTGACTTTAAAGACATAGCACTAGCTACTATCTAAAACAGTGAGAGAATAAGACAGAAAGAAAAAAAAAGAGCTGTACAGTAGTGAAGTCTAGGACAACTTCAAGCAGTCTATATGTGTCTAGCTTTTTTGGAGTCAAGCTTTTTTTTGGGGGGGTGGATATCTGGGGAAAAAAAAGACTGAAAAATTTCCAACCTTGATATATACTTACTATAAACTCACATATCCAAGAAGTTTAAGAAATCCCAACATAAGAAACAATAAGAAAACTAGAGCAAAGCACATCATAATCAGAGTCCTTAAAACCAGTAATAAAGAGAAAAATCTGAGAAGTAATCAGAGAAAAAAGACATGTTGTATACAGAAGATTAAAGAAAAGGACAACAGCAAATTTCCTGTCAGCAGTAACTGCAAACCAGAAGATACTGGAGCAACATCTTTACAGAAAGAAAAAAACCAAAAAACAAAAAAACTATCAATCTAGAATTATATATCCAGAGAAAATATCTTTCAAGATTCAGGGCAAAATATAGACTTTTTCAGAGATACAAAGCTGAAAGAATTTACCAGCAGCAGACCTGTACTACAAGAGATGTTTAAGGGGGAAAAAAAAAAAAGAAAGAAAGAAAGAAAGAAAAGAAAGAAAAGAAAGAAAAGGGAGGGAGGAAGGAAGGGAGGGAGGGAGGGAAAGGAAAAAATACTCTGAAGAAAACTGATAGCAGAGAGAAGTCTGGATCTAGACAAAGGAATTAAAGGCAACAGAAATGATAACAAGTGGATAAATACAAGAATTTTTTTTCCTTACCATCAAATCTCCTTAAAAGATACTTGAATCATTATGGCAAAATAACAATGTATCAAGGAATTTAAAGGTAAAATGTATGGCAACAATATAGCATAATGGCTTGAAGGGAAGAAATGGAACTGTACTATTGTAAAGTTCTTATACTAAATGTGAAGTGATATAATAGCCTTTGCAAGTAGACTGTAATAAGTTATATACTGTAAGCCCTAAAGCAACTACAGAAACAAAATAAAGAGTTACAACCAATAAACCAGAAAAGGAGGTTAAAGGAAAATTTAAAAATACTAATCCAATCTAAAGAAAGCCAGAAAGAGGAGGAGGAAAGGAACAAAGAAAATGTGAGACAAACAGAAAACAAGTAGCAAGATGGTAGATTTAAACCCAATCATATCAATAATCATCTAATTAAATGTAAATGGTCTAAACACCCGAAGTAAATACTACCAGACTGGGCTTAAAAAGCAAGACCTAACTATGTGCCGCCTATATGAAACCCATTTTAAGTATAAAGACTCAAAGATATTAAAAATAAAAGAATGCAAAAAACATTGTAACACCAATCAAAAGAAAGCTTCAGTAGCTTTAATAACAAAGTTGATTTCAGAGCAAAGTATATCAGGGACAAAGGGGGTCATTTCATGACAGTCAACTCTTCAACAGGACATAACTGTTGTAAATGTTTATGCACATGATAAACAGGTTCAAAACAAGTGAAGAGAAACTGATAGAACTGCAAAGTGAAACAAATTCGTAATAACAGTGGAAGAACTTAATGCCTTTCTCTCAAAAAATTGATAGAGCAAGTAGACAGAAAATCAGTAAGGAGAGAGACAAACTACACTACGGACCATCTTGATATAATTAACATTTGCTGAACACTCCACACAACAGTGGAGTACACATTATTTTCAAAGGCATGTGCAACGCCAATTTAGACCATATTCTTATCAATAAAAAGGATCCATGTATTTTCTAACATAATAGAATTAAGTTAGAAATCAGTAACAGAAAGACATCTGGAAAATCCCTAAATCTTTGGACACTAAATTGCATACTTCTAGAAAAGCTGTGGGTCAAAGAAATGAAAAGGAAAATTAGCAAGTATTTAAATGAAAAATAAAATACAACACGTCCAATATGTGGGATGCCAGTAAAGCAGTATTTACAAGAAAATGTATAGCACTAAATCTCTACATTAGAAAAAGAAAAAGGTCTCAAATCAATTACCTGAGTAGTTACCACCTTAAAAAAGAAAAGCAATTTAAACCCAATGTAAGCAAAAGGAAATAATAAATATCAGAACAGAAAACAAGAAAATAGAAAACAAGAAAAACAACAGAAATCAGTTAAACTTAAATCTGTTAAAAAAATCAATAAAATTAACAAACCTCTAGCCAGACTGATTAGGACAAAAAAACCCTTATATAATGCCCACTATTTACTTCCAAATAATACAGGAAAGGCAAAAGTGGGTAGCGATATAAAGCAAACAAGACTGGCCATGAGTTGATACTCACTAAAGCTCAGGGATAGGTCCACGTAGATTCATTATCCTATTTTACTTTGTATATGTTTAAAAGTTTCCATAATAAAAATGTTAAAAAAAAGCATGAGGGGCCTCCCTGGTGGCGCAAGTGGTTGAGAGTCCACCTGCCGATGCAGGGGATACGGGTTCGTGCCCCGGTCTGGGAGGATCCCATATGCCGCGGAGCGGCTGGGCCCGTGAGCCATGGCCGCTGAGCCTGAGCGTCCGGAGCCTGTGCTCCACAACGGGGGAGGCCACAACAGTGAGAGGCCCACATACCGCAAAAAAAAAAAAAAAAAAAAAGCATGAGGTAAATCTATATGTACATGATATAATCTGCCCAGAATATGACCCCTTTCAGGTAAAATGCAGAGATACGTATTCATATACATACATACAAATAAAAAGTAAGGGAAAGAGACACATCAAAACCTCAAGAGCTTTCTATGGAGCCTAATTGTATTAGGGGATGAGAGGTGTAAAGGGCTGTTTTACCTTTTAACTCCATATAGTGCAGACTGCGTGTGTGTGTGTATATGTGTGGTGTGTGTGTGTGTCTAAACAATGAGTATAAATGGGTATCACTTTTGTACCTAAAAAAAAAAAATTTAATGGCTAGTACGGATGATATGAAAACTATATAACTACAGAAGGAAATAAGACAAGTGGCAAATAAAACAGATTTGCTTGCCAATGGAAATCCCCACTATGTCAATTTTTCTTAAATTAATCTACAAATCCAATGTTATTTTAAAGCAAATATTCTTTTGGTGGGAGATGGGGTGGGAGGTAAAGTCTTGAAGAAATACTAAGCATAGGCATATAAAAATAGCTAGAAAATATTGAAAAGGAGAGTAATGAGGGACTTTAATCAAACTATGTCATAATTATAAAGCTACACTAATTAAAAATTTGGTATACTGGCAAAGAAATAAACAAAAAAAATAAGAGAATGTAGAAATGGATCTAAGTACATCTGGTAGGACAGCGTTTCAAATAGATGGGAGAAAATCAATTGCTCAATAAATGACATCGTTTGTAAAAAGGTAGCACTGGCTTTCTACTACCTTTGTTTTCCAAAGTCACTTCCAGAAAGATCAAAGATAACACGTACAAAATAAGACCACAGAAGTACTAGGAAAATGTGAGTAAATATTTTTGCAGTTCTCAACTAGGATAGTATTAAATAAGAACTTGATATACTAGAAGGACTATCATATTTAACTACACAAAATTTAAAACTTATGCAATGACCAAAAATACTTGTTGAAAAATAAAATATGAACTGCCAAAAAAATACTGTAAAATTACTATCCCTAAAGAGCTCTTTAAGTCACTAAGAAAAAACAACCCAATAGAAAAATGGTCTAAAGACAAGAATAGGCATTTCACAGAAGAAATATAAATGACCAACAGACATGAAAAAATATTTAACTTCACTAAAAACTACAAATCAAACAATGAGATTTTTTTGACCAGTGAAACTGTCAGAAGCAAAAAAAGATTTTTAAATTCTAGTGTTGATGTGACCATACAGAGTTTGGTAACACCTGTTTTGTAAGACAATTCAGCAGTATCTATTACTATTTTTTAATACTCATGCTTTCTGACTTCACTGCTTTGAATTTACTCTATAGAAATACTTGGAAAGGATACATAGAAATAGGTATTTGAATGTTCATTACAGCACTGTTTATAAAAATACCCATTGTTATGGGTTGAATTGTGTCTCCCTAAAAAATATACTTAAGTCCTAACCCCTGTATCTGTGAATGTGACCATATATCAAAAAAGATTCTTTGCAGATGTAACCAAGTTAAGATGAGGTCATTAGGGTTGACACTAGTCCAATGACTGGTGTCCTTATACAAAAAGAAGACAGAGAAACAGACAAGTAGAGAACATCCTGTGATGATTACATAGGTAGAGACTGGAGTGATAAATCTATAAGCCGAAGAATATCAAGGATGGTCAGCAGATGCCAGAAGCTAGGAGATGCATAGGACAGATTCTCTTTCAGTGCCGCCAAAAGGAACCAACCCTACCAACACCTTGATTTTGGACTTCCAGCCTCTAGAAATGAGAGAGATTAAATTTGTTTTTTAAGCCAGACAGTTTGTGGTACCTTGTTAAACTAGCCCTAGGAAACTATTAGAGGTTAATAAGCTATAAGAAATACATAAAATGGGGCCTCCCTGGTGGCGCAAGTGGTTGAGAGTCCGCCTGCCGACGCAGGGGATACGGGTTCGTGCCCCGGTCTGGGAGGATCCCATATGCCGCGGAGCGGCTGGGCCCGTGAGCCATGGCCGCTGAGCCTGCGCGTCCGGAGCCTGTGCTCCGCAACGGGGGAGGCCACAACAGTGAGAGGCCCGCATACCGCAAAAAAAAAAAAAAAAAAAAAAAAAAGAAATACATAAAATGTAGGATGTAGTAATGAAAAGGATGCAACAGATATAAATGAACATGGAAATGTTTGAAAGATATACAATACAAGTGAAAAAGTTAAGTTGCAGAATACCATTTTTCTGGTAATTTAAAGAGAACATCTTTTCCCCCCTTCAACTCCTCACTGAAATCCATCCTTTTCAAATGTTGGTCAAGTCAAATATGGACTAGACTGCCTCCCTCTGTAATCTTCACATGCACTGACACCTTCATGATCTAACTCCACTCCTAAGGCCTCGATAACCAACACTGTACAAAGGATTCCAACAGCTCTAATCCTACAATTTCTACTATTTAGCCATTTCCACAAGGAGGTTCTGTTGTCATCTTGAATTCACAGAGCCAACCAAATATTGACATTTTTTTCTTCACAATGTTTCTAGAATAGAGCCTTGGAATGGCAACTAGATTTCACCAACTGTGAACTTGGACTGATTGGTAGTGGCTGTGTGTAGGACAAAGTAGGAAAAAATGCTGTGAGTGATAAGTGGTGTCTGCCATGAGAGCAAAGGCCAAGGATTCACTATCCTTCATAATCCTTTTTCTGTACCAGATGCTGCTACAATTCAGGCTCCTTAGCCAGGCCAGGTCTGGTTGCTAAGATAATGAATAAGAAACTGTTTAGTAAACTTTAAAGTGTTAATTATTCTTATTATGAATAATAATTTCCAGTTTTCCCCATTCCTAGATCCTTCCTATCTTGACATTTTTTGAATCAAAATCTTTGTGACTTCTCCCTACTTAGGGACTAAAGCTCAATCCCTAGGTTTGACGTTCAAGGACTTCTAAAATCTGGCCTCGATTTATCTTTTGAACTTATCATTCACTATCTCCTCAAGCAAATACCATTCTCAGTTCTAGCCAAGTCAGTCTATTCAGTATTGCTGAACACTCCATGAAAATCTTCTACTCCTAAGTTGCTCTCACATTTCCCTACACTTGAACAGGGCTAATTCCTTGTTCTGACATAAATTCTGTAGACCACTGAAGGTTCTCATGCTCAAACCCCACAATGATGTATTAAAACCCACAGTTTTACACGTATCTCTCCTCTCTATTATTCAAAACTTTATTACATGCTGGCTTGTAAAACTATCTTTACATGCATATTTTGTCTCCCCTGGCTACTTAGTGAACAACTGAGGGGTAAGGACTAAATCTTCCCTACCCTTTCCATGTAGTCCAAGATACCGGGAAGGTGTTATGTACTCAGCAAATCCTCAATTCTTGATCATGGCTATATTTTATTAATAAGAAGAGAGGAAATCATTTGATTAGCTTCATGTACTGCATACAAATCAATAAGCTCCTTTACTACTATGAATATTTCTTAGGTATTTAGGTATCCTCTGGTATTTTTATGGCAACAAAAGTATTCACCTTACTGGAGGGAGAATTTCACTTAAAACTTTTTATTTTGGAACCAAAAAAAAATGATAAACAACTTCACCTCTATTTTAATACTTAAAAACACTAGATAGTTTTAGCTTCTCCAAGTTTAATATGAAAGTTTAACTTTAAAATTAAGCTTTAAAATATTTCATTGTCCTAAAGTTACTGTGCATTTGTCTGATGATAGTTTCGATCTCCTCATATTTTTAACAGCATTTTATATTCCCAGATGTCTTTCGCATTTCCCTTTTGTTTCAATTTATCTGGTCTTTAATGAGTACTCCTTTTATAGAGGCAGATTTCTATAGTAATCTTCAGGTCAAGTAAAAAATAAGTTAAAAAGCCAAATCATCATGGCAGAGGAACCGAGGACACAGAGAACAATTAAACTAACAGATAGTCATTGAAATATGAAGTTACTACAAATCTTTCATTTGATTTTATTTTCTAAACGGAGTTTTTCTAGATTCACCTCTTCAACATTACACCAGTTATTTGGTTTCTTTAAAAAAAAAAAAAAAAAGGTAATAGGGACTTCCCTGGTGGTCCAGTGGTTAAGACGCCATGCTCCGTACAGGGGGCCCGGGTTCCATCCCGGTCAGGGAACTAGATTCCGCATGCCGCAACTGAAAATCCCGCATGCCGCAACTAAGCCCCGGCGCAGCCAAATAAATAAATAATTAAATAATTAATTTTTTAAAAGATGCTTTTCTAAATAAATAAAGGGTCATAAAGTCCTTTACAACACATTAACTCCAAAGGGAAACTAATGTTTTCTAATAATTCCACTCTCTTATATTAACACTATAGTAATGTAATCCTCTATTTCCAAGAATACTGATAGATACAATAAAGAAAAACAATACATTTTTGTTACACTACATTTATGAATATAGTTAAATATGCCAAATGTCTTCTAATTAGTAAACAATACTTAAAAAATACTAGATTGTTCAGTTATACACCAATAAGAATTTTATTTACAGTTAACAATATATATTATATTACTCTGGAGAAGAGTGTATAAACTTGTTTTGCTTCCAGACCTTTACAATGAAAGTGAACTCTATTAATAATGCTGAGTTCTTATCTATTGGATCAAAGCTATGGCTCTCAGACAGAATAATTTATAATGGAGCTGAACTCCATCTGCTCTTCTAAACCTCAACTTTTAATCATTCTAAAATAATGAAGTCAGTTCACTATAACTACTGAGTCTAACACTTAAAACTAAAAACTTAAAAAAAAACCAACAACCTTATTTTTAACCTTAGATAATAAGCAATAAAAGGTAACACCAAACTATCATATCACTAATAAAGTTTCATGTAAGAAATGAGGTTCTAGATGGAACTGGTTAACAAAAGAGGAACTCTTTAAAATAACTCCATCTTAATTAAAAGGCATACTTATAATAAGCCAAAAATTCCTTGTAATTAGAATAATTAATAATAATAATTCAAAGTTAGTTGAGAGCTGATTATTCTATTACTAATGCTTTTTAATTCTGTTTACCCTGGTCTTTCTACGGTAAGATATCTATCAAATTATGATGCTAAGAAAAAGGAGAGTTAGAAATGGGAATCTGCAGTGAAATGACTGTAGATTATCTACCTTGCACTTAGATATATACTATCTTTGTCTCCACTGAGCAAAACACACATATGCCAAGGTTAACAGAAGCTCTGTTCTTTCCCTGCTAGAGTCCCTGGCAACTAGAACATTTAGAGTGGTAGAGCATTAAAGGTGGAGAGACTGTGGTGTTATCTGTCCAACCACTCCTTTTCAGACCAGGAAAGTGAGGTTCAGGAAGGTGGATACTTGTTCACATTCACAATTAATTGGTGGCGAGCATGGACTAAAACCCAGGAACTCCTAACTCTTATACCAGTACCCCTTTTTTCCTTTCCAGTCAGCAGCCAGAGGGGCTTAGGCTGCCCAGAAATTCCCCAAAGAGGTCTGTTCCAGCTGCTGCTTAACTCTTAATTTACATACTCTATAATGTACTGACTTTAAGCCAAAATGTTAGAATTAATTTACCTAAATCAAAACAAATACAATATACAGTTCAAGATTTTACTTTAAAACCTCCCTGCCAGTAACAAGAAATCTAAACCAAGTAGTGAATAGTATTAATGACAACATTCTTTCACGTGCTTCTTCAACTCCCAGAACACTTTGTAAGTGGCCGGCGTTCTAACTGCTTTACACACGTAATTGCATTATTCTCTGAAATCCTTGACTAAGTCCATTTTACAAATCTAGACACTAAGGCTCACACTTGTTAAGAAATATGACTATACTATAGAGCTAAGAATAATAAAAAAAAGGATATAAAACCCAGATCTGCTGGATTCTTCTAAATCTCCTGTGCTTATAGTTCACCCCATATGACACTCACTTTTGTACTCACCTTTTTCCTCTTCACTAGCCTAGGTTGCCTTCATGTCTTTGTCTAGTCCAAATCCTGTGAATTTTTACCTTTTTTTCTCCTTACATGTCACCCAAGGTGGAATACATTCCCAGCACTAACTTCCCTTTGGGACTGCCTCAATTTAGGGCTTCATCAAGACAATGATCCCTCTTAGGCACCTCTCTCCCTAAACCTATTTAAGAATTTAGAACAGAAACAAATGTTGGACAGCTACTGCTACCAACTACATTCGTTCAGCAGAAGAATTAAACCACTTCGTTCTCCTAATAAATGAAGACTGAAGTCCAGATAACATCTGTATTAGAAACTGAAGGTTTTAACAACCTGATCAAGCAATGAGAAATGCTGAATGAACTCCTAAGGAGTAAACAAGTTAGCTATTATGATTATGCAATCAGTAAGTATTCAGTGATCTGTATGCTGGTTATTATAAAAATTATAGAAGACTATGTAGGCATAAGGTCTAATCTCCCAGAATTATATATAGGGTGAGAAAACAAACAAAAAACTCAAGACTTTAAGCAAGTTAAAACAAGTGCTGAGGAACTAAAGAAAATAAAAATTAAACTTAGTTAATAAAAATGCCTTCTTAAATATCACTAAATCCTGAAACAAACCAAGTGAGTATGCAGGGAATGGTAATACTCAACATTTCTAACCCCAATCCATCTGGACCAGAGGGATAGTATAAGGTTTTGTTTTCTCCCAATCCTTAATTTCTTACTTATTCAGGAATGTATATATATATTTTTTGGCAAGATGGATATACTCTTTTCTTGGCAAGATGGATATACTCTTTACAGAAAATAAGTTAAATCACACACATGAAAGGCAACAGAACTAACTACAAAACTAGACCTAGTAATCTTGTTTCTAACCCTTCTTAATTATTGTTCTAAGAAAATACCACCAGCTAATAAATTGCAACAGAACTATTAACTTTATGCAAAATTACATAACATATATTTACATATTTACATATAACTTTAAATGAACCCTCAACTTTTTCAAAATCTATTTTTAAAAACTGTGGTAAAACTATAGCTTTACTGAAAATTCACCTCCTCCACGAAAACAATCAGTAACCTAGAGTTTCATTAACATCTAGGCATATTTACATCTAGTGACACATGCATGTTTCTGCATACTTTTTCTGCTGGTGGTTTTATACCTGCCTTTTCCCCAGTGCCCTTCCTTCATGCCCTCTACCTAAGGGGGATGAAATCCTATTGGAGTCTTTTGCTCCTTTATCCCACTAGCACTGCTTTAATTCACACCCTCATCATATTTCATGCAGATGATTGTAAACATGTATCTGATCTCCTTTGCCTCCAATCTCACAACCCTCAATCCACCTTCTATAATAGAGTGCCTCCACCTTTCTCCCCAAACTTTCTAAAAGTCAAATCTGATCTTGTGGTACCCCACTAACTAGTGCAATACTTCCTCAACTGCATCTCTTACACCTATGAAATACACATTGTTACCTGAAGGGGTTAGAGAACTGCTGTCCTGAAAGAGTTTATGGACCAAAGATTGAGGGAAAACCTATTAACACTTCCAATGTGCTTCAGAATTACCCTATTAGAAAACAGTGGATTTTTGCAGTGGTTCTCAAACTGTGATATAAGTTGAAGACTCCTATTATTGTTGCTAAAAATAGAAACGTCCAAGTTATGCCTCAGACCCAATGAATTTGAATATTATCTAGGAATTTGGCCTAGCCATATGCATTTGTAATAATCTCCCCAATGATTCCAATGCATACCTAAACTTGAGACCCCTTCTTGCTCCATAACATGCTATTAGGAGGTCCCCTGACTTCCCAAGCTGTTTCATACCTCTCATCAACCTGGGGGGTAGTCGGCCCTCCAAATCTCTGGACATGGTGGGCTGACTGCAAGGGACTTGAGCACCCGATGACGACTATACCTACTAATCTTAAATGTTCAGGTACTGACCATTCTAAAAAGCGTTTACTCATCCTCTCTTCTGATCTCCTAAACCTTTATAAAAATAATAGCATCGGGCTTCCCTGGTGGCGCAGTGGTTGAGAGTCCGCCTGCCGATGCAGGGGACACGGGTTCGTGCCCCGGTCCGGGAGGATCCCACATGCCGCGGAGCGGCTGGGCCTGTGAGCCATGGCTGCTGAGCCTGCGCGTCCAGAGCCTGTGCTCCGCAATGGGAGAGGCCACAACAGTGAGAGGCCCGCGTACCGCAAATAATAGCATCCACACATACAGTCCTTCTAATCCACACAACCACCCCAAGAGACAGTATCCCTATTTTAGAAAAGAGAAAACCAATGCGAGGACGGGAGCTTAAGAAACTTGTCCAAAGTGACCATATGAGTTTAAACCCTGATCTGCTGATTACAAAGCCAGGATACAGGATTTTCCATTGTGACATGCAGCCTCTTGCACATTGCTCTGAAGTATTGACATACTCATCAGTTTACACATTTGTTTCTCTTTTTAGATATAGTAAGCTCCCTTAGTGTAGGCATCAACCCTGATTTTGACCTCAACATTTAGTTACTCAATACATATTTGTTGAGTGAAAGAAGGAATGAAACTCCTTGAGAGCTGGGACTACAACTACTCCTGTTTCATTTCCTGAATTATTAGATAGAGTTCTGAATACATCTTGCTAAACAAATTTGGTCTGACCTATATATCTCATTGCTTCATTTTTTTTTTAATGAGACAATGTATTTCAGTATTGTACAAAAAACTGCATAGTCAGCAAAGGAAGAAAAAAAGATTGTTCCAGAAAATTAACATATCATTCTTTACTCTGTAATAATTGGAGACGTCAAATATTAAAGTTAATCTCCGCAACCATTTCACACCACAAGAGCAGGTAACTACAACAGTGTGGTTTTAAATGACAGAAATTCATTCTCTATCTATCGCTGTATTCTTCCACATCAGTCATTTTTTTGAAACCAGTAAACATGACAGGTAAGCACAGAGCAATTAGTCAGTATACTTGGGTATAAATGTCATGTCCTTCCTGCTTAAAGTTAATGTGTCTGGTAGGTAACACACGGTACAACTACTTGCTTTCTGATACAGATTACACAACAAAAGTGGTAAACCTGCAAACTTTAAATAATGTCACTTTTAAAGTACTGAAGATTTTCCCAAGTTGAAAATATTCAAAAATTAGTGCTGCTTTAAGTCTTACACTTTAATTATACCAGTTTCTGATGAAAAACAGAAGTTATTATTCCTTTCATACCACTTTTAAATAAGTCAATAACAAGTAAGAAAAAAACTCTTCTAAAACAACATGATGTAGTGGAAACTACAACGGAGTAGGCATCAGGAGTCCCGGTTTTCTAGTTCTGGTTACATTACTAAATTGCTGGGTGACTTCGGGCTCACTGGCTCAGTTTTCTCATTGGTTTAAAAAGTGTGTGTGGGGAGTAAAGGACTTGAGTGCCCTTACCGTTGTTTCCCCCGTTCTCATTTTAAGCCACCCCCCTCATTTTATTCTTCTAATCAGGTCTAACTTCTGAAATCTGAAACACATCTGAACTGAATGTAATGATTCAATCTCCTACTGGATGGCACAGGATACAAAGGGTAAACTCCTATAAAGTTAACAATCTGGTAACTTCCCAGAACCTGTCTAATCCTAACTTCTCAAACAGGCAGGTGGAGTCTGGTTTGACACACTTAGCACTACTAAGAAAAGCTGTAAAAGGTACAGCCCTGTTGGCATTTCCCTCGGTGCTTCCCGGGTTCCAGTGGCATATACTCCGCAGGTGTTAAGCAGTAAAGGGGGGAGAAAGGGACCCAAACAGCGTTCCAACAAACTCAACCACAGTTCAACCCAGCCAGCGTAGTAAGATGCAGCCTAACGAGGCCTACCCCGCAGAGCAGAACCTCCCCACCCGCAGAAGTGCCAGCAACCCGTGTAATGAACGCTTCCGTCAACAACACACATTCCCCTTCCCACAGCAGAGCTGCTCGCTCCCAACCGGCCATCGGGGCTTGGACCAGGCCGCACTGCACCAACCTAAGAACCATTCTCAGACCCCCAAAGGCCAAGAACTGCTGGAGACTGCGGTTCCTCTGCGCTTGGTGTGGGAGAGCAACATCTCCCACCAATGGAAAGAAAGAAAGAAAACAAAACAAAACAAAACAAAAAACCCAAAACAAAAAAAACCCCAAAAACAGTGGAGAGGAGAGAAAAACCAGGCCCGGGCGAGACCGCTGGAGAAATAAACCTCGTTTTTCTGCAATGGGGAGCAGTAGCATTTCCTGCCCTCGTTCTGAACAGACGCACTCGACTTCATTCCCTCCTGAGATCCTCAAAGGAGGTTAAAAAACCACCTTATGGTCCGATTCATTCATATTTGGGCCTCGATCCCCGACCGACCCACTCCTGAAACCTCTGGCATTGTGAAGAAAGGCGCCCCCAGATCGGCTGTAGGAGGAGAAGCGAGGGCTAGTCCAGGGGCCCAGTTACTAAGATCAAGCAGCTCGGGCAAGAAGAAAATCCCCGTGAGGCCTGACAGTAAAGTCTGAGTCAGCAGCAAAGGCACGGACCCGGGTCCGACCGAGCAGGGCTCCAGGGCAGGCCTGCGGAGGTGACACTTCCCTGCGTGCTCCCCGGGCAGGTCCGGGAAGCGGCGTCCGGCCGCGCCGGCCCGCACCCAGGAAGCCGGGCCGGAGGGCCGACGCGGGGCCGGGGCCGACAGGAGGCCTGGCCGGCAGTACCACCGCCCCCCCGCGCCGCTCCCGCCTCCTTCCCCACTCCCACTTCCCGGCCCTCCAGCCCGGGCCCGTGAGGTAAGGTCGGGGGCGGCGACGCGGGTCTCGGCCACTGACCACACATTTCTTGCCCAGGAAGGTGAAGAGGGACTCGTTCTCCTGCGGGGTGAGCAGCAGGGACCCCACGTTGGTGACCCTCCGCGGCGGCGGCGGCTGTTGCTGGCCGGAGCTCATGGTTTCGCCGGCGGGGTAGGGAGGCCAGGGCCGTCTCCTCCAGCGAGTGGGCGAGCGCTCGTCCCCTTTCTCGGTGACAGGGGCGGGAGGAGGGTAATCAGAGGCGCAGCATCTCGCAGCTCCGCCGGCGCGGGGAGGAGGCCACGGGAAGGAGGAGTCGACGGCGGGCCGCGCTGAGAAAAGGAAGCTCTCAGCTCCGGCCGGGCCAGGATCTGGCCGGAGGCTCGTTGTCTTCGCACTCCGGCGACTGCGCTAAACTCCCAACTCCTCCTCCAACCCTCCTTCCGCGGCAGCGGCGGCGGCGGCGGCAGCGGCGGCACCGGCGGCGGCCGCACAATCCAACATGGCAGCGGGGACGGGCGAGACCACAGGACGCAAGACGCGGGGGAGCGCGCCGGAAACGCGCATCTGCGGCCCCGGGAGGACGCCCCCACACGCCGAGGCTGGCTACGCCGCGCCGGATCGAGACCACGCCCCCTTCCGGCCGAGGGGCGGCCGGATGCGGGGCTGCGGGTCAGGCGCGGGCTCCCGGGTGTGGGGTCCTTTTTCGGGTGTTTTCCGCCGGTAGAGCCCTGGAGGGAGGAGGTGTTTGGTCTCCGTGGCCGAGCTGCCCGTCTCTCTTCTGCGGACGCACACCTTTGCGGAGCCTCAGTGCAGACCCAGGTCATCCTCCGCGGACGAGGTCGCATTTCTGGGGCGCGACAGCCGGACATTCACACCGCTTGTCAGAAAGGTCTGGAATCTGCAGACGGAAAATGGGAGAAGGGACGCGCTCTCCCGTGCTCCTCGCTGGTTCCGTCAGAGCCGCAGGTGCCTACGGTTTCTCAAAGTTTGTCCGGACTTCAGCAGTGGGAGTGGGAGTGGAGGACCAGGTCTCTCCCAGAATTCTGAAACAGAAATCTTGCTGATGGATGTTCCAAGAAAGCAGATGCACTTAGAAAAGATTTCTACCGCCTGCTGGTGTGTCTCGTAGGACAAATGTATTTGTAACATTTCAGTTCAGCCTCTTTTCTCGAAGGGTCCTCCACACATCCCCCCCCCCCGTTTTGTGAATTGAAAAATATTTCTTTTTCCCCCCTCTCGACTTTTTCTTTCTCTCAAACCCCAAAGACTTTGTTTTCTTTTTATCCAAAATGAATGTGCCCATTTTGGGGTGTCACCCAGGGAAATACATATTGTGATTTAATCCTTAGAACTAATAGATCTCAGGAGTTTTTTTTTTTTTTTTTGTATGCCTCAGAATACTGAAAGCCACCTAGAATAACCCCCTTTGTTCAGTAAATTAAATACTAGACAGCTATATTAAAACCAAGTTTTGGAATATGTAAATAATAAGTAATACCCACTGTTGTGAATTATAAATAAGCATCTCCACTTTAAACAAATTAGCATTTGTTGCATAAACTTTACCATCATGTTTGCTTGCTATTCGGTTAAAACAAAAGAGTTACCTATATTAAACTTAGGACATCTGTCCTTTGATTTTAATATTTCTGAAAGCTCCCAGTACAAATCTTGGATGTACTAAACAGATTGCTAAACCATTATCAATACACTTTAAAAATATAAAAAATTTAAATGAAAGCTCCTTTAATGAAATTAGTTAAGTAGTAATAAATCTAAAAGGAAAATGAGATGATATAGTCCTAGGAGTCCTCACTTAAAATATGGACATTTCAAGGTTAACCTTGATTAATAATGTTAGGGAAAAAAGTGATTTTTAAAAAGCAGGCAGACTTTTTGTAAAATAATTAGATTTAGAAAGACAGTAGTAAAAATATAAACCAGGAGTTGCCCCTGAATTTCAGAGCTAACAGAATAAACTTAGAAGCTGAATCAGTTTGTCTCTTGTATCAAAAGTGAGGTTCCTATATATCAAAGCCACAGTGATAGTGGAAAGCATTACCAATTCTTGAGAAGTAGAGATTAGATCCATAATATTTTCAAACCTATGAACCAGGATAGTAACAGAAGTATAGGCTTCAGATAGGCCTAAGTTGGAGTTCTTATTCTGTCATTCTAACCTTATGGACTTTGGCCAAGTTGCTGTTCTGAGTTTGTTTCCTCATCCATAAAGTGAAAATAATTTCTGTTTAATAAAGGTGTAGCATAAACAGATAGTTAAACATACTTCAAAGTTAAAAAATTTACCAAGATAACGTGTAAAATACCTAATACAGAGTAGTTACTCAAATACTATTTGTCCTGTCATTGACCATCCTTGCCTGTGGTCTGCTCTGCCTTCCCTTAGCTAAGGGAACAAGCGTTGAGCTGAAATGTGTACTTTTACCTTGGTCTTATCTAAGCATGCTACTTTGAAAATTGTCCTTCGTATTTGGGACTCTATATAGTTCTTCAGATAGATAGCGGTGAATTGGGGGCATAATTTCTTTGTTAGCAGAATTTCTAGTTAGGCTATACGTTATGTCACATAGGTTTATGTGTCCCAGTATGCTGAAATTACAAAACTTTTTGAAACTATCAATCTAGAGACAGAATCATATTAATTTCTAATAAAAACTGAAAGATAGCAATTTTTATGCCAGAATGCCAGCTTTTAAACGTTGCAGACTACCAAACTATTTTGAAGATGGACGAGAGAGAGATGTGGAAAAGGACTGTGAAAAAAGAAGCTATAGGAGGATAGTTGAATGGACAGTAGCTATGAGTTGAAGAATCTGTCCCGTGCTGACAACTATTGGGTTCCAATCCTTTCACAACCTGTTGTTAGTCTTGACTATTTATGTTTTAATTGACTTTTTTTCTTTCAGGAAATTTTCAACAACTTATCTATTTCTAAATGCAATTTTCTGTCTCTTTTGCCCTTGTTCTTTTTTCTTTAGAAATGAGGATGGGAAATTATAATGACCATAGGCTTTTGTCTCAAGCCCAAAACATGTCTTTAACTTTTCCTCAAAATTTTAAATACGGTTTTGTCCACAAAATTGCAACTTAAGTTCTTATTTTCTACCCCTTCATTGTCGTTTTTGCTTTAGGCTTTTTCCAACTTTTTGTTCTTAAAATGTGGGAGATGTAAGCGTGGACATTGCATTGGCAATAGGACTTCCTTACTCTCATGAACATGTGAACAAGCGATATTTGGATTTTCCTGCCTTACCATGCATACAAGGATTCTATTTTTCCACGATCATCCTGAGACCAAGCAGTACCAGCTGTATTTGTTTGAAAAGTTTTAGCAAGTCCCCTTCGTCCTTTGATTCTTGAGAGCATATCCTTTATCTGGCAGAACACAAGACATCTTTCTCTCTGTTTTCTTTGGCAAGTTATTTTCTTATCTCAAATTCTTTTTACCCAGTTTGAGAGACTGGATTTGATCCAGGAAATAAGAGGGATTCTATTTCCCTTCAACTAAGTATCTTGAAGTTTGTAAGCTAGGTGAAGAAGACTGTAGGGATTCTATCTTCCTGTAGGTATAAAATGCATAAGCTGTCTTAAAATGTCTATGGATATCACTCAGAATAAGGCAATTCATGTTTAATTTTTCCTATTTGACTTTCCTTGACTTACTTAGAATCTATTTTAGGTCTTTTATTTTCTTCTTTCTTTGCTATAATCCTTTAAGGTAAAGTCCTCATTTTAACAGAAAACATTAGGGTAGCTTATTTATGGAAACGAAGGCATTTTTTTCAGATGCATTCCCTGCCGTTATTGTTATACTTTGCCAATTTCTCCTGTCCTGCTGCTCTGTTAATCCACTTTTCTCCTTTACAAATATCATTGTTTATGTACTGTTACAAGTCCTCTGAAACACCCTGTTCCCCTTGCTAATGTTAATCATTTAAAAATGGAGTGACACCCTTCCTTGTAGGGGAATGTAGAGGTAGCTGCACACGGGGATCTGTGACATTCAACAGCCATTGTAGTCATAATTACCACTCCTGACCTGCTGCTTTCCCACGGCGGAGCTGAGTTGTAGAGACAGAACAACAGCAAACCTGGCTGCTGCAGGAGTGGTGAATGTCGCTTCCCACACGCAACCTCCAAGTGCCATGGGTTTAGAATATTCGCCTTGTAAAATACCTCTGCACGTTTATATGAATGTTGCATATAGAAATGTTTAAGAGAATTTGTCCTTGTCCTCCCAAGTTAAATGTTTTATTTTTCATCAACTAAAATCTTGAAAAGTAGGCTAGCAAACGATATTCCACTCCCTCTCCCTTTTAAATTCATTTTAAGTACAAGCCTCTCTGGGGCTTACTTTTTTAGAAATAGACAGCTTATTTACAACCCATTCTGATTTTTTATTGGTCTTAGTGGAAAACTGAATTCTTAATTGTGCTAGTGAATTACCAGTGATACTTACTACCACTATATGGCCAGTACCACTGGTCTCCACATACCTAATACATACCTTTATTCAAGAAAGTATTTGAAATATGTATGTTATAGTTCCCAGGATGCTGCTTACTGTTTTTTTTTTTTCTTTTCCACTGCTCTTTAACTTTAATGACTACTCAGTGGTTCTCAGTTGGATTTTTCCAGATGAGAGAGGGCAAACGTTGGCTTCTTTATTTTAGTGTGCTCAAGGTCAATCTACCTTATGGATGAGTAGGCAGTTTGGATACTTACGGTGTTTTGATGATGACATGAGTCTCCATGGATTACTTCACTGAAAGTATTGAGATGAAGGATATAGACTCTTCTACCATATAACTTTTTTGTTGTAATTTTGATCAAGTTTGTTATTTCTATTTCAGTAATTTTTGTGTTCATTTTTATTACTCTTTTCTTCAGGTTTATTAGTAGTTCATTTTCCATTTCAGAGTTGAAATCTAGGCTTATGTATTTTCTTTTTTTTTTAATTGAGATATAATTAACATATAATATTAGTTTCAGTTGTACAACATAATTCAATATTTGTACATATTGCAAAATACATATAACTTTTTAAAAATCAATTTTTAGCTTTATTAAAAATGATATATTCACATGATTTAAAAAATAAAATGATACTACAAAGCTTATAACAACAGCATAACCCAGAAGCTCCATGCTTCCTTCTCTACCCCCATTTACTACCCCCCAGAGTCATCTTCCACTCTGAACTGTTTCTTTTGGTATTTACATTACAATATTTACATTCCTGTAGGGCTTTTACTTTGTTGGGTTTATTTTCCCCTCGATTTCTTCAAATTTTCCTTTGTTTAATTGTTAAATTTCTTCTGTATTCTTTAACAACTGTAAAATCCCTCCCCATACTCTTTTCCACATAATCAAATGTATCGGGAATCTATTAGATGTACTTATGTTGTTTTTGTTTGTTTGTTTTAATCAGAGACCTGTCTCCCAGGGCCCTGCACTTAATCTAGACTGTTGCTCTCTTGACTGCATGGCTGTTGTCTGGGATTTCCTTTCACCTCTTTTGTGTTGGGCTCTCTGATTCTTGGATCCTATGTTAACTATCTTGGTTTTTCCCTTGTTTGGATAGCATGTATTCATTAGTGACTTCCCTAGACAAATATATGTAAAAAGTAAAATTTTTGAGAACTTGCACATCAGATGTCTTATTCTAATCTCACAAGTGGCTGATAGTTTAACAGGGTCTAGAATTTCAGATTGAAAATCACTGTCCTTCAGAATTTGAATGTGTTATTCCATTGATTTCTAATTTTAACATTGCTGTTCAAATATGATGTTATTCTGATGCTGGTCCTTTGTGTGTGGATATTGTCTCTAGAAGTTTTTAGGATCTTCTGTTTGCTCATGGAATTCTGAAACTTGATGATATACCAACAGTGGGATCTTTTAACATTTATTGTATTAAATGGGTATTTCAAATGCCCGTTCTATCTAAAAACTCATGTCCTTTAGTACTGGAAAGTTTTCTTGTGTCACTTTCTCATCATTTTCTCCTCTCTTTTTCTTCTCTTTTTGAAGTTTTTTTCTTCTCTTTCTGAAATACCTGTTGGTCATATGTTAGGCCTCCTGATTCATTCTCTATGCAACTAGGAACTACACCCAAGTTTCACTCTGGAACTGCTGCAGTGAACTGTGATCTGTTGTCATCTCTGGAGAGACACCATAAATCCAATGCTAAAGTTGAGAACTAGAAACTAGAACTCTTCCGGGTTTCTAAAAGCTGTATATTTCTGCTGCCACCTTTGCCAGAATGAATTCCTTGTGCCACCTGCTTCTTTATGTGCTTTGAAGTCACAGTTGCCCATGAGTTGTCTGTTTAGAGAAAAGTCACAAAGCTGTGCCCTAGCTGGAAGAGAGCCTGAGATTTCAGGTTCAACTTTAGGGATCTGCAGATTCATAAGGTCAGAAACTCCCTGAACGTTGGAGGAGTTTTTATAGGTACTCAGCAACTAGTTAATTTAGTTGGGGAGAAGTTAGCAAGAGACAGTAGGAACTTTAGGACACTGGATGACTGGAGAGGAGGTCTTTTTAGACAAAGCAAGAATATAAAATATTAAACATAAATAGTACTTGCTTTCCAATTTTATGAAAGTGATACGATAACATTTTGTGTACTGCATTACATGCATATAACATACATACCTGAAAGAATTATAAAACTTTGTCTCTTTGAAGTAAGCAGTCCTTTTTATTCCATTTTTTTGTCTTTTATATGAACTAACAATTTTTTTTTCCCTCCACATTAATTAGGCTATTTGCCCTTGGAAAGCTTGTAATGGTTGAATGGATTGGTACCATAAGATAATACATTTTGATGTCATTTATCTATGAATAGCTACCTAGCTAATCCATTAAAGAAAACTATGATATCATTTTAATATAATATATTGTCAGAGCCAGTGATATACAGATTTTCCATTTGGAAATTATCATTACTTTTTAAATGTCTGTCTCCATTGTTAGTCTTAAGGCTGTCTGAGAGCTGGGAGCATGTCTTATTCATCTTGATATCTTCTTAATGTTGAACCTATACAATATTAAATGTATACTTATAAATCAAGTGATCACATCTGATCCAAGGCACAATATGTGAATGTTTTTCATGAGGTATAAAGATAGCTATACATGGTCTGAAATCAGGTCAAGAAACTTAAGAGTCTTGTCTAAACTCTGCCACAGAGTACTAAGCATGTGATATTCTGCGAGCCCTGGGAGAGAAAATGCCATCTGCAGAAATCAGCACACAACCTAAGGGGAGCAGGGAGAGGGGTCGTGGCTAACAGCAGTAGACAGGAGTGGCCTCCACCTTGGATGACCAGCAAACTAATCCAAGTCCAGAGCATGAAGTGATTTTTTTTTTTTTTTTTCCTGAGCAGGCGTAGATATCCAGGGTCCCAGTCTGAGAGGAGAAATACAGGGTATGTTTTATGGGTTTCTGGGAATAATAGTTTTTAGCTTGGTGCAATTGCCAGAACAGTAAATCAAGGTTGACTTGGTTTGGGAAAGCAACTCTGGAAACAAATACTGGAGTAAGAACAAGAACCAGAACAAGATATAGTAGACTGGCCATCCCTAGGATCTTGCGGGGATAGACCAGTAGTTCTGAAAATGTGGTTCCCCCGACCAGTAGCATCACTTGGGAACTCGTCAGCAATGCAAAATCTCAGGCACCACGTTGAATCAAAAACTGAATCAGAAATGTTGGGGGTAGGCCTCATCAGTTCATGTTTAAAAGAGCCTTCTGGGTGATTACGATGGCCGGGCCTCCATGAGGGCGTCCAGGGGATTCAAGTTACCTCCACCAACAAGCACCTTCCCTTTCCTCCCCCAACATTTGACACTCAGTAGTGTATGTCAGGCTGTATCTGAATCCCATTGCTTTTTTGGGAGGGAACTATAAAACCCCCTGGGATATATTCATGTCAGTTTGAGGCCTAGATAGTATAGATGATGTAGGGACAATGTCTTCATTGTTCACATCTGGCAAAACAGCTGCTAGGGCAAACAGGGATTAGCAGTTCTAATCTGAGTTCTGATATTAACTAGCCATGTAATCTTAGTAAAGTTACTCAGTTTCTGTATGCTTCCATTTACTGCTTTGTGAAATGAAAGGAATGAATTACTGACTGCTAAGGTTCTTTTCAGCTTAAAATTATATAATCAATCCCATGGGAAAAGACATCCAGCTTTTTAAAAAGTAATGGGTAAAAAGGCAGTGCAGAAGAGAATATAAACAATATTTTTTTATTATTACAAACAACCTTTTGGTGGTATAAAAATGAATATGTAAGCCTTATTATAAGCCTACCTCTAAGAGGGGGTGATAAGAATTACAATCCCATGAGCATAAATATCCTACTTTTAATTACCTCAGTAGAAAGGAATGGGTGATTGTGACTGTGGTTTCATGGAATTATCACTCTAATATGTATCATTTATATTCAAAACTAGATTGCGTAATACTTGATCATTGTTAAATCAGTCATGCCTCTCAATTCCCCATGGCTGGAAGCTAATATTATTGGGTTGCTTTTTTTTTTTTAAGTAGTTGAGGAAAAACATTGAACACTCAAATAATTTAGCCAAAGTCAGTGGTCATGTTAGAATAAGTTCCTTATTCCTTGTTTGGGAATCAAGGGACCTTAGCAATTATTAGTTCAAACTCCTCGTTCACCCATGTCTAAAAATGGAAAAGGCAGAAAAGTATAAGAGAATATGTTGATGTATATGGTTTGTTATTTAGCAACAGCTGTCGATTAAGTGTGTCTAAAAATTTCACTGAGAGGCAGCATAATATAATGAAAATAATGCAGTCCTTGTAGTCAGACAGACCTAGGGTGAAGACCAGCTCTACAGCGGTCAGCTTACTTCACTGTAGCTCAGTTTTCTCATCTGTAAAATAGAGATAATACCTATCTCGTGGTTGTAGGGAATAAAATTAAAATAATGTATATAACAGCACCTGCTACAAAACCTGGCAGTTAATGGTTGCTCACTGAATGGTAGCTATGCTACTAAATAGAACTAAAGTTAAAGGATCTCCCACAAAAAAAAAAGATTTTCAAGAATCCTTTTTTTTACTCAGCCATAAACTTGTAACCTGAACACCCTATAGAGTGTAGAACAAGTTTTTTTTTTTTTTTTTTTTTCTTTTGGCGGTATGTGGGCCTCTCACTGTTGTGGCCTCTCCCGTTGAGGAGCACAGGCTCCGGATGCGCAGGCTCAGCGGCCATGGCTCACGGGCCCAGCCGCTCCGCGGCATATGGGATCCTCCCAGACCGGGGCACGAACCCGTATCCCCTGCATCGGCAGGCGGACTCTTAACCACTTGCGCCACCAGGGAGGCCCTAGAACAAGTTTTAAAACTTATTTCCCTTCTGTTTTCTCAGTTCTTAAGTTTCCAATACCAAACAAAATATTTTGCCATCTCATCAATAATTACAATTTTGCATATTATTTAAGGATCGAATCCCTAAATCTTAGTATTAGAGTACCCATCTTTTTTTTTTTTTTTTTTTTTTTTGCGGTACGCGGGCCTCTCACTGCTGTGGCCTCTCCCGTTGCGGAGCACAGGCTCCGGACGCACAGGCTCAGTGGCCATGGCTCACGGGCCCAGCCGCTCCGCAGCATGTGGGATCTCCCCGGACTGGGGCACGAACCCGTGTCCCCTGCATCGGCAGGCGGACTCTCAACCACTGCGCCACCAGGGAAGCCCCTAGAGTACCCATCTTATTGCTTAAATTATTTCTGTGTTTCTCCAGAATCTATTTGTCCTCTAGAGATTTTTTTTTTAAAAATCATCATTAGTGCTTGTATTAGAGCAGGTTCCCTAGAAACCAAACCTGAGACGGGTTCAGGCACACATGCTTTATTGAAGGAACGTTCTTCAGGAAACACAAGGGAATGAAGGAAGTTGCATAGGGAAGAGGAAATCACTGCACAATTGACATGTCAGATGAATTCTAGCCTTAGCCTGATCCAAGACAATGAAGCACTGGATCATAAATGAAATTTCACTTCACAGAAATGTCACGTTGAGGCAAGAGGATCAGCCTTTTGTGTGTCACTTATTATACACTCAGCCATTGGCTTTGGGAAGAGGGAGCTTTGGGATTTGGGCGCTGACTCCCATTAGCCAGAAGCAATGCCAAATCTCTGGAGAAGGGAGCAACTGTGAGCTGTTAGCAGGCAGCACTCCCAGCAGCTGGGAGCTGGGTGCACGGGCTGGTCAAGAGAAACTGTCAACAGTGTAGTTCCTTTAAGTGGAAGGTTTCTAAATCCATGATTTTCTATTGCACTCACAGGATGCCAAATGATAATTTCTATATCTGTACGAGCTGAAATCTGGCTCACACTCTGTTAGCCAAGTCGTGTGCCCTGGCACCCGGAGGAGACATCTTTTGCTAATTCCTACAAAAGCATTGAATAGACTAGTGACAACTCTAAAGCATAAGCTGCAAATGAAGGGCCTCAGTAACTAGTCCTAAGCAGGGCAAGGAAAGCAATACTGACAAATGTTTAAAGTAAAATAGTACTTGGATATAAGTTATCTTTTCATCAAAGTCCAATAATTGTTTTTCTCTGCTTGGTCAGCACTCTCACTGAGTGAACCCAGCTGGAAATCAGCTGATTTGGAAGCTGGGAATTGTATCTTGTAAGGGTGACCCCCCGCTACAATACAGAACCGAGCAGAGACAGGGTGAGAAATTGGTTCGATAGCAATTTCTCAAGGACAAGTACCATTATTTGCTAAAATAACCTTAGAAGGTTGTATTTGGCCGTCTAAGTTCCCAGTCCCTGTATCTCCTTTGTGCGTAGCAGCATATATATATATATATATATATATATATATATATATATATATATATATATATATGTTTTCAAATCATTTCCTTTAGGCTGAACTTTTCCCATTCAGTTTCTGCTCATTGCTAGCTTTCAAATCACTTACTGATCACTGGAATCCATATGTCATCTTTACTCTTCTATATTTTCCTGTAATAGATACCTATTCTTTTTCAAAAGCTGATGTTCATGATCCTGAGTAGCGGTAGCCACATTTATATTTTGTGACCTTGCCCTTAGAAGGTCACGTCTAAGGTTTAAGACCCTTCTGGCCTTAAAGGTTGGACCAGGGCTAAATAATCTCTGGGCCAACAAATTTGTTTCCTGAGATCTGGGGATCATGTATTGTAGATGTTAAAATATGCTAATTGCATGAACTAAGGACATATAAATTCAAGGAATGTGGGGTGGCTATTTTCTGCTGTGTTCATGAAAGAAGAACAAAGCAATTTACAGAGAGAAATTGGAATGAAGCAGACTTAAAGAAGCAAAGATGTGAGATCATGTGATCTCTAGAGAGGGAGATAAAAGGAAGAGAAGTCTCCATCCCTGCTAGCTTTCCATTTCCTAGTTGAGGCCCAGTATCAGTTCTTGTTCCTGGATTCTCCATTGTCCTATGTAAGTTCCTCTTTTTTGGTTTATTCCAGAGCTCTCTGCAAGTGCACCTCAGGTGGGACTAGAACTCAGTTGCACCTCAGATGGAACTTGAACCCACAATCTTCCAGCTGAAAACCACAACTCATCTCAGGACTTAATGAAGCTCAGGTTCTTTATGTCTCGGCACAGAAGGAATTCAGTGAGAGGCAAAGTGATAGGTAAGAAGTCGATTTATTAGAATAGGACGCTTGTGAAGGATTCAAGCGGGCAGGCAAGAGGGCTCTGCCCCAAGAACTAAGTGGGCTATATTTTTATAATCAAAGGAAAAGTGGGGAGGGGGAGAAGACCACCTTCCTCAAAAGATGTTGCAAGAAAATGGGGCACGAGAGGATGGTCATATCCCGGGTCTCAGCTGAGTCCCTGGGACAGGCCGCCAAATGAGAGTCCTTGGCTTCGTGCAGGAAAGAATTCAAGAACGAGCCAGAATAAAGTGAAAGCAGGTTTACTTAGATACTCATTCCATAGGCATAATGGGGTCCGTCTCAGAAAGTGAGACAGCCCTGGGAGATACACACTCCATAGATAAGAGTGTGGACCATCCCAGGAGGTGAGAGAGCCCCCAGGCTGAAGGAGTGGTTAGTTTTTATGGGCTGCGTAATTTCATAGGCTAAGGAGTAGGAAGATAATTCCAACTCTTTTGGGGGTGTGGGTGGGGATTTCCACGAACTGGGCTACTGTCCACATTTTGGCCTTTGATGGTTGGCCTCAGAACTGTCATAACACCTGTGGGTGTGTCATTTAGCATGCTAGTGTATTACAATGAGTGTATAATGAGGCTCAAGGTCTACTGAAAGTCTAATCTTCCACCATCTTGGGCTTAGTTGGTTCCAACCAGTTTATGTCTTATCCTCAGTGGCTGTGTCATTCTTTTAATGGTTGTGCCCTGCCCCCTTCTCTCCTGTCTCATTTCTATTACCTGCACCTAAAAGATCCTTGACCAAGATAACATTTTAAACTAATTTGAACAAGTTGTTTAAAAATTAAGTTTCATATTTTCTTTCTCACATTTCCATTTTCCTCCTTTAAGATTTGTAGGAAGATAAAGACAGTAGAATACTGGTACTTCTTTTTTACCTGGATACTCTTCATACTGAAATTCTTGTATGTTTACGTTATATTCAATTAGACTAGGACTCTGAATTGATGAAAGAGGGAAGTTCTAATAAGCATCACAACTGACTTGGTATGTGATGACTCAGCTCCTACATGATGATGGTGTCTATGTGCATGCACATTATAGTGTTCTGACACACATAAGGAGAATGTGTCATCCTTTCACAATTTCCTGTTTTCATGCAGGTTCATATAAATCCCAATCTTATCTTCCTCAGGGTCTCCAAGCACCACTGGATTTAATCTAGATCTATAGCTCCGACTGATAAGCTCCTTAAAGGCATGGTGCACAAATTCGAACTCATTGATCTTTGTTGCAAATCTCTCTTCTTCAGGTGTTTTCTTGTCTTAGTGAATAACACAGCTGTGTACTCTTTTCCAGTCAGAAACCTCAAAACCATCCTGTCCTCCTATCCCTCACACTGTCCCTGTCCTCTTATCTCCAGTCGCTATAGCCTGTCAATTTTACCTCCTATTCACCCTCTATCGTCACCTCTTTTTCATCTCTTCTGCCAGTGCCCCAAATCAGACCATCCTTGACTGCCTTCTTGGTCTCCCTGTTTTAAGTCTCACTGCTGTGCCCCCAGTTCATCCTGTACATTTTTGCCAGCAAGCAAGTGAGAAGCCAATCATGTTAGCCTCCCTAAAAAATTCTTCAGGGATTCCTCATTACTTAACAGGGTACGATTTAAGCTCCTCACTCAGATATATAAGGCCCTTCAATATCTATCCCTCCCACCTTATTCAGCCTCATGCTCTGGTAACTCGTCCCCCTGCGCCCAACCCCTCACACTTCACACTCCGTCAGTGCTTAGAGTTGCTTCAACAGGCCACATTTCTCACACCTTATTCCCTCTGTTTGGAGTGTCCTGTCTCCTGTTTCCCTAAGGTTGTCTGTGTGGCAAGCCCTCCTTCAACAACCAGGTCAAGTATCTACCACTTTTGTGAAGACTTTTCTGAATTTCCCAGGTAAGGTGCCCTTGTCTCCTTGGTTCCCACATCGAAACTTGCATGCAATTCCGCTACAGCTTAAAATGAATTAAATTGATGTGTATTTATTTGTTTCCTCATTTGACTCTAAGGTGATGGATCCTGTATTTTTATGTGCATACGACCCCATATATGTGTATTTTTCAGTTACATGATCATGTGCCTAGCACAGATTCTCAATAAATATTTGTTGACTAAGAATTAGAGAAACATGAAAGGGAAGGGAGGAAAGAAAGGAAGGGAGGGAAAAACTAAAGGAGGACTGTTCAGAGTTCTAAGAAACTGCTTCAGATCCTTGTAGTTCTCAATATCCTTTTCTTCTAAATAATCCTGGCTCTCCCAATGCAAAATTTTTGAATCACGGCCGAGACTTCCGTTCTCACCCATCAGGATATAAATGCTGAAGCTACCCTCTGCAGCCAGGTAAGCCTTCAAAATTCTCCAATTTTCGCTGGGAGATCTTTTGCCAGGTACCAGCTTCCTCTCTAATCTTACTTGCTTTTCTTTGACACTCTTGATACATAACACTCTCATAAGCAAAGAAAACAAGAATTTATTTTTGAGGTGACAATGACTCTGAATACTAGAAATACATTCAACAGTAGTACTGGATTACCCAGGAATTGTATATTATATTTAAATAACCAGTCTAAATATATTTCTACTGCAAAAATGCAACATTAAAGACTTAGAAGCTAATCATTGTGGACATTTTATTCACCATTCAAAGTATATGTTAATCAAAAAACTTGTCAGTTTCTAATGGAAAACTGAACATTCTTCTGGAAGCTCTTGCCTTGTATTTCTTTTGAATTAACAAAGCTACAAGTGATAAATAAAGAAAATGAATTGTCACACTGGTATTGCCTGTATAGAACAATCTTCTTGTTTTCTAAGCAAGTTGGGCAGGAGTAGGAAAGAGGGACCATGTCAGTATAAGTAAAGAGAGAAATTGACAGTATACAATTGTTGGGGATACAGTATGTTAGGGATTTTTGCAAGTCAGGGGTTTAAAATGTAATCATTAGGTGGAGAAATCACTGCTGTTAATAGACTATTGGGTATCTGTTAATTCTATGGGAAATATGGTAAGAAAGGGACTTATGGTCTCTTATTCTAATATTTTGCCTTTAATTCCCTTCTTCGTTTCCATAAATTTCTGAGAAGTAGTATATGCTAATGAAGTAGTTTTTCCTGCAAATATTTATGCAAGTAAAAGAAAAAATAACTTACATGTTTAAATTACCAGAAACGAAGACTTAAAGGAATAACTGCTTTTGTAGTCCCTCTTTCTAGAGTCATCATTTCTTCAACTAATTCACTACAAAAACAGTTCAGGTCTTTATCCTAGTCTTCATATTTATTTAAACTAAGGCTATGATTAAAACTATTTTCATACCTAAAAATAGAAAGCAATACATTCTTCTTGCTTCCTTAGTATAGCAAAACATTGTCCCAAGGAGCTTTATTCTGTTGATATGTTCTATCACTCTCTTCTGTTAGGTCAGGTTTCATTTTTTATCACTTTACTCTTCCTAAAGCTGTTTTAATTTCCTTCTGAAGATAAGCTTTCCAAGGCCAATTCCTGATGTTTCTTTCATGTGCGTGTTGCTGTTGTTCCATTATAATACTTATTCTTTCTTCAACAAATAAATTGTTAGGTTTCCCACTCTCCAACTTCTATTCCTATAGTTCCTAATTGAAGAGGCCTACTAAATTTGGATGTTGAATAGCTTATTTTCTCTTCTGAGGGACATTATGTTGATATCTTACCTATTATGACAAGGTTCCTAATTGTAGTTGCTACAGAACTCTTTGAATTACAAAAAGCCTTTTCTTTTGGTCATCAATAATAGTTGCCTTTTGTTTTCTTGATTTTGAAAACGTCAGAGTCTGTCCTCAAGTAGAAATGTAGAACACCAGTCCTTCAAAACCACCTGAGACAGCATAAACCATAGTTTTTTGCTATTCAGCTACTCTCAAAACCCAGTGAGAAACGTGGGATTTTGAAAAGTTTTCAATGGAAATGCTCTCCATCGAAACCCCTAGGTAACCTAACTTTTATTTTTGCATTAAGTTCAATCCCTGGGAGGCCGCATGGTTGTACTGCATTAACTTAAGCCTCTTATAGAATCAAGTGCACTAAGTTATAGTGTAAAAACTCTTGATTTTAATAGAAGATTGTTGTAAGAAAAAGTATTATGAATTCACTTTTATATTGATAAAACTATTGTTCAGGATATTTTTCTTAAGTAATATAAGTTAATAGTCTTTCTAGAAGAGTGCTAAGTGAGAAGTTTCTTTCGGAATTTAGTTACAGAGAATAAGCTCTCCAGAAGCATTGGTACAATTTCTCTTTTCCGATGATAGTTGTAAAATAATGTATTTCTTTCCACACACTCCCTCCCAACCCCACCTGCCCCACCTCAGGCTGCTCAAATACTCAGAGCAAAATTTGATGCTATCATATCAACTATGTCAATGCTTTCAAAATTTCAGACATTTGCATGATACCTTCATGACGTTTGCCATATCCTCATACCTCCAGAAGAACTTATATTCTAATTTTAATCAAAGCAGTTTTTTACTTTAACAAATGTATTTTAAAAGAAAACTTGGGTTTGATATGCTAGCTATTTTTTTTTTTTTTTTTTTTTTTTTTTTTTTTTTTTTGCGGTATGTGGGCCTCTCACTGTTGTGGCCTCTCCCGTTGCGGAGCACAGGCTCCGGACGCACAGGCCCAGCAGCCATGGCTCACGGGCCCAGCCACTCCGCGGCATGTGGGATCTTCCCAGACCGGGGCACGAACCCGTTTCCCCTGCATCGGCAGGTGGACTCTCAACCACTGCGCCACCAGGGAAGCCCTGCTAGCTATATTTTTAATCCACATCAAAGTATTATTAAACTGTCAAATGATTTGTATAATGCTTAAAATCATCTCACATACTATCAGTAGTACACATATCATGCGCTGGCAAACATTGAACTGTGTTAACTTAGGATTAGCTTATTTTGCCGTCCTATACCTGGTTCTGATTTTCTCTTAAATAATTTTATTGTGTATGCCTTTTGTTGCCTCAAAATATCTTTGATAAAAGGGACTCTTGACTGCAGGTGTCAGAATCTAAGTGCAACTAACATATGTAAAGAAAAGAAGAAGGAGAAAGGAGAGGGAGAGAGAGAACTGGGTCTGTTAACTGACAAGTTCAAGATAGACCTCTTAAGGCTTAGCTGGATCTGTCATTCATTGATGTCAGTAGGTCTCAGCCCTTCATTCTCTACCTTTCAGCTTTGTTCTATGTGGCCATGATTCTTGGTCAGACTCTCAATGTACTGGCTTCCTGCAGCTCCAGGACTTACCACCTACCAGTTCAGCAATAATTCCAGGGGAAAACACACAAGCAAATTCCTCTTTTCGCACAACTAGAGCAAAAGTCTTAGGTCTGATTCTCATTACTCTGACAAGCATCATGTTACTTAACTAATCACTGTAGCACGGAGTTTTGCAGTGTCTGACTAATAAATTTGCATCATGCACCTGGGGAAGATGGGTCAGTTCCACCCACACCAGATATAAGAATACTAGGGTAGATAGTTTCTAAAGTAAAAGAGGGTATGGTTACCAGCTGTAATGGACTCAGTGTTTATGTCTCCTCTCCCCCAAATTCATATGTTGAAATCCTAACCCCCCAACATGATGGTATCAGGAGGTGGTGCCTTTGGGAGGTAATTTGGTCATGAGGCTGAAACCTTCAAGAGTGGGATTTCAGCAACTATATATTAGGGTTGCTGGGCCTCGGCACTATTGATATTTTGGGCTGGCTAATTCTTCGCTTTGGAGGGTTTTTAAACTAAAAGTTAGGTTGAAATATCAGAATCAAGGACAACTGTTTACTTTTTTGTTGTTTTTGTTGTGTTTTTTTATTTTTAAAAATTTTTATTGGAGTATAGTTGATTTACAATGTTGTTTAGCTTCTGCTGCACAGCAAAGTGAGTCAGTTATACATATACATGTATCCACTCGTTTTTAGATTCTTTTCCCATATAGGTCATTACAGAGTATTGAGTAGAGTTCCCTGTTCTGTACAGTAGGTCCTTATTGTTATGTATTTTAGTGGTCCCCAACGTTTTTGGCACCAGGGACCACTTTCGTGGAAGACAGTGTTTTCACGGAAGCGTTGGGGGGTTCAGGTGGTAATGTGAGCGATGGGGAGCTTCACGTGAAGCTTCGCTCACTCACCTGCCGCTCACCTTCTGCTGTGGCCCGGTTCCTAACAGGCCGCGGACCGGGGCTTGGGGACCCCTGATCTACTTTATATATAGTCGTGTGTATATGCCAATCCCAATCTCCCAGTTTTCCCTCCCCCTCCCCCAAGGACAGCTGTTTAAATAAGTGCAGCCGTGTTTATATAATAAATGCTGCTTAATGCAGCATCTGTGCAGCCTTAAGATGTTTAACAACATCTCTGGCCTCTACCCACTAGATGCCAGTAGCATCCTCCATTGTAACAGCCAAAAATGTTCCCAGACATTGCCAAATCCCCCGGGAGGAAAAGTTGCCCCAGTTGAGAACCACTGCAATATATGTAGATATAGATGTACAAATGTAATGACATTTATAGTTAGAAATGAGCCTCATTGTTGATCCAGGTTTGTGATTAATGGTAAAATGCTATTGATGGTATTATAACTACTCCATGACCAGCATTTCCTTCCTTATTACATCTACATAAAGACTATCCTTAGTTGTATGGTAACTGATAAGATTTATTGAATTTATTGCTTGTGCTTCTGTATCTCTACCTCATGGATTCATAGTTATTTTGCATGACAAAGGAGAGAAAACAACTTTACTGTACATCAGGGGAATCTGTCAGTTGCTGCTCTCACACATAATTCTATAGCCATTACTTATGTTTGAAATTGTATTTGATTTCAATCCATATCAATTGTTGTTCTTCTCTTCAGGTCATCATTTGCATATGTTGGTAATTCTATAATTTTCCTCCATATATATTCTTATAGTTGAGCTATGCTATAGCATTTCACCTTCCTGCTAGTATATTGGTTGCAGTTTAGAACATTTTGGTTGTTATAATATTCTGGCATTTTTGTTATGGGTAGTTTGTACATGATTCCATTACTTGGTTTTGGAGAGAGGTCACTAAGACTGGAAGCTGAGTGGTTAGTGGATAGAATCCATGGATAACTGCAATATCCGGTCACAATTCAAGTAAAGTGGGCACCAAAGCTTACAGTGGGTGGAAAGAGCATCATCAGACATGTGATACTCTGACATCTAGATGCAATTGTCATCTGTGAGGGTGGTGCACAAATAATAGCATTTCCAACCATTAAAATGATGTTTCTAGTACAAAATTTCAAACCCAAAGACTGAAGTTTAAAAAAATAAATGGCCCCTAATCTAAATGGTGGGAATGAGCAACTAGGCAAAAAACTGGAATTGAAACTGAGAATTCTGGACAGCACAGAGGTCCCATTAGTTGAACAATGTGGTATAGAAATTGTGACTTACGGAATAGTAAGGGAAACCAATGGTAAGTGAGTTATCTTTGGAACAGAATTATAGAAAATTGGCTTAAAACTGAGTTTTGCCTGATGAAAGCTTCTTGGGCACTTTCTGCCTCAAGTCAAAAGTGGAAGTGGGGCTTCCCTGGTGGCGCAGTGGTTGAGAGTCTGCCTGCCGATGCAGGGGACACGGGTTCGTGCCCCAGTGTGGGAAGATCCCACATGCCGCAGAGTGGCTGGGCCCGTGAGCCATGGCTGCTGAGCCTGCGCGTCCGGAGCCTGTGCTCCACAACGGGAGAGGCCACAACAGTGAGAGCCCCGCGTACCGCAAAAAAAAAAAAAAAAGTGGAAGTGCCATGGGGTGAGCAGATCAAAGAACCCAGAGGGCTATCTGCCAACTGATGAGCAATGGAAGCTGATAGCCGACGTTCCAGTTAAAAAACTGGATTTGATGGCAGGCTATACAACACCTCTGAAAAAAGATTCATAGTACCAGCTATTGATGACACAACATGATGTCTCCTAAGATTCATTGGTTGTCTTGATTTGATTTTCTTTTTTCTATGTCACTGGTACCTGTATTGCCTCAGTAGAATATTTTTATAATGGTTTAAGTCTATTCTTGTCTGTGGAAGCTACTGGAAGTCTTTAATCTTTTTCCTGGTTCTTGCTCAGACTTATTATTTGCTTCTTTAGATTTGGCAGTCAATTCAGAAGTTTTTGCTGTTAATACAGTGGTCCATGTTCTTCTTGTATGAGTTCCTGTTTGTGCACTTGTATGGGAAAGAATTGCACAAGCTGTACTTTATCAGGCTTGAGCCTAGTTTTACATTTTTAAAAATAAATTTATTTATTTTATTATTTGTTTATTTTTGGCTGCATTGGGTCTTCGTTGCTATATGTGGGCTTTCTCTAGTTGCGGCGAGCGGGGGCTACTCTTCATTGTGGTGCGTGGGCTTCTCATTGCAGTGGCTTCTCTTGTTGCAGAGCACGGGCTTTAGGCGCACAGGCTTCAGTAGTTGTGGCACGTGGACTCAGTAGTTGTGGCTCGCGGGCTCTAGAGCACAGGCTCAGTAGTTGTGGCACACAGGCTTAGTTGCTCCACGACATATGGCATCTTCCCAGACCAGGGATCGAACCCCTGCATTGGCAGGCGGATTCTTAACTACTGCACCACCAGGGAAGTCCCTAGTTTTACACTTTTAAAAAATTAGACATTTACTATTTCAGTTATTTAATAATTATAATCATGAATAATATACAAAGGAATAATGTAAAGTTTGCTCTGTTATTCTTTTTAATTTCTTTCCCTCTTTTCTATGGAAAATAAGATAAGTATAAAGTATCACTACCTGAGATTACATTATTGGTTTTTAAATTTTATATTAAATTGTACTAGCTCAACTTTATACTAGTTTGGAAAAGGATAACTACAGTGTATTTATATGCTCATCACATAAAATGTTTTTACTTAGCATGCATTTCTCACATGGTATTAGCTTTCTCAGTTTTACCTTGGTGTATGTATGTGTGTGTGTGTTCTCTTTACATCAACCAATGCATTGTTTGAGTCGAATCTTTACTATTTGCTTTAGTTAAATCCCTTAAGCTTGTGATTCAGATCTCACAAGATATCACAGAAATCTCAACCTAGATGGGAATTTCGAGTTGTTCAAATTGAGCTTTCTTCTTCTTTAGCAAAGTTCATTTGTTTTAATCTCTCCCCTCAGGTTCTGTGCTTTTTTAATTAATAAATTTATGTAGTCAGTCAATCAGTGAATCCATATTCACCCATCAGTTCATAAAATATTTGCTTCACACTATGTCCTGCATGGCAGGTGGCTAGGCAGTGGAGAATCAAGGGTGAATGGACATTACCTCACAAACCAGATTCTTGCCTCTATGCTTTGCTCACCAGTGAGGTATGCTCCCCTGCCCTGCCCTTTAGTTAGTGAGCAAATCCTGTCAATTCCGCCTCTTCTTCCTGCTAAATCTGTCCTTTGCTGCTCCTCCCTGTCTCTGTTACCACAATCCTAGATCAAGTGTCTAACTTTTGTCATTGGGATACCTACGACTGATGAATCTCTCTTCCTCTGATTCTTTTTCAACTCTGCAGTCATAGGATCTTCCTGAAATGCAAACCAGCTACTCATAACCCCTTGGAAACCTTCCATTCTCCTACAGTGAAGTCAATATCATTAACATTCTTCAAGGCTTTTCCTGATCTGACTCAAGTATATCTCACCTGCCTCATCTCTTGGTACTTCCTCCCTGAAACTCTTCTTGTCCTTCTATCCTTTATATCTTTGTCTTCTTGTTTTTATGTCTCTTCTTGTCTTTATGAGACAAGGGAATTGTCTTGTCCACTCTTTATACCTGGAAACTAGCTTAGTACTTGTTACATTATAAGTGTTAAATAAGTTCTTGTTGAATGAATGAATAATTGAACAAGAGAACAACTCATCAAGTATCTCAAATATTTAAAAAAAACCTTCTAAGTCTTAAAAAATGCCATTAGAGTCTATGTTCTATACTCAATACTAGGATTATAAATAGAAAATAACTAATGACTTTGTTGTTAGTTCTAAACCATGTCTGGAATAAGACAAAAAAATACATGCAGGAATAGAGTCTCTTTGCTTTGTGTCATGTATAAAATGCTGAGTGCAGCTAATTTTCGACAGGGACTTAGATTTAGGTTTCTTCATTTCAATCTCTGGATTCCCTTTTCTTTTTTTCCCCCCCATTAAATGACACACAAAAAGAGTGCCCCCCCAAACACCTTTTTGTCATCATTCTCCATATGAATCCTTAAAGTAGCAAACTTTCCTAGACAACTGGTGTAATGGAAAGCCCACTGAACCAGAGGTGGAAGACCTGCAGCAATTTGGAAAAATAGGGGAGACTACATTTATCTCAAGGGCATGCTTAAACTGGTTGGGCCACTTTATTCATCTGGGAAATTAGAGGAATTGGATCAGAAGAGGCTATTCCCAGGGAACATCAAATACTTACTATTCTATATTCCATTTTAAATAGGAATTAATTTACAAATTTTCAATTTATATAAAAGTTTCAGGGCTTCCCTGTTGGCTCAGTGGTTAAGAATCCACCTGCCAATGCAGGGGATATGGGTTCCAGCCCTGGTCCGGGAAGATCCCACATGCCTCAGAACAACTAAGCCCATGCGCCACGACTACTGAGCCTGCGCTCTAGAGCCCGCGAGCCACAACTACTGAGCCCATGTGCCACAACTACTGAAGCCCGTGTGCCTAGAGCCCGTGCTCCGCAACAAGAGAAGCCACTGCAATGAGAGCCCGCGCACCGCAACAAAGAGTAGCCCCTGCTCGCCACAACTAGAGAAAGCCCGCGCACAGCAACGAAGACCCGACACAGCCAAAAATAAATAAATAAAATAAATAAATTTATTTTAAAAAAAGTTTCAGGAAAATACTACATAAAGTAAGGTATATTTCTATAGGTCTCTGCATTTGAATTACCTTAACTTGCATGTAAATCCTTATGTGACAGGGATCTCAACTTCAAAGTGGACTGGGTCCACTGCCAGGATTTAGTCTTGACTAAGCATCTCTTGAAAACTGCTTGGACAAGCCTCAGAAGAGCCTGCTTTTCATGGGTTGCTTGTCAGGAGGACTTTGGTTTGGAGTTATGGGAAGTCTGAGGAAGTTTAGTGCATGGGAGCCTGGGCTCTAGAAACAAATGCTATGGAGGGCACCATGTCTCTTTCCCGATCTCCTATTAAATGAGAGACTGGGGAAGAAGTGATTTGGGTGGAAGCTGAACGAGCTGTTTTTATGACAGAAGATAAGATTTGGGAGAGGGACATTTTCTACATTTTGGAACAAGACATTGCTGCACTGGCACAATAAATTGTGACTGGAATGTGGTGCCACTTCTGATCCTTCAACTGCAGAATTGGGATGCACTGGGAGACACAGCTTTTGACAATGATGATGCATCCCTTCAAGTGGCTTCTTAACTGAAGTAGGTATGGGGATTGGCTGTGAACACAGGCAAGACATCCTTGGACACTGAAAAAATATGCTGGTGAAGGGGAATATTGCAACAGACGATTGTCCTGTGAAGTGTAAAGAACAAGCTCACCAAATTTGAGTAATTGCTATCAATAAAAACAACTTTTGTATCCCTAGGATGATGACACCAGGGGAAACTTGGATTACATTTACCGAAGGGTCATTTAGGTACAGTCTAAGCCATAACTACCATTGTGCTATTTTTTTAATTTTGTTTTTTTATTTTATATTTTTTACTGAAGTATAGTTGCTGTGCAATATTATATAAGTTATGGATGTACACTATAGTGATTCACAGGTTTTTTTTTTTTTTTTTTTTTTTTTTTTTTTTTTTTTTTTTTTTTTGCGGTATGCGGGCCTCTCACTGTTGTGGCCTCTCCCGTTGCGGAGCACAGGCTCCGGACGCGCAGGCTCAGCGGCCATGGCTCACGGGCCCAGCCGCTCCGCGGCATATGGGATCCTCCCAGACCGGGGCACGAACCCGTATCCCCTGCATCGGCAGGCAGACTCTCAACCACTTGCGCCACCAGGGAGGCCCGATTCACAGGTTTTAAAAGCTATATTCCATTTATAGATATTATACAATATTGGCTAATTCCCTATGTTGTACAATATATCCTTGTAACTTATTTTATACATAATAGTTTGTACCTCTTACTCTCCTACCCCTATATTGTCCCTCTCCTTTTCCCTCTCCCAGCTGGTAACCACTAGTTTGTTCTCTATATCTGTGAGTCTGATTCTTTTTGTTATATTCATTAGTTGTATTTCTTAGATTCCACATATAAATGATATCACACAGTATTTGTCTTTCTCTGACTTACTTCACTTAGTGTAATGTCCTTCAAGTCCAACCTTGTTGCTCCAAATGGCAAAATTTCATTCTTTTTTATGGCTGAGTAGTATTCTACTGTGTGTGTATATATATATATACATATATGTGTGTGTGTGTGTGTGTATACATATATACACAGCACAGTTTCTTTATCCATTCATCTGTTAATAAACATTAAGGTTGCTTCCATATCTTGGCTGCTGTGAACATTGGGGTACATGAATCTTTTTGAATAAGTGTGTTTGCTTTTTTTTAGATACATAACCAGGAATGAAATTGCTGGCTCATATGGTAGTTCTATTTTTAGTTTTTGAGAAACCTCTGAACTGTTTTCCGCAGTGGCTATACCAATTTACATTCCCATCAACTGTGTAAGAGGGTTCCCTTTTCTCCATATTCTCACCAACATTTGTTATTTGTGTTCTTTTTGATGACAGTCATTCTGCCAGGTGTGAGGTGATATCTCATTGTGGTTTTGATTTGTATTTCCCTGATGATTAGTGATGTTGAGCATCTTTGCATGTAAATGTTGGCCGTCTGCATTTCCTCTTTGGAAAAATGTCTATTCAGTTCTTCTACCCATTTTTAATTGGGCTGTTTATGTTCATGTTGAGATGTATGAGCTGTTTATATATGTTGGATGTTAATCCCTTATTGGTCATATCATTTGCAAATATTTTCTCCCATTTAGTAGGTTGTCTTTTTGTTTAGTCCATGGTTTCCTTTGCTGTTCAAAAGCTTTTAAGTTTAATTAGGTCTCATTTGTTTATTTTTGCTTTTATTTCCTTTACTTTAGGAGAGGGATCCCCAAAAATATTGCTTCGATTTATGTCAGAGTGTTCTGCCTATGTTTTCCTCTAGGAGTTTTATAGTATCTAGTCTTACATTTAGGTCTTTAATCCATTTTGAGTTTATTTTTGGATATGGTGTTAGAGAATGTTCTAATTTCATTCTTTTACATGTAGCTGTCCAGTTTTCCCAGCACCACTTACTGAAGAGACTGTCTTTTCTCCATTGTATATTCTTGCTCCTTTGTCATAGATTAATTGACCTTAAGTGCATGGGTTTATTTCTGTGCTCGCTATCCTGTTCCATTGATCTGTTCCACATATCCTGTTCCATATGTGTCTGCTTTTTTTGTTTGTTTGTTTTTTGCTTTTTTTTTTTTTTATGGAAGAAATTCTCCCATCATGATCTATACTTGCTCTGTGCAAAATTGTAGCCACTGGCCATATTGGTCTGTTGAGTCCTTGAATTGTGGCCACTGGCCATATTGGTCTGTTGAGTACTTGAATTGTGGCTGATCTGAATTGAAATGTGCTGTAAATATAAAATACTGATTTCTGAGACTTAGTATTAAAAATAGAATGTAGGGCCTCCCTGGTGGCGCAGTGGTTAAGAGTCCGCCTGCCGATGCAGGGGATACGGGTTCGTGCCCCGGTCTGGGAGGATCCCATATGCCGCGGAGCGGCTGGGCCCGTGAGCCATGGCCGCTGGGCCTGCGCATCCGGAGCCTGTGCTCCGCAACGGGAGAGGCCACAACAGTGAGAGGCCCGCATACCGCAAAAAGAAAAAAAAAAAAAAATAGAATGTAAAATATCTCAATAATTTTTATATTGATTGTATGTGGAAGTAATATATTTTTTTCTTTTTATTAATTAATTTATTTTTGCTGTGTTGGGTCTTCGTTTCTGTGCGAGGGCTTTCTCTAGTTGCAGCAAGCGGGGGCCACTCTTCATCGCAGTGCACGGGCCTCTCACTATCGCGGCCTCTCTTGTTGTGGAGCACAGGCTCCAGACGCGCAGGCTCAGTAGTTGTGGCTCACGGGCCTAGTTGCTCTGCGGCATGTGGGATCCACCCAGACTAGGACTCGAACCCATGTCCCCTGCATTAGCAGGCAGATTCTCAACCACCGCGCCACCAGGGAAGCCCGGAAGTAATATTTTGGATATATTGGGTTAAATAAAACATATTACCAAAATTAACTTCATCTGTTTCTTTTTACTTTTTTAAATGTGGCTCTAGAAAATTAAAAACTACATAAGTGGCTTGCATTGTATTTCCATTGGACAAGGCTAACCGATAATTAACATTAGGCCAATCAATCATATGCCATTTATTTTACTTTTTAAGTTATGCATACAAAAATTTTTAGGTTGATAAAATTATAAACTCCTTAAGGATAAGTTCTCTGTTTTTATTTTTCATTTTTCCAGGTACTTATATCACTGATAGTATGTGATAGGTTTTACTGCATGCGTGTTCATTTGAATTGATTTAAAAAGACTATTTTTTTATTTCTATAAAACTGTGACGTACTTTTAGATTGTGTCCTAGATAAGTGTATTTTGGTTATAAACAGAACTTGGTATTGTTATATAAAGTATTCAGTTCAGAAAATGTGTTAATAAATAGCAATTACTTTAATTCCATCATGAGCTCATTTATCCATTTTCTTTATATTTTTTAAAATGAAAGTTAAGAAAGGCATTAGGGCAATTTTCTTCATTAATGTGTTTATTTCTGTAAGCCTTTTGATAACTTAGTCTAATCGAGAGAAATTTTAGCTGAATTTCTAAAATTCCAAATTAGTATTTTTATTTTTAACTACTTATTTTGAAATAATTTTCCTACAGAAGACATAAGAGCACAAGAAACTCCTGTGTACCCTTCAATCAGATTCATCAATTATTTACATTTTGCCACATTTGCTTTATTACTCTGTATTTTATCCTTTATCTGTCTATTCATATTATTAATTTTTTCATGAGCCATTTGAGAGAGACAGACATACTTTTTTACCCCAGAATACTTAAGTTAGTATTTACTGAGAACAAGGATACTCTTATAAAATCATAGTACAATGATCAAACTTATGAAATTTAACACTAATTTAATGCAATTATCTATTAATCGATACATATTTAAATTTTGGCAATTGTCTTTGTGTTATACATCAGGCATGAATCAGGCATGATCATTATCCTCAAGTTGCACATAATTATATGGATTGATTTGCCTCCTCTATCAGTGACTTTTCCCCAAGTTTTGGTTGATTGGTTGTTTTTTCTAATTGTATTTCTAGTTCTTGTCACATTTCCAAAATTCTGTAAATGTTAGTGGAGTTTAGTAGTAGAGCACACATTATCCTGTTAAGTACTGTAACACAGGTATAAATAAACAAAGTGTTAGTAAAACACAGAGAGGGTAACTGCTCAACACCACCCCACCAAGGTCATTGAAAAGTACTTCACTGAGGAGGTGCTATGTGAGTAGAGAACGTTAAAATGCTCACAGACACAGAAGGAGTAGCAGTATTTCCAGGCGAAGAGAATTGTTTGTACAAAGAAGCAATGCCAGAAAAGTTTGTTTCATGCTGCTGTGGGTAGGTTAGGTGTGACAGAGGACAAATGTAAGTTTGGAAAGATAATTGTGAACCAAATATAAAGGTTCTTTAAACACCATTTAAGGATCTTGAAGAAATCTTGAGAAGTACCTATGCTTCTAACTACTATGACTTTATGACCTGGATGAGTACACATATATATTC
The DNA here is from genome assembly GCF_025265405.1 of Mesoplodon densirostris. Lineage (NCBI taxonomy): Eukaryota > Metazoa > Chordata > Mammalia > Artiodactyla > Ziphiidae > Mesoplodon > Mesoplodon densirostris. Next base: position 86,735,102 of record NC_082669.1, read on the forward strand.
AGGCAACTCTTGAAGAGGAACTTCCGTAGGCGTGTTAAAACTCTACCAAAAAAATACTATATGCTGAATCACCATCGTGCATAATAGCATTTAGTCACTCCCTTTCAATCAAATAATAGTCATAAACTGTGTTCATAAGCTAATCTTATTATTTTAGCAAGAGCTTCCTGCAGAAGGTACCTGGCTGCTGCTGCTGCTCTGCTGCTGGTGTGTGTGCACGCATGTAATAGCAGCAGAGTATACTTGTAAAAGGGGGCTTAATTCTGTGGTTTGAATGTGATTTCCTTTAGTTTCCCATCTGTCTAATAATATTATCCTGGTATATTAAAGTATCTCTAGTTTTGATTTTTTTTCAAATCCTTTCATTTCAGTCTATTTACTAAAATAAGACGGCAAGGAAAAACTAAACATATTGTGTATTTACACAATAAAAAAATAAGTTGTCAGATGAATGAGTTCAACCTGTTGGAAATTTAGCACAGACTTTTCGTATACTCCATAATAGCAATATCATGGTAGGTTTTAGAAACTATTGGGATGTTTGTAATCAAGAATCTTCATTTTTCACCAGTTGAGAAGCTGCTTAATTCCACTAGAAAGTGTGACATAAGCTCCACACTGACCTCACTTAATGACTAGCCAAATAAAAACAAGTGTAGAGGTTTCACAGCTGCTGAAGGAGAGTCCTTGGAAAGAATTACATTGGAATATTCTTACTGTTGCTAAGGAAAGGAATTAAAAGGTTCAGAAATAAGAAACGAGGAAGAAAACAAGCCTGTCAGCATTCAAAACTGATTACTAGGGAATACTTTGTGGTTAAAAATCCACAGTATTTCAGCAACTTATTTAGGAATGTTTATTCCAAAGGACTTTCATTGCGTATATTTTGCTACAAATAAATTTGCTTACCTTAACTCTATAAAGAGCTTTACAAACCACAACTGCTTGGATTTGAATTTGCCAGTTTTCACAACAGCTCCCAACTCCACTGAAAACCAGGAACCTTCCAGGATGTGGGAGGGGCCCTGGCAGTCACAGGGTCCAATTATGTGGTTGTCCTTTTTGTTATGGTTCACATTTTAGAAGAAGGCAGATAATGAGCTGTTGCTTCCACCATTATCAACTGGGAGCCTGATAATTGTGTAGGGACCCCTTTACATTGAGTGTCAAAAAGGGAGATGTGGTGTTTTTCTAATCTAAACCAGTTGGATGATTTACTTTCATTCTCTCATTTGCTTTAATACTTGTGGCATAAACCATTATTGAAAAATTAAGTATATTGATTTCTTTGAGCAAACAAAAGAATCTCTCACTTGGATTAGAGAATCACAGTGCCTGTTAAGGGGGCTAGTGGGCAGTGCATGAATTGAGATTCGGAGGACCTACACTCCATTTTCTACTTATTTATTGTTTGATTAGTCTCATCCTAAGGTAGGTTAATTTCCTCAGTTTCAGTTTCATCATCTTTAAAACGGAAGTGATGATACCTATAGCAGAATGATGTAGGGATCAAGAGAGATGGTGTGTTGCCAAAGTATTTCATTAAAACAGTAATTTACTATACTGCCTCATTTGCCATCCCTGCCATAAATACATTTTTGCTTCTTAAAGTTCCTTGAACTCAGAGCTAGATTAAGGTGTGGGCCACATGGACAGCCCCAGCCAGGTGCCAACTTATAAAAGTGCTGCACAGCCCTGAATTACATTGAAAATATGTTGCCAGATAATGCAGGCTTTGACCTGCCATCCTTGGAAAAATGTAAATTTTGGTCCCACTTCTGCCAAAAGAGGCAAGCCCTTGAGCAGAAATAAAAATACAAAACAAAACTCTTCTTGCTAGAATTAGCTAGCTATACTGAGTTTTCTCGCAAACTAGCAGTAACAGTCAAGATGCCGAGGTCCAGGATACGGGTCACAATGCTGCTTAATGGGGACATGATTGATCTTTTTATTTAGATTTTTAATCTATGGATAAGCATCCCACTAAGTGGTCACATTTTTTTCAGAACATTGACTATGCTTTGACCAGTAGAAGTCAATCAGTAAAGGAATTTGTTTCTATGAAGAATTTTTTGTTGATATAATTTTCCACACTCCCTAAGTAAATCCTCAACAAGTAGTTTTTGTATATTGGTTAAAAGAGGTGCCAGGCCATTTGTCTGCCAATGATGTTCATATTTTCTTGCATTCACGGTGCTTTTTCCATATATTTCCATCTACAGATATTTTGTATTTACTCTATTTTGTTCACTACTCATCTTTTGAGTCGGTTAAAAAAAATCAATTGCTCTATAATACCTTCCTGTCCCCCTTAGTTCCCTACAGGGAATTATATTGATAATATTTTCTTGATTCTAAAATAGCAGCGTTTTCTGAAAATCGAAGCAAAACAAATAGAATGTTAAAGATATGCATCAAGTTTAAGACATTTTCCAATAGAGAAACACTAAAGCTATCAAACAAGTTTTAAAATCTGGCAAGTGGGGTAGTTCCTTTCTTCTAGGAACATTTCCAACACAGTACATTCTCTGTTTTAGTACTTCTCCATCCATGTATCTGACTGTAAGGAATATGAATTTCTCCATGAGATTTGGGTGAAACAAAAATCATATTAACTTATTTTGAAAAATCAAAATAAGTCTTGCTCTGAACTCTCTTGCCAACATGTTTAATACCAATTACTAGAGAGCTCCTCCTTGAGGTGGTTCATGATTCCCAGGGGACATTATATAGTTTATCCTATGTCATCATGGAGGAAAGGATTCTTTTTTTTTTTTAATATTTATTTATCTATTTCGCTGCACTGGGTCTTAGTTGCAGCACGAGGGATCTTCGTTGCAGCACGCGGGATCTTTGTTGCAGCATGCAAACTCTTAGTTGCGGCATGCAGAATCTAGTTCCCTGACCAGGGATCGAACCCAGGCCCCCTGCATTGGGAGCGTGGAGTCTTAGCCACTGGACCACCAGGGAAGTCCCCAGGAAAGAATTCTCGACTTGAGTTCATTCTAGTTGCTTTAGTTGTCATGCCCGTTGCTCAAGCCCACATGACCTATTTTAAGGTAAGCTACTCTCTTGCTTGTGGAGTACCCTTCCTCCATGGTCATCTCAGCCCCGGAAGCCTCACAGCAATAGAGACTGAGCCACCAGCTTCCTACATACATTCCCTATCAGGGGTCCTTCCACCTAATGAAATTCTGAGTGGGAATAAGATCCAAGTCCCTACCCACCTCAGGAAATCACCTCCAGGTCCCAGTCACACCCCTTCTTCAATTCCAAATAATAACCTCTATCCACTCTCCTTCTGTGATAATCCAGTATAATCTTCCTGAGTAGGCCTGAATCCAGAACAGTTTAACTTTCTTTCTGAAGAGTTCCGTTTGTGTTTACTGAGCCGGGGTGGGGCAATTGCAATATAAAGGGAGAAGAGATCTCACCTTTTCAGGTGCAAGGTAGAAAAGGAGATAATTTATTTTACCACAGTGAATTGACAGCAGGGAAAACTAAAACTAACATTAAACAACAATCAAGATTTACCAGTTGGTCTGGTGTATATGTCCACCCCCTCCCAATAGTCAGTGGTCTTCTTGAGGGTGGGAGCTATGTTTTCTTCATGGATGGATCCTCAGCACTCAATATAGTGCTTATGTGCTTATAATTATATGTTATCAATCAATAAATACTGGATCAATGAATTGAGTGTACTATAGATTATTATTCTCATCTTTTAGAGTAATGCTGATTTTAGAACTTTTAGGTGCATTAAAGTGTAAAACTAGTTGATTAGAACTCAAAAAAAATCCCTGCTCTCCAACCATACATTTCAATGAATTTTCATCTAGAGATGTAAGGAATATTGGTTGCCAAATGTGTACATTGGAATTTTAAAATTCAGGGATCTAAAATAGATTTCAGCTCTGCTTTTTACCCCTGAGAAGTCATTCTATCTCTTTGTGACACTGTGTCTATTCACATAATGTGAAGTTAGTAAAGTGTTCCGAATTTAGATGGAAAGTACACACTGCTCATTGAGGGCAGAGCAATATCTTTGAAAGTGAAATATTTGCTGTGTACACAGATGCTTGTACTTTGCTTTTGTTACATATTTAGCAGTGGGTTTATATCACTGATAAATATCAAGAACACTTCATGGGAGAGCAAGGAAGTACCTTGGTTACTATGCAGTCATCAGAGTACACTTCAAAGCCTGTGTGATTTCACTACCTCTGTTCATAAAATTCCCTCATTTAAAATGTCATTTTAAGCCAACTTTCAATCTCGCAGCTAAAGCCCCATGCTGCTGCTTTTCATTCCTTCACGACCTAATAAATGTTCACCACCAGACCACTACCACGTATGAATGATTACACTCTGATAGAAACTACTTATAGGATTTGTTATAGCACAAATTAGAGAAAACAGCTTAAATTCGAGAGACCAAAATGACCCACAAAGGTTTATTTATTCAGTACGTATTTATCAAGATACCTTAGGCAAGGAGCTGTAGGAGGCTCTGATGAAAACTATGATTTATCAGTAACTACTGTCCTCAAGAAGATTGCTATTTCCAGAGGTGGGAACAACACAAACATACAAGTACCTGTAATTCAGGACATAAAGTGATGAATACTGTAAAGAGGAACAGAGATCAAAAGAGGTAGTGACACCTTTCAGTTACAGGAATTGGGCATTTCCCCTTAGAAGAGTCATTGAACTGTGCCTTAGAAAATGGGCTACATACCATTTGGACAAAGGATGACTAGGAGGGAAAGTATTCCAAATGCAAGGAGTGCCTTGAGCAAAGACACACTCATGCCACAACATGCAAATCAGCCCCCCCCCAAAGAAAAGCAAACATTCTTTTTTTATCATATTTCCCACTTGGGTATATTAAGTGTATGTATTTCTTTGGAATAATGAAATATTATCATGTAACATCCTATATATTTACTATTTCATATATATTCAAAACTGGACCAACAGAAAATATGTTAAGAATAAAATAGTACTTTCAGAGTTTTCTTTGATTGCTTTTCACATTTTTCTTGTCAAAGTAAGTTCTTCATTCAGAGCAGCTATTGTATTAGTGTTCTCCAGAGAAGCAGGACCAACAGGATGTGTGTGTGTGTGTGTGTGAATGTGCATGTGTACCTATACATGTATGTGTATATACACATACGGTCAGCTCTCCCTATCTGCAGGTAAGGAGGGCCAACTCTATTCATTGTACTACATCATTTTATATATGTGACTTGAGTATCCATGGATTCTGGTGTCTGTGGGGGCTCCTGGAACCAATCCTCCATAGATACCAAGGGATGACTGTTTATGTATGTATACTCACACACACACACACACACACACACACACACACACATATACATATACCTTTCATATTGGTTGGGGAGAGAGAGATTTATTTTAAAGAATTGGCTCATACGTGTGTAGGGGCTGGCAAGTCTGATATTTGCAGGGCTGGCCGGTAGGCTGGATATTTTGGCAGGAGTTGGTGGTGTAGCCTTGAGTCTGAAGTCAGCCTGGAGGCAGAATTCCTTTTTTTTCAGAGAACTTTAGTTTTTTCTCTTAAGGTCTTCAACTTATTGGATGAAGCCCATCCATATTATGAAGGGTAATCTGCTTTACTCAAAGTCTACTGATTTAAATGACAATGTAAAAAATATTTTCACAGCAGCATCTCGACTGATATTTTATGAAACACCTGGGTACTCTATAGCCTCGTCAAGTTGACACATGAAAATAATCATCATAGTTACCATGAATCATGAAAACATGGCGCTGATGAAAAGAGGGAAACAGCATCTCTGTTTGTGTAGTTCATCACAGTTTTGTAACATTTTTGCAAATGTTAAAAACCCTGTGAGGAAAGAGGGGAGCATCTTGCTAGCAACAGTTTCTAAATGACAAATCTGAGGCAAAGGGAAATTCAGAATCTTGAAGGTTAAGGAGCTAGAAGTGGCATAGTTGGTGTCAGAATTGGAACTGACATCTTCTGACGCGTTATCTAATGATCTTTTCCATTGCACCATCTACTAGTGATCCAGTACATATTCCTAAAGCATTGATTATCTGTAACAGTCTCTTGACAGTTAAATGTACCTTTACCGATATATGTTCTACTCGCCAACTAAATTCTAAGACGTGCCTTATCATAGAAAACCCTGCTATGTCCTATATGTAATTGACTATCAATAAGTGTTTTATAAGATTGAATTCTGCTACAAATCCTATTTACACTAGGTAACGATTTGTTTATATAGCTTCTGGTGACAGACCCCTTGAATTAGTTTTCAAGGCATGTGGATGATGCTGTGTTTCAGTGCCTTTTATATGGCTGGCAAGTGTGAAAGGTCTAAATTCTCTGTATTAAGAAAGGCTTACGAGTTGTGTGAACATGGGCAAGTTGCTCAACTTCTCAGAGGTCTAATTTCTTTATCTGTAAAATAGAAGATGATAGTAGAACCTCAAGAATGTTTTATGTGAATAGAAAGTGTATAATAAGTATGAATATCTCCATAACACTCAAGGTACAAGAGATGTCACGGTTCTTTATTTTCTAAATAAAGCCATCTCCAAGTCAACAACTTATCAAGGTCAACTTATGAAGTCCAAAGTAAGTGATTAACTGAGGTTATCCTCATTGGAGCTTACACAATCCCTGGGGCTTACATATTCCTAGGAAAATGGGGAAGGGCCTGGCTCTTGGTCAATAGGGATGACTCTTTTTCCCCTTGGCTCCATCTAATTGCTATATAATGGGACACAACCTTCACAGACACGGATGGTAACTCAGTCTTCTAAATGCTCAACAGTAGTTGAGCACTACTTCTATGCCATATACTGGAGATGGCCTCCTTGGATGGGCTGACCAGTATATACTCGAGATGTTCCTCTCTGCTGACTCCTTAGCCACAGACGACTTACTTGAGGTGCTCAAGCTGCAGCACTTAAGGCCAATTCTCACAGGCATTCAAACATCCATTCTCATAAAAGGACTTGTTATCTCCAGAGTGCTGAGTCCAGGCACTTGAAGAAATCTACAGTCCTCCCCATGATTCAATCGGGGAACAACCTCCAGGGTTGGGCCACTTTCCTGAATCCTCCATTTTCATCCCCTTTGGGATAGTTCAATTTAATCCCTATATTGGCTGAGGGCTTTGAAATGAGTCCTATTACTCTCACTCTGAGGATAAAGGGAATCTAGATTTCAAAGACCTAGGCCACTGACATTATTCTTTGGTGAAAAGACAATAGAAAAAAAATCAAAATATTAATTAATTTCTCAGAAAATCACACTGATGCATAGGCAAATCACTTAGCATAGAATTGTTGTTCAACATGTGTTGCTTTTTACCACTTATTTGGAAGACTATAAGTGCATGCTGTTTATGCTCCATTGAATCTTCTGTATCTCCAGAAGCAAATTGTATAGGGGAAAGATCCTGGCTTTTGGAGTCACACAGCTCGGGTGTTGATTCTTGTCTCTACTACTTATTATCTCTGTGCACTTAGGTGACTTACCTCACCCAGCCTCAGTTTTTCTTCTGTAAAATCCATTGTGTAGATTAAATGCACATAACCCATATAGCCTTAGGCTTCACCTGACAGGACATATTTCACATTTATAATAATATCCCGAATCTCAAGGCTTTGAGTCCACAGCTGCTCCGACTAGTAGAAAAATCAGTTTTTTGGTGGCAGCCCTTCCCATTCATTTAATTCTGCCTGGGAGGCCCTGTGGGTGAGGTTTGCCTGCAGTCACTTTGTTCTCACATCCTCTGCTCTTAGCCCCAGGCTGCTGCCCTCATGCCTCTCTCCATCTCTGGACAGTAGAAAAACTCCTTTCAAGTCTCATGATCAGAGATATTTCAAGTTAGGCCCCTAGAACCAGATCTTCAGGTAGGTCCCAGCCATGGCACACTCATGCTTGGTGAGGAACAATGTCAGGGAAGGTCATGTGCAGCCTCCTGCTGCCACATCCATGGCTCCCTTTGACATTCAGGCAAGCTACCAGCTTAGACCTGCTCTTCCGTATCTTCTCGTAGTTTCTAAGGTCCCTTTCTCCAGGCCAGCCTCCTTCAAGGAATCCCAGTCCCCTAGACTTGTTTGTGGTTGCCTGAACACAATATGTGGACCAGGTAAGTTCTCACCTACAGATATCCTGGGCCCATGCAAAATAAGATGTGTGTCTGGGCATCTGTGTCAGTCCTTAGGAGCATTCAGTGATGGTCACCAAGCCCCTGGGACATTTTGTAACAAGAAGTTGTGCTATTAGGCACAAATAGAGAACTTCATGTCATGCTTCAGCCTTGAGCTGGTCCAAAATATTAATAAAAGCAGTTAGCATCTGCCGCATAGTAAGCTCTCAGTAAATAAAACTCCCCTTCTGTCTTCTTTGCTTAAGAAAAATTTGATGTATTTGCTAGATAGTTGACTTTAAGCATATTTTACCTTTATGCCAAGCGGACTGTTTTTACAGTGATAAAATCTGAGACCCAATGTCCTTTGAGTCATATTGTTAAATAGAGCATCACAGGATTTGAGAGCTTACTATCAACATAGTCTCCATGGTTGTAAGCATGACTGGCTTAATCAGAAATACGATTAGTGGAATGTATAATAGTTACCCGGGAGAGTCATGGTACTGCACCATGGTGGGAGCCATTTCACCTTGGACCCCAACAAACAAGGAATTCTTACCAAAAATGGAGCAGAATAAAACTGACTCCTTGAGTCCTGTGGGACAGAGACATATAGGGTAAGACACTAGCGTTAAGAGTATTGGGCCAAACAAATAATTAAATATCTTCCCCACAGCTTACAAGTAAAGCAGGAAGGCAACTGTTTGCAAGCTATACTGCAGGGAAACGAAACCTCTATAAAGCTTATATTTAAGTGAACTTTGATCTTTTTCCAATGTAAAGAATAAGCACTATTTATTAACCTCTATAAGGCACTAAAGAAAAGAAGCCACAATTTAAACACAGAACAATGTGGGGTTAGGCATTCTGGGAAAACAGAAAATGGTTAATAGAGTTAGGACAATACAGGAAGAATTGTCCAGATCTGACCAAACCTGAAACTATTCCTTTTGTCATGAAAGGGACAGGGAAGAGGATATGGAAATTGATATATATATATATATAAAACACTTATGTGATATTTATAGATATATTATGAGCCTTTGGGGGGAAAAAACATTTATTTATTTATTTTGGCTGCACTGGGTCTTAGTTGCAGCATGTGGGATCTTTGTTGTGGCATGTGGGGATCTTTTTTTAAATTTTAGTTGTGACATGTGAGATCTAATTCCCTGACCAGGGATCGAACCTGGGCCCCCTGCATTGGGAGCGCAGAGTCTCAGCCACTGGACCACCAGGGAGGTCCCTATGAGCCTTTTATATAGTAACTTCCTTTATCTTTAAAACAAGCATATGAAGTACTGTTGGCTCCATTTTATAGATAAAGTAACTGAGGCATAACTTTCCTAAAAACACAGAGCTAGAAACACCAGAGCCAGGATTAAAAATCAGGTACTCTATTAAACATGGTTATCATATAACCTAACAATTCCATTTCTAGGATCTAGTCATTTCATTCCAAGAGAAATTAAAGCATATGTTCATGTAAAAATGTGTACACTAATGTTCAAAGCAGTATTATTCATAATAGCCAAAAGGTGGAAAAATCCAAATGCCATTTGGAGGACGAATGAATAAACAAAATGTGGTACATACATACAATGGAATATTATTCAGCTACAAAAAGGAATGAAGTGCTGATATATACTACAACATGGAGGAAGCTTGAAAACATTATGCCTAAGTGAAAGAAGCCAATAACAAAGAAGCCAATTGCATTCACAGGAAAGGTCCAAAATAGGCAAATCTGTAGAGAGAAGGTAGATTAGTGGTTGATTAGGGTGAGAGGGATGGGAAATGGGGGTGGGGAGGGGAGGGTTAAACTAATGGGTAACAAGATCTCAAAAGAGAAAAAAATCTGGTTCAAAATCTGGACTTTCAGCTCCTGGGCTAAGGCATCCTTCTTTTTTTTTTTTTTTTTTTTTTTTGCGGTACACGGGCCTCTCACTGTTGTGGCCTCTCCCGTTGCGGAGCACAGGCTCCGGACGCGCAGGCTCAGTGGCCATGGCTCACGGGCCCAGCCGCTCCGCGTCATGTGGGATCTTCCCGGACTGGGGCATGAACCCGTGTCCCCTGCATCGGCAGGCAGACTCTCAACCACTGCGCCACCAGGGAAGCCCTAAGGCATCTTTCTTGACCCCCGAAGCCTGCTGACTACAACTTCTTGCTCTATATACTTGAAGACTATAAAATACATTTGGCTTTGATATGCACAGGGGGGAAAGTCAGGTGAAAACAGTCCCTTAAGGGAGCCTGGCTTAATGAGTTTCAATGATAAACTGATGGGTAACATGTATGAGGTTTCAACATCTGTTCGCTGTGACTATTCTTGTGCCTTCTCTTACTGTAGATCAGGTCTACCATTGTCCTGTTGCTGCCGAACATATCAGAAAAAGCTGGGATTAAAGTGTTCCAGTCAGGTATTCCAGAACAGGTTCATTACATGGTTGCTCTGTTTAAGTTCAGCTTTCAAAAATGGCTCAATAGAACCCCAAATTTAATTTCTCGAGGAAGCTATGAAAAATTAATAAACAGAAATCTCAATTAAATAGAGTTGGGAGACCAGAAAGAGGAGCTCTCATACCCTATAGAAATACCAGAGCCCATTGGACAGAAAAAGACCCCTCTTCTTTCCTGGCAAGGACTCAGGCAATGAAAAGCCATGGACTCATTGTTTACTAGAGTCCTCCTAACTTCCTTTCCCCCTCTATAAAAGCTTGCTCCTTCCCTTGCCGTGCAGGGACTTGCACATGGCTTGACGTGGTTGCAGACCCTGAACTGCAGTTCTTTACTGATCCCAAACAAACCTATCTTGGCCGGAGAACTATCTGGCAGAAATATTTGTTTCAGGTTAACAAAGGAATGTCCAAGCTGTATGAAAATGTCAGCTAGATAAATGGGGCACAGATACTTGAAAGCTAAAAAGCTGAAAACTTTGGTTGTTCTTGCCTTTTTCAAAAAAAATCTCACCATTAAATTCTGATACTGACCAATAAACAGATATGAGGAAGGGCCCCCTGCTCACACTTTACTAATAAGTACTAAGTGAGTTGGAGGCCTATGCTCAGTGCCTTGGCCTAGCACGTGTAAACTTTCTAACATTACCAAGACTCTCGGCTCTTTGATGATTATAGTCTTGGGTTGGTTGTAAACCACCCTCTCATCACTACCACAGGCCATTTTCACTGACCTGGGTTTCCCCAGATCGCAGTGAACAGCCATCAGTCAGAAATGGTAAGGTGAAAAGTCATACACCCTCTATTTGTCCCTGTTTTCTAAGGAGAGAATTTCATTCCTCAGGTCTCAATTCAAAGCTCTCAGAAGGCTTTTGTTTGAAAACTGATTATATCTACAGCAATTGTAATAATTTTTTAAAGCGCCCACAACTACTCATTTCTTAATAAGCAAATCTCCAATTTCTCCTGTCATTCTTACCCACCAGGTGGTGCTACTTCCTTACATTTCCTAAAGACCTCAACTTCTGAAGTAACTTTTTATAGTAGGTTCAAGTTCCCTGTGTTAATATTGACTCGCACACTTCTGTTGTTCGAGACTCATAATGTAATAAGGAATTCTGTAAACGGAAACCAGTTAGTTGAAAAGCCAGTTGCAACACAATCAGATGTTTAACTCTGAAGTCACTCTCGTGTATTTAAACCAGAAGTAAGGCCAAGGTTATGGGCAAGCTGTGGTGATAGAAACCATGCATTCAGCAGGCTCCACCCGTCTACTTGTGTGGTGCCTTATTCCTAACAGGTGTAAGAGTAGATGAGTTCTCGTGCCATAAACACTGCTTCATTAAAAAACACACGCACAAAATATTACCTACAATGATCTTAGGACTGTAATTTAGCCTTTAATAAAGCTTTGTAAAGATCTTGCAATATTTTTCCTTGATCACAATATGTAAAGCAGTCTCTAAAACAAGGATAATAATATTTATCCTGAATTTAAAGGCAACGTTGGAAATGAAAGAACTTAAGTAATGAGGAGGCAGGTGGCTGGATATATGAATTATGTTCATGGGGCTGTGGCAGGGGCACATCAAACCCATTTGCTCTCCTGCCATTTCCTGGCCACCTTGCAATTAGATGGGTTCAAAGGACTAGTTCTGACTGGTGAAATACTAGTGGATGTAAGTGTATTATTTGAAACTCCTTTGCAAGTGCCTCGTTTCCCTCTTTGCCTAACAGAACACCAGAGGAAGCTGCAAGCTCAGGCTGGTGCATCTACAACATGGCGGCAGCTCCACTGGCCTGGGTCTCTGAATGACCATGTGGAGCAGAAAGTCTGCCAACTCATATGAGAGGTGTAATGTGGACAAAAATGTAAACTTATTGTGTTAAGCTACTCAGATTTTGGAGTTGATCGTAACCCTTGAGCACATGCCCAGAATAATGCCAGCTTTCTCTCTGCAAGGATGTTCTGCTCTCTTATGTCATTCCTAACCAATACATGACTTGATTCTGTTTCAGATTATTTACTTTTGGGGCCCTTGTTAGGGTGTAGACTTTAAGTCAGTCTATAGTCATCTGTATTACATATCGTGTTGGAATCCTCGACTTTCATTTTCTTCTCTTTGCAAGGATTAACCACAAAAATTTCAAGAAAAGGCATTTTAGCAGGAGCTTGGTAGATAGAATTGTTTGAAACCCCAATAATGTCATCTTATAATTTGTGTTACATAACCTTTATGAGCATCGATTATCTGTTTTCTAAAATAGAATTAATAAGCGTACCAATCTTAGAAGTTTGATGTGAGGATTCGTAATTTTTAACATAAATAATATAATTTTCTTTTTTGCTTTTCTGAACTCATGACTTTTACCTTGGTGTTAAGAAAGCTTCCATCTGTGCACGATGAATCTAAAATTTGTTTATATGATGAATGCAAATGGAATAAATTAAAATTCTTCTTCTGACGTATACATTTGGATTGTGCAGTAAGACTTCAGCCTTATAATCTTGGAGGACTCAGCTTAGCAGTTAACCAGTGATGGAGAGATGTTTCCCCCTCTACCTATGGCGGCCAGCCAGGCCCTGTCTGGGGTAAAACACACTCCTTTCAAACTAAGGGTAATTATGGGAAGAAGAGGACAGTAAGAGAGTGAAGAGAGTGGATGTCTCTCTGCATTTTTCCTTCTCCGGGTTTTGGCTCTGGCCTAGACCCGGGCATTCTTTAAGTGCAAGGAACACAGAGAATGGAGAGGTACTCTTTCACCCTTATACTCACCATTTGAGATTCTGGGAGGAAGCAAACATGTGGGCTGCCATGTCCCAAGTTGCAGCACAGGCACATAAAAATGAACTATGGGGCTTCCTTGGTGGCGCAGTTGTTGAGAGTCCGCCTGCTGATGCAGGGGACACGGGTTCGTGCCCCGGTCCGGGAAGATCCCACATGCCGTGGAGCAGCTGGGCCCGTGAGCCATGGCCGCTGAGCCTGCATGTCCAGAGCCTGTGCTCCGCAACGGGAGAGGCCACAACAGTGAGAGGCCCGCATACCGCAAAAAAAAAAAAAATTCTTTCTACTCATCCATTTCAAATCTCAATGTTATTTTGAAAGATAATTTATTATGCAAGATTGGTTTCTATGTCTATATCATCCTCTTGAAGTAGAAGCTTCACTAATCTTCCTTTAGCCACCACTCATTTCCTGTCCCTTGTTGGCTCATGAAGATGTGATCAATTTAGGCATATATTTATGTTAGTTCTCATTCACTTCTGGTTTCCATACTGAGGCACTTGAAAAAATCTTACTGAACCAACTAGTTAACTATCCATCATCATACATAGTTACAAAGATTTTTTTCTTGTGATGAGATCTTTTAAGATTTACTCTCTTAGAAACTTTCAAATATGCAATACAGTATTATTAACTATGGTCGCTATGCTGTACATTACATCCCCATGGATTATTTATTTTATAACTGGAAGTTTGTACCTTCTGACTACCTTTACCCATTTATCCCACTTCCTCCCTCCCACCCCCCAATCTGACAACCAGCTATCTGCTCCCTGTATCTATGGGCTTTGTTCTTTTTGGATTCCCCATACAAGTGAGCTCCTATTACATTTGTCTTTCTCTGTTTTCACATAGCATAATCCCCACAAGATCCATCCATGTTTTTGCAAATGACAAGATTTCACTTTTTATGGCTAAATAATATTTCATTATGTATACATATGTGTGTGTGTGTATCACATTTTCTTTATCCATTTATCCATTAATGGACATATAGGTTGTTTCCATATCTTGGCTACTGTAAATAATGCTTCTGTGAACATAGGAATGCATATATCTTTTCGAGTTATGTGTTTTTGTTTTCTTTAGATAAATACCCAGAAGTGGAATTGCTGTATCATGTGATAGTACTACTTTTAATTGTTGAGGAACCTCCATACAGTTTTCCATAGTGGCTACACCAATTTACATTCCCACCATTAGTGTACAAGGGTTACCTTTTCTCCACATCCCTCCTCACGAACACTTGTTATTTCTTGTCTTTTTCATAATAGTCATTCTAACAGGTGTCAGGTGATATTTCATTGTGATTTTGATTTGCATTTCCTAATGATTTGTGATATTGAGCATCTTTTCATGTATCTGTTGGCCTTCTCTATGTCTTCTTTGGAAAAATGTCTATTCAGATCTTCTGCCCATTTAAAATCAGATTGTTTGTTTTTTTATGATTGAGTTGTGTGAGTTCTTTACATATTTTGGATATTAACCCTTGATCCAATATATGATTTGCAAATATTTTCTCCCATTCAGTAGGTTGCCTTTAATTTTGTTGATGGTTTCCTCTGCTGTGCAGAAGCGTTAGTCTGAGGTAGTCCCATTTGTTTATTTTCACTTTTGTTGCCTTTACTTTTAGTATCAAATCCAAAAATATCATTACCAAGATGGATGTCAAGATACTTATGTTCTCTTCTAGGAGTTCTATGGTTTCAGGTCTTACATTCAAGTCTTTAATCCATTTTGAGTTAATTTTTGTGTATGGTGTAAAAGATAATGGTCCAATTTCATTCTTTTGCATGTGGCTGTTCGGTTTTCCCAACACCATTTATTGAAGAGATTGTCCTTTCCTCGTTGTATATTCTTGGCTCCTTTCTCATAAATTACTTGACAATAAATGTGTGGGTTTATTTCTGGGCTCTATTCTGTTCCATCAATCTATGAGTCCAAAACTATTGTTTCTTAAATTTAAGTGGAATTGAGTTGGTTCAGGGGTAGCACTGGTAGTTATTAATCCAGAAAAGGAATTTTGGTGTATTCTATATAAATGGATCTTAACATGCTCTTAAATAGAGGTGAGATGTTTCAGTGTGCTCATTAACTCGAGCCAAAAATTACATGAAGCCTTTCCTCTCATGAGGAGAAAGAGTAAAAAAGTACAAATTGGTTTATTGAAGATGACTAATAATTCTATAGTTAAAATTTCAAATAAAAAAAAAACCCTACCCTTATTTCTAAGCTGTTAAACTCTTATAAATAAAGAATAAAGTTAATAAATAAAATTATCATATTGACTGATGTCACCAATTTTATTGTTTGTTTTAATTTTTTTTGCAATTTCATATTCCTCCAGTTTGTAGGTTAATTAGAAAATACTTTGAAACTTCTTTTTTTGTTGTTTGTTTTACTCAGGCAGTGTCCTCTTCCTCTTGCTCTCCCAAAGGAAGAGAAGAATGATCATCAGTGGCCAATGGCAGTTGCAGAACCAACACCAAGAACCAGCTTCACACTCATGAGAGAACACTAAGCTTCTTCCTCAGAGTTTCAAGGGCTCTACACATTCAGAGAAACTTCTCTCATAATGAACTATAGAAATGATCCCTGAAAACATAATCTTTGAAATTTCCATTTTCGGTGCAGGCAGTTCCTGACTTATGGTGGTTCCACGATTTTTCAACTTTACAATGATGCAAAAGCAATATTCATCCAGTGGAAACCATACTTCAAGTTTTGAATTTTGATCTTTTCCTGGGCTAGTGATTTGCCCTAAGATACTCTCTTGTGATGCTGGGCAGCGGCAATGCTGCAGCTCCCAGTCAGCCACACAATCACAAGGATAAACAACTCGTACACTTACAACTATTCTGTGCCCATACAGCCATTCTGTTTTTTTCTTTTCCTTACAGTATTCAATAAATTACATGTGACATTTCAACATTTTATTACAAAACAGTCTTTGTGTTAGATGATTTTGCCCAACAGTAGGCTAATGTACGTGTTCTGAGTACATTTAAGGGAGGCTGCACTAAGCTGTGATGTACAGTAGGTTAGGTAGATTAATGTGGTTTCAACTTAACAATATTTTCAACTTATAATGGGCTTATTGAGACTTAACCCACCATAAACTGAGAAAGATCTGTGTTATACTTCTCGAGTCTATATAGGGCAATTGCTACATATGTAGGGTATACATATAATTTATTTTCTAAATTGGAGCAAAACTGAGAAATAAAAGGTACACTAGGACCTAGGACAATGGGTGTAATTGTGACTGTCCCCAGCACACCAAAATATCTCATCACCCTATAAACATGTATTGGAGAAGCACATTTCTTTCCACCGTTTTTGTGTCCTGAAGGGAAAGAAATTTCCAGAATAGTATGGTAGAAACACTTTTATCTTTTCTCTGCCTCTTCCCTTATCCCTCCCCAGAAGAGGAGGAGATTGATGAGTCTGGGAGAAAACTGAGCATGTAATCTCCAAGTACAACCACTGCCAAAGCAACCAATGTAATATTTGATACTTCCAAAAATAAAGATTTTCCCAGATGCTTGCTGCAGAAGGTTCTGATATTATATAAAATGATAAATGTTTGCTTGATAATTCTAATTTTCAATATCCATGTGGAGTTTTGAAAAATTAAATTAAAAAATATCTCTCTCTTCACTACAACTCCCTATACTGTAAATCTTTTCAAAGTCTTCAGGTAGAAACTTATTTTTAAAGGAAAGCTTTCCTCTCATTTTTACGTATCATCAAAAGATGCCTTCTCTGTTTCTGAGAATCCTCTGTTTAATAAAATTTAAATTTAGCTTTTGCCTTTTTGCACTCGTTAAGTGTGCAAATCAAGTTCAACCTACTTTATTTTGTGTATTCTTGAGCTACATTTATTATTAATTTAAAATTTAAAATCTAACCCAAATCGTGGAGCCCAGGTTGGGAAGTTTTTGTTTTGGTTTTTCATCTTTTAAAGACTTCCCTACAAAAGAGTACTGATGAGTATATGTCACTTTTGAGCAGCCTATAGATCTTTCCATGGTATTGAATCTTTAATTTTAAAGACAGAAACAAAAGATACTAAAAGCAAAGCTAAACATTAACAAATGCCTATTTTCAACTGCTTGAAAAAATAAGGTGGCTTAGGGCTTCCCAGGTGGCGCAGTGGTTGAGAGTCCGCCTGCCGATGCAGGGAACATGGGTTCATGCCCTGGTCCAGGAAGATCCCACATGCCACAGAGTGGCTGGGCCCGTGAGCCATGGCCGCTGAGCCTGCGCATCCAGAGCCTGTGCTCTGCAACGGGAGAGGCCACAACAGCGAGAGGCCTGCGTACCGCAAAAAAAAAAAAAAAAAATATATATATATATATATATATATATATAAGATGGCTTAATAAGTAAAAAAGGAAGATGCAGTACTGTTCCAAATATATCTTTTAGATTATGAAATATCTACAGTCATATACTACTGTATCAGCTAGCATTACCCATATCTCTTAAATCCACTAGTATTTCAGGACTAAAAGACATCAAGCTCCACACACCTGATTATTTACTATGACTCTAAATATAGTGTCAGTTTGTTCTTTTACCTCTTCAGGAGTAAATTCAGTTGAGTATATGGGAGTCAAGAGGCCTGAACCATCCAGGCATCTTTTTTTGAGATGGAATCCTCTCTTTACTCTAGCTGAAGGATCCCTAGGGAGAGACATCAAGAGGACACAGAGACTGCACTTGAGTCTGAAGAAGAATGCTGCCTTCACTAAGTGGATTCACTCATAAAACCCTTAACTGTCTTGAAACTGCTATACTGAAGGTCATTAGTCAGCATCTGATTGCCTCAGCAAGTTGTCTTTTCTTGGTTCTCATCTTGCACAGCTCATTACCTTCTTTAAATGCTTGTGGACCCTTATCCTTGGGTACACTGTCGTGTCTTCCCTATTCTCTCATGGCTTTTGTTTTTTCCTTCTGTTACTGGATATTTTCTCTCCTTCTTCAATTTTGAGGTGATTTCCAAAATCTTCCTGTCTCACCTTTTGTCTGTAGATATTTTCTTCCTTTGTGTCAACCGCCTCCTCAACAAAGAAGATTCCCAGTTCTACACTTCTAGAAAAATTCCTAACTTCCTGCTAGACTTCTCTCCCTCGAGCTATCTACACCTCGCAAAGCAGTGTGTGTTACCGTTTGTGCAGGCCCTTTGTCTCTCTTCCTCTGTAGTTTTCTTCCTGCTCTTCCCTCCATCTGGAGTCCCTTTGCAAATTCAGCCTGTTCAAATCCTGCTTAAGTTCAAGCCTCAAATACACTTCCAGCTCAAAGCTTATCAAGACTTTTTTTTTAACCACATTTGTATCTTCATGTTTTGAACTCAGGTGGCACTCTGGGTTGTCTAACTTACAGAAATGATTCAACTTCGTATAATTTGTTGGTTGTTTATATACCCTTATACTGTAATTCACAATTTACTCGTACTATACTATATACACGTTAAGAAAATGTAACTTTCCCCCCCTATAGCCAGGCTGATTACCTTCACAAGCCACCACCCACCTGATGTGAATAAAGCACAGTAGTAAATGGCATATATGACGTGACACTTTTTTCCTAAAGAAACGTGATGAGTGTGGTTATTCACATATTTTTCCTGACTTTACCCACCATTGAGGATAAATGGTTCACATGTGTAACAATACACAGACTCCAGTGTCTGAGACCCCTCATGTGGCTATACAATACTTTACTCTGTCCCCTCCAATTTGTAACTGGAGGAGTCCTAGAGGAAGGGAGAAGAAAGATTCTGACTTAATCAGCACGTTGCATTCCTTCTGCTCAAACGTCCTTTGCTCTGACTTTATGACCCCTTGTCACAGTTTGCTCCAGGGGTTTGTCCCAGCCCTTTTCTGTGTGGCTACCAACCTACTCCACTCCTCAAAATAGTGATCTTCTTATCTCTCCCCAGATATCTGAGAAGCTTGCTATTTTAATTCCACTGGGAAATTATAGGTCCCTGTGGCAGTAGGAATCACAGTGCTTTCTTCTAAATCATTGTTCTCTTTTACCCAGAGCAGGCAAGCTCTTGAAGGGAGGAGACAAAGAGGGGTCAGAAGATGGTCAAGCCCAGGCTCACACTGTACTTGTACCTGTTCCCTCCAATCTTTGGATGCTGGACCTCTACCTACCCTTCAAGAATACTATACTCTTTTGTACCCCCTCCAGCCAACTCTCTTTCAGGGAGCCTGAGTTCATCTGACAGATCTTACAAATTGGAAACCTATCTGCAGGGAAGATTCATGCTTTCTCCCACAGTCCTAGACTCCATGAAGATCAGAAAATATGTCTGGACTCCTGTTCCAGTGTCCTTGAGGCCATCAGGCTGGGGTGGCTCTAATGCCATGACAATCTATGTAAGTAAGCAAACCAAAGTCTAAGTCTGTATTTTATAAGCTTTATAGAAAATTTTTTACTCCTTTGTTATTAATTTTTTGTAGGGAAATTTAAATAATTGGAATTTGACCTGACATCATTTTATTAGAAATTGGAAATATGGGTGAATTTGAACAAATGCTCTATGGAGTCAAATCTGCTTTAATCATTATTTCTCTTCTTTGCTTCTTAGAAAACTACTATGACTCTCTCTGAGAAAATCAAAACCGTAAGTAACCTGCAGGTTAAAAAAATCTGTTGATGCCACGTGGCTTCTACAGGGCTCCAACTTTCATGCAAACAAGTCATGCCCTGAGAGAAAATTTCATCTATGTCTGGAATGCCCCACAGCACATTGTAAGAGGCTCTATGACGTTATTATAAACCTTTGTTGGTTTAAAGTTGTTGTAAACCGCAGTGTGATTTTTTACTGGATCCTAAGTTAATTAAGTGTTATCATAATGAACTTAGTGGTTGTTGATTTCATCATATGTAAAAAATATATCTATCTGGGAGACGTCACAGGGTTTACTGTCATTGAGTGGAAAGAATGAAACCCCCAATTACATATGAATTTGGAGATAAATATAGACACATATATCTGTATATATGTCTCTATACACACACACACACACGTGTGTGTTTAGAACCATGTTAATTGGTTCACATTTTAGTTGAAGAACATGCATAACAAAAAGCTAAACCACATCTTTTTCACCTTTGACACTGTCCTGGGCAGAAATGAAAGTGAGGCCCACAGAACTCTGAATGCTGCTGGCAAAATGATGTCCCTTTCCCAATACTTCTCACTACAAAATACCTAAGATAACAATGACAAGTAGGAGGCTGTAATTGGAACTGATGATTTACCTCCCTTTAAGACTCCATCAGAATGCATTCCATCATGCCTTTAACACATAAAGCCCAAACTCCCAGGTTATTTTTATCACTTGTATTTTCCTCTAAACCCTGTCATGGAGCCAAATTCACATCCCTCCCTGACCTGACAAACCTGCCCATTATATCCTCTATAATTTAAAATCTGTAGTCAAGAAAATCCCCTAGATCATACATCTCTTTTTCTGAATGGTCACCTAACTTTCTTGATATAACAGAAAACTGGCTGTCTTCTGCTTCCCCTGCAGCATTCTTTTTAAGTTTATTTTTTAATTATGGTAAAGTAAACATACAATCAACTTACCATTTTAATGATTTTTCAAATGTACAGTTCAGTGATATTAAGTACATTCACACTGTTGTGCAATCATCTCCACTGTCTACCTCCTGGACTTTTTTCCCTGAAGCCCTCTTGATTGATGGTTATTTTCTCTCTCACCTGTCACCTCCCATTGGACAGGGAAGGAGCAGGTATCCCGGGTGGCACAGTGGTTAAGAATCCACCTGCCAATGCAGGGGACATGGGTTCCATCCCTGATCTGGGAAGATCCCACATGCTGAGGAGCAACTAAGCCCATGCGCCACAACTACTGAGCCTGCGCTCTAGAGCCCACGAGCCACAACTACTGAACCCGTGCACCACAACTACTGAAGCCCACACACCTAGAGCCTGTGCTCCACAACAAGAGAAGCCACCACAATGAGAAGCTCACGCACCACAATGAAAAGTAGCCTCTGCTTGCTGCAACTAGAGAAAGCCTGGGTGCAGCAACGAAGACCCAACACAGCCAAAAGTAAATAAATAAAATAAATAAATTTATTTTTAAAAAGTTGCAAATGTGTGGCCTTCCAATACTAAAACTTTCTTGTAGTTAAACCCTAGGACTTTAAAATAGCGTAATAAAATAAAATAAAGTAATAAAATAAAATAGCATAAAAGACACTTGTATTTGGATCCTACTTATATACAATGATTCAGATGCCTTTACTTCTCCCCAAGTCCCCTGTGCTTTTTACCGTAAGAGTTACTGGCACTTCTCTGGATGGATCATGCTCTTTCGTACATATGAGCCTCTGCCATTTTTCTTCCTTCTGGATATAAAACTCTGCTCTCTCTAGTCTATTTTATCAATTTATACTCATTTCCAAAGACCCTTCTAAAATTTCACCTCTTGAAGGAAGTCTTCCCAGACTTTTCCATGCAGCATTAAGCACTTCCTCTAATCTCTATATATCTTGTTGGTGCTAATATGTAATCTAATTTGTTACGCTGTAGTTATATATGTCTGTCTCAGTCATCACAGTAAAGCACTCCCTCAAGAACAAGAACTGGAATCTATTTCATTTTTATATTCCTAGTGTCTAGAATATTGCCTGGAGCATCATAAACATTTATCAGGTAAGTATCCCAGGCAGAATTACCCTTTCCAATTCTGCTCTATAGTCCTTTGTTTTAGACACAGAGATAACATTATCAATGCGCTCTTTACCACAGTTGACGGATTGAGACTTACTGAATTGTCAATGACTAAATATGGTTGGCACAAACCGCTTGTGATCCTTCTCTTTTCTAGGAGGATTTGGTACATATAGTTGGTGAGAGTGCAGCATTGGTGACGGCAGGAATAATATTGTGGGGAGGATATGAATATTCTGATTCAAAGGTAAGCAGTGATTACTCCATCAGCCTCTTGGAGGTCTTCTAGATATTGATTTTTTTTTAATTTTTCAGGTTGGAGACAAACGGTTGCAGATTATCTACTCACTTGGCTTTAATAAAGTGCAAAGAGGACAGGCACTCATATTGAGCACTTACTCTGTACCAGCCACTGTTGCTGGTAGTAGCGTGGAAAGAGCACAAGTTTTCCAATCAGACAACCCTAAATGAGAATTCAAATTTTACATTCTAGGGGTGTAATCTTGGACAAGTTAATTAACCTCTCTGAGACTCCATTTCTCCATCTAAAAAAAAAGGACTGAAATAAAACCTACTTTGCCAGAATTTTGGTAGATTAAATGATGTAATATATATGTGGCAAAGAAAGAATACTAAACTTTAAAAATAAATATTTTTTCATCCACATGGAGGATGGATTCTCCAAAAGTGATTCTTTATTTTCTGATTATGTATGATAGAAATGCTCATGGGAGGAAAAATATATTTATATAAACTTTATTAACAATCTACTCTTGATAGAAATGCTCACATGGAATAACTCTATTATTTTTCCACAGCTGACTTTGGACATGTTCAGTTGGTGGCCTGTCACACTACCTAAGTGAAAATTCTGAAACCACAGTTTTTCCTCACTTCTAGGTATTAACAAATAGTTCAATTTTCAGGTATTAAAACATCCATTCTCATAAAATATAAAAACAGCCACATCTTTCTCGTTCAGCATTGCACAAGTCAGCATGGTGGGGTTAGAAAGAGCAGGAGGCCTGGGGTTGAATTGCTTGGGTTCCAGTGTTCACTTTTTGTTACCTACTAGCCATTTGACCTTGAGCAAATCTCTACAATTTCTTTATCTGTAAAATGGGGTGAATAATAGTATCTATCTCATAGGGCTGTTATGAGAATTACATTATTCATACATGTAAAGCACTTAAAACAGTACCTGGCACATGGTAAGTGCCATATAGGTGGTGGTTGTTACTCTCCAGGTTAAAACTTCTTGCTTCTCCTCCCCACACCCCAAGTCTGGGTCTCAGTTATGGGGAAGAGGAGTACCATCAATTTTGTTGCTCATTTGCTTCAAGGATGGGTAAGGAGACTAGGGTGGAGAGGAGACAGCTGGGCAAGGTAATTTTTATTTATTTGGTGACATTTATAATTATTGTTGTCTCTTGAAGACCTTTGCACATAGCTGCCATGTAGGGTCTGGCTCCTTCTTGCATGAGGGGCCCTTGAGATTTGGTTAGGGACACTCCCAACACCCACAAAACTTGCACCTCCAAGCTTTTGCTCCTGAGGCATTGGAAAGAGGGAGCTGGCATATGCTGAGATGGGGAGGGCTGTCAGAGCAGCAGGCTGGGAAGAGGATCAGGAGATCAGATTGGAGTAGGTTAAGGTTGAACTGTTTGTGAGACATCCAGGTGGAGATGTCAAACAGGCAGGTAGGTGTACAGTCAGTCAGGGATAAAGTCTGGGAAATACACATTTGGGAGTCCTATTTAAGGCAGTGAGATGGGATGAGTTTATCCAGAGAGAGTATAGCTGGAGAAGAGAAAGGGTCCAAGAACTAAGCCTAGGGCACTCCAGGGTTAAGAGCTAGGGAAGTTGAGCAGGAGCTGGTAAAGGAGATGAAGAAGGAGCATTCAGTGAGATAGGAAAAATCCAGGAGAGTGTGACATCCTGGAAGATGAGTGAAGAAGGAATTTCAAGGAAGAGGGCTGGGACAGAACAGGGGATGCCCCAGTTGAACTTGATTGGGTTTACCTGCGTTCTATGCTCTCTTTGATTACAGTCTCCCCCCAATCTTTTCTTTTCTCCCTCATCCCTCCCCCTTTCTTTCTTTCTTCCTTCCTTCCTTCCTTTCTTCCTTCCTTCCTTCCTTTCTTCCTTCCTTCCTTCCTTCCTTTCTTCCTTCCTTCCTTCCTTCCTTCCTTCCATCCTTCTTTCCTTCCATCCGTCCTTCCTTCCTTCCTTTCTTTCTTCCTTCCTTCCTTCCTTTCTTCTTTCCTTCCTTCCTTCCTTCCTTTCTTCCTTCCTTTCTTCCTTTCTTTCTTTCTTCCTTCCTTCCTTCCTTCCTTTCTTTCTTTCTTTCTCTCTCTCTCTTTCCCTCCCTTCCTTCCTCCCCCTTCCCTCCCCCCACTTTCTTTGTTTTTCTTCCTTTCTTTTTTATTCTATGGTTTCCTGGTTTTATTTTTTTCCATCAGTCCTAGAAACCTCCTCAGATGCCTCAGGTAAGGAGTCTTGCCCTGACTAAAAATGGCATTTTTTCCTAAATATAGTATGAAGCTGGCCTAGACTGAATGTGCCTTGAACAAAAATATTACACACAGGATTTTCAGAACTTATAATTGCCCAAGTGATCCTTGTTCAACTGCCTGCCATTAAGTGCTTTATTCTGCCTTATGATTTTGCATTTGGACCCCTAAATCCTTATTAGATGGATTCACATTTCCAGGGCCTCTTCTCCCAGAGAAACTATCCCACTGTTTTAAATTAATTGGAGTTCTTTATGCAAAATAACTGACATGCTAGTTGAAAACACACTTTATATTTGTTGAATCTACTAGGATTTTCCCATGGTCCTTCCTTTATGGATCAAGGCAGGCATTGATGAAGATTCTAGCCAGATTATTCTGGGTTAGCTGATGATGTCATTTCAGTTAGGCTAGCCCATCCTAGCCACACAATGTGATCATCCATAGGTGAAAATGTGTCCTAGTGTTAAAGCCCCAAATTGTGGACACATCAATGGCACCCAACCATAGACTTGTGGGAAGAGAACCTTACTTTCTATATGCTATACAAGTGACTTAGGCTTTTGATTGTAAATAATGATCTTTTATAGACTCTCCTACAACCCAACTGATGAATAAATAGTGGATGATATATTTATACTATGAAACTGAATCACAGCTAAATTTTTTTTTAAAAGGGCTACATGTATGAACATTGGGGAAAAAATCTCAAGAATGTTGTTTGAAAAGCAAGTTGTATAAAATAAAATATCCCATATAATATAAATTTATATAAAAATTTAAAAACACACTGGGACTTCCCTGGTGGTGCAGTGGTTGGGAATCCATCTGCCAACGCATGGGACACAGGTTCGATCCCTGGTCTGGGAGGATTGCACATGCCGTGGAACAACTGAGCAACTAAGCCCGTGCCCCACAACTACTGAGCCTGTGCTCTAGAGCCCGCGAGCCACAACTACTGGGCCCACGTGCCACAGCTACTGAAGCCTGCACGCCTAGAGCCCGTGCTCTGCAGCAAGAGAGGCCACCACAATGAGAGACCCGCACACCGCAGTGAGCAGTGGCCTCTGCTCGTCACAGCGCGGGGGAGCCCACGCGCGGTGGCGAAGACCCAACGCAGCCAAAAATAAATAAATAATTAAAGAAAAAAAAGTATAAAAAAATTAAAAACGCAAAATAATATTACATATTGTTCATAATTACATTTATATGTAGTAAAGTTATAAAAACATGGATGCAAGGACTACGCCCCTCCCCCAACTTCAGGAGGACGGTTATCTCTGCAGAGGTAAGAAGAGGAATGGCATAACTTGGCAGTCTTAGAAAAATCTGACCTGATATTAACATAGATGAAGTATCAGTATCAAAATTGTTTCACAATTAAATTTAAATTAAAAAAAAACCCACGTTAATGATTTTCTTTGTAAAGTGTTACTACAAATATCTCTTTAAGGATAGTCTCTAGGGGAAAAATGTGGAATCATCTTCCCCTGAAAATGGTATGAAATTGGTTCATTAGTGTATTCCTAATCAAAGGCATGGATCATCACTTATGGGACTTTATAAGGGTTTAGTCTATCATTTAAATGATTAATCACTGAAATGCTCTTTCTTCCCAGCCTTACCAGATATAAAATTCAGGTATTAATAAATACCACCTGGATAATGGAATCACATTTGGAAAGTGATCTAAATAGATCTCTGTTTTTCCTACAGGAGACCTGCTTGTCTGTGCAAAAATTTATTCAAGGGCCATTGGACCATTATGCTGTTAATGTGACCACAGCAGCCAAACTCTGCAAAGTCTATGTCACAATAATGGAAGATGTGTTCGAAAAGCACCTGAATCCTCCTCCTATCTGCATATGCCTGAAAGTAGCAGTAAGAAATATGTCCTAAGTAAGAGTTTGAGAGTCATCATTTCTCTAGCCAATAAACTGAAGACAATAAAGGACATGAAGGATGGGTTTGTGTGTCACTGCTCTCATGGCTGGCATGGAGAGTCTTGCCAGCAATGTTCGTCGGATGTCTTGAAAGGGAAGGATAAGCCTCCTATGGCTAACTTTAAATTATCAGTTTCTCTGCATGACCTTCTCTGTGATTCTGTTGATCTTTTTTACCCCCTACGACAACGTCAATCCTTCCTTGAAATACTGAAGGGTAGGAGATGCTGATTTTTTTCTTTAACTTCAATCTACTTCTAAAATAATCTGTTGGCTTTCAAGTAAAATAAATAAATAAATAAAGGGTATTCATTGGCTCCATAGAGCCATTAGATAGAGCAGTTATCTACTGGGTGCTTACTTCATGTGAGGCACTAAGGATAAGGATGTGAATGTGCCGAAGTCTCTGTCCTTGGGGAGCTTAAATTATTGTGGGAAAATGGACGATAATAAATAAACACATACATTTATATCAAATGGTGCTAAGTGCAGTGGAGGGTAACAAAGCAGGGTAAAGGGATTAGGGAGTGTGAGAGAGCACTGGAAATTACATCTAAGGTCATGAAATGTGGCTCCCTAATGAGAGGACCTGAAGGCAGGAGGAGCAGATCACAGATGTATCTGAGAAGAGCATTCTTGGATTAGGGAAGAGCAAATGCAAAGTCGTTAAGTGAGAGCAGGTTTGGAGGGTTTCAGGGCCTCAAGAAGGCCACTGTGGCTGATGCAGGATGAAGAGTGAGCCAGGTCATTAACTGACTTTATTTGAACTAAGAGTTTGAGTGAAGGTAACTTTAAAAAAATAATTTAAGAGAAATTTCTGGAAGAAAATGGGTCAAGTAAGATGTATCTACATTTTATTATTTTTTAAGAAAATAAATATACACTTAAATTGGACAGCAACAAGAGCTTCTATTATGATTAGATGTTGCTACAATAGTTTTGAGACTGATTGCTAATAGCAAATTGAGAAATGTGTAATAAGGTCATTTGAGATACGGAACGTACAATAACATGGGAGCTACAGAAGGCGACCACTGTGTTATAGCTGTTTCTGCTCCAACGATTGGGAATTCCTATATGATACAAGTGACCCCAGGATACCAAGTCATGGGGCAAGAGGGAATCTATACTGAATGCTGTAGGGCTCAATTTTATCCAAAGTATCACTAGGGCTCTTAGAAATTCATTTGGCAATCATCAATATCAGAAGGTAAGCCCTATT
Source organism: Mesoplodon densirostris (assembly GCF_025265405.1). NCBI lineage: Eukaryota > Metazoa > Chordata > Mammalia > Artiodactyla > Ziphiidae > Mesoplodon > Mesoplodon densirostris. The sequence continues at coordinate 86,762,903 of NC_082669.1, forward strand.
AGACTCCCATAAGATGGAATTCATATAGGAAATTCTTTGATGTGGTACCTGCTGGTTTATTAAAGTGTACTGTATCTAAAGCAATTCCCTTTGAGTTTTGAATGCATGGCAAGTCATTTGAAAAATTCATATGACGACTTGATCTGACCTAGTTGTAATCCACATCATTTTCTTTCATAAAGATTCAAAAGAGATTATGCTATCTCAAATACCGTTTCCCTCCTTAGTTTAGGGAAGATGTTTTCCTGCCTGAAACTTTCCAAATATTAGACTTTTCTTGGTACTTTATCCAGGTATATAGAACGTTGATAGGTAGATCACACTCAGATTCAAACTTCATTTGTTTGTCTATTTTCTCATTTTCAGGAGAAGTAACTTTAAAGAGGCAGTGAAATATAGTAAGCTAAATTGGGGGCTATCTGTAAGTTCCCCTATTTTGTTGGTATCCTGCTGCACCAAGGCTGCAATTACAATAATTCGATTCTTGTGCCCAAGCAAGAAACGTTTCTACAACTCTTAAAAATTTGGTGCTAAGCCATGATAAGTGAAAAAGAATAGCTCCTTCTATCCTTACAATGATAAGTTTTTCAACGATTATTATATGAGTTTCGATATGCAGTGAATTCCAGTAAGGCAGGCAAAGGCAAATATTAATACATACTATCACCATTTTGAAGATAAAGAAAATAAGATACAGAGATATTGAGAGGTATAGCCAATTTTACCCACTAATCGGTGAATATATAAAAGATGGCATACACATCACTGCTTTCCACTGTTTAAACTAACAGTGCCTCCAAAATAGTCAAGGCATAAGAAGAAGGATTAAGGTAGAGGAAAGAAAAAGGGAAAACGTATGGAAAAGACATAGAAGAAAATAGGACCCCCCCAATTCTATTCCCACAAATAATCATTTAACTTTTTCTAAATAAAAAAGTTATATTTTATTTCACTTAAATTTAATAGCAAGCAAAAGAAACTAAAACCAAAGGATGCCACATTTCTAACAACAGATACTTCAAAATGACTTGTTAAAAAAAATATGCTCAAGTTAAAAACAGATTATGAAAAACATTGAATTTTTGTTATTTATTTATCTTGCATAACTTTGGGTTTCCAGACCATCGTGCTTAGTAAACTGTCTCATAAAAACTCATCAATTATGTCTAATCCAAAGACAAACACATACATCTCTATTTTTCTTAAATAAAAGATCAAAATTTAAACTCCATTACTATGTTTATGACAATTCTCCATGAGACATTAATAAAGGATACACTGTAATCAAAATATCTTATAAATACTACAAACCACTTTAGTAAATGAAACATACCTTGTAAGATGATAGGTAATACCTGTTAGAAACCCTGAGAGTGCTCCTGAATTACCAGAACAATGATACTTTGTCGTCTAGGGCAGTGTTCTTTCTTACCTTCCATTAATTGTTAAAAAAAATCACAGTACCCTTTATTGGACACAAACTTTTTGATGAGATACTTGCTTTTTTCCAGTCTTCTAATTGTTCCACACCATTAACTTTTAAATCAGAAAGAATGTATGTCTTCATCTCCATAGCAGTATGTCATACTTTCTGGTCCTTAGTAAATGCAGTTCATTGTGTTTATTTGTATATTGGAGATATTCTTTACAAAGCCTTCTAGTTTTCTCTCCTAATTTAAACTCCCATCTTCAGCTCAGGATAATTTTCTTTCATTATTTTTCATTCTCTCTGTTCATTTAAGAAATTACTATTAGATGGATCTTAGCACTCCTAGATCTATACTCAGTGTTGCTTTTCTTTCATGTATTCTAAGCCTTTGTCTTTTTTGTTTTGTATTATGGATTTGCCCACTTTTTCTTCTGGAATGCTAGTTTAGTCTTCACAATATTCTGACACTCATATTTTTAATTCCAAAGAATTCTTTTCTTGTGTGTGTATGTGATCCTTGGCTATCCATTTATATTTATGAGGGAACAGAGTGATTGCAAACCGTCATAAGGATCACCCAACCCCTGCCAACCCCCTGCCTTTGTTTGCATATATTTACTCAACAGGACTCTTATGTTGAATGAAAGAATGGGCTGTAGACTGTGAAAGGGGCTGAGGCAGGCTGACAAGTAAGATTCCATCTGGGGCGTGTGAGCAGAAAACAGGCAGGTTGGTAGGAACCCTCACAATCATCAAAGTAAGGAGAAAATTACCTTGGAAGAGGAGTGTAATTCCCTCGAGGGCTGAGAAGCCTTTTTATGCCCTCTGTGCCCACTGGGGAGACCCACTATACCCAGTTCAGCACTGCTCTTGTATTGGGTCCCACGGACACTCTGAACCCTACCTGGGAAGGTCTTTCTCTATATTTCAGCGTCCCGGGGTCACATGGCTCTTTTACTTGTCGTGCTCCATACTCTGAGAAGTTGAATGGTCTGACTGGTTCTGCTATACTGGAGTCAATATTTTAACTGATTGCTCAGATAATTGGTTCCCCATGCACTTGCGTTTTTTGGAGCTGTTGTCTCTGCACCTAAGCTTTTTTTCTCCAGTGGAAGGGACAGTTCATACCTCTAAAGTAAATTTCTACTGTTAAAAATTTCTGATTCAATTCAATCTATTTTCGATCTTTGAGTCATGTCACATCTTCTTGTTTTCAGCTTTATACTGTACTTTTTCTGAGGACATGTACTGCAGATGACACAGTAAATACATGATCTCAATTTATCATCTTGAACCAGTGGTTCTAGTAGATTAATGTATTTACTCAGTATGATAACTAAAACCCCACTAAAAGTTAATTATTCTATTATCATCAAGGATAGCACATCCTAGGAAATCTTTCCAATGTATGGTTATTTTTACCTCTATTTTCCAACTAAAGTCTCAATCAAAGTTTTCTTTCTTCCTTCTTAAGTCAGTGAATTTAAATTGGGTATTTTCAGAAACAATGATCACTTATACCAATGTGCTTTTAAGAGAGTCTGACTTTGGTTATAAAGAGATGTAATGCCAGCCTCCAGTTTAACTTGGAGGACTGAGTCACCTCTGTAATGACATGTTTCTCTGAACAGCCATAGGGCATCCTTTTGCCACTGAACCTCTGCTGTGCATCAGGTGACTAAAGGACGGGCAGCAAAGAAAAGCAAAGGTAAAATATACTTTCTGTTTTGTTTGAAAATATTTTAAGGACTGTTTTTAGAAACATGCTTTCTCAGAGGAGTTAGTTAGAAAAAAACTAGTTTTGTTTCATTTCTTGGAATACTCTGATTTCTTTTCTGGCCTAACTTATTTTATTTAGTTTCCAAATTCAGTATCTTTCAAAACGTGAACTTGCTTTTATGAAGCTAACATTGTAAAAAATACATTTGTCACTGATAGATATAACTTAAATTCCAGTTCATTTTTTATTATAAATTTGTATTTGAGGATGATTCTCACATTAATATCTATTTGAGACTTGTTTCATTTCTCTTCTATATGAACAATTTCTTTGAAAAGCAGCTTTTTGCAGTGTGTTGGGTTATCATAACCTAATACTTAATCCTTAATACAATAGCATCAGAATGTATCCCTTAAAGCAGGTTAGTAAACTAACTGTAGATAAGCCATAGAACATATGGCTTTATGAGACAGCCACAATTTTAATATTTTTTATAACTGATAGCTGTACAGAATCCCTTAAGCTAACTTTATATACCTAAATGGTTTTCTTTACATATAAGTGTATTTCTTTATTTGATAAAGATTTTATTTTTGCATGATCATTAATAAAATGTATTTTAAAAGATACGTTACATAGTTATCATACCTACTGTATTAGATAGTATTAGAGGGCTGTTATTTGGAACAAGTATTGCAGTTTTTAGGAAACATACGAACATTTAAAATGGTTCAGAAGATGGTTATTTTTTTGGTCATAAAATATGTTTTAAATTTTCTTTCCAAATACTAATAAAGGGACTGAATATTTAGAGATGAAAATCAACAGGCACTCCAAATAACAAAATCAGTAATTGGGAGGAGGATGTAAACATATATATACATAAAGATAGATAGATTTAGATTTTCCAGAAAAGAAAGAAGAAGTACCAAAGCAATATGAGAAAGACAAATCTTAAATCATTTTAATCCATTGGAGAAAGTACATCTTAAAGTCAAGAAATAGCCTGAAGATGGAGAAAAAAGCTGTCTACTTCGGTGGCTACATACACCAAAGGTAAAGTGAAAATTTTGAAAAATTATGAGTTGAATAACATAGCATAGGCAATGAAACTTGATTATCTCTAACTCCCTCATGGCCAGCTCCTGAACAACGATCTTTAATCTAGAGCCATTACTAATTAAGATATTCATATTACTAATAAATACTTATATTATAGATTTACTTAAGAGAGTTTAGTCACATGATTTATTTCAGCCTTGTCTGTAAATTTGAATTCAGTTTGATGACAGAAAGAAGGTTTCTTGTTGAAGTATTTATTCATAGATTCTTAATGTTTAAGTAGAGCCAGGAGCAGAGAGTTGAAAAGGTATTAAATGGTGAAGTTAAGAAAAAATTTTAAAATAACAAGTTATAAAAACCTCATGTGGGGCTTCCCTGGCGGCGCAGTGGTTGAGAGTCCGCCTGCCGATGCAGGGGACACGGGTTCGTGCCCCGGTCTGGGAAGATCCCACATGCCGCGGAGCGGCTGGGCCCGTGAGCCATGGCCGTTGGGCCTGCGCGTCCGGAGCCTGTGCTCTGCAACGGGAGAGGCCACAGCAGTGAGAGGCCCGCGTACCGCAAAAAAAAAACAAAAAACAAAAAAAACCCTCATGTGCAGAGATTCAAGATTCATGTCCTTTATAATGTTTTTGAGAATCATCATATGTACCATATTTTCTTAGCAATAAACTTCTATGGGAACCTGACTCTTTCTTGGGAAAAACTTAGCAAATTCAGTAATTAAAGTTATAGTTATATTTACATCATCATCTATAATTACTTGTTTGTTGAAATCTAGTTCTCCTTAAGTTAGCACATCCTTGAATTTTTCTACATATAATAGACTTGCAGTTGCTATGAATTTCTAACAGGAACAATCTCCAGTTGTCTTTTTCACAGAAGGAAGCTTTTCACCTAAGCATTGGTCCAATGTTCATAATAGATCCAAATGAATAAATCCCATGTTCCCTCTTATCAAGTATATTTGAAAAAAAAATCCACTCTTCAAGGGACACTATTTCTTAGATGCATTATATTGGGTGGTTCAAGAATTGGCTATTATCCTAGGCTCAATTGCTCTGCCTTTATCATAGGTATCCCAGAACAACCTTGGTGCATCCTTAGTCCAACCCAGAACCCATGAATGGAACATTTCCAAATTTCCTTATTGTATTAAGAGATTCTGTCAAGGTTACATTTGGAAACCAAATTCTATTTCAAAATATTTTCAAGTTATATGGTTTGTATAATTAAACTGAGTGGAATTAATGGTCATGAACGAGTAAACTTTTTAAGGAACTAAAAATTCATTGTATGAAAAAGCATTTACTTCACATTTATGGTTAGTATATGCTACTATAATTAACTCAACTTTCTTTACTAATATCCAAGTGCAACACACCTCTCATATCATGTGAACGGGCAACCAAAGTAGATATCAAGTAATGATCTTTTTCAAATTCATACAAATTAATGACTAGTTAGCTACTATATTTGGTGTTTCAACAGTTTATTAAAATTTTTTAAAAATAAAGCATAATTCCTTGGTTACACGATAATACATACTATTTGTTATTAGAACCTGGTGGAGCTCAGGCTGACCAGCACATTCACTTGCAACATCAAAAACTTTATCATACATCCAGCAGGTGTACCTGAAGTGGAAGCCTAGAGCCTTAGAAGGAGATATGAGATATCTAGGTAGCTAAGCATACCTAGATCCAAACCTGAAAAGTGAAGAAAAATACATGCAAACATAATTTTGCCAGCTCTTAATTTTTTATGTGCCACAGTCTTTTCAGATTGCTTAATTGTAATGGGTTTAACAGTTTATAACCAAGTTTACTGAAGGTTGACAGGGATATTTTAGGTAGGGAACATTAGTTGCAATGCCAAAGGGCACTGCAAACTCAGGCATGAATCAACTGAGTATCAGGAAGCGAGACCATAGTGGTGAGATGTCCAGAGAGCAATCCAGTTCAGAGGGATTGCCATCTTGGTTAGAAAATCTGTCTTTTGTGAAAATGTCAGCCAGAGGGCTATAAAGTTGCAGAGGGGTGTGGAGGAAGGGGTGGTGGGCAAGATTCCATCCTATATTCATAAATTTAAAAAGTGGAATTTAAGTTCACAAGTATAATTTAGAAAAACTGAGATTTCAGCTCATAGAGGATAGATGTCAGTACTATATTTGCATATATAAAATGCTATCATTTATCATCATACCCTTGCTGCGCCCCCCAAAAGACAGTATTGTGATATGCTATAAAGGCAAATTAAAACAATATAAATAAAAATTGAAAAGGTGAGACAATGAAACTTTTTCCAGTGTGCTTTTTCCAGTAACCTCTGCTTCATACTGACTTCTGTTATATTGCACTGAGATCTCCTCATTTTGTGTTGTAAACACACCAGGGTAGTTGGATAGAACTCAAAGAAAGAAATATGATTTGAGAAAGGGTTTATAATAGGGAAGTGTGAGGAAGAATAAAAAATAAAAATAATGCCATAAACATTGAAGAATTTTTTTAAAAGTCAGAAGTTAATTTCCGTCAAAAAAGGTACTATTGGATAAAATACACTGGAATTGAAGTGCTTAAGAAAACACAAGAAAAAATAATCTGAAGTTGAATGGGTAAAATGCAACTTCCTGAGTTATTTAAAATTAGTTGGATAAATCACCAAAATTAACGTATAGGCAAGGAAATAAAAAGAATGATCAAAGCATCTTTTTCATACCAAATACTTCCAAATGCTTTTATTGTTATAGCTAGAGCTTTGCATTGTTTACCATCAGAGAAGGCCTATTACCCTACAGCGTATTTTTCCACTTGTAATAAGTAATGTAGTGGCATTGTGCACTGCCTTTTGTGGTGCATAATAGCACTAATCAATTTCTTTCTTTCTTTCTTTCTTTCTTTTTGCGGTACGCGGGCCTCTCACTGTTGTGGCCTCTCCCGTTCCGGAGCACAGGCTCCGGACGCGCAGGCTCAGCAGCCATGGCTCACCGGCCCAGCCGCTCCGCGGCATGTGGGATCTTCACGGACCGGGACACGAACCCGTGTTCCCTGCATCGGCAGGCAGACTCTGAACCACTGCGCCACCAGGGAAGCCTCGCCATCATTCTTTATTCTTTCTTCATTACAGGGAGTTTCGAGCCAGTGCTTGCACATTTCACCTTGCTCAAATTTCCTACCTTGCTAAAATATGTATGCTCGTACAGAGGAATGGGTGCCGTTAACAAAACCAGGCCAATCCTAGCTATTCCTGTCAGGACAAAGGCAGAAATTGAAATTAAGCTATGCTTACTTAAGAGAAAACAATGTGACCTGACCACAACCTTTTTCCTCTCAGGTGCCTGCCCTGCCACTCCAGTCTGTACCTTGACATTCAGATCTGGTATCTAGAGAACCCAGATCAAACTCTCCTATATAAATATCCTTGTAGTTCTTAGGCCTGAGGTTCGGCCTCACCACTACCCACCCCCAGCTTCCTAGTTTCTGTCTGCTTACCCTGCCTGGTATCCCAGCTCTTCTGGTCAATGGCTTGGGTCATATTATGGGAGTAGAGGGTGTTTTAAGTTATAATCTTGACTATGGACATTGAAAAAAACCTTAGTAACATTTCACAGACCACTAGATGGCTTTACAGTTCAAAAAATTCAAGTAGAAAACTGAGGATTCAAATCAACCTAATGTTATTTTAAGGAGCTCAGTTAAAAATGGTTTGACAGAGGGAACATTTTATTCAAAATGTGGTTCTAAGACTTTGTGTGCTTTTCCTAGAAGCTGTTGATCTTGGCTGCAAGAAATTTCAAGTCCTAAAGGAGAAGTAGTACTTTTTAACAAAGACTAAGTATATACACTTATGTAAAGACAATTATATTCTCTTTCAGGTTTTAAAATGCTCTTGCTTCATAAAAAATGTGGCCTTTCACACCGAAGAGTGAATTTCCCATTAGCACAAGCAACACTGAAATAGTCATTTTTATATACTTACAAAACTTAAGCTCATTTTTAGGAAGGGAAGCCGTTTTGTACAATCAAGATAGTCCAGTAGTTCTAAAATTTGTTCAGATGGAAGGACATCAGTGTTCTTTGATTATGACGTGAAACAGAGTTATAATAAAATTTAGTACCTAATGATGAATTGTGGAACTTAAACAAATCTTATCATATAGTATATTATATTGTAAACCAATAGGCATCAAGTTTTTAAGAAGAATGTATGGGAAAAACTCTATCCATTAAAATATATTTTTTCTTCTGCTGGAACACTTAGGGCCAGCTTTTACAATATTGATATTTCATAAGAGAAGAACTTAAGAACCATCAGGATAAGACATTGATTAACAGTCAGACTAAGGTAATAACATTCTTCAGATAAAAAAATGGAAGCCTATTATTGGCCTTTTCTCTAATAAGCTTTAATGAGAAAGCAGGTTAACAATTATTTCTACACAGTTGAGATGAACTCAGCACCTCTGCTCTATTTTCCATGTTGATAAATATTTATGCATATATATTTATTATTGGCAACAAAATATCACTTCAGTCAGTACTTCCCTTAAAGGTTTGGAAATAAAACATTGTGTTTTTAAATTTCCAATAAAAATGGGGATAATGACCTTCAGGATACCTTTTTAAACCCTTGTGGATTTAGGGGAAGACACTTGGAGTCTTGAAGATTTTGAAAACAAACCCCAATATCATGAAAAAAAGAAACAGAAGAGTTGTAGACTTGGAAAATTAATTCCTTCCACTAATACATTAATATTAAGAGATGAACGTGTATGTTTTTGGGGAATACTCCCCAAAGTATTCCCTCTAATCTTAAATATTAGTATGAATCATGATGTTGTATGAAAAAAAAACTACATTGTGTATAACAGAAGTTTAGAGTTGTAATCAAAATTAAAACAAAACTAGTAGGATTAATTGATAGGTTTATAATCTTATTATTTTTCTGTGTTGGTGATTATTAAAAATATTGTGAAGTTCTTCTAAATAGCTGGATCGTGCCACTGTCATCTCTGTCCTGGATTATGACAAGAGCCTCCTTACAGGCTTTCTGCTGCTTCTTTCTTGTGCCCTTTCACTTTCAGGCTTGCCTCAACACAGCAGCCTAAGGAATCCAGCTAAGCCCAAATCAGACTGTCATTCTTCTCTCCAAACTCTCTTAACTCCTTCCCATCTCACTTAGAGTGAAAGCCATAGCCCCAACAAGGCCCTATAAGACCCTCTCTCTTACCTCTCTGTCCCTTTTACTTAGTAACTGGCTTCTTTGAAGTTTTTTAAACATGGCAGGCATGTGCCTGCCACAGGGCCTTTGCACCTGCTTTCCCCCCCATGCTTCCCCAGACATCCTCCAGCCTTACTCTTTATCTTCTTTTCAGATTACTTCTTTTCAGATTAATGAGGCTTTGCCACCTAAAATGAATCTTTGCTTAATTCTTTTCTTTGTTGTTACCGCCATCCAATGTATTGTATATTTTACTCACCTTGTTTACTGTCTGTCTCCCCTGAAAGGATTTAAGCTCTGTGAGGGCAGGTGTTTACGTCTGTTTTGCTCACTACTGTATTCCTAGTACTTGGAATGGGAGCCTGATGTGTAGAAGGTGTTCAATACCTTTGCTCTCACCCAGGTGCCAATTCCCCAAAGACCACCAGGAACACACCTGCAGTTCCATGAGTTGGGTAATGAATGACATGTTGCAACAAAGGAAGACACACACCACAAGGAGCTGTGAGGTGTTCCCGTAAGATGGTGTCAGAAAGAACCTGTTACAGAATTTAGGTTTAGTTGGGTGATTTGGCAGAGGGTCTGAGAAAACGGATTTTCTCCAGATTGGATATGGTCAGAAAGCAGGGGCATTTCTATGTGGGTAAAGAACAGAAGTCATTCATTTAGCAAGAGAGGGATGCTTGGTGTTCTGTGGGTAGCACAGTGATCTTCGTTTTATTTCTGCTCAGACACAATGAAAAAGTGGCCTTGTTTTATCTCATGTTACTATAGTCTGAGAATAAACTTGAGGTTGGCATTTTGTGAGATTGTTTATGTCTAATAGGAGAATAACATGGCCTGGCTGTGAGTGCTGTCAGCTTCTGAAATTGGGGTCGGGGGGTGATTTTTTGTAATGTATCACAAGCAAGTAAACTTTGGGGAGGAAGGAGTGAGAGGGGAAATAAGAATAAGCAGGGGATAGAGACTTCTCTGCAGACTCTTGTATCTGTACATGAAGGGCCTCCTCCCGCAAGGGGACCCCTTGTCTTCCTCACCATCCTTCACCAATCAGGAGGGGTAGCTATGCTGCGGTGAGGTCTGAGGCCTGCTTGATGGAAGGCAGTACCCAACTTCCTGTTGTTGGTGTCACGTTCTCTTCTCAGTGGGTGAAGAAGTCCAGAACTGTGAAGCCAAGGTCAAAGCAGTGGTGGCCAGGCCTTGCTCACTGTGGCTCTTGCTTCCACCAGGGGAGGTTCTGAGGAGAAATCTACCTCCCTTTACCCTCTGGGTTTCACAGATGTGTCACTTTGCTGGGAATCATTAATCCAGGCCCCTTCAAAACGTCTTCATGGAAGTTTCCCAGTTGGAGGAAGGGAACTAGTCCTTCATACATGTTCTCAGAACAAACCTAAGAAGAGAAAACTGGGTGGGCTTCCCTGGTGGCGCAGTGGTTGAGAGTCCGCCTGCCGATGCAGGGAACACGGGTTCGTGCCCTGGTCCGGGAGGATCCCACGTGCCGAGGAGCGGCTGGGCCCGTGAGCCATGGCCGCAGAGCCTGCGCATCGGGAGCCTGTGCTCCGCAACGGGAGAGGCCACAACAGTGAGAGGCCCGCATACCGGAAAAAAAAAAAGAAGAAGAGAAAACTGGGTGATAAAATTTAGGGGAAAAATCCAGATTGAACTCCTCGCCATCCCCACCCCCAATATCCTGCCAATTCTTCCTAAAATCCCACTAATTCGAGATTTGTTTAAAAAAGCAAAACTTCCTGGAAAGATTATGAGAGTGGGGAAGGGAAAAGACAAGGAAAGTGCTACTGGTGACTCATGGTTAAGTGCGGATAATTCACAGATTGTTATGCTGTGACAACTAGTCAAGATACAGGTAGAGCTTGGCTGTGGGGATTTTGATGGCCTGGGTAGGATGAGGGAAAGGGGTTTAGAGGGATTCTGAGGCCAATGGCAGGCCTGGGGAGGTTCCCTGGTGAAGGAAAGAGGGTGGGAGAAGCACACAGTTAATGATAGCACAGCCGGGGCAGGGGACAGAAAAGATTGTCTGGGAGGTGCAGAGCGAGGGACTGTCCTCCCAGCAAGCCAGGCTTAACTAGGAGAGTGACAGAGGGGGCACCAGTGATGTGACAAACCTGCGTGGGAAGCAGAAACCCAAGGCATACAGCAAATAGAAGACACAGGCACTGGATTTCCCTTGTTTAGTTTGCCTGTATTCGTTGTGCACCTGCACATTTTATCAGGGGCTCTGCCTGCCACCTGCCGTGGAAAGTGTGCCTGCCATTTACTGGAGAAAAGAGAATAACAATGTTCCAGGATAGGAGAACAGAACCACTAGGTAACTTTGTAGTAAATGAATGAGGACTTTCTGTGGCAGTGATGAGGAGACTGACCAAAAGGGAAACAATAATCAGTGGAAAACTATGTTTTGAATAAAACCCAAAGCAGGAAGTGTCCTGGGAGAATCGGGGGTTTTTTTTGTACACATACATAGCCTTCTCTAACATAAACTGAATTTTAAATTCAAAGAAAAAATGTTTTTCTATGAATGAACACCTTATGCACATCCATTTTTCTTACCCTGAGGCAGAACATGATAAAAACATTCAAAGATAAGAGGCAGTTTTGAGGACTGCAATTCTTATTGTACTCATAAAATTATACTCCCTTGAAAATACTGTTCTCTTCAAACCATAATTTATACGTTGGGTATATTTCATGTTACTAAGTAATCTTACTCATCTTTGCATTGTGGAAGGATACAGATATTTATTCTGTGAATGGATGAGGAAAATATCTACCTCCATAGCCTTAAAAACTGGTATTTTGTGTATATCCCAAACTGATGTTTTATGTATCACTTAGGACTTCTTAATGTCATTGAATAAAGTTTTACAGATTACTTTTAATTTTTGTTTACCTCTGTGTCCTAGGCCTGAGAAATGCTATAAGATTTGCCTGGTGACACCTGGTGGTTAAAAATGATAATTACATACAACATGCTGCCCACCATGATCACCTTTGCTGGAGGAAATACTCACAAGCCACAGATTGCATGGAAAGCATCTCTGTCAGTTAGAGTTCCTGGTTGTAAGCAACCAAAACAAAACCTCTCTGATCTGCGCAGAAGAGTGCTGTTCCGTGAGGACAATGCTGCCACTTTACATCAACACCATGGGTATCAGACTGTGGGTGCCCTGACAGGCTCTGCCACTCCTGGAATTTCTGGAATTTCTGTTATCACTGGCACCACCACCTTTTAGCCACTTTGATTCCCAAGATCTCAATTCAAAGTCTAGAGTGGGCTGCATCTAATTGTCCTGTCCATGGTCCCATACCAGTACCCTAGCGGCAAGGAAGCCTGGGAAAGCAACCAGACATTTGGCTTATTGAATGAAATAATAAAAAGGTATTACAAAATTAAATGAGATAAATATTTATTCATGAAGTAAGCACAGAGCCTGGGATTTGATGAGTTTTCCAAAATGGTAGTGAATACTATTTTACATCTTTATTTGATCATGAGCTTTTTTGAGGGCAAGGACCACATCTTATTCATTTTGTATTCTGGACACAGCATCTGATGCTCCATGAATGTTGTTGAGTTGCATTGCTTCCCCCTGAATAGAAGTTAGGTCACTGCACTCACTTCTATCTCAATTTATTTATAGGGATCTTTAAGACCTTTAACTAAAATGTACTTAAAGATGTAAATAGATAACACCTATAATAATATCCAGCCAACATTTGAGTCTTTTTCCTCAAAATTATCATTAACAGAAAATTAAATCTCTCCTCAGGTCTTCTAGAGTGCATTAAAGCAGAAGAGAAGATTTTTATCTTATCATGAAACCATTATCTGAAGGACAACTAAAGTTTTGTGTTGTTCAACTAATACATCTCACATCATGGCTGCTCGTACTTTTCATTCTGAAGTCTATCTCTTCCTTAAAACCTGCCCAACTTCCAATTTATCAAAGGAAGCCTTTTATAGCTGCCTGGAATGCTCCAACAGATCAGTGCTTGATAAGATATAATTTAAGACTAAATTTGAAAATGTTTCAGGTGATTGGAAGTCCACTGGCCAGGGCCAGGGGGCAAAATGTCACTATATTTTATGTCAACAGACTGGGATACTATCCATGGTATACACCCCAGGGAGTTCCCATTAATGGGGGTCTTCCCCAGAACATAAGTTTACAGGTACATCTGGAAAAAGCTGACCAAGATATTAATTATTACATCCCTTCTGAAGATTTCAGTGGACTTGCTGTTATAGACTGGGAATATTGGCGACCCCAGTGGGCCAGGAACTGGAACACAAAAGATGTCTACAGACAGAAATCAAGAAAGCTTATTTCTGAGATGCAAGAGAATGTATCAGCTGCTGATATTGAATATTTAGCCAAAGCAACCTTTGAAGAAAGTGCAAAAGCTTTCATGAAGGAAACCATCGAACTGGGAATTAAGAGCAGACCCAAGGGCCTTTGGGGTTACTATTTATATCCTGATTGCCACAATTATAATGTTTATGCCCCAAACTATACTGGGTCATGCCCAGAAGAAGAAGTTTTGAGGAACAATGAGCTCTCTTGGCTCTGGAACAGCAGTGCTGCTTTATATCCTTCTATCGGTGTCAGGAAATCTCTTGGAGACAGCGAAAACATTTTGCGTTTCTCGCAATTTCGGGTGCATGAGTCCTTGAGGATCTCCACCATGACATCCCATGATTATGCTCTGCCTGTGTTCGTCTATACAAGGTTAGGCTACAGAGACCAACCTTTATTTTTTCTTTCTAAGGTAAGAAAGATACCCCTTGACAAAGATAAGGAGATTTCCTCTTATCTCTAAAAGAGACATTTCTTTGCTAATTATGTTCTTTAAAGAATTCCAGAATAGTGGTCCATTAGATAGGAGCATAAGTCTTCCTTTGAGTAGTCATCCACTCAGATTCTTCATTTGTACAGACTGAATTTTGATGATCTCATTTATTATTTATCTTTCAAGAAACAAAGTACGGAGGGAAGGTGTTAAAGTGCAATGTCAGCAACTACTTCCCGTTCCCCAACTTTGATTGTGTTCCCTTACAACTGGCCTCTTGCGAAGGTTACTGAAACAATTGAGGGTGAACAGGTTGAGAAATCAGAGAGGAGGTTTTTAAATGGAGTAGTTTGCTCATATGTGTGGAAGTAGAATTGTAGACATTTCTGCTGCTGCCCTCATCGTTAAAAATCTTAAGAGGAAAAAAGTGTTTTCTTTTTAAGGCACAATAGTAGGTTTTATAAAAGATATAAGGGAGGCACAACAATATGAATATACTCAGAAATACCTAAGATAGTAACTTTTATGTGTTTTTTTCACACAATTAAAAATAATTTTTTAAGGAATAAGGGAGTTACAAATCTTCTAAAAGTAGGTGACCCCTATAGATTTAGCCATCTGGTTTATTCTTGACTCTATGACCACAATTAATGGAAAGTTGGTAAGAGTGGTGTGAGTTTCTAAATTCAATAGTAAATTCATCACTAGTAAAGGGTTTCATAACCCTGGGTTAAAACTTACATATAGAAGTTTTATTCTATTTACTTAAGTCATATATGCAGCCAAAGACCTCACACAAACTGTGAGTGTAGCTTTTAAGATAGATGAACTTTCAGCCCAATTTTCCCTCCCTTACTTTCCCTTTACTACTCTAGTCACTGAAATGGAAACTTGTAGAGATAAAAATCTCAAAGAAGATGCTACTCTAACCTGTGGACTTGGGTAATTATGTGTGATTATGAGAAGACTTGAGCCTTGTTCAGACCTTCACATTTGTGATGCAGAGGTGTTTAAAGATGTTGCTGCACACTAGGGGTTGATCACCTTTCTTTTTTCTCCACCATAACAAGTTTCAATTTGCCAGCATGTATCAAAATACAAAGATGTTCTGAGTATGAAGCATCCAAAGGAGACTCAGGAAACACCCCAGTGAGGACTCTACCATGAGCCGTAGGTATCTGTGGAGCAGACAGAGAGTAGAGCTTACTCCTCAGAGGGAGAAATGACACAAATACATCAGGATTTGGTAAATGCTGTGCCTCTGACACCACTGAGGAGATGAGTAAAGATAAAAATTCTCTCTTGTGAACTGACGTTAATACTACCCAGAAAAATCAGCAACAACTGACTGAGCACGGTAGGAAACTAACACTATTTGGAAGGTGTAAAAAAGTTATCTACATCTTTATAAAATAGTCTTGACTCTAGAATTGAAAATTAAATACCACCTTCCTCTATGAAACTTCTTTTGCTTTTCTATGTTTGGCTCAAACAAGTTCCTTTCTTTAGTGATAACAAATTTACTTTTGGAAGAAACAATAAACTTTAAAGGACAAAGTGTTCATTTCAATAGATTAGTTTAAACTACTGGTATATTCTGCACATTCTGCAAGCCAGTGGTAAGCTCCTTCTTGAACAGCTACAGCCTCAGAAACATTTCTGTTCCCTCTAAGGGAAGAAGGAACAACAGTTAGGGTCTCACCTAGAAACAATTTTCTTTGTTAGTCCCGTGGTATCATTCTGTAAACTGAATGGCAAGGCATTTCCGCATGTTTTCAACCATCAAACCACCATTTTATTCCATCCTCAATAAAAACCTGCCCACAAACTTTTAAAAACATTATACCAAACTGTAAATACTAGTAATGGCTTCCATTTCTGCCCTCCCAAAGATATCTGCGTTTTAAAATGTTTGTGTGTGTACACACATATAATGAAGATTAGAAAAACAACTTACCAATAAGTACCAAATCTCTTAACCTCTCCAGACCTCAGTGCCTCATTGTCTTAATCTACAAAGTGGCACAATATTACCTGGCTTATCTACTTAGGAGAAATATTATGAAAATCAAATAAAAAGATAAAAATGAAAATGTAAAGCACTACAGAAATATATGTGGTATACATAACACTTTTTAACAAGTATCAGAGTCTTAAACTTGAAAGGGGAATATGTAAGAATGAAATTTCAGTCAGCAGCCATAGCTTGGGGGAATCATATGCGGGTTGTAAAGCCTCATTTCACACAGTAGATTGCCTATACCACAAACATAAATGCAATTTAGATATTGTTGATACTATGCTTTTAAAAAATAATGAAAGGGGTTTTCTTGACTATAGGTTTAAAGATGTTTTCCCCTGAAATTAATTCATATTCCCTCTGATAACACACAAAGGGAGCACATTAGTGACGCTCCAGCCCCCCACAGTGGGCTCCTTACTTACGTGCACTGTGGTAAAGCTTCAGGGACTGAAACCCAAGGGTAAAGAATGAGTCCTCTGGGTGTCCCTACTCTTAACTTCCAAAACCTTGATTTGAGCCAAGAATCATGGGTAGGGCAAGGCTGCCTTACACCAGGCTGAGACCTGGAAGATGTGTTGCTATTACATCAGGTTCTCTTCCTTTATTTCTCCTTTCATGTGGCTTATGCGCTCAGGTGGTCCCAATTTACTCCTAGAGACATCTTACCTGTGACTTCCCTCACTGAGTAGTGCCCTGCTTTTTTGGCCCCCCCAAGAATAGCTGTTCTGTAATTCATCCAGCACCCTGCTCTCAGTTAGGTGACGGTGGGTTAATTTGTTAGAGGAAATTGCCTAAATATCTGCTAGTGACTCCTTACCTCTAGTCAACACATGCTAGAAGACTTGCCATTTTGAATCAGTCCCAATTAAACTCTCTTTGATAATGACGCTAAAGGACACATTGGAAAGAAACTAACGTTCCCTCCTAATATCAACCTCAGAAGCTGTGGCTTTCACCACAAACATCTGTAGTTTCCGTACTTACTGAATATGGATCAATAACCTGTAAATACAAAATGTGGATGCTGTGTCTCCCTCCTCCCTCTGATGACAAAGCCTTAACCCAAAGGAATTCATGGGAGGGTTCCAGTTTCCAGTTGAGCATCTAAGAAACTTGGAAGTTGCAGCTCAGTCCTAATAAGTAAAAAGCTAAACAAACTGAAAAATCAACTCTTCTTAGATTAATAAGAGAAGTGTGGACACACAGGGAAAATTGCTGCCCTCAAAGTTGGAGAGACAGATGGGTGAAAACAGAGAATCACAGCTTACCAGATTGGAAACCCACGAGCAGAAACCTCTGTGGGAACCACTGCCAGAGTAGGGAAACCTGAACTGTAACTGGGAAACTGCTCAGCGTCGACAAGTCTGAGAGATGAAAATTCCATGGGGACCCAGTCATGGGGGCTGGGGGAGCACACTTCTTGGAGTTTTACCTCCAGGAGCTCACCAGGTCCTCACAGTGAATATTGCAGAAAACCTCCCCTCATGCATCTAGCAGGCAAAGGAGAAAAGGAACCATTTTGAGTACTCTAGAGCACTCTGTTCTGAACAAGGTCCACCCTCAAGAGAAAGTGTTTAATCACAGCCAAACCTGCTGAGGTTTTATCAGAGCCTAACTCATCTGTGGAAAAGGAAATACTCAACTCCAGCTGGCTCTAGTTTTCCACTTGGAAGAAGGGAGATACCCATCTCTAGACCCATCTGGGCAGCCTGTCCCACCTAAGGGGGTGGAGGGAACAACTGAGAAGCAGTTGTGAGGTTCACAGTCCAGAGGAAAAGGCTCACTAAGACTGAGACCTAATCATAGGGCTGTAGAACCCTTCCATTCCCCCTACACCTTACTAGAATATTACTAAAGGCCTATTTACAGAAGTCCCTTTTATCCAGTATGAGTTATCTGCCTATTGAGAAAAATTAAATCGTGCCTAGCTATCAAGAAAAAAATTACAAGACATACTAAAAGGCAAAAACCCAACTTGCAGAGTCAGAGCTAGACTCAGATATAGCAGGGATGTTGACTATCAGACCAGGAATTTAAAACAACTATGATATGCTAAGGGCTCTAATGGATAAAGTGGAATGAATGCAAGAACAGATGGACAATGTAAGCAGAGAGATGGAAGTGCTAAGAAAGAACCAAAAAGAAATGCTAGGGATCAAAAACACTGTAACAGAAATGAAGGATGTCTTTGGTGGGCTTATTTTTAGAGTAGACACAGCTGAAGAAAGAAACTCTGACCTTGAAGATATCTCAGTAGAAGCCTCCACAACTGAAAAGCAAAGAGAAAACAGACTGAAAAAACAAAACAAAACAAAACAAAACCCAGAACAGAATAACCAAGAACTGTGAGAGAGCTAAGAAAGGTGTAACATACACATAATAGGAATTCATGGAAGAACATTAGGGAATTTCGCCCCTCTGATCACATCATGTGACTATCATATCTCTATATTCAGGAAAGTTTCAAAGTGAGTGGAGGGAGGAGCTCTGCTCCCTTAAGTCTTTGTCAAAAGAGGCAATGGACCTGGACCCAGCAGAGTCCTCATTCTGGGCTCTGCGTGGCTAGCTCCTCCTCTTTCTGGTATTCCTATATCATGGATAATTCTCAAAACATTTCACTTACACCACCTCATTTGAGCCTCACAAAAACTCCTCCCCTTCCTGTCATGTCAGCTCTGACCTGTTCGGTAGACACCATGGTCCTGGGAAATGGAAATAGATGTGGACTTGAAAAGAAATTAGTTTAAATCAAAATCTCTTCTTTATTTGAGAATTACCAGAAAGTTGCCCAGAAAAAAAAAAAAAAAAACTTTAAAAACTGAGATTGTAAAACCTTCATTTTAGTGAACTATAAAAGTGTCAGGTGAGGAGATTTCTCTCTCAAGTACTGGTATTAATATAAAGTGCCCAAGGCAAAATACAGGTTAAAGTCTTCTTTTAATTTCCACCAAGCTGCTCAATTACATTTCCAGCATACAGCTGTTGGAAATTAATCCTTGGAGTAAAAGGTGAATGCTTATTATTCAAAAGAGTGGGGGAATATATTATAATTTAAGAAACTTATTTAGGGCTTCTCTGGTGGCACAGTGGTTGAGAATCTGCCTGCCAATGCAAGGGACACGGGTTTGAGCCCTGACCGGGAAGATCCCACCTGCCGCGGAGCAACTAAGCCCGTGTGCCACAACTACTGAGCCTTGTGCTCTAGAGCTCACGAGCCACCACTACTGAGCACACGTGCCACAACTACTGAAGCCCGTGGCCTAGAGCCCGTGCTCTGCAACAAGAGAAGCCACTGCAATAAGAAGCCTGCGCACCTCAACGAAGAGTAGCCCTGGCTCACTGCAACTAGAGAAAGCCCATGCACAGCAACGAAGACCCAACGCAGCCATAAGTAAATAAATAAATAAATAAATTTATTAAAAAGAAAAAAAAAAGAAACGTATTTAGAAAATCAACTGCAGAAACTTTATTTAGGAAACCAACTGCACACATTCAACTTTTAATTTCCCTCTGAAATGACCTAGATTCATGTTAATCTTTATACACTAAAACAATAATCTTTTAGGGTTACAAAACCAAAATTCTCCCTGCTGAAATTTTGTTTTCATCTATCTTAACCATATTGAGAAAAATCCCGGCAGCCTTACCGTGACTGGAGGAATCATAAATAAAGCCAATTAAATCAGGTACTTTAAAATTAAATACAAATAATTTCAGGGACCAAATATAAGGGCTGGATCAAATCGGACACTGTGTTCCTTTGCCTATCCTGGGAATCCAAATGACACAACACCCTTCCAAGTCACTGAAGAGGCAAAGTTCTCAGGAGAGTGTTGCATACTGGGAAGGGAACTTGGCTAAGATGAATACAAGGCAGTCGTCACATTTAGAGAAGGAAAATTTTTGGATTCTGTTTCCAGGTCATATACTCATAGCTGGTTTGTATGTATACACTCCTAGTTAATTTCAATTAAACAACTTTTAGTGGCTATTTACAGGCTAATTGTTTAAAAGTAATGTCCTGTTTGGCAAAATATAAGTTTAAAAAATATGTATTTAATATGTTTTTATATGATTATAGAGTGAAATTTCTGAGCCCTGGTTCATTTAACATTTGCTTTACTCTAAGAAACTGGACAATAGTTTCATGTATTATATTGAATTTAGCCTCCAATCCTAATCCCTGGCAGGTTGTTTATATTCAAATGAATACAGTGTAATGAACTCTCTTCATTCTAGCAAGATCTAATCAGTACTATTGGAGAAAGTGCTGCCTTGGGAGCTGCAGGCATTGTTATCTGGGGAGACATGAATTTGACTTCATCTGAGGTAAGACAGTACCTTGGCAGTATAGTTAATATTACAATATTTACATTATTTGCTCTGTTTTCCTACAGAACTTACTCTAATCAGAGCTCTCAGGTCTCCCATAGTAAACCTGCTTTAGAATTAAAGTCCAAATCAGCACCTGATACATAGAAGGAGCTCCATAAAGATTAACTTTTGGTAAGATAGTAATCATAATACTGACGATTGTTGAATATTTACTATATGCTAGGATTGTGCTAAGGGCCTTTTTGTTTCGGATTTGCTCACTTCCTGATCATAATAACCCTTATGAGGTAGGGACTAGCATCCTCATTTATAGATGAGGAAACAAGAAAGGAAATCTAACTAGGGTAACAGTTAGTTAAGCTAGCTAGTGGTGGAGCTGGCACTAACCACAGATGGTATGACTTTGGAACCCTTGTATTTAGCCATTACATAAAATGTATGATATCATATTTTGAGAAGTGGAATCAGATGGTAATTTTTAATATCCACATCGAACTTATTTTTCTTCTATGGAGAAATTAGCTGAAAATTAATAGCATTTAAAATAAGAGTTATGTCTCTTCGAATTTCTTCCAGTTCAAATACTATCTACTCCAAGAAGTCTTCCTAGTTTTCTCCAATCCATATTAATCACAATCTCTTCTGTATTTCCAGATGTTGTTTGTTTATATCCCTATAGTGTAATGCATATAATACTTGTATCCTCGATGCTTTTATTTATTTATTTATTTGTTTGTTTGTTTGTTTATTGCTGTGTTGGGTCTTTGTTGCTGCATATGGGTTTTCCCTAGTTGCAGCAAGCGGGGGCTACTCTTCGTTGTGGTGCACAGGCTTCTCATTGTGGTGGCTTCTCTTGTTGCAGAGCATGGGCTCTAGGCGTGCAGCCTTCAGCAGTTGTGGCGCGTGGGCTCAGTAGTTTTGACTCGCAGGCTCTAGAGCTCAGGCTCAGTAGTTGTGGCGCGTGAGCTTAGTTGCTCCACGGCATGTGGGATCTTCCCGGACCAGGGCTTGAACCCGTGCCCCCTACACTGGCAGGCGGATTCTTAACCACTCTGCAACCAGGGAAGCCCTCAATGCTTTTTGTTAAATTGAATTTTTTGCAAGTTCATGGTGATCTGATATTATTCTTAGAATTTCACAGGCTCAATTTGTTGCTACCAAGACATTGTTCATGAAACTATTTGTGACAATATAAAGTTAAAAGTCTCCTCTGTCCACATATGAGAATTAGGTAGAAACTGAGGATCAGTACCTGACTCTCCAGGTGTGACATTTCCCCTCCAGCCCATGTGGCTCCTGAGAAGAGCATCATCAGGAAGCTGAGTGCACAACCAAGTGGCCTCTGTTTAGAACACACAATAGGAACCACACACAAATGACCCGGTCAGCCTTCCAGGCTTTCCTGTCTTTGAATTGTATAGAGGAGGCTAGATCCCAGGGCAGTCGGTATTTGAGCATAGTTAACAGGAAAATCCAGAAGGCTCAGGTTGACAGTCAACAACAATTTGGTAGAACATGATGATTCAGGTTCTATCACAACACTGAAAGGCACACACGCCTGAAAGGTGGCCAAAGGACAGCAACTCTGGCACGATTTCTCAATTTGGGTTTGTTCCTCTTTTTCTCACACCCATTAACTTGGGATCTAGAAGGAGGAAATAAAGGATGTAAACTGAAAGAAGGCAAGGTCATATATGCTAAGGCTGGGGCCCATTTGCAAGTTCAGATAGCCTATGGTAACATATTCTCCATCTCCTGTCACAATCCCCTCTCATTTTTCTGGTCTGGGTCCCCTGTATTACAGCACTTGAACCTAAGAGTTCATGGGCTGGAACCAAGCCATTAAATTTCCATCAAGTGCAAAGAGCTGCTTTGTGGATCTAGATGCTCTAACCTTACCAGTACCAGAAAAAGCACTAAATCCCATTTGTTTCTACATTTCTAGGGCAACTGTACAAAGGTGAAGCAGTTTGTGAGCTCTGATTTAGGGAGCTACATAGTCAACGTGACCAGAGCCGCTGAGGTGTGCAGCTTTCACCTCTGCAGGAATAATGGGAGATGCGTAAGGAAGGTGTGGAAAACGCCCGATTACCTTCACTTGAACCCTGCAAGTTACCACATAGAGGCATCCGAGGATGGAGAATTTACTGTGAAAGGCAAAGCATCTGATACAGACCTGGCAGTGCTGGCGAAGAGATTCTCCTGTCATTGTTATCAGGGATACGAAGGGGCTGATTGCAGAGAAATGAGGATGGCTGATGGCTGCTCTGGGGTTTCCTCTTTTTCTGGCTCACTAATCACATTGTGTCTGCTGTTTTCCGCATGTTATCAGAGCATTCAGTTGTGAGATAATTGAGTTTAAAGGGAATTAAGTTTGGCCTCTGGAGTCGTCACTTAGGGAAGAGATGAAACTTACAATCTTTTTCTCATATGAAATCCATTGAGAGGTATTGTAAGTAGACACGTGTGTCACTTAACATAAACAGGAAATGTATTACTTCATTTGGCTCCGATTTGGCTAAGAAACCAGATCCAGGAGTGAAATCAATGCACTCTTCTTCCTTACTGGAATGTTTAAGTTGTATTTAACCTAAAACGAATATATTTTAGTCTTCATATGAACATAGATACATAAAAGTATACATATAAATATTAAATTATTGATTTCAAAGACTGGTTTTCCAGCTAGCAACTTACTTAAGGACAGATTCCTATGCAGTTATCTGATTTAACACATGGGGTCACCTCAGGGTGTGACCTGGTCACCTGGTCCACCAAAGGGGACCAAATGCAGAATTCCTGTTCCAGCCTTAGGTTCAAACTTCTTCTTCAGGCTTCTTCTCCCTGCCTGGGCTCGGTGAGTGCAGAACCAGTCACTGATGTGACTTAACAGAAGGGCGCAGGAACTGAGGCAAGGGGAGCTGTAGTCACTGCAAAGACATCTATTCCAATATGGCGCCTCTCTCACCCACCATGAGTCCCTCCCTCACAGAGGTTGGTGATCTAAATACAGCAAAAGGCTTCAGGATAGTACTCATGCTTGCCTAGGCTGACATTGCTCTGGATCTAGAAACTGGAGCCATGTTAATGAAAATGCAGTTGGTGTCTTTAGCAAGCAAAAGTCATTACTAAAAATTTTTTAAATAAATGTTTTTTTGGGGTTTTTTTTGCGGTACGCGGGCCTCTCACTGTTGTGGCCTCTCCCGTTCCGGAGCACAGGCTCCGGACGCGCAGGCTCAGCAGCCATGGCTCACGGGCCCAGCCGCTCCGCGGCATGTGGGATCTTCCCGGACCAGGGCACGAACCCGCGTCCCCTGCATTGGCAGGTGGACTCTCAACCACTGCGCCACCAGGGAAGCCCTAAATAAATGATATTTAAGGGACCCAGAAATGCTATTGGGAAGGAGTCCTACCAAGAAATATTCGCTATTTTGGTCCCCACATATGAGTTTTGAGTAGTGGTTTTAGAGTCAGTTTGAATCTGATTTGAATCATTGTTTCACTATCCATCTGGTTGTGTGACTCTGGGCAAGTTATTCATATTCCCCATTTTCTCAAGTGAAATTTGTTAATATAATTCCTAACTCAGTGAATTATTCTGAGGAATAAATGGGATAACACATCCCATGCATACTTCAGCTATTAATACATGTTGCTAATCTTCGATTATCTTCTCTTGATCACCAAAGTAATGGAGACACTTAGGATAAAACAGTCTTGGGCAATTTCCTCTTTCTGATATTATGTTCTATGTACAATCACTTATGCATGTGTTCTCTTGAGAGCCACTGTTTCAACTGACAGGATTTCCTTCTCCTGGAGATGATCTACTTAGAAGGTAAACTCAAGACAGGCATGATGCTATTACAGAAGGCATGGGAGGTGATTCAACCTCCTCCTCTGCCTCTTTTGTCTCTCTGTGAAACATTTGTAATACAGGTGTGCCCTTTTCAACTCTGGGTCCCTGATTGTCAGACGTTACGGACATTGTGAAGGTCTAATTTCTAAATGTAAAATACAAACAAAACAAAATTTTTTTTTATAATACCATAAAATACAGGTAGCATTACATAGGTTAACTTTTTAAATTTTTTCATTATTTTATTTTTATATCAAAGATGATATAAATACACTATAGAAAATTTGTAAATAGAAAAAAATAATGGAAATCACCAATAATCTCTATAATATATACTGGTAACTCTTGGTGTATTTCTTTCTGGCCTTTCTTCTAAAGACTTTTTAAAAACATGGTTGTAAATAATAATATACACATATTTTTGCATCTTGTGTTTTTCACTTAACCATACCTCATAAGTAGTTTTCATGTTATTTCATAGTCTTCATAAATATAATTTAAATAATTTTAAGGCCACATAATAGTCTATCAACTGGATGTAGCAAAACTTAATTAGCAATTTTCCTTAAGTTTTGATTTTTAAATATCAAGCTTCTACTATTTAGTCACCTCATCAGAGAAGACTTTCTGTATCATCTTCCTAATTCATTCATTCACCTATTAATTACTGGCAATTAATCACTGGCAATCCAGTGGTTAAAACTTTGCCTTCCAATGCAGGGGGTGTGGGTTTGATCCCTGGTTGGGGAGCTAGGATCCCACATGCCTCCTGGCCAAAAAACCAAAACATAAAACAGAAGCATTATTGTAACGAATTCAATAAAGATCTTAAAAATGGTCCACATCCAAAAAAAAAAAAAACCACTTAGCTTAATTTCTTAGCCTTGGCTCAGACTATTTTTATTGTACCACAAAATGCGCCATAACACTTCACATTGTGACCATCAGAATGACAATACAATCTCAATTATCAAAGATTATAAAAGAATAAAGTACATATATTGCTTTTATTAAGCTAGGCCAGGACCAATCCTTTTAGTGAAAGATATAAAGTCATAAAATATTTTATTAACTTTAAACATGGGTGTACATTACTTTGAGATATTATGGAGCACTGTTATAAATAGCACTTCAGCTTAGCCCTCAATAGGAGATTTTGTTTGATTCAATAGTTTCAAGCAAACTTTTGACTTATTACCCCTGGCACAAGTGACTTTTGCTTCCTCCTGTACCTGCCTCCCTTAAAAAAGAAACAAAAAGTTGAAACGTCACAATTCTATGAGAGGTTTTTTCACTTTTGGGCAGACCACTAAAAAGTGGTCTTTCATGAAATAACGAACTTGAGAGGTTCAACTTGGAATTTATTTTTATTTAACAGTCTTTTCCTAAGGCATTGCTTGGTGCAGCATTCTGCACAAGTTGGAAGGCACAAGGAAAACTAGCTGCATTTACTTCTCTGCAGGTTCAATAGTGATTTGAAAAGATGAGACAAATGTCAGCTATTATAGGATTTGTATCATACATAAGAGAAAATAATTTTATTGATTCAAACACAGGAGTCCTCCATCTTCAAGCACTGAATTAGACTTCCTGCACTTAAAGTTGAGAACTTGGTAAAGCTTATAATCTCTGTTACAGAAATGTAGTGTAACAATATATTCTACATTTCTTTTTTTTCCCAGTTATAGATGAAGCAACTTGCAAAACATTCCTAAAACATGAAGAAGAATATTTAAATGTAAATCATCATTATACCTCTTTATCCATCAAAGTGGCTTCATTCCACTCTCCTGTGCTTGCATCAAATATTAGATAAAGCAAAGTGTGTAGAAGAAATAAGTGCTTTTCATAGTCATTCCTCTTTGTGATGGGAGTACTAAGGCTTCAACATATCTCCTTTGGGAGCTTTGCTGGGTCCAGTGGAGCACCCCAGGCAGTGTTCACCTTCCTTCTGGTTCCATGTTGTTTGACTCTGGATTTCAGAGCACACCCTCTTATTGCAAATATGTCTTTCCTTTGGGCCTGGAATGCCCTAACTGACTGTTGTGCTAGAAGATTTGACATGCCCCCAGATCTGAGCCTCTTCGCTTTAGTAGGAAACCCCCAAAAAGGTACAACAGGAAAATTCATTACATTATTTTATGCTGATAGACTTGGCTACTATCCTCACACAGATGAAAGAACAGGCAGAAGTGTGTATGGAGGAATCCCCCAGATGGGATCCTTTAAAAAGCATTTGGACAAAGCTAAAAAAGACATTTCCTATTACATGCCAATCGACAACGTGGGCTTGGCTGTCATTGACTGGGAAAACTGGAGGCCTACCTGGGCTAGAAACTGGAAACCTAAAGACGCTTACAGGGATCAGTCTATTGAGTTGGTTCTGCAACGAAATATACAACTTACTTTCCCAGAGGCTGCCAAGATAGCGAAAGTGGAATTTGAAAAGGCAGCAAAGAGTTTCATGCAGCAGGCTTTAAAATTGGGAAAATTACTTTGGCCAAACCGCTTCTGAGGTTATTATCTTTTTCCTGACTGTTACAATCATAATTATAACCAACCTAGTTACAACGGAAGTTGCGGGGATATAGAGAAAAGAAGAAACGATGCACTCGACTGGTTGTGGAAGGAAATTACTGCCCTTTTCCCATCCATTTATTTGAATAGCAAGTTAAAGTCTTTTCCACAAGCTGCCCTCTTTGTTCATAATCATGTCCAGGAAGCCATTCGGATGTCTAAAGTAGCCAATGCTAAAAGCCCACTTCCAGTTTTTGTGTATGCCCGTCCAGTTTTTACTGATGTGTCTTTGCAATTCCTTCCTCAGGTAAGAAAATCAAGGTAAGAAGGCTATGGAATATTGTTCACAAATGGTGGTTAGTGGGACTGAACATAATTTTTGAAGGGAGTGAAATTTAGCTTTTAATAACCTTTAGGAATATGCACCCAGGTAGTTCTGCATCATTATATGAATGTAAAATAAGAACATGTTTCTTTTTTTTTTTTTTTTTTTCGGTACGCGGGCCTCTCACTGTTGTGGCCTCTCCCGTTGCAGAGCACAGGCTCCGGATGCGCAGGCTCAGCGGCCACGGCTCACGGGCCCAGCCGCTCTGTGGCATGTGGGATCTTCCCAGACCGGGGCACGAACCCATGTCCCCTGCATCGGCAGGCGAACTCTCAACCACTGCGCCACCAGGGAAGCCCCAAACGTGTTTCATTTTTAACGTAATCATATAATATCTTAGCAGTCATGGAGAACTGGGTAGTATAGACAGTGTATTATCTCAGTTCCTTTCATTTTTTCTTTTATGGGCCTGATCGCTTGTCAATAGAAGTAATTAAAATAATAGCAGAAAATCTGTATTTTTCTTATAGTAGGGCAGTGGTGGCATAAAAGATAGAAATAAATAGTGATGAAATATTTAAATAATTATCGTTGGGTCAGCATTCTTGGCTTTGGTGTTATTATCCTATGTATAACACTTTCATTTTATTCCTCCCTGTTAACTCTTTCTACACATTTGCCAGGGTGACCTTGTGAATACAATTGGTGAGAGCGTTCCTCTAGGTGCCTCTGGAATTATAATGTGAGGAAGTCTCAATTTAAGTCTAACTAGGGTAAGTTGAATTGATAGGAAATAGATGAAATCATGTCTACTTTTAATGTTTTTGAGGATTGTTGTGGGATTGAATAATAAAATAAGCACTATGTTTGGCCCAAAGTAGTAGGTGCTCAGTTGATAGTGGCCAAGTCAAACTATCTTTCATTCCTGTGGTTGTGTTGTAAGACTGTTTTCCAGTGAGGAAACAGAAATTTGGTGAGATTAATTGAAATTCCCTAGGCTGTGTGGCTAAGAAGTAGCAAAAACAGGATTACAACCTTGGTTTCCTTATGTGGTGTTTGGTATTGTTTTCTACTATACCGTGCCGTGTCACTTCTCAAAAGAGCTCAACTAGTCAATATGTATTCACTCATTCTTCCATTCACCCAATTACTGTTTATTAAGCACTTTTTTAAATTTAGTCATTTAATGACAGTTTACCATGGGGGCCAACAACTGGGGGCAGGGTGTGGGCAGTTGGGATTTAGTTACTTTTTGAAAATATTACTAAATTGTTCAGAGTTTCCTTAAGGGAGAGGAAAAGGAATCCTTCTTTATTTTCCACAGGTTATATTTAATAGTGTCTATTTTAAGTAAAATTTTAAGTAAAACTTGTTTTGTTAGGAAAAATGTTGGTTTTGTTCTGTATTCATTTTCTGCTAATGCATTTTCTTCAGTTCAAAAAGGCTTTCACTATCATGACCTAAACCTTTCCTCTCTTCCTTTATTTTCATCCTTTTTTAATTCTCCATATGAGGTCTTTATCCTTCACCTCTTCAATCTTCTTGACTCAAAGCATGAGTAAAACTGTCACATGGACACTGCTGAGTTGGAGCTGAACTTTTCTTTCTCTGATGGATGTGGAAATATTAGTGACGTAGGTACCATGGAGAATGTCTAATGAAGCTCTTGGCCCAGATGTCTTATCCTAGGACCTACTCTAAGACTTTATACTCTAAGAACAGATCTTTTGACATCTTGTCCTTCAGATAGACTAGCCATATTTTTCCTTCATTTTTAAAGGTACTTAACTTTGTGAAATTCTTTTAAGGTAATCTGAGCCCTCCTACTTATTTGGTAGATTCTGTTGTCTCTGGTTTGATCAACAGTAAAGAGAACTAATAAAAAATATAAGTTCAGGGAAAGGTATATGTCCTTTTTGCAAAATCTTCTATACATCAGAAAATTATTTAAGAATTATAATTCTCCTAAGAGTATTCCTAATTTTTATTAGTTGTTTTCTCAAACCTACAAACTCCTTTCTCAAGGATCCTGTTAATTCTACGATAGAACAATTTTTAAATTCCCCATACTATTTCCTTTTTTAAAAATTTTCAGAATTGAGAACTCTACCCTTACTCTGATGAGGAATGAATCAGGCATTCTCCAATTAGTAGGATGGCATGGCATATTACTTGTCACATTTTTTTTAATTGCACTTTAATCTTAGATTCATGTACTTCTACCATGACTCTCAAATCACCTTCAGTATTATTCATACAGGGACAGTCCTTCAACTTTAATGTGATGATTTTCTACTTAATGACACTGCCTTGAAATTGTTCCCTGTGGACTCTGTTCTATATATTTCTGCTACCTTTCCTAGTTTATGATCATTTTGAATGTTAATTCTGTCATTATTCCCCTTTTTTTCTATGTCATTTGAAATCAATAGAGTCATGAAATTACTTGTGTTTCCTGATTCACTGACAACTCGAGACAATGGTAATTGCAGGTTTACTTGTGATGACTGAATTGATTTAAAACAATTGTTACCAAATGTAGGCAAACCATTTCCTTCCATTCCATCTTATTAGATCCAATGGCATGACAGAGCCAGCTTCTACTGGTCCCAGCTCAGGAGACCTGATTGTTAAATATTCAGAAATTTTGTGAACTGTTGAACACAGCCATTATTAAAAATTAAATGATAAAGCTCAGAATAAAATTAAGTATGTTAAAAACAGAAAATATTGATAACAAATACTCAAAATCTATCAATTATTTACTTTATTTTACTATTATCCATACTTTTGAGGTTATTTACACCTATTGTATCTAAGTGGAAATGGTATTGTGTAATGGGGTGCTACTTCACACCATACTACCATAATGGTGGGGTAATTGATCCCCAATTCTGCACTCAGGGATGCCAGGTTGGTAGCTTAAAATCAGCCATGGTAGGAGTATTTACACCATGGGTATTGACAAATGCTATAAACTAGGCTTTATCTCTTAGAGAAACAATTTTAGATCCTTCCAAAGACTGCATCTTGTAGAGGCTCATGCTGCTCAAAATATTCTCATCCTTTACTCCTCTTCCTGCCTAGTTCTTGTCTCTGTAGACAATTCCAATGTCATCTGATCTTGGTATAAATTCTCATATATCCCTGGCACCAGTGATACTGTGTTGAAAAATATTGACATAGTCCCTGCCTTCATGAAGCTTATGTTAAAGTTGGAGGGATAGAAACAATATAAGACAATAAAAATATTCGATGTGATAAATTCTATGCAGAAAGTTAAAAATAGAGAGCTGTAAGAAAGTAGACTGGAAAGGTGTCTGAGAAGGGTCTTGTCTAATTAAAGCTGTGATCTGAATAAAAAGATGGAGTCAACCATGTTAAAAATGAGAGGAAAGAGCATTCTGGGCAGAGGGGACAGTAAGTGCCGTTTGAAATGAACCTGCCACCCCTGTGAAACAATTAGTATATCTAAGGCTGAGTGGGTAAGGGAGAGTTGTACAAGAGCAAGGAGAGGTTACACCCCATCAGGCTGTATACAAGTTGAGAGAAGTTGAATTGTATAATAAACACCATGTAAAGCTATTGGAGGGTTAAGAAGAGGTTTTCTATTGGTACCATAAAAATTACAACAAACAGTGGTTTAAACAGCAGCAAATTATTATCTTATAGTTCGGTAGTTCAGAAGTCCAATATGGATCTTAATGTTGTAAAATCAAGATGTCAGCAGGGTTGCATTCCTTTCTACAGAAAGACCCTCATTTGCTCATTTGGGTTGTTGGCAGAATTCATTTCCTTGTGTTTATAGCATCAAGATCTCTATTTTCTGACTGGCTGTGGCTAAGGCGATTTCCAGCTTCAAGAGGTCACCGCATTCTTTCCCTTTTGGCCTTCTCCTCTATCTTCAAAGCCAGCAATGCCGGGTTGAGTCTCCCTTACCTTTGAATTTGTCTTCCTTCTTCCAACTCATTTTAAAAATCCAAGCTACCTTTTTAAGGACTTGTGATTGAGTCCATCCAGATAATTCAGGATAACCTCCCCGTGTCCAGATCCATACCCTTAATCATATCTGGAAAGTCCCTTTTGCCATGAAAAGTAACACAGTCACAGGTTCCGTGGGACTGGGGTATGGACATCCTTGGAAGGCCCTTGTTCTGCTTACCGCCGATGGCACCACCTCAGGGAAGGCAACAGGAAGTAGGTCCAAGTGGAAGCTGTGAGGTTCCTCAACTTGCCTGCCCACCCGCCCACCACTTCCTTTGATCTTTTACTGAAGGACTAGCTCGGCCAGCTCACTCCATGGGATTGCTGATCATGAACGCAAGCAACTACCTTCTACGTTCTGAAGAGGACGGAGTCCCAGTTTTAGAAAGTATCCATTTCAAGATGAATCATTTTAGTTACTCACCACTCATACTCTGCCAAATAAGTATATCTGTAAAAGAGCTGTCATAATTCGCCCATACTTGAATTATACATAACATTTAATATATACTCGTTTGAACCTGTTTAGTTGTTTTGAGCTAGCAATTTAGAAACCACTCTTCCCAATGCCTAAACTTGTCTGACAAATGTGATACTTATTACATTTATTTGTACTTTATATAATTTATACATTGAGGGCTAACCAATGCTATGGGGCCCTGTGTTAGCCCTTTTATGTACTTTCTATCTTTTCATCTTCGCAACAACCCTATGAAGTAGGTGCTATAATTACCCTTATTGGATGATGATGAAGCTGAAACACTGCCAGATGAATTAATTTGTCCAAGGTCACCCAGATAGGAAACTAAGACTTAGAATGCTTAAGAGATTCCCAAGCTCACACAGCGAGCCATTAATGGAACGGTGACTCCAATCCGGACAGATGGACTCCAGAGCCCAAGCTCTAATCCCTCCACCCGCACTGTACCATTCTGCCCCTTCCACCCCCATTAGTTTATGAATTATTGAGGAAGACTGAGGCTAGGGTATACTAAACCTCAACTGGTCAATTATTTAGTGACATGAAATGGCATGTGAAACTTACAAATGTTACAAAAAACTGTTGGAATAGTCTTGCTTGTTCAAGTAAAAAAAGATAAAACATTTCCTGCTCTTACTGGCTCTGGGTTTTTTTTGTGTGTGTGTGTGCTTCCTTAGAAATTGCTTAGGGCTTCCCTGGTGGTGCAGTGGTTGGGAATCCGCCTGCTGATGCAGAGAGCGCGGGTTCGTGCCCCAGTCCAGGAGGATCCCACGTGCTGCGGAGTGGCTGGGCCCGTGAGCCATGGCCGCTGGGCCTGCGCGTCCGGAGCCTGTGCTCCGCAACGGGAGAGGCCACAACAGTGAGAGGCCCATGTACCACAAAAAAAACAAAAAAAAAGAAATTGCTTAATGTAGTGAATTAATTCACATATGAACCAACTTGGATGTTAATAATCTGATCTTCATATAATTTTACAGAAATCTTGCATGAACCTAGGCAATTACATGAAGACTACACTGAATCCTTACATAATCAACGTCACCTTAGCAGCCAAAATGTGTAGCCAAGCACTTTGCCAAGAGCAAGGAGTGTGTACAAAGAACTACTGGAATTCTAGCAACTAGCTTCACCTGAACCCAAAGAATTTTGCTATTCAAACTGGGAAAGGTGGAAAATACACAGTACATGGGAAACCCACACTCAAAGACCTGCAACAATTTTCCAAAAAATTTTACTGCAGTTGTTATGCCAACATCCGCTGTAAGAAGAGAGTTGATATAAAAAACATTCATACTGTTAATGTATGTATCGCTGAAGATGTTTGCATAGATGGCTTTCTAAACTTAGAACCCAGGAATCATTCTTCTAGCTGGAAAGAGATATCTTCTACCACTTTCAGCATATCTTATTCTCCACACCAACGGTCACAGTGTCTCCATGTGTTCCTGGGAAAGATCTCCGTGGGTGCCTCAAAGTCACGTGTTCGGTGGAAGCCCTCTCCAACAACACCCAAGGGGGCTGTCATAGTGTTAACTGGAAAAACACTTCCAGTCAGTTACATATTCAAAACAAGAAAAATGAAACAACCTATTAAAGTACAAATTCAGTGCTTATTAGGCTTCCTGTCTACATTCTTTGTGTTTTTATATTTTTTACATTTTATTTTTAAATTAATTAATTATTTTTTGGCTGAGTTGGGTCTTCGTTGCTGCGCGCGGGCTTTCTCTAGTTGCAGCGAGTGGGGGCTCCTCTTCATTGTGGTGCGCAGGCTTCTTATTGCAGTGGCTTCTCTTGTTGCGGAGCACGGGCTCTAGGCACGTGGGTTTCAGTAGTTGTGGCACATGGGCCCAGTTGCTCTGCGCCACGTGGGATCTTCCTGGACCAGGGCTCGAACCCGTGTCCCGTGCATTGGCAGGCAGACTCCCAACAACTGCGCCACCAGGGAAGTCCCTTACATTTTTATATTAATAGTTTCGCTAGCTTATTTTTTTTTAGGCAAGTGATGATATCTATATATTTAAAGTTTTATATTTGAAATGTGAATCAATACTCATGGCCAAGATAGTATTTTAATTTTTTGAGCAAAGATTGCTTTTTCATGATCAAATTGACCTTGGAATTATTATTGACTGATAAACAAGGAATTGTGACCAATGCCTTTAATTTTCAAAATCATAGTGAGGGCAGTGTTATTACTAGATCCATTGATACTACATTTTAGTTTTGAAATTCAAAGTAAACACTTGATAAATAAGATAGCGTAGAATTTGCTTTGTCAGATGATATCCAATTTTGTATTTTCTAATTGCCATGTGTATAGCAGATATTTCACAAACTGTGAATGTGTATATACTAAGAGGTACCTATTATATTCTTGGTTCTACCAAAGACTGATTGTAAGACCTATAATGCTTAGAGGCCTAGTGTCCTTCTGATAAAAGTGAAGATTTGGGGCCTCCCTGGTGGCGCAAGTGGTTGAGAGTCCGCCTGCCGATGCAGGGGATACGGGTTCGTGCCCCGGTCTGGGAGGATCCCATATGCCGCGGAGCGGCTGGGCCCGTGAGCCATGGCCGCTGAGCCTGCGCGTCCGGAGCCTGCGCATCCGGAGCCTGTGCTCCGCAACGGGGGAGGCCACAACAGTGAGAGGCCCGCATACCGCAAAAAAAAAAAAAAAAAAAAAAAAAAAAGTGAAGATTTGAATAATGCCAATTTATTGTAAATGAATGTCTTTATAAGTAGTTTTTAATATGTAATAAAAGTGTCAAGAAAATATTAAATGCAATATCTTTTAAAATGTAATATTCTAAGCGTACTAGTCTGTCTCAAGCATGTAACTATGGTTTTTAGCTATTTCATCTTGATAATTTGTTCAAGTTGTGTTTTATAAAAAGGTAACCTTTAGGGCTTCCCTGGTGGTGCAGTGATTGGGAGTCCGCCTGCCGATGCAGGGGACACGGGTTCGTGCCCCGGTCCAGGAGGATCCCACATGCCGTGGAGCGGCTGGGCCCGTGAGCCATGGCCACTGGGCCTGCGCATCCAGAGCCTGTGCTCAGCAACAGGAGAGGCCACAGCGGTGAGAGGCCCAAGTACCGCAAGAAAAAAAAAAAAAAAGGTAACCTTTAAAAAGCGATTAACCCATCAACTTTTGTACATGGTTTAATATGTCTTCAGAATTCATATGTGAAAATTCTAATATTCTTTTCATTCTTGATTGTCAAATTTGACAGCCTTGTGTACCTAAAAATCCTTATTTTACCTAAGCATTCACATCCTTCATATAGCATTTATTGAGTGTTTATTCTTTGCCAGGCTCAATATTAAGTGTCACAGATTCAAGGTGAAGTAGCATACTTCTTGCCATCAGTGAGTTTGTTGCGTATTTGAAGAAGACAGACATCGAAAGTGGAAACTTACAACATAATGTGTGAGAAGTGCTATAATATAGTTCAGCATGCTCTGGCATACAAACAAGAGCCTGAGGGTGTCAGAGAAGGATTTCAAAGATGTCATGAAAGAGATGATGTGTCTATTGCCTTGAAGGCTGAATAGCAGTTAGCTCACATGGAGACACGAGACAAAAGGAACTTTGGTCGGACAGAACACTGAGTGTGGTTTTAGAATGGTATTCAGTAGGTGATGGCCAAATGATGCACTGAAGCCTTTTGTAAGCCATACTAAGACGTTTGGACTTTACAGGGAAGATGCTCCCAAACTTGCTGACCTGCTCCATTTTTTT
This sequence comes from Mesoplodon densirostris, assembly GCF_025265405.1. Classification (NCBI taxonomy): domain Eukaryota; kingdom Metazoa; phylum Chordata; class Mammalia; order Artiodactyla; family Ziphiidae; genus Mesoplodon; species Mesoplodon densirostris. Next base: position 86,798,400 of record NC_082669.1, read on the forward strand.
TCCCATGCACATATATCACAGCATGATATATTTCTCTATTTTTACTTCCCATCACCTTCTTATAATGTAAACATCATAAGGACAGGTGTTTGGTCTGTTTTTCTTTTCTTTTCTTTTCTTTTCTTTTTTTTGGGGTACGCAGGCCTCTCACTGCTGTGGCCTCTTCTGTTGTGGAGCACAGGCTCCAGATGCACAGGCTCAGCGGCCATGGCTCATGGGCCCAGCCGCTCCGCAGCACGTGGGATCCTCCCAGACCAGGGCATGAACCCGCGTCCCCTGCATCGGCAGGCAGACTCTCAACCACTGCGCCACCAGGGAAGCCCCTGGTCTGTTTTTCTTGCTGCTCTATCCACAGTGTAATGAATAGCATCTGAGACTTAGTAGGTGCCCATTAAATATTTGCTGAACAAATAAAAGCCAATGGGGAGCCACTAAAGAATTTTAAGTGTGGGAGTTGTCATGACCACTTGGATCCTCTCAAACTAACGCTACACTTTTCCTTAGTTCTGCCCTTCATTCTCTGCTCCAATTATGATTCTACTGTCAAAGCCGTGTTTTCATAAGTAAGCCACAAAATGAGACAATTTGGTAATGATCTGGGAAGGATGCTACATATGGACTAGTTTCCTTAGTATACATAAATGTCTGTCATTGAGAGTTAGGAAGAATGGAGACAGCAAGGTGCATTGGACAAGGCGTGGATTTTGGAGTTGGACAGTTATAAGGGCAACTTCCAACATTTACTAGCTATACGAGCCTGAGAAAGGTAACTTGGCTCAGCTTCTATTCTAATAAAATGGCGGTAATATATATCTTTTAGGGTTCTTGAGAGGATTGACTCATATAATACATGGAAGGAGTTAGCCTTAGAAATAACACAGTAAATGTGTGTGGGAAAGGGATGGATATGTTTTTACTGGGTATGGGAGATGCCTGTATTACTGTTGTTGGATGGAAAGTCAAAACAGTAGACATCTCTCATGGCAGACTTGGCCATGAACCCTGTAAGAAAAGAGGCTACTAAATAGAAAAAGAGACTTGGCAGGAATATTTTGTGTAATACACAACTTTGTATATGGTTAGGTTTGCAGGGGCAAAGTTGTGTTTCCATTTAGATCAAGTATTTTTGTATCTGAAATACAAAAAGAATAGTACAGTATCCTGCTCTTCATGAACTTGCACACTGATGGGTCTGCTAGACATGTAAACAGAAGCTGTCCATAGATGCAGCATATACATAAAGTATAAAAACTGAAGCGCTATAAGAACACAGGTTCATCTAACTAACAGAGTACTAAAGGAATTGAATAATTTAGTTTCAAAAGATATGAAATTAGTTTGTTAGATGCAGATGGCATCTCTAAACTCTCAAGTATCATACAAAACCTGTCTCCCTCCCAGCAGAGGGCTCAGTTCCAAAGTTAGTAGAGAGAATATATGCTTTTATTTTTGAAAGTGAATTTGAATGGAGAATAGATATAAAATAGACCATTGGATTTATTGTATAGATATATTCAATATTGTGGGAAGTAAACAGACATTCACTAAGAGATGTTGAAAAATGATTTAAGGACATTTGCTAAGTAGTAATGAAGACATGAGAAGTGGTGTTAAAAAAAAGCTCTTGGCAGTGAACTTCGGATAAATATATCCATTTAGGAAAATTAACTGTTGGATTCTTAATCTATGCAAACATTATGCAAACACAAAAATGACTAACAGGAAAATGACAGCCCACAGGAATATAAAATATAGGACAAAATGAAAAGCAGAAGGCACGAAAAGAGAAATCTTTCCAAAATGCTGACCTTTATTTGGTAATGTAGTAGTAATTTAAAAAATTCACTTCTCAAGTTTTTTAATAAATTGGTTGCTGGCAAATTAATTGATCTTTAGAAGGTGTCTAACCTACTATTGAAGAAGACAGTTAGGCACATACTACTGTTGTGTGACTAGATATTTGAGGACTGTGAGGGTATTTACTTGCCATGTAACTTCACGCTGAAATGTTAGAGCAATTTCTGGCCTGTATTCTTCCCAGCCTGCTTCCAGATAACCTTAGAAAACACACAACCACGTGCTTGGGATCCTAGACATAGCACAATTCCTGGCACAGAATAGGTGCTCAAGAAAGAGTTGAAAAAATGTTGCAATGATTACTGAATATAATTACTATGGACTGAAAGTGAATTTGATACATTTATAATTCAGTTGGTTAGCTACCGTTTTTTTTTTCTTTCTTGGAAGGGTATCTATTTTGAAAACACTTCATTTAAAATTAGTTTTGACTTTGGAAATGCTCCCCACCACTCTTCTCTGTTTCTTTGGGTACATGTTGAAAATGATTTTACTCCTAAATTCCTGTTTAATAATAACAGTCATAATCATTTATTCTCTGCATATTTGGATGTTTTGACATCTTAAAACACCTTTCTGGCGGGGAGGGACTGCCCCTTCCAGGGTTAGCTGATTCTCAGAGATAACAAAAGACATGCTATTTGATATGGAAACTAACTAATCCAGAGTCCTACCTCCTCTATCTGGCCTCTACACACCAGGAGGCAATACTCCTCTGCCTTAAGCATCCCAGGGCCAGGTCCCAGGCAACTAGAGAACGCCTCTATAGCCCTGATGGGGTTCTGGACACACTACCCCAAATACGACACCTTGGTTATTGAATATTTTAAGTTGAAGGAGTTTTGAGAAAATGGCAGGAGCCGGAAGGTCACTTTAACCCCCTCCCCACCTCACCCTTCTTCCCCGAAACAGACCATAAGACCCTCATGTGAAAAGTGTCCTCTGTGGATCTGGAGGAAAGAAGCAGACTTTTCTCTGAAGACAAAGGGATGCCAAGAAGAATCAAACCAACAGGGCTTGCTAAGTTTCCCCAGTTCCCTACACTTACATCATACTCCTTAACCCATCATCTTTCTCCCCTACTGTTCCTCTTCGTCCAATCTAGAATAAAAATACACAGGTCGAACTGTTTTCTTTGGGTCTTCATATTTTTAATGAAGGCTCTGGTGTCCCATAAAACTTATATTAAATAAATTTGTATGCTTTTCTTCTGTTAATCTGCCTTTGTCAGTTTAATTTTCAGACCTAACTAAGGACCCTAAGAGGGTCAAAGAGAATGTTTTCCTCCCTGCAGCTCAAAGCCTGCTGAAATCATTCAATTGAGCCCGTCTCAAACTGTTCACCCTCCCCTACCTTGCCTTCTCCAGGGAAATGCCAATAAAGGGTGCTGGCTGGCGTAGGTTCTCCTGTGCTCCTGCTTCTGCATCCTGTCCAAAACCTGGTGTTCCTCTTGTGATCCTCTGTGTAGCCATTCAGTCAGCTTTATAGAATAAGACTCACAGAACAAACGAAAAAGCAAAACTGCTTTTCCCTATGTTAATACTTTGTTCTTCTGTAATAAGTTCATACGTCTACTTGTTAGCTGAAATGAACAATATGCCCATTTTAAAGTGTGTTTTCCAGGACTTCCTTGGTGGTGCAGTGGTTGACAGTCCGCCTGCCGATGCAGGGGACACGGGTTCGTGCCCCTGTCAGGGAAGAGCCCACATGCCGCGGAGCGGCTGGGCCCCATGAGCCATGGCCGCTGAGCCTGCGCGTCCGGAGCCTGTGCTCTGCAATGGGAGAGGCCACAACAGTGAGAGGCCCACGTACCGCAAAAAAAAAAAAAAAAAAAGTGTGTTTTCTAGACTAGTTAACTTTGAAAGGAGCATCGCTCATGGAGAGGTCGTTTTGGAGGGAACTTCTTGAATTACTATACATAGTGAATGGCAGTTTCCTTTGAACTTGAAAAAACAGTGCAATCTCAGCCATGGGTCTAGGATTGATATTTCAGGACTCAGCAGCTTGCTTGTCAGTGACCCCAGCTTAGAGTAGTAAGACTCACATGATCTGTTTCACATGCAAAACTGCCAGGATTGTTTCAACACAATCATCCTGCAAAAGATACTGACATTTTGATGACACTGAAATTTGATATGGAGTGGTTAATCACTGGAATGTGAAAACCCATCAACAAAACCCATCAGTAAAATTGAGAACCTGGATATTTCTCTTTTCTCCTCTGCTTGCCATCTGAGAGAGAGGGAAGGAAGGAGGTGGGGGATAGTGGGTGGGAGAGAAGAAAATGAAAGGAGAGAACGCTAAGGAAAAAGAACTAGAATTCTTTGCTTTCTGTGATTCCACTGAGGACTCTAATTTGCACAGGCTTGAAAAGAATATCTGATGCAGACACAATTAGCCTTCAACTCCCTGTGAAAGCCAAGAGTGGTTGTCCTTGAATGCCCTACTCGGGCACCTGAACAAATGTCACTGCCTCCTCCTCCCCTTGCCTCAGACTTCCTTTAAGAAGCAACAGTGATGAAGCTACAAAGTGGTGGCATGCTTTGGAATGTGCCAAATCCACAGTGGGCTATATACTTACAGGTTGTGGTACAAAGTCACTAAGATTTTAAAAGTACTCCAAAGAAGACATACAGATGGCCAATAAACACATGAAAGGCTGCTCAACATCACTAATCATCAGAGAAATGCAAGTCAAAACTACAGTGAGGTATCACCTCACACCAGTCCGAATGGCCATCATCAAAAAATCTACAAACAGTAAATGCTGGAGAGGGTGTGGAGAAAAGGGAACCTTCTTGCACTGTTGGTGGGAATGTAAACTGATACGGCCACAGTGGAGAACAGTATGGAGGTTCCTTATAATAATAGAACTACCATATGACCCAGCAATCCCACTACTGGACATATACCCTGAGAAAACCATAATTCAAAAAGAGTCATGCACCCCAGTGTTCATTGCAGCTTTATTCACATAGCCAGGACATGGAAGCAACCTAAGTGTTCACTAACAGATGAATGGATAAAGAAGGTGTGGCCCATATATACAATGGAATATTACTCAGCCACAAAAAGGAACAAAACAGTGTCATTTACAGAGATGTGGATAGACCTAGAGACTGTCATACAGTCAGAAAGAGAAAAACAGATATTGCATAATATTGTTTATATGTGGAATCTAGAAAAATGGTATAGATGAACTTATTTGCAAAGCAGAAATAGAGACAGACATAGAGAACAAACCTACGGATACCAAGGGGGGAGGGGAGGTAGGATGAATTTGGAGATTGAAATTGACATATATACACTGTTGATACTATGATAGATAGATAACTAATGAGAACCTACTCTATAGCACAGGGAACTCTACTCAGTGCTCTGTGGTGACCTAAATCGGAAGGAAATATAAAAAAGAGTGGATATATGTATATGTATAATGGATTCACTTTGCTGTACAACAGAAACTAACACAATATTGTAAAGCAACTATACTCCAGTAAAAATTTTTTTAACAAAGCAAACTCTTTGAGGCCTTGTATTTCCTGTGAGGTAAAATGAACATGTTTTGTTTTTTACAGAACTTGTCTCTTTATGTCTAAACTTTGTTTAATATTTGAATTGAGATAGAGCTGCAAAACTAACCAAGATGATTCAAAGTCTTATTTTACATTTTTAAGCTCTAATAATCTTTTTTTTAAATGGAAACATGTATAATCTTATATTGGTTTAAAAATCTTTTTTATTCTTTCAAAGTTATTGCTGCTCATGGTAAAATAATACAAAGTTACACAGTGGAAAATTAAAAGTCCTCTTCCCTTACCAGAGATAACTCCTGGTTATGGTTTCTTTATATAATTCGAGAAATTTCCAGGGAGTAAGGAAGCGAATGTGTGTGTATGTTGCTAAATGGTAAATGGAGGCATATGAACAATTTAAAGAGTTTATTTGAGCCAAAATCAATGAGAATCCAAGAGCACCAGCCTTGAAGTGTTTAGGGGTGCCCTGCCGACAGGAATCAGGGGACTTACATAGAGAAAGTGCGGAAGCAAAGAAAGGAAATATTTGATTGATTAGAGTTGGCTGTTTGTGACTGGTTGTCCTTAGTGTCTTGATGTTGTAACGCTGAGGCACGTACAGGCTTAGATTTTTGGTTTGCTTATGTACATTAAGAACCACCTTAGTCTAACAACCTCCTTGTTTAATTAATTTAACAGTATATTTAACAAAAATTGGGCTATGGTCCATAATCATCTATAGCGTGCTCTCCCATGTGACAATATATTTTGGGTGTCTGTCCACATCAGGACATTTTGTAATGACCACATTGTACTCCACTATACCACAACATGACAATTTTTTTAGAAAGTTCTTATTGATGGACATTTCATTTTCTGGAGATTTTTTTCCCAGCTCTATCAAAAATGTTGTAGTTAGCACCTGTGTACATGTATGTCTTGGCATGCTTTTACCAGGATGAAATGGAATGGCTAACACAAAGGATATATACATTTCAGCTTAGAGAGACATTGCAAAATTTTCTTCTAAAAGTTGGTTCCTATTAATGATTGTACTAACAGTGAATGGGAGGGCCAATTTTCCTTACCAACACTGGGCATTATCAAATTCTGTATTGTTCATTCATAAGTGAGAATGCCATCCTGGTTTAAGAACTTGGTTCTTACGTAGTAAAGAATATATTTTTTCATAGTTTGTTAAAGGGTATTCTTTATTTTTGGTAAGACTTTTTTTTTTTTTTTTTTAAAGAGTAAACCTTGTTTTGTTTCTCATGTATGCTCAAAGTCTATTTTTAGGAGATTGTTGCCATTTCTGAAAATTAAGATATACCATTTCAGATATCAACAGGTTATAATATGAAACAGGAAACCAAAGACCAGGTTTAAAAAGAACATTTTATTTCTTCTTATTTCTTTTTTTTGCGATACGCGGGCCTCCCACCGTTGTGGCCTCTCCCGTTGCGGAGGACAGGCTCCGGACGTGGCTCACGGGCCTAGCCGCTCCACGGCATGTGGGATCTTCCCGGACCGGGGCACGAACCCGCGTCCCCTGCATCAGCCGGTGGACTCTCAACCACTGCGCCACCAGGGAAGCCCTGCTTCTTATTTCTTAACGTGGCATTCAGCTTTGATTATCACTGTTATATTTTTAAAGTACATCAGTCTCTAGGAGCTACCAATTCATCTATCTACTGAGTCTCATTGTTTTCATGCAGCCATAAAGCCTCATAAAATTTTGGCAAATAATTATTTTATAAGAGCTATCCTTTAAAGAAAATTCTAATAGTTTTTCATGGGAAGCCCAATCCTTGGTCATAAGCTATAGGGAAAGAACAAACCAATCCCAGTTTAGCCATCTGCAACTTGTTGACCTTGGGCTAGATATTTACATTCTCTGAGTTTGTTCCCTTACCTTGGAAGGCCAGCTGTTGAGAAGATTAGAGAAAATAAACAGAAATCAGCACAGTGCTTGTCATAAAAATGGTAGGCACTTGACAGATAGTGATCATCATTTATCTGAAGCCTTTATATACTTTCCAGAGTATTCCCTCTGATAGATGATTTAGAGTTGAAATTTGAAACCTAAAATCGGTTTTAAAATTTTCAGTTTGAGGAATAGGGTAAGTAAAATGTATTTATAATTGTTCTTTACTTAAAAGGCGTAAATATGTTTAATTTGACTGAAAACCAGAAAATGTTTATTTCTAGTACAATGTGCTATCACACGGATGCACAAATATTATCAGAAAAAAATTTATACCTTCAGATGCCTGAGATGATGCATATGTAATTAGAGCCCATAAAATTTCAACACATTGTGTTAATACAACTTTGTTTACTTATTTGATTTCCAATCATTTAATTACAGCCCATATTTAATAACAAACTTCAGAGCAGAAGGTAGCACATATAGTTTTATTGAAATATAGTACTTCCCCCAGAGCAACTTACTAATCTTAGATTCCACCTGTAGGGACAGGATGGGTTTGCGTTAACATACAGTTATATACTTTTGAGGGAATAAATGATTCTGAATGATTTTATTTTTCTGTAATGAGTTTTAATAAAAGACCATGGGTAGAAGAAATTTCTAGATTAATCATTTTATAAAGTAGGGGAAAAAACATTATGACTGTCATATGCAGTATACAAATGTTTTCAAAAATTGCGCAGCCAAAAAGAAAAAAGATACATATTTTGTATCCCGTAGAAAAGTTTAATCCTTGAAAGGTGAGAGTTGACTTCAGGGACTAATCATTTTAGTGATGTCTGGTCCCTGTGGAACTGGCTGGGAACTGGCCTGGCTGAAATTGTCAGTCCACTACTTTACAACCCTTCAAAAATAAGAAGAGGGCCTCCCTGGTGGCGCAGTGGTTAAGAGTCCGCCTGCCGATGCAGGGGATACGGGTTCGTGCCCCGGTCTGGGAGGATCCCATATGCCGCGGAGCGGCTGGGCCCGTGAGCCATGGCCGCTGGGCCTGCACATCCGGAGCCTGTGCTCCGCAACGGGAGAGGCCACAACAGTGAGAGGCCCACATACCGCAAAAAGAAAAAAAAAAAAAAAAAAAAAAAAAAAGAAGAGCTTCCAATTATTATTATTCAGCACCTAATTATGTGCCTTATATACAATGTTTGTTTATTTTTTCTTCCAGATGAGGAAACTGAGCCTTAGAATAGGTCCCATAGGTACAGCTGGAATGAAGACCTGGGTGGTTTGACTGCAGGCCTGTGCACTGCACCATTACACAACACTGACCTCCCATAAAGTTCTGAGGTGAAGTAACATCACGGCACGTAGAATTTAGAACCACTTCCAATTCCTTCTTTTTACTCTGCAACAGTATCTGACCATGTGTGTCTGCCAACTGCTGAGACTTTTCTGACCATAGGGCACAGGTAATCACAGGGCACTTAATTTTTTATATATACTTTCAAAGTGTAGCTTGGATGCAGTAAAGGAAAAACTGACATTCAAAGAAAGAAAGCTTAGATAGGCTACTAGAAGTTTGCATCACATTGACCTGTCCCGGCCTCATTCACAACAAAATGGAAAGCTTCACATTTTCAGCAGCAGGTGGCAGTAGGATAACAGTGTCAATCCCCTGGGCTTCTTCAACAATAAGTCTCTATGTCCTTGAAGACTTTTGGTTCCAGCAAACAGAAATAACTGGTCACATGCTAGCCTTTTATGTCACTAGAAGAAAATCAGTCAGTTTTTCTTTCAGATAGAAAATGTGGATTAAGATGATAAAAACAGAATATACAAATAATATTGATGGTTTGTGATTGTTCTGTAGGTTCTATGTCTTTGAAAGATGACTTTAAACAATTTTGCTTACTGATAAAACTGACTTAAAAGTGATTTTTTTTTTCCCCCGGCTAGTAAGAAAGTTAATTTTGTAGGAAGGAAAATGGTGGGTGGGAAAGTGAGTGATCATACCTTCCCTGTGAGTGACTGTTTTATGTATTCTTAGTAGATAAGCTAAACAATTTTTTTTAAAGGTAGACTCTAATATACTAGTTGTAAAATAGCATGGTGTGAGTGTGTGTGGGAGAGAGAAAGAGAGAGAGGGAGACAGAGAGAGAGAGTGAGCCTGGGGATTGCAGATGTGCCGGGGGAAGTAGAACTTGGTGGGAGGTGGGATTTGAGCTTGGAAAGGTAGACAGGAGTCAGATATGAGGGGTCTTCTGGTGTGATGCTATGCTAATGAACACATAATTAATCCTTTAAGCAGGATTGAAATGGTCAGATTTGTGTTTTAGATCTGAAGACTCTTGGAGCCTGCAGGCAGGAAAACCAGTTAGAAGGCTCTATTATCTCGAGCAGAGACGATGACATTTTGAACTAGGGAAGTGTTAGGGATGGAGAGGAGAGGATAGAATTAGAAATCAATAATTGATTGCTTGTAGAGACACGGATGTAGAGAACAAACATATGGACACCAAGGGGGGAAAGTGGGGGGGGTTGGGATGAACTGGGAGATTGGGATTGACAGATATACACTAATATGTATAAAATGGATAACTAATAAGAACCTGCTGTATACAAAATAATAATAATAAAATTAAAAAAATAATTGATTGCTTGGAGGTGGGAGGGTCAAGGGAAAGCAAGGAACCTAATGTGACCCCAGGTTTCTCACAGTGTCATCCACTCCTGAGAAAGGGGCACAGGAGGAAAGGAGATTTGGGGACCTCTTTTGAGTATGTCATATCTGAGGTCCCTTGCGGTACCCAGACAGCTGTTTTTTTTTTCTTTTTATTGAAGTTTAGTTGATTTACAATGTCTCATTAGTTTGAGGAGTACAGCACAGTAATTCAGTTTTATATATATATATATATATATATACATATTCTTTTAAAGATTCTTTTCCCTTTTAGTTTATTACAAAATATTGAGTATAGTTCCCTGTGCTATACAGTAGGTCCTTGTTGGTTATCTACTTTATACATAAAGTGCTTTTTTTTTTTAAGCCATATGATTTAGAAGTTCATGGGAGAGAGTAAAGCAGTGTTATTAACAATGAATAACAATAATAGTCAAATACAGTCTGCCTAACAGTTTGAGAAGATGGTCTCTGGAGCCAGACCACCTGAGCTTAGGCAAGTTACGGAACTTCTCTGTGCCTTAGTTTCCTCGTCTGTGGTGAGAATTAAATGAGTTGATGTATATAAAGCTTTCGGATCAGTCCCTGGTTCAGAGTAAACGTCAGATGCTTGTTTGTCGTATTGTTACGACTTCTATTTTAGCTCTCATTTATGGGACACGTGCTCTGGGCCAAGCCTGTGCTAAGAGCTTATGGGCAATTTCTCATAGAATCTCCATAAGACCCTGGGATGGCAATACTGTCATTATCTGAAGAAACGCCGACCTTAGGGAAGCTGAGCAATCTTCCCAAAGGAACCTGCTGGGAAATAAAGGGAGAGCCAGGATATAAACTCCAGTCTGAAGGACAACAGGAGTCTAAGCCCATTTAGATATTTGAAACCACGAGAGTGGGTGAAACTACCCCACGGGAGAGTGTGTAAAGGGAGAGGAACCCGGGAGCACCGATGTTCCTCCGTGATGGGATGAGGGTAGAGCAAAGCAACTGAAAATGCGCAGTGCAGGAGACTGGGAAGAAGCAGTTCAGCCAAGTCCAGTGAGGTAAAGCCTTCCTCATTTTCAGTCTGCTCTTACTGTCCCTCCTCTTTCTCTACATCTAACATTGAGCTTTTACATTTTACACTTCTCTGCGTGAAAAAAGGAACTAAATAGACACACGCTTCCTACATCAGAGGCATCAAATTCTCTAATAGATTTAATGTATGATGAAGGTACTCAGAACTTCGAACTTCAGAGCTGCTCCTCTATGTCAGGTCCGAAGAGCTTCCCCTTCCCCTAGGCAGTGGCCGTAGGGATTAATAATCCTATCTGCTTCTGTGCCCCAGCCTAGCGTTCCTCCAGGGTCCCCTAGCCTGGATCCTCTGTCTTTGCCTGGGCCCCCTTGAGATTTATTCTGTAGATCTGTATTGGTTTGCTAGGGCTGCTTTAACAAAGTACAACAGACTGGGTGGCTTAAACCATAGAAACTTGGGCTTCCCTAGTAGTGCAGTGGTTAAGAATCCACCTGCCAATGCAGGGGACACGAGTTTGAGTCCTGGTCCGGGAAGATCCCACATGCCGCGGAGCAACTAAGCCTGTGCACCACAACTACTGAGCCTGTGCTCTGGAGCCTGCAAGCCACAGCTGCTGAGCCCACGTGCCACAGCTACTGAAGCCTGCGTACCTGGAGCCCGTGCTCCGCAACAAGGGAAGCCACCACAATGAGAAGCCCATGCACCACAGCAAAGAGTAGCCCCTGCTCGCTGCAACTAAAGAAAGCCCGCGTGCAGCAACGAAGACCCAACGCAGCCAAAAATAAGCAAACAAATAAATAAATAAATTTATATATTAAAAAAAACATAGAAACTTCTTTTCTTACAGTTCTGAAGGCTGGAAGTCCAAGAAACCAAGATTGGTTTCTTCTGAGTGCCATAAGGGAAGGATCTATTCCAGGCCTCCCTCTTCAGTTTGTAGACAGCTGTCTTCTCTCTGTGTCTCCCATCTGTCCCTGTCTGTGTCCACATTTCCTCTTCTTAGAATGACACCAATCATATTGGATTAGGGTGCACCCTCATGACCTCATTTTAACTTAATTACTGCTGTAAAAATCTTGTCTCCAAAGAAGGTCACATTCTGAGGTCTGGGGGTGGGACTTCAACATATGAATTTTGAAAGGACATAATTCAGTCAATAACTATATCAATACCCTAATGAAGTTTACTTTAATGGTTAAAGGCTTTGACTTTGTTGAATCCAGTATAGAAATACAGTACAAGTAAAGAAACATACTCTATCCCACCATCTGTGGTATCAACCAAAGGAAATAAATTTTCTTTTTATATCCTTCCAGTTAGATCTTCCTTCTCCAATTAATAAGTTACTTAATAAAGAAGGTTTCCTCCTTCTCTTGATAAGGAATAAAGATTTGCAGTCAGTTTTAAAGTTAAAATCCATAGGTAAACATGTTCATTCAGCCAACTCTGTTTCCTGTGGTCAATATCCTTTAGGGAAAACCATGACTACCAATCACCGACATCACTGGGTATTAAATACAGTCACTTTCTTAGGTTCTGCAGGAAAGGCAGGTTAGAAAAATGGCCCTGACCTCAAGATATTTATAGTTTCATGCTATTGTTCTTAATCTTTTTGGCATCATGGAGGCTTTGGGAATCTGGTGAAAGCTAGAACTTCTCTTCTTGGAGATACTTACATTAAGAGTATAAGCAAAAAAAAAAAAAGAGTATAAGCACAATTATGCATACAACTTATTTCATTGCATTGGATCAAAATGCTTTTTATAAAGAATTGTGCCTCTTCCATCATTTTTTTTTTGCATGCAAAATGAATTTCCGGCAATAGTATTAAAAAACAAAAATAGGAAGAAGGAAAGAAAGAAATCCGAAGTGTGCAAAGAAAATTAAAAAATAAACTTTGGGGGAGTTCCCTGGTGATCTAGTGGTTAAGATTCGGTGTTTTCATTGCTGTGGCCTGGGTTTAATCTCTGATGGGGGAAATGAGATCCTGCAAGCCCCGGTGTGGCAAGGCCAAAAAAAAAAAAAAAAAAAAGGCACAAAGAAAAAACAATAAAACAAAAATCATTAAAAAACAATAAAACAGGACTGCACGGTGGCACAGTGGTTAAGAATCCACCTGCCAATGCAGGGGACACGGTTTTGATCCCTGGTCCAGGAAGATCCCACAAGCTGCAGAGCAACTAAGCCTGTGCACCACAACTACTGAGCCTGTGTGCCACAACTACTGAGCCTGTGTGCCACAACTACTGAAGCCCACGTGCCTAGAGCCCGTGCTCAGCAACAAGAGAAGCCACTGCAATGAGAAGCTTGCGCACCACAACAAAGAGTAGCTCCCGCTCTCTGCAACTAGAGAAAAGTCCACACACAGCAAAGAAGATCCAATGCAGCCAAAAATAAATAAATAAATAAATTTATTTTAAAAACAACAATAAAACAAAAAAAATACACAAATAAACTTTGGTTTTGCTAAAAAAATAAATTTCAATGAGAAAGCATCTGTCCCTTGGGTTAAACAAGAAGTTAAAATTACTGAGTGGTCTTTGGCCTGGCAGCACGTGCACTTTCCTGTAAACGTTCTGTTGATGGTAACACACACTGAAAAGCTGGGTTCACAACAGCATGTGCTGCAGACACAATCAGTTCATGTTCCCAGATGACACAATGGGCTTGTGACAAGGGAGCACCAAGGTATTCCAAGACTATCTGAATTGGATTTATGTCCTTTCATTTCTACTGGCTTCACATCATTGAGTTTCACCTTCAGCAAGGGGATACTGTTGATGTCAGCAAAGGGACGATTAGCAACCCACGTTTCAATTTTCAGGTTGTCTGAGCAGAAGTACTTTAAAAAGTCATGAGGTGTTTCAAGTTGTTTACATACTTCTGTATCACAGATTTGTAAAAGAAAAGAAGTTCGTATTCTACAGTTATCTCATGAGAAAACATTTTGAAAAGGCAACAATTCAAGACCCTGGCGTTAACAAAGTTGACACCTTGCCATAGGTAAGCAGGATACTACAAAACAATGGGTAGTAGAGTTTACTGCATAAAGATCCTTCCTCTAAGATGTGTTACCAAGCATCACACGTGTTCTATCTATTCACAAAATGCCCAGTGAGTTTCATTTGCTGGAGAGATGTTGCAGCATTTCAAAGATACTGCCGGATTTGAAATTTCAAAAAGAACTTGCTAAATAGGAATTCATTTCTAAAGGCATCAGGTGGCTGCATGAAGAAGATTCTAACCCTTCCATCACGTGCCTCAAAATGTTATTTTTAAAAAGTCAACCATCATGGCGTAATTTCTTTTTTCTAGAGGCAATACTTTAACCCACCTCCTCTATTCCTAACCACACAGGAACCTGACCTTTTCTGGGGTATACAGCTTTTACCAGTTACCCTGTTGCTATTTTAAGACTAGGCTGTTTCATCAGGGCAACCCAAATTTTGGTGAAGTCTTGCCTTTTCAACCAACCTCTTTTTCTTGAAAAAGATCTAAGCTAATATATTTTTGGAACCCAAAGTATGAGGTGCTACTTTAGCATTTTTGGCTTCATGCTCCTTTCATCAGCAAGAGTGTTGTTATGCAAAAAGCACTGGGGTTTTGGTGTCCTATCACACTCTTTGGAAGGCAAAGCCACAGGATATTTGCTATTTCTTCTTTATTATTTGCTTTGACATTTTCTAACTTAAGCCAGTCCTCAAGTAAACAAAAACAGATGCTCATCATCATAATGTCAGGGCACATATTTTAAAATTCCTTCCAGTGGAAAGCTGTTCTGACATATGACAACACTGATGTGTATACAGTGCATGTCTATAGGAGCAGCCACACTAGACAGAATAGTGTGTGTTCCAAGATAATCTGGAAAAAATCACATAAAAAATTATTCCTGTGTACGTGTGTTTGCATATCTGTCCGTGTATGTATGCATGCACACATGTATCTGCATGCTTGATTCACAGCTCTCTCTCTGATGCCCTTCCATGGACATCAAGTTAAGAGCCCTGATGTAAAGGAGTGGGCAGCTCTAGCTACTTCTTTTCAACATTATACTGAAGTTCTAGACAGTGTAATGAGGAAAGAAAAGAAATAAAATACATACAGATTGGGGGGAAGAAAAAAAAAGGCTTCCCTGGTGGCACAGTGGTTGAGAGTCCACCTGCCGATGCAGGGGACACGGGTTCGTGCCCCGGTCCAGGAAGTTCCCACATGCCGTGGAGTGGCTGGGCCCGTGAGCCATGGCTGATAGGCCTGCGCGTCCGGAGCCTGTGCTCCGCAATGGGAGAGGCCACAGCAGTGAGAGGCCCGCGTACTGCAAAAAAAAAAAAGAGTGGGCAGTAGCTTCAGCCCAAGCCCAAATCCAATGTGATGACAAAGATGGAGTTAAGCCCAGTGGTGGGAGAGACCCACTTTTCTGGTGGCTTTAGAAAAGGCCTCACGAGGACTCAGTGAGATAACATTGGTGCTGCAACTCGAAGGTTGAATAGTAGCTTATTAGGTTGAGAAGAGGAGAAAGGACATTACAGACAGAAACTAAAAAGGGACGTGCCATGATTGGGGAAGTGTGGGTACTGTGGATGCCTCTAAGCCTTCTGCTGGAAGTGTTCAGCTACGAAGACAGCACAAACTACCTAGGTATGAATTTTTAACCCTGCTTTTTTGTGTGACCCCAGACAAGTTACTTCATCTCTTTTTGCCTCAGTTTTCTCATTTTTAATATAAGGAAGGCAGTTGAGGGTCAACTTGTGCCAGGGTCTTGTGTTTGTCCAAATGGGATTTCTTTAATGCCTATTTGCCACACCAAGTACATGAATGTCCTATAAAAGTGGATACAGTCACCTTCCCCTTTGTCTAGGGTAAATAATAATAACAATAACAATAATAGTAGTAATAGTTCTGTGACTTCCCTGGTGGTCCAGTGGGTAAGACTCTGCGCTCCCAGTGCAGGGGGCCTGTGTTCGATCCCTGGTCAGGGAACTAGATCCTGCGTGCTGCAACTAAGAGCTCGCATGTTACCACTAAAAGACCCTGCGTGCCACAACTAAGACCCGGTGCATCCAAAATAAATAAGTAAATAAATAAGTATTAAAAAATAATAATAGTAGTAATAATTCTAGTAGAGGAAGTATAACATGCCTCTACTCTGTGCTAAGTATTGGGTCGGCCAAAAAGTTTGTTCGTGGTTTTCCATAAGATGTTATGGAAAATCCCAAATGAGCTTTTCGGCCAACCCACTATTACATTGTCTATTGCACGTATCATCATATGTTGCTTTATTAAAACCTGAGGTAGAAGCTGTCATTATGTCCCTGAGGAGGAAACTGAGGCTGAAGTAGGTTAAGAGACACAGCCAAAATTTCTCAGGGAGCAGCTGCAGAACCAGCACTTACATCAGGCTCTTTCCTCTACTCTGTTTTAAATTTCCTCTGGTGGCTGGTCTTCTTCACTCGTATGCAGTGAGCTCCACACCTGGATTCGCGCCCTCCAGCCAGCCCCTCAGACTGAAGCCTCCTCTGGTGGCCTGCTCACATTAGATTGACTTCTTTCCAGGAGTCTGGAAAGTCAGCTATTGTCAGGCCCAAGTAAAATACTTTTTCCTGGAATGTCCTAGAAATGAGTGCCCCTATGAGCGACATGAAATTGTGTCAACCCAAAGCTGTGACTGCTCTGGGTCTCACTGTCAGGTTCAGGAAACTGAGCATGGAGAGGACAGAGAGAAAAGGAAGAAGGAACCTCAAAATCTGAAACATGGGGGAGGGATGGGCTGGGAGTTTGGGGTTAGTAGATGCAAACTATTACATATAGAATGGATGGACAGCAAGGTCCTACTGTATAGCACAGAGAACTATATTCAATATCCTGGGATAAACCATAATGGAAAAGAATATTAAAAAGAATATATATATTTGTGTATATATGTGTAACTGAGTCACTTTGCTGTACAGCAGAAATTAACACAACATTGTAAATCAACTATACTACAATTAAAAAAAAACTAAAACAGATTTTTTTTTTCAAGGTGATCACGGAGTGGACGCAAGGTGCTTCTCTGGGTGTATACAAACACTTGCTGGGTTTCTTTCCATTCCTTCCGAGGAATTTTGTTTACCACCAGTGGAGGAGCCTGTCCTGCCTGAAGGAAGTGACTCCAGCTGGGTCGTGCTTGAATGAACTGTTTACATTTCTGAATTTCCTCCCTCTTCTCTTTCCCTGCCAAATTATCTTACCCATCTAGCTCAAGGTTATAGGAGGAAAGTATATTAGTTGGTGTCATAGTCTATTGGGGCTGTTATAACAAAATACCACAGGTAGCTTATAAACAACAGAAATTGCTCACAGTTCCGGAGGCTGGGGAGTCCAAGATCAAAGCACCAGCATGGTTATGGTTTTGTTGTTGTTGTTGTTGTTGTTGTTGTTTGTGGTACGCGGGCCTCTCACTGCTGAGGCCTCTCCCGTTGCAGAGCACAGGCTCCGGACATGCAGGCTCAGCGGCCATGGCTCACGGGCCCAGCTGCTCCGCGGCATGTGGGATCTTCCCGGACCCGGGCACAAACCCGCGTCCCCTGCATCGGCAGGCAGACTCTCAACCACTGCACCACCAGGGAAGCCCCATGGTTATGTTTTGGTGAGAGCCCTCTTCCATATTCATAGTCGGCCCCTTCTTGCTGTGTCCTCACCTGGTGGAAGGAGCTAGGGTGCTCTCTGCAGCCCCTTTTATAAGAACACTAATTCCAGTCACAAGGGCTCCACCCTCATGACCTAAGTACCTCCCAAAGGTCCCACGTCCTAATACCATTCTCTGTGGGAATTAGGATTTCAACATACGAATTTGAGGGGCACATAAACATTCAAACCATGGCAGTTCATTTCTGCCATTTTTATTTATTGAGGTTGATCCTGTGAAGTAACATGGTAAAGATGAAAAAGGAATAGAAGCAGAAGATTAAACTTCCTTCTCACCCCACTGCTCGAAAAGATTTGGGCTAAAGTTACCATCATCCACAGCCCTGTAAACCCCCTGGACTCCTTCCTGATCCTAATTCAAAAATAATGTCTCGGGCTTCCCTGGTGGTGCAGTGGTTGAAAATCCGCCTGCCAATGCAGGGGACACAGGTTCGAGCCCTGGTGTGGGAAGATCCCACATGCCGCGGAGCAACTAAGCCCATGAGCCACAACTACTGAGCCTGCGCGTCTGGAGCCTGTGCTCCTCAACAGGAGAGGCCGCGTTAGTGAGAGGCCCATGCACCGCGATGAAGAGTAGCCCCCGCTTGCCACAACTAGAGAAAGCCCTCGCACAGAAACGAAGACCCAACACAGCCAAAAATAAATAAATAAATAAATTCTTTAAAAATAATAAAATAAAAATAATAATGTCTCATGCTCCCTGCCACAGTGGATATAATCTTTCCTCTTGCTTGAGATAGTAATGTAGAAAGTCATACAGAGGGACTCACGGGTGGCATCATCTGCTTTTCTTAGTGTCCCTTACCCACATTTTGACTATACAATATATTTTGAGCTAGATTTGTTGACACTTCAAAGGCATATTTACAGATAGAAATTAGTGAGTGATTTCTCTCAGCTAGATATCTCTCATAGATAACAGAAACTATGATAATATTAGAGAAACCTCTTATAACTTGCTTTCTTTACCATAAAAAATATGCATATACACTGTGGCATGTATTAACCATTGGGTCTCCTGCATGAAAGCCTCTAAATGAGGAGGTCAGGATAAAGAAATGCTATTTTTATATTGGAACCACTCTGGACATAAGAAGGAGCGCAGTGCTAAGGGGCCTTGCATGGTGGTGGCATTTGAAGAGACAGCTGACCCCACCATAATTTCATCTGTGTCCCTTCCTACCTTGAGAAAGTTGTTTCTAAAGCCCAGTCACGAGCGCTTGTAGTGAGCTGCCATGGTTACCGCGAATCCGCACAGCCCTGCTGTCAAAGCCGCCTCCTTTGCCTGAGACCGGGCAGGTTCTCAAAACCCTTCAGGAACTTTTAATGAATCCTCACAAATCCCCTGTGAAGTGAGACATTTTTCATCTGCCTGCGAGCAGGAGGTAAAACACTTGTCTGACTTGTTTAAGGTCACAGACGAAGAGAGAGCCAGGGCAGGCAGAAACAGGAACAGGGCTGGGTGTGGAACTGTTAGCTCAACAAAGTCAAGGCAATGAGCACGACGGGTGGATGGAGCCGGGCTGTAGGTGTTTTCCACAGCAATGATATCGCATTTCAGGGAACAGCGATGGTAAATGTAGGCCCTGTGCCTTTCCTCAGATGAAAAGGCATCCAAGCATGGGCTGGGATGATGAAGGGGCTGGTGAGAAGATAGGAAGAAAGCAGGGATCAAAGGTCAAGTGTCAGGGTAAAGGGGTAGGTAGAGATATGCAGGGACTGAATGTAAAGTGATGGAGATGCAGGAGTGGAGTCAGAAAAAGGGCAGAAACAGGTCTAGAAGGAATGGTGGGAGAGGTTTGTTTTGTGTCTGGGTCTTAGTTTATGAAGGTGACTGAGTGTGACATGGAGAAGTCAATGCCATTGAAAAAAGAAAGTTTAACTTTACTCACAGTTTCTCTAGAAACAGGAGGTTCGGCTCTCCACACATGGATACATAAGGAGCGCCAGGTGTTGGTCAGGAAGCAGAAACAGGAGCAGGGATGGGTGTGGGTCAGGGAGTGTTAGTTCCTTGTAGGTGGCCCATAGTCCTTTTTTTTTTTTTTTTTGCGGTACGCGGGCCTCTCACTGTCTTGGCCTCTCCTGTTGCAGAGCACAGGCTCCGGACGCACAGGCTCAGCGGCCACGGCTCATGGGCCCAGCCGCTCCACGGCATGTGGTATCTTCCCGGACCGGGGCACGAACCCATGTCCCCTGCATCGGCAGGCGGACTCTCAACCACTGCCCCACCAAGGAAGCCCCCATAATCCATTTTTATGCCACTGAGGGGCCTCTGAAGAGTAATGTTTGACTGTGGACTACCTTTCTTGGTGGCCAATGTACTTCTATTGCGAAGCTTTGTGTTTTCTCTTTTACTTTTCCATCAAACTCAAATGAGGATGTAGTGATATGTATTCCTTACAGAGATGAGATTTAGAAACTAAGTTCTACAGTCTATTAAACATCTGACCTACTAAATTTTTCATTTTATGGTCAGAGCCCACCACAGAATATAATTCCTACTGAAAATTTTAATATTAGAAAATTTAGCAGGAAAAACCAACTTTGAAGAAAAGCTGCAATTCATCAAACTTCTCAGGATCAGTTTCTGTTAGAGAAGCAAGGTAAGTAAAAGATTAAGAATAGGGGCTTCCCTGGTGGCTCAGTGGTTGAGAGTCCACCTGTTGATGCAGGGGACACGGGTTCGTGCTCCGGTCCGGGAAGATCCCACATGCCGCGGAGCGACTGGGCCCGTGAGCCATGGCCGTTGAGCCTACACGTCCGGAGCCTGTGCTCCGCAACGGGAGAGGCCACAACAGTGAGAGGCCCACGTACCGCAAAAAAAAAAAAAAAAAAAAAAGATTAAGAATAATGTATTTTAAACATTCAAAAAGACCACCTGATAAACTAATGGAAATTACTTAAAAAATAAAACAAATTTTATCTAGAATAAGATTAATATACTGATAACTGTCCTCCTTAATCAGACATGTGTAGAGTCATGTTAGGTAATTGTTTTAGCTGAAAATCAGTGATTCTTTTGGATCACAGCCAGCCTACAATTCATAATAAATTCCACAACTGATGGTTATTATTATACTGTTTTTTCTTCTTTATAATTATTGTCTTATTGAAGTATAGCTTATATACAGAAAAGTGTACAGATCATACAGCTACAGTTCAGAGCATTTTCATATTGAAAGGCCTTTGTGTTTTTTCCCAGTCACTCTCCTCCTTACCAAAGGTAATTTCTTTCTGACTTTTATGATTATAGATATTTTTTGGTTTATACATTGATATAAATAAAATAACACAGTATTTACTCTTTTGTGCCTGCCTTTCTCTCCCTCCAACATTATTTTTTTGATAGGCATTTCTATTGTTGTAATAGTAGTTTATTTTTTATTGCTGTAAATATTCTATCATATGTGTATATATATATATATATATATATATATATATAAATTTATGTAATAAACCACTCCTATGTTATATGTGGGTGAAATGTGTGGAATGTGCACCAAAGGACAGATTCAAGAATGTCCATAGCAGCACTAGTCTAACTTAACTGTCCATCAGCACATTCTCTTCCAGTCTGGTGGCTTTCCCTTTTCCTCTCTCAATGTTTTCTTTTGAAGAACACAAGCTCCTAATTTTCATGTAGGCCCATTTATCCATCTTTTTTCCTAAGGGTAGTGGTTTTGTGCCTTGCTCAAGAAATCTCTGCCTAGACCAAGGCTATTAGTTCTATGTTATTCTCTAGAAGCTTTATTGTTTTAGCTCTCATATTTAGACCTGCAATCTACCTAGAATTTTTTTCCTATTGTGAAAGGTAGGGTCAAGATTAATTTTTTCCTCTATAGATATCCAAATTAACCATTTAGTGACAAGACCATTACTCTTCAGTGTCATCTTTTTCTACTGGTTTTAAATAATACTAAGTAAATGGAGTCGGGAATTCCCTGGTGGTCCAGTCATTAGGATTCTGCACTTCCACTGCAGGGTGCCCAGGTTCCATCCCTAGTTGGGGAACTAAGATCCCACATGCTGTGCAGTGTGGTGCATCCAAAAACAAAACAAAACAAAAAACTAAATGGAATAAAACCTAAGAACAATGTTGTTTTTTCTATACCCATACATTTTTTTGTTTATGTACCTGGAATCTATGGTAAAAGATTTCTCTTAATTTTTTTTCCTAAGCGGGACTTGTTTTTTTAGATACATTTTAATGCTCCTTAAACCAAGATGACCACAAGATTTGACTGTGGTCTTGGATTTTTGCCATGGTCTTGAGAAAGCAACTTAAATTGGTTTTTGCGTTGCTTTTATTTCTTTTTGAATCATTGGCAGGAAATAAAAGGGAGAATGCTTGAGGTCAAACTTTCTTCCCAAGATAAAATGTATTTGTTGCTGAAAAAAAATCTGTGCTTCCATAAAAAGAAACAAAGAGCAGACGGCACAAAAATGTAGTTAGCATCATGTTACTTGAAGACACTTAAGTTTCTTAGATTATTGAAAAGATATAAACAGTTTTAAAAAGCCTGGATTTCCGAGGTTCAATAAAATCATACGCTTTGCTTGGGTGTCAAGAGAGATACCCTGATAGGGTGATAGAGCTAAAAGAGTCATGTTCCCATGTTCGGGCTCTACCACCAGACACTTATCAACTCTTCTTCGTTTCCTTCTTTTACCATTAAGTGATTCAGGCCAGTACTTATTTTTTTCCTGTTGTGACTGTCACAAATGTTTCATTGTACAACCTACACGCAGGTGCACGCCTGGGCCATAGTCTGGCCTCTGTTTATTAGTTTTACTCTTTTTTTCCCTCCTATTTGGGAAACTTTCCTGAGGGCAAGAAAATAAAAGGCTGCTACATAGCAATGAACTTTCTTCCTCTGTAATTCATTAAACATAACTTTCAAACTATTATCACTAAAAACTTGCTTGTGGCCAAGTTAAGCTGAGAGCTTGGAATAGCCTTTAATTCCTCTCAGACCCCTCTCATTTCTTTTTCTCAGTTTTTGTTACCAAAACTTTTGTATAGCTTTTCTTGCTATACAAAGAGTGTTGATTTTTCCAGTAGGCCCAAGGAAATGTGCAGTTCCTCTTACATGTTCTCAGCTAATTCCACCTTGTGACAATGTATTTATTTGCCAAGTGCTTAAAGGTTAAAGATAAGTTTGTGACTAGGAAATGCAGTAAAATTAATCTACAACTTGTAACAACCGTATTTAATTGAATCTAATGCACCATCAATTGTAAGAAGCACCATCCTGTCAAGCACCAGTAAGGAAGAAAATGAAACCATGAAACATTAATTGTAAGATACATTCTAATTTTAAATATATTAAAACACATAAAAATGTCTTGGAACCTATGAAATATGATAATCTTATTAGTTCTCTAACTAAATAATTTACAGCATCATATACAAGAAAAAAAATATAGGTATGAGCATGAGAGTTCCCAAACTCAGCTGTTCATTGGAACTACCTGAGGATTTCTGGATCCCTTCCTGGGCCAGCTGAATCAGAATACTGGAGGACGGGTCCAAGGAATGCATATTAAAATAAACCAGCCGGGCTTCCCTGGTGGCGCAGTGGTTGAGAATCTGCCTGCTAATGCAGGGGACATGGGTTCGAGCCCTTGTCTGGGAGGATCCCACATGCCACGGAGCAACTAGGCCCGTGAGCCACAACTACTGAGCCTGCGCATCTGGAGCCTGTGCTCTGCAACAGGAAAGGCTGCAATAGTGACAGGCCCACGCACCGTGATAAAGAGTGGCCCTTGCTTGCCACAACTGGAGAAAGCCCTTGCACAGAAACGAAGACCCAACACAGCAAAAATAAATAAATTAATAAACTCCTACCCCCAACATCTTCAAAAAAAGAAAAGAAAAAAAAAAGAAATAGCAGAAAATTTCAAATTAGGCATGAGCATGAATTTAAAAATAAAATAAAATCAATCAATCAATTAATTAATTTAATTAAATAAACCAGCCAACAGGCTAAGAAACACTCCCCACTTGGTTCTGCTGGACTTTCGTATTTGGGAGCTATCAGCACAGAGAAATCCTATCTGATAATTGGCTTGTCATCTTTATCTCTCTGTGGTTGTTGCCTAATCTATAGAACCAGCAAAAGAGGATGTCTGTGGAGGAGCTACCCAATATGTTGCTTGTTTTTTTTCTCTTCTATAAGAAGAAAATGGATTAATGGACTAATGCTTTTCAGATTTTCAAAAAATGAGGGTGTCAATGCTATTCATTCTGAAATTGATTCTTGAAAAAAGGTTTAAAACAAGTATTGAGCTGAGAGTTTGGTATTTTAGAAAGGAATAAATTAATCACAAGAACCATAGGATAGGTTTGATACTCTAACCTATTTTTTTTTTCAAGTAAGATTATGAGGTTAGTGTATCTTAAGTGCAGCAAGGCATTTCACAAGCCTCCTATGGTATCCTTGAGGACATGATGATGAAATATGTAGCATAATATTAGTGAATTCATTTCAAGGCTGGCCAAATAAATGAAGCAAGGTTCTGTTCTTGACCCTAGCTTATTTATCTTTTTAATAAATGATTTGATTGAAGACATCTAATAACACTTGTTTGTGCAATTTGAATTGTGACCAAAGCTGGGAGAGCTCACTAGCACTATAATCAATCTAACTAACATTGACTATAAGATCTTGACATGCTGGAACATTCAGGGAAAAAATTAATTGAAAAACTGTGAGCTCTTTTTTTTTGGTTAAAAAAATATAATTCGAAAATATATGGTATATGTACAGTGGAGCAATCTGAATAAGTCCTGAGCATTTTAGCTGATCTGAAGTGTATCATAATTACAAGGTGTAACCTAACTGTTGAAAAGCTAAACACATTAGCATGCTACAGGGAAGCTCACCAGCTGCTTTAACAGAATCACTTTCTAATTCTGCAGGCTTGGCAATGGACAGAGAGGCTCCAGATAAGGAGGGGCTGCTGGACTTCACAGCTCTTCTCTCATCCTTTAAGAGATTCCACTGTCACTAACAAGCTGTACCCCATCTATCCTTATTCTGGCACAAGCCATAATTTAACTGAGGGCTCCAGGAAACTGGAGGGAATTTCCACCCAAAGACTACCACAAGATTGGCTCTTCTCAGAAAACAGAACCCTGTCTCTCCTCAGGGTCCCCTGGTGTGACCTCCTGTCCAGCCATAGGGTTGTTTCTCCTTGCTGACCACCCATTTGCCTCATCAACCAAGAGCCCTCTGAGCACTTGGAAAGACCCAGAATGGAGCAAGGAAGATGGCCCATTTCTTTTTCATTGTGGATTTTCTTCCAAGTTATAAATCTATTCCCAGGATGCTTCTTTTCCATGGATAACTGGCACTGAAATGACTATTTCATGACATGAGGCACCAATTTCTACTCATGTGATTGGAATGACAGTACACTTTGGCCTTAATAGGACAACTGTGTCATATCCCACTAGTCCAATATTAGTACAAGATACACACATATGGGTGGGGGTGTCCTTTTCATCAAACCATATTATTACCTGAATTAAGAAATAATGTCCCTGATTTTGCAGTATACTAAATCTTGAATGTTAAATTCAATTCTGCCCATCAAAACTCAAGAGAAACTTTAACAAACTGCTGTGTTTCCCAAAGAAGGAAACCAGGTTGAAAAAACTGGGAAAGTGAAGCTTACAGAGTAAAGCGGGAAGATTTGATATCTCTCTCTGTATTCCATTTAGACGAGGAAGCACTTGAAAGTTGTCTGAACAGTGTAATTAAAAAAATTTTTTTAAATTTATTTTTCCTGCATTGGGTCTTCGTTGCTGCACGCGGGCTTTCTCTAGTTGTGGTGAGCAGGGGCTACTCTTCCTTGCAGTGCGGGGGCTTCTCATTGCTGTGGCTTCTCTTGTTGTGGAGCACAGGCTCTAGGTGCACGGGCTTCAGTAGTTGTGGCACACGGGCTCAGTAGTTGTGGCACACGGGCTTAGTTGCTTCGTGGTATGTGGGATCTTCCCAGACCAGGGCTCGAACCCGTGTCCCCTGCATTGGCAGGCAGATTCTTAACCACTGTGTCACCAGGGAAGTCCAGAACAGTGTAATTTTTTTTTATTTATTTATTTTTGGCTACATTGGGTCTTTGTTGCTGCGTACGGGCTTTCTCTAGTTGCGGTAAGCGGGGGCTACTCTTCGTTGCGGTGCACGGGCTTCTCATTGCAGTGGTTTCTCTCATTGTGGAGCACAGGCTCTAGGCTTGCGGGCTTCAGTAGTTGTGGTGTGTGGGCTCGGTAGCTGTGGCTCACAGATTCTAGAGCGCAGGCTCAGTAGTTGTGGCACACTTAGTTGCTTAGGGCTTAGTTGCTCTGCGGCATGTGGAATCTTCCTGGACCAGGGTTTGAACCCGTGTCCCCTTCATTGGTAGGCAGATTCTTAACCATTGTGCCACTCAGGGAAGCCCCTCAATGTTTGTTTGTTTGTTTTTTTGATAAAATAATACTTCTAGAATAATTGTTAATAACACTTCTTCAGGAATTTTTAAATGAGTTTAAATAACTATTATTTGGAAAATTTATGTAGTGAGAAAGGTCTTGAGGTATAATCTAGTACAATTCCTTAGTTTTATAGAAGAAGAAACTGAGATTCAAAGAGGCCAAATGACATGTCCAAGACTGCACATCAAACTTGTAGTTGAGCTGGAAGGAGATCCCAGGTGTTATTTTTTATCTCCCAGCTCAGTTCTCCTTCTATTCTAAAAAATGGTAACTGGAATTTTTGATGACAAATTAAACACAGGAAATTAATATTATTTCAACAACTGGTTAATAAGCAATTATCATAAGCAATTTTTCAACCTGATGAATGTGGAAACTTGAAACATTTGTTAAGCAAGTGAATGGTTCACTGAGTCCGTTTTTACTATACACATACCCACTATCATTTTAATAGAGTTCCTAAAAAGAATATGTTTGACAGAGTTAAACAATTTTATGGCATTTCTGGAATCACTAGTTATCTCACAGTTGTCATGGAAGGTGGGACTCTATTGACATAAAAGGAAGGTCTCAGAAGACCAGCTCTTCAAACCCTGAACATTGTTCCCAGTTGAGATGTTGGCTGGTATTAAGCAACAAAGACATCTTGCCTTCTAGCATAAGCATGAAGAGATACTGATTTGGAATATTAATTATAAAGATCACATAATGAAGAGAAAACATACCTATGTATGGAGCAAGGGAAAGTTTCTTATGTGTAAACAAAATGAAAGTTGTCATGAATTGAGGGCATTTTCCATTTTTCATTCATATTGATAATATATAGCTGGCTTTCCTACAGTCTGCTTAAATCCAATTATGAAAGGATTTTTTTCAATTGCTCTGAGAACAGGAACGAAGCAAAATTAGTATACCATATTCCCAATAGTGTTGAAATGAAAGAAAAATGGGTGTTGTTCTGAGAACAGATATTTGAGTAAAGGCTGAAACTGGTGAAGGAGCTTTTATTTAACAACAATGACACACTATTCATTAAAACAACAAATTTTTTTAAAAATTAAGAAAGCATTACACATTTCCCTGCACCCAACTTTTTTGGATATCAACCCTGGATGCGTGGATTGGCAAGTTTTACATTTCTATTCTTTTTATCTGCATTTATGTTGCTTAAATATGAAATTGAGTCTGTTACTATATAATTATTTCCTGAAAATTTTTTAGATTTTTGTGCTAAATGCAGGCAAAAGGAAATGCTGAAGAAATGATGCTGTTTTTTAAGTTAGGAACGATATATTAGATAATCCTTTTCGTCTCTATTGAAAAAAATGTTCCTGATGTGTTTTCAACTTCATTAAGAAAAAGTAGCATGTAAATTATATAAAAAACACTAAACACAAATAATAATATTTATTTATTGCTTATCATATTCTAGTAGGACCTTAGGTTTAGTTTTTACTCTACTTTATTATCCTAACAAAATTCTTGGAATGGTCCTGTGAGGTAGCTCTTGTTATACCTGTGTCACAGGTAAGGAAACCCAGATTATAGAAGTTAGTAAATGGCAGAACTAGGATTCTAACCCACACTGGCTTCAATCTAAAACTCTGCTTTTTTTTTTGCGGTACGTGAGCCTCTCACTGCTGTGGCCTCTCCCGTTGCGGAGCACAGGCTCTGGATGCGCAGACTCAGCGGCCATGGCTCACGGGCCCAGCTGCTCCGCGGCATGTGGGATCTTCCCAGACCGGGGCACGAACCCATGTCCTCTGCCTCGGCAGGCGGACTCTCAACCACTGCGCCACCAGGGAAGCCCTAAAACTTTGCTTTTTAACTTGCCACTCTTCCCAAGTCAGTACAGTAGAACTGTAAAATGCAAGATCATTTTGGATGGTGCAGGCATGAGTATTTTTTATTTTAAAGAATTGTTTATTTACTTTAAAGCATTACATTTACATTCTTACTAGGTCTCATGAGATGTGAGGGAACTGATCAAGAAAGGAAGGATCTTAACAGTTGGAATGATGCTATCTGGAAGATTTGGAGAAAGCTAAACCTCAAAATTGCCCAGAATCACCTACCTCATCTCTTCCATATCCTGAGGAAGCAATTCCAACCCCTGACTTTGCCAGAAACAGCTAAATATTTCCCTTAAGAAAGTGTTAACTTTTAAGTATATATAAGAATACAAATTTACAGAGCCTCAGGGATAGAATGTAGATTTGGATTATGAAAAAGAAAGGTTCCAACCAGAACTGAGTAATTTAACTTTTTAAAATCTCAGTTATTTCATTTATTCTTTCCATGCAATAATTACTTATGAAAAGCTATTGTGGTGAGGAACCATGTTAGATTTTAATCCCTTGACTTCAAGAAGATGATATAGCAGGGGAGTCAGAAAGTAATCTAGAGTAATAATTTCCCAGCCAATATATAACTGCATTTGTGACGTGTACTTCCACGGAATGACCTGCTGGCTTACGAACTTATTCAGGGGTAATGCTTCCCTGATGCGTTGGAATCGCAGGGGAGCAAAATTTGCCACTCAAAATGTCCTCTTGGCATGCAAATTATTTCAAGCCGAAAACAATCAAGGCCCAAAGACTCAAGAATCTTTGACCTTTCCCCCTAACGGCCTAAAATAATTTAGTTAGAGGACCTGTTTCCAGAATAGAGCAATCATCAGCGATATCTGCAAAGACTGTGGATTAGGTGTGGTGGGGAAAGCATGGCAGAGCTTAGAGTCTACTCTGTGTCCCTTTGTCTCTGCACAGCCAGCAAACATCTACTCACCAAACATTTTCTTTTCTGTCACAATGTAAATTGTCTTCCTCTCCTTCGAAATTCCAAACACTACACCCAACATTCTCTTTTGTCTTTAGCTGAAGATGGTATTTAAGGTGAGGGCTTCAGCCATTTTGGTGAATTACTCAATTCTCCTGGGTCTCTCCCTTGTATACATGTTATTAAACTTCTGTTTGATTTTCTCCTGTTAATCTGTCTCATGTCAATTTAATTCTTAGACCAGCCAGAAGAACATGGAAGGGTAGAAGAGAACTTCTTTCTCCTTGACAGAGTTAACCAGGTAGAAAAGCAGGGACAAGCAATCTAAGAGGGCAAAATAGCACATGCACATGCGTTATGGTGGTGGGGATAAACCAAGGAGGGACTTTAAGGCCATGGTGATGGGACTTCCCTGGTGGTCCATTGTTTAAGACTCCATGCTCCCAACACAGGGGGCCCCGGTTCGATCCCTGGTCAGGGAACTCTTAGAGCCCGCATGCCGCAATGAAGATGCCGCAACTGAGACCCGGAGCAGACAAATAAATAAATATTGGAAAAAAAAAAAAAAAAGACATAGTGGCTAAGGTGGGGAGGGCAGTGAGGATGAGCAGGGTACATACAATATGAGACTAGCTCTGTTAGGGAGCTTTGCCCTTATAGGTAAACCTCATTTCTTCTGCAAATGTCAGTTAGCATTTTATCACATTTGTGCCCCTCCTACCCTCTCGCTGTGGCTTCTTCTTTGTCTTTGGATGTAGGGTATCTTTTTTGGTAGGTTCCAGCATTTTTTTAGCTGATGATTGTTCAGCAGTTAGTTTGTAAGAAGAGGTTGAAATCATGTCCTTCTACTCTGCCCTCTTGTCATTTTCTCAATTAGCATTTTAATTGTGATGTTTAGTTTTAATTGTATTTATTTTTTAAGGTTACCTTTTTAGTACATGCAATACTAGTTTTCCTTTTACAGTAGTAATATTTTTATTTTACAATCTACTTATTTAAAAATAAGATGAGCTTTAATAATTTTATAATCAACAAGATTATAGATGTGCAGAGATTTAGAAAAAACTGTGAAGGTGGTACGGACATGACTCAAGTTTGAGAAACACTCTACTAGGCCAGTGTTTGGCAAGTTATGGCCCTTGGGCCAAATCCGGCTCTCCAGTGCTTTTGTAAATAACATATTATTGGAACAGAGTCACACCCTTTCGTTTAGTATTGCCTGTGGCTGCTCTCCCCTACACTGGCAGAGTTGAGCAGTTGAGACAAAGAATATATAGTCCAACAAACCTAAAATACTACCTAGCCTTCCGCAGAAAAAATGTGCTGACCCCTCTACCAACCCATACAAAATGTAATCTTTACAATCATGACTTTATAAGGCACAGATACATTTAACAGCCAAACTTGTCCTTTCACTATATTGTCCCTTTTCTATATTCAAGATATTTTAGTGCCTTTCTACAGATCAAGAGTGTTCCAGGACACCTAAGGCTGAGGCCATGTGAGAACACTGGGCTATTATGAGAGTTTCTTTGTTTACTCTTTGACTGGATGGATTCTGCCTTCTCCTCAATTCTGTTTGATCAGAAACACTGTGGCACAATAAAAGGAGCTGATGAATTACTGAGGCCTTGAGGCTCCACTAAAGATTAGAGTTAAATGTGCACTTCAGAGGATCCCGGTGAAGCAGGAAACGTCGATAGCTTTGATTTCTAAATGCAGAGGAGGCAAGGGAACTTCGGGTGAGGGAACTGGAAACCATCATTCTTTTTTTTTTTTTTTTTTTTTCATCATCATTCTTAAATGAGCGTTGGTAGAGCAATGTAGGGATCGCTTCACCTGGTGGTCAAGGTTCTGCTGCGCTCTGGTTTCATGTTCCTTTTCGGCTTAACAAATATATTCCGGGTAGGTCTTCCATAATCCATGTCCTTGTAAGAAGACATTGCTCCTGATACCTGTGTATGTCCTGAGCACTGTTTCCAGTGTTTGACATCTATCATCTCACTTCATCCTTACATTTACCCTATGAGGTAAGTACTGTTATTATCCCTGTTTTACAAAGGAGGGCACGGAAGCACAGAGGGGTTTAGTAACCTGATCAAAATCACATGGCTGATAATAGGTGGAGTGGGGATTTGAACTCAGGATTTGATTCCAGTGCCTGTTTTTTAATCACTGCCCTACTCTGCCTCTATTCTGACCTGGACACTCAGCTGAAGGCACGTGTAAAAGTCATGTTACCAAACCAAACTTGGGTCTGCTCACCTGTGTGCAGTAAAGTCAATCTGACACCAAGTTGTGGTGAAGGAAAGTGCAGCGCTTATTGCAGGGGGCCAAGTAAGGAGTACAGGGCAGCGAGTGCTCAAAACACTCCCCGATGGGTTTTTGGAAAGCATTTTTTAAAAAAGGCAAGGTAGGGGAGGGGGAGTCCCAGGGTATGAGATCAGCGCATGCACAGTTCTCTGGTTGATGGTGAGGCAACAGGGGTTAACGTTATCAATCCTTAGGTGCCAGTAGATCTGGGGGCTACGTGCCCATGGTCATCAAGTAGCTAATTTCTACCATTTGGTGGCAATTTTGGTATCTGTATAATAGCTCAGGAAATATGCATCAGATACTATTATCTAGGCACTTCAGAGAGGAGATAAAGCAGAGGATGTGGGGGAGGGGTCTGTTCCGGGAAGGCCCCATAAGGTCCTGCTCTGTTATAGTCACACACCTATACTTAGGAGGCAGAGTCTTCCTTGAAGGTGTTGATCTAAGACAAATTGACTGGGACTTCCCTGGTGGCGCAGTGGTTAAGAATCCACCTGCCAGTGCAGGGGACACGGGTTCGAGCCCTGGTTCGGAAAGATCCCACATGCCACAGAGCAACTAAGCCCACAAGCCACAACTACTGAGCCCACACACAGCAACTACTGAAGCCTACGCGCCTAGAGCCCGTGCTCCACAACAAGAGAAGCCACCGCAATGAGAAGCCCGCACACGGCAAAGAACCCCGCTCTCTAAGATAAGAGATAATAAGATAGACAAGTAGAAAAATAAAGTGTTTATATACAACTGTAAATCTAGTCTATTCTACTACTAAATCCTTCCCTCTTTCTTATTTGCACTTCTATAGCCTACAGAGACTAAGTGGATTTTTTACTCTTTTTTGGACAATGTGAAAATAGGTCAGGTACCATGACTCTCCGCAGTTAGGCTGGTAGGTCAGAAAATTGTAGCACAGGTTGGTCTGCAACAGGCTCAGAGTCAGATCATATACAAACTCTCTGGAGTAGAAAAATAGGGATTTACTGGAGGATTCACACAGCCGTTAGACCTGGGATTTCAACCAGCACATCTGTGTCCTCCTAGAGAAGTGTCCTTGACATAGCTCTGATCATAGTGCTTCCCTGCAAGCTGCAATTAGAAGGGGTGTCTTACCTCTGCTGCTAAAAATACACATTCTGAAACCCAGCTTGTAGCAGCCTGAGGGAGGGTAGTAGAGGGTGGGAAACCATCAGTCTGTGTGCCTTGCTTGGAAGTGCTGCTTCTGCTTATTTGCTGACCCCAGGTCCTGGAACTGGCCAGCATCAATCTTCAAATTCTGTTATTTCTTCCTGGGAACAGATTGAACTTGCTCAGACTTGCCTTGTGTTGCGATTACTCCTAACACCACTTAATTTGCAATTGCCAGTATTTGCCTTGTGCCTCTCAATGGGTGTGAAAATATTCAGATTGTCATGCTAATTAGAATATCTTTTGACAGCTGTACTTTCTGGGGAGTGGGCCAAGGAAAGGCCCCTGGGCACCCTAGTGCCCCTCCAGGGAGCAGGTTTGTGACCTCAGGTGGCCCAAGATTAGTCAGTTTCCATTCACAGGTACCTTGAGGTGCTTTTTTCAACCTCACCCTGAACCATTACCTTACAAGATTGTTAGGCACTTTTGATCTTTAAATATCACACGATATATACAAAGCATTTTAAAAGAGGAAGCAAACCAGAAAATGGCAAAGTGAATGTTTATTAAAATTAAAAAAAAAAGACAAATAAATTATGCAAGCTATCTGTTTTACATAGAATACAGCAAAGTCATGGGAAGTTTTTACATGTGGCAATTCTGTCAGTCTTGACAAGACTATGTTTTAAGACAAAAATATTAAAGACTTCCCTGGTGGCTCAGTGGTTAAGAATCCGCCTGCCAATGCAGGGGACTGTACAGGTTCGAGCCCTGGTCCGGGAAGATCGCACATGCCACAGAGCAGCTAAGCCCATGTGCCACAACTACTGAGCCTGAGCTCTAGAGCCCACGAGCCACAACTACTGAGCCCGAGTGCTGCAACTACTGAAGCCCACGTGCCTAGAGCCCATGCTCCGCAACAAGAGAAGTCACCACAATGAGACGCCCGCGCACTGCAATGAAGAGTAGCCCCGCTCGCCGCAACTAGAGAAAGCCCGCGTGCAGCAACGAAGGCCCAATGCAGCCGAAAATAAATTAAAAAGAAAAAAAAACCCACAAATGTTTGATAAAAATATAAAGTCCTGAGGATGTAATGTACAGCATGCTGACTATAGTTAATAACACTGGATTGCATATTTTAAAATTGCTACGACAGTAAATCTTAAGTCCTTATCACAAGAAAAAAAATTGTAACTATCTATGGGGACAGATGTTAACTGGACTTATTGTGGTGATCTCTTTACAATATATATAAATATTGAATCATTATGTTTACATCTGAAACTAATATAATATTGTATGTTAATTTTACCTCAATAAAAAAATACATACATAAAGAAAGAGATACAGAAAAAAAGAAAAGGATGAGGATGAGGCAGTGTTTCATCTCTCACATACTTAAGACTAAAATCTTGCCATCACAGTCCCTCCTATCCCTCTTTTGCTGTATCTATTAATGCCCCAGAACCTACTTTCCAAATAATTTTCTCCTATCCACTCTGCTACAGCCTTAACTCAGACCTTCAGCACTTCTTACCTGAATTATCACATCGACTTCCTGGTTTCTCTGTCATTCACTATTCTCTCCCTGCTAATCAGAGTAATCTTTCTAAAACCCATATCTGCTTACAGATAGTTCGCTCTCCTGTTTCAATTAACACCCCATATACACAGGATAAACCCAAACTTGGCATGGAATACACATCTCTCCATCGCCTGACCCCTATTCCAGTTTTACCTTGCAGCCACTCCTCCCTTGATTTCCTTCCTCCCTGCCTCTAACAGAAACACACCCTCTGCTCTCCATCACCATCCCAGCGAAGTTTTTGTCCTTATGCTTAAGGACAGAATCTGTGAAAAATGCAGTTACCTATTCCCTTGTGGTTACAGAAAAAGGGCACTTCATACACACTCTCATCACTAAACAGCATAATTCCAATCAGACTTTTAAAGAAATCTTGAGAGTCTGGAATTTTGAGATAAATAAATGTATTATTTATGAAGGTTTTTTAAAAACCTAACCCCCATAGGTAAAAATGTACTTCAAAGTTTCTATTAAGAAATGCCTCCTGGTACTTATATGAAGTTAGATCTGGCCTATGAGAGGAAGTTCAGTTTCATACACGATAGAGAAAACACACAGGAAAGGCTAATGCTAGCTATGGAATAATTTTTCATCCCTGAAAACTCATAGCTAAGTCTTCCTCTCTAATTTGAAGCCAATTTTTAATTGGAAGTGAAGAGTCAGTTTACACATTTACATACTCAATTTTATATTTAGCTACTCAATCTTCATGTGAAAATTTTATGTCATTTATTTGGTCAGTAAAGGGAGAATTCAAGGAGGAGTGAAACAGAAGGATAAGATTAATTTAAATCTTAAATGTCAACTGGGACCGATCCCACAGGAGCGGGTCATCCATTAATCAAAGAGTAACTGATCATGGTGGGGCCCAAGGGTTTGGGACCGTATCCAGTTGAGTGAATTCCGCAGAGAGCCCCAAGGGGGAGCAGGGAGAGCAGAAGGTCAACCCAGAGGAAAGTCTGAAGTCTCTAAAAAGAAAGGGGTGGAAGAGATTAAAGGGCTCTAAGAAGTGCCATCAGATGATGGGAAGGCACATCTTATTGTTTCTGAACAATGACAGGCTTTTTTTACAACCTTCCCTTTCACTTCATTCCCATATATTTATTCACACGGATACGTGAAACTTGCACTAACACTCATCTCCTTCAAATAACACAAAATCTTATGTTTGAATTTCAAAGTTTTGTTCTCCTAAGAGCTTTGCTATGCTCTGATACAGAGGACTCTGCTTTAGTTTCAAAGATGTACAGTTAGTTTATGTTTTTTTATTCTTTTATTCTCCATTTTTTCAATTTCCTCCTAGTTTCATAAGGAGAATCAGAAGTGCAGTCGTGTTAAGAAGAGCCTTCCAGGACTTCCCTGGTGGCTCAGTGGTTAAGAATCCACCTGCCAATGCAGGCAAAGAAAGCTCAATACCTTGTTATCTGTGTTTTCTATTTTATGCCACCAAAAGCAAAACATCACATAGATAAGCATATCTGGAGTTACTTATAGATCATCTAGAAATAATATTAGGAATTTATGTTTCTGAAATGAATACCCTACAAATTAATGGAAATGTGGTTATGTAATAATAGTTACACTACCTTGAAAATTGATTTTATACTCTTGAATACCCTGGTCAAGTATTTTAAATGCTAATCTAAAAATACATTCTATGAAATTAAGTGCATTGGCTCTCAGTAGAGTTGCCCTTTAAGGCCTCTGTCTCAGCTGTAAGAAAGTCTTGGAGACACAGTGTCTGTGTTCAGATGTTTCCAGAGAGCTAATTTTCTGAGTAACAAATAGACTTTGAAGAAAAAAATAAAAATGGGGAGGGGCTCACTTAAAAAATCTGTGTACAAATACCAATAAAGGTTAAAATTAGGGATGGATGAAATAGAACTTGTCCCTAGAGAGAATTTTAAAAAAATGATGAATTTATTATGTAACATTGGAAGGATAAAACTAAGAGGAAGCTCCTTCTTTCTTTTTTCAGATATTCTTCTCCCCTGCCTAATGATACAGCCCTGAACTTTCTGAGAGACACATAATGTTGCTTAAAAAGAATACTGAGGGGACTTCCCTGATGGTCCAGTGGTTAAGACTCTCTGCTTCCACTGCAGGGGGTGCGGGTTCTATTCTTGGTCGGGGCACTAAGATTCTGCATGCCACGCGCAGCCAAAAAATTAAAAAAAAAAAAAAAGAATACTGAAATAGTCTCATTCCTCTCTCTTATTAGCTGTGTGGCAGATAAATTTCAGTGACTTCATCTATAAGCTATAAATAATAATAATAACAATAGTAACTATAATACCATACAGGGTCATTGTGGGAATTAAAAAAGAAGAAGTGGTATGAACTGAATTGTGTTTCCCCACCAGATTCATATGTTGAAGCCCTAACCCTCAATGTATTTGGAGATATAGCCTTTACAGAGTTACTTAAGGTTAAATGAGGTCATAAGGGTAGGGCCCTAATCTGATAGAATTAGTGTCCTTTTAAGAAGAGACAGTGGAGAGCTTGTTTTCTGTCTAACATTCGAGGACACAGTGAGAAGGCAGCCATCTGCAAACCGGGAAGACAACTCTCACCAAAAGAGAATCCTGCCAAACCTTGATCTTGGACTCTAGCCTCCAGAACTGAGAGAGTAAATTTCTGTTGCTTCAGTCACCCAGTCTACGGTATTTTGTTACGGCAGCCTGAGCTGACTGATACAATAAGGTAGGATATCAAGGGTAGGGTCCATGTCAGACTTGCTGATATTTAATCCCACAGCATTCTCAGTGCCTATTATCTAGTAGGTACTCAATAAATCTTTACTGAATGAATAAATGATTGAATCAAAAAATAAAAGTTAGTCATTAATACAGATTTAAATTCTCTTTGAGCAGAGCTGACTTCAGACTTTCTCTGAGTTCTTTATTGGATTGCATATGTTAGGCAGCATGAAAATCCAGTGCAGTGCCAATCCCAGGAATTTCTCCCTCTCTATACTTTCCCTTTTCCTCCACCTGTCTGTGTAGGTGTTTAGAGAATGCAGCTTGGGATCCAGACTGCCTGAGTCCAAATCTTGGCTCTATCACTTGTAGCCTTGGGCAAGATGGTGGCAGTAATAGCATATGTAAAAACAGAGATAATAATAACCTACCTCATCAGGTTGTTAAATGAACAGAAACTTGTCATGCTTAGAAAACAAATAGCTTAATCTATTGACAGCATCCTCCCTTCTGTGCCTATACTCCCCCTTCCTGAATATCTCGATATACAGCGGTCATTAACTCTGTTCTTAAATTTACTTTAATTTTAGGATGAACTTGATGTGTTGACCTAAAACAAATAGACCGCCAGATATTTCTCCAGCAAAGATGGATTTTTTTCAGGATCAGCACAGAATCACAATTCAGGGTCTGCAACCATGGCAAGCCACATGCAAGTTCCCACAAGGCAAGGGAAGGAGAAGATTTCATAGAGGGGAAAAGGAAGTTGGGAAGGCCAGAGTAAACAAAGAGTCCATGGCTTTTCATTGGCTGAGTCCTTGCCCGGAAAGAAGTGGAGTCTTTCTTCTTCCCACTGAGCTCTGCTCACGTTGCAGGGTGTGGAAGCTCCCATCTCTATTTAATTGCAGTTTCTGTTCGTTAATTTTACAGATGATACCAAACACGCCCTCTCCTTCCTCTCTTCTGTTGTTGGTGCTCTCGCATTCTCAGGATCTCCTACCTATCTGACCATTTATTCCCATATCCCTTGCAGGCTTCCTCTTTCTACTTTCTTTTGGAAGTCCTCAAGGCTGTGAGTCTACATTCACTTGGCCAGTTGCATCTGCTTCTCTCTCTCAACTTGTACAACCATCCTATCACTACACACTCTCTATTCTGACTCTTAAATATCTCTCAAATCTATATTTTAGGCCATCTCCACTGTCACAATCCTGGTCCAGCTCTCCATCATCTTTCACCTTTTGTGTAACAGCCTCATAACTGGTCTTTTACTACCTCTAATCTTGTCCTCTCCGATCTCAGTTTTGTTTTTTTTTTGTTTTTGTTTTCTATTTTTTATTATTAATTTATTTGTTTATTTTTGGCTGCGTTGGGTCTTTGTTGCTGCGCGCGGGCTTTCTCTACTTGTGGCGAACGGGGGCTACTCTTTGTTGTGGGGCACAGGCTTCTCATCGCGGTGGCTTCTCTTGTTGTGGAGCATGGGCTCTAGGCGCACAGGCTTCAGTAGTTGTGGCTCGCGGGCTCCAGAGCGCAGGCTCAGTAGTTGTGATGCACGGGCTTTGCTGTTCCGCAGCATGTGGGATCTTCCCAGACCAGGGCTCGAACCCATGTCCCCTGCATTGGCAGGTGGATTCTCAACCACTGCACCACCAGAGAAGCCCTCAGTTTTGTTTTAAAAAATACAAGTTGGATTAGTACTTTGCCTGCTTAAAAGCCCTAATTAACTTGTCAACACCCTTAGGAAATGATCCTCTAAACTTTAATGTGCCCATAAACTTCAAGACCTGCCTCTTGCCTACCCCTCTGGCTTCAGGTCTCACTCATCCCTCCGTTGTTGTCCTCAACCAGACACAACGGGCTTTGAGTTACTCAGCGCTCTGACACTCACTCTTGACAGGTCTTTGAGCACATTGGGTGCCCCATCTAAAACCTTCCCAATATGCTCTCCAGTCTTGGTGGCTGCCCCATGGTCTCCTCCAGCAGCATCTTTCTGTAACACACTTTTGTTTTAAAATTCTCATCCCTTGCTTGATGAAGGAAGAATTGCTTATGTCTTATTTACTTTTTTAACACACAGTACACATTTAAATAGTTGTTGGCTAGAAGAATGAATGAACTGTTCTCAGTTTTCCTTATGCTCATTTTTACTCCTTTGGTTCAAATGCTTTGATCTATATGACGGTTAATTTTATGTATTGACTTGGCTGGGCCACGGGATGCCCAGATATGGGGTCAATCATTATTCTTAGTACTTCGGTGAGGGGGTTTTTGGATGAGTTTAGTCTTTAAATCAATAGATAAAGCAGATTGTTCTTCCTAGTGTGTGTAGGCCTCATCCAATCAGCTGAAGGCCTGAATAGAATAAAAAGACTGACCTTCTCTGAAAAAGAGGAAATTCCTCCTGTTCAAGCTGGGACGTTGGTTTTTACCTGTCTTCAGATTTGAACTGAGACATCGGCTCTTCCTGGGTCTTGAGCCCACTGGTCTTTGGATTGTAACTACATCATTGGCTCTCTGGGTCTTCAGCTTGCAGACTCACCCTGCAGACCTTAGGACTTGCCAGCTTCTATAATTGAGTGAGCCAAATTCTTACAATAAGTCTGTCTGTCTATCTATCTATCTATCTATCTACCTATCTATCTACAGCCTGTTGGTTCTGTTTCTCGGGAGAACGCTAACACAATCTGCCAATAATATATGAGGTTGGAAATACAGCATGAAGTGAATCAGATTCATGGATAATAAAACAGAAATATTTACGGCTGGACAATAAAACTGCCACTAGCAGCAGTTTTCTAAATTTAACCAAGTTTGAATTTTATTTTCATTTCTCTGTTCAAAAATTGCCCCAATCCAGAAGGTCATCAGCAAAAACAGTAATGAAAATCAAGATGCATCTAAGCTGCAAACTGAGTAACTCCTTCTTTTGGGGAGTGTTATCCAGTAAAACATGCACTGCCAACCAGTTCATATTTAAAAATTCATATTTCAGAAATAATATTTTAAAGACTAGTTAAGTTTAAATAGCCTACAAATTAAAACAGAAAACAAACATATAATGTGGCTAAACTCTCTTAGAGAACTACCTGAGTTCTGTGCCTGACAAAAGAAGTTGCTCAGCAGAGAATGAAAGACTATGAGAAGATTAAGCAACTTCTACCTTTTTTCTAGGTACATGGTGGGTCTTATTTATGTTCCATAAATAAATGTCCTGTTGAAGTCACATGTTGTCACCTGGCAGCATTCCTAATTCCTGCTTCCACTATTGAATTATATCTGGCATGAGAATTCAGAGGAGTTCACCAAAAAAAATTCTTTGAGCACCTGCTCTGTGCTAAGTTCATTGCTAAGTGTTGAGAAGACACAGAGAATAACATATGCCTGCTCCCAAAAGATGAAATTAGAAAATAGTAGGAACAAAAGAAGTGAAGAGTGAATTCAACGGCAACTTTTCTGTTCTTCACTCGATTTGCCTTCATTTCTCTCTAATTCACTTTCAGGCCTGGTAATGAATATGTGACAAGCAGATCCTGGCCAATTACTTATATCAGAATGTACAGGTCCATGAAGAGGACCACCGGCTTAATGGGAGTCTATAGGCGACAGACTTAGGGGATGTAGAAAATTCAACTGAAACAACGATGTGACAGAGCTGCTAGAAAAGCTCATAATGCTTACTTTTGTTCTACATTTGTAGAAATAAAGCATCTAGATCAAAGTAGGTAATAGTTTTACCACTGTATATTTTATTATATATTGCTGAATGATCTTGGATATTTAGCCTGGAGTAAGTCAATTAAGACACACTTGGAAACTTTCTTCAAACCTTTGGTCTTCTGTTTAGCTATGGATGAAAAACTTGGGACAATGAGTGAAAGTTACAGATGGGGTCTTTTCTAGCTATCAAGGTATATAACAAAGAAATGAGTTGGCCTGGGGGATCTGAATAAGTACAAAGATTTCTATCAGAAGTGATCAAGAAAAGGATGGATGGACACCTGTCAAAGATAATCTAGAAGAACTTATTCTTTTGGCTGGGAGTTGAATCATGACATTCGTTACCTCCTCAAGCTCTAAAGTTCCATGATTTTAGATTTCAATAAGTTGTAGACTGTTTATCCGTGCATTGGGTAGACACATCAATGACACATTATTAAAACTTTTATAGCATGTTCAATAACATCAGTTCACAAAAAATAAACTCAGAAATCTCATTAAATAAATATTGGGGCCTCCCTGGTGGTGCAGTGGTTGAGAGTCCGCCTGCCGATGCAGGGGATACGGGTTCGTGCCCCGGTCTGGGAGGATCCCATATGCCGCAGAGCGGCTGGGCCCGTGAGCCATGGCCGCTGGGCCTGCGCATCCGGAGCCTGTGCTCCGCAACGGGAGAGGCCACAACAGTGAGAGGCCCACATAACGCAAAAAGGAAAAAAAATAATAATAATAATAAATAAATAAATATTGATACAATAAAGTGTACATTTTGGTACCCAACCAAACTTAGCCTGTGCGGTATTTCATGAACATAAAGTTTTCTTTGTGATTCAAATCTTACATGGTATAAAGACCTAGAATAATATTTATAAATGTGAATTATTTTAGCCAAAGAAAAATAATGCAAGGTCTCTCTAAGGCTATTGAACACTCTCCCTTTCAATGTATCTTTTATTTCTGCCTTTATTATTCTTTCGTTTCTGTTTTATTTGCTGAAAATATCATTACAAGTAAGTACAATGATAAATTTTGTTAAACTCTTGCTTTTAAATACTTGGAATCTAAATCCTTGCTCTGATGTACTCCGGGGAACTCTTCTATTTATTTTTTCTCCCTGTCCCTTCGTTGTTTCTAATAAGAGGTTAAGACTAAAATAGTTCCCCTTCAGAAATGTACAAGGGCATATATTCAATTTAGGTTTTGTTCCTAGAAGTTAGTGTGTAATCAAAATTATATAAACTTTCTGCATGTTCCTCTCCATATTATTTTCAAATATTTAAAGTTTCAAATCTGGGATCCTTTGAGACTACTTTTATTTTCATCATGCATGGATTGTAAATAATATGTTAATAAAATACCTTGTATGTAATATAAATATTTGTTGGAAACCCATCAAAAGTTGGTCTAGTTCTCTCCTTAATATCGTAAGTATAATTTTTTTTTGGATGGGAGGGTTGATCCATGGCATCTTTCATTGTTTCTGGTTGGCTAATTGCTTCTGTCATACCTGTGTCTTCTCACTTCCTTTCCTGATGAAGCTGTTTAGGTCTGCCCGGGAAGCTACTGTGAAACTCCCCCAGCTAATATTCCATAGGTGGACCTGAGCAACCACCAAAGGCTTTTCCTGGGTTGAACCAGGTTGAGATTCCAATGACGCAAACAGGGTTCCTACTATTTAATCTTTTACTCCTATGCC
The DNA here is from genome assembly GCF_025265405.1 of Mesoplodon densirostris. Classification (NCBI taxonomy): domain Eukaryota; kingdom Metazoa; phylum Chordata; class Mammalia; order Artiodactyla; family Ziphiidae; genus Mesoplodon; species Mesoplodon densirostris. The sequence continues at coordinate 86,840,467 of NC_082669.1, forward strand.
TGCAGCCAATGTTGGTTTACTTGTTTGTTTGTTTTTCTGAAGTAATTTAAATTATACTCAAAGTTCTCAAAGTCCTATTGCTTAGACTCAGTGAATCATTTGAAAAGATATGATATGTAGACCATAAGTATCATGGTAAAAGAATAAAATACTGATTTTTTTCTTTTAAATAAAGAGAAAAGAGTGTCTTAAAAAGTGTTTCATTGCAATACGCAAGCAGGCTGACCAGTATATATTAGCTCCTGGAAACTTTGAGAAGCCTTCTTCCTTCACAAATAGACAGTGGGGTTTATCATCTCAGCTTTAACACCTTTCCCCTCATTTAGTCTTTGTATGAAAAACACAATTAATGCTGTCTTGAAAAGTCCAAGCTGAATTGAGAAACCGTCTGTCAGAGATGTAAGAAATTCCAGCCTTGGATGGAAGGCTGAATGTTATTAATCTTCATGGTTTCTTTCAACCCTTAATTCTTCTTAATTATGGTAAATATATATTTTCTTCTAAATGGGAAAGTTGATGTGACTTGGATTCTAACAGTGGATTCTAACAGAATTTTTAAGAGGTTAAGATGAACATCAAACTTTTCTGTATATCAAAGACCAGCCTCTCTGTCTCTCTCGCTCTCCCCCGCTCTCTCCCTGTCTCTCTCTGTCTCTCTCTCTCTCTCTAGGAGTTGTCTGGTCATTTGTTTGAGCATTTCTGCAAAGAGAATTTAAAAATTAAAGAAAAAAGTCTCCATATTAACATTCTCTTTATATTAAGAAAAAAATCTCTAAGGAAAAATTTCTCTATACACATCACAGGTTAATTTACAATTTGGGTTGCTAGCAACTGGAAGTCATTGCCTGTGTGATAGCTTCATGTCTCCATGTTAAAAATTAGAAAGAGGTCAGTTCTAATGAATAGAGGTCCACACAGACAAGTGCTGTTTCTGTTGGTTCCTCTCGTACCAAGTCTAAGAATAGAAAGGAAAAAAAAAAAAAAAAAACTAGCAACAGAAGAGAACCATCTTTTACTGCCATCTTTCCCTTCAGCAGTAACTGAGGCATGTGTTTGATAGAGGGAAGGGAAGTGTGCTTCTTCTTACTCTCCCTCAGTAAAGGATATTAGTTCCATTAAGCACTGTTGGAAAGTATATTGGAGATAGTATATTTTAAATTAATTTAAAAGGTAAAGGGTTTTTAATGCCTTTTAATATAAGCAAACATTGATTTTATTAAAATGCCTTCAGATATTACAATACAATGATTTATTTATCACTCCAAGTCTGTATCATGGGTATAATTTCCTTTCCAAGTATACTGATTTTGTGTATTTTGGAAATGGAGAGAGAACCAAAGCAGTCCACCAAAATTCTTCCTCACCATCCTTCTTTTTTTTTTTTTTTTTTTCTTTTTGCGGTATGCGGGCCTCTCACTGCTGTGGCCTCTCCCGTTGCGGAGCACAGGCTCCGGATGCGCAGGCCCAGCGGCCATGGCTCACGGGCCCAGCCGCTCCGCGGCATATGGGATCCTCCCAGATCGGGGCACGAACCCGTATCCCCTGCATCGGCAGGCGGACTCTCAACCACTGCGCCACCAGGGAGGCCCACCATCCTTCTTAAATAGAACCAGGTCTATCATGCCAACAGAGACTATTTCAAAACAGTAGAAATTATTATTATTTTTTAAAGGGATAGGATTAACCAATTAGATGTTTCTTAAACAACAAAGAATGTCATATTTTTCTAAGCTGTGTTTGACATAAAATGTCAAATATTTATAATAAAATATTAAAGTTAAGTACAGTGAAATGTGTGAAATATTGAAAGGATTATCAACCTTTTTGGAGTCCTTGTATAGCATAGGAACGTCTATATTCATTGATAACATGAAAAACTTAACATTTCTCTTTATATTGAAAGCCCAAATAGAATTGATTTAAAATTTAAAGCACTTCTAGTAAGAAATTTCAGCACTGTCTAAGTTAAACATAGAGAGAAAACCATATTTATTACTTTTTTTCTCATGTTTTTCTGTTAAGAACTTTCTTAGACTCTGAGGTGTTTAATTGAACTCAACAAATATCTGCAAAAATTTAATTTTAATTTTTGGGCTGTTTAGCTCTTACAGTGAAGCCTATTCTGAGTGCTATATTAAATGTATAGCAGTAATTATATGTATTTTCCTAGCTTGTGATATGAGGAATCTTGCATTTCAATATATTATTCTTATACTCAAGATCATCTGACTTCAAATGAGGAACTCTGTTTCAGAGCACCACTTGAATATAAAGACTATCACCCACCTGGGGATTAGAACTAGGCTGATTGTCAGTTATGCAACCTGGTATTAGTGCCCTTGTTATTTTCCACGGAATAAAAAGGCAACATGAAAGAGAATCTTTGCTACTAGTATCTAGCTTCTATACAGCTGATCTTGCGTTTGTCATAGTGCAAGAGAAGAGAAATACAGATTGTAAGGTGAAATCCATAGAAGATTCAAACTCACTGTGGTCAGTAGATAGAGGCATGACAGCCATGCTGTTAAGAAGAGACACTGGAGTCCAGTGTACTTGGATTCTATCTATTGATAAATAGCTGTATGACTTGGATAGTTACTTAACCTCTTTGGGCTTCAGTTTCATTGTCCTCATGTAAAAGGAAAGTTGTTAGAGGTTTAAGTAAATATGTGTGTGTGTTTGTGTACATATATATGTGTATATATATATATACACTTAAGGTACATATATATCATATATGATATGTATGTATCTTTAATATATATCATATATGAACATTAAGATATACATTACTTAAAATTAAATACATATATACTTGAGATATATATATATATAATATGTATTCATTTAGGATATACGTGGCTATGTACATATATTCACTTACAATTATACATATATGATAATAGGACAGTTCCTGGCAGGTGGTAAGCACTACTTAACTATTAACTATTATTTTATTGCCTTATCATTTCTATATCTGAACTACTAATGAGTAACGAAGTTGATTGACCTGATGGTTCTTTCCTTTCCCTGCTTTTTCTTTAAAGGTTCAAAGTTGCAGCAAAATGTTACTTTTAAGAAGCTGAGTAAACACAGAATGAGAAGCCCTAAAGCAAGGTGCTGAGTTAATAGACAGGGTAATCACTTCCTGAATACAGATGAACCGAGCTCTTTGTAGAACTAGCAGGGGGACTGTTAATGGGCTTTTGTTTTAGAGAGGATGGCTTGAGGGAGAGGCCTCATGAGAGCCCTTACAACATCTGCCTCTCTCGTTGCCTATTACTGAAACAGTAGCCTTGCAAATAAGTATAATCTCATATAAATCAAAACACTAGACCGTGAGCTCTATCAGGACAGAGATTTTGTCTATGTTGGGTCACTGCTGTCTCCACAGGGTCCAGGCAAGTGCCTGACAAATAGCAGGTTCACAATAACTATTTCTTGAATGAATTGAATGAATGAAAAATCTTGACCTTTCCTTTAAATAGGATTAACATTAAAAGCAAAACAAACAAAATAGCAGGCTTTCCTACTTCCTGATGGATTTCTGACCCCAAGAATGCTGGTAAGCAGATTAAGCAGGGTTGAGGAGGAGCACGTGAATGACAGCAGTGTGAATACGTACACTTAGCAAGTATTCCAGAAGCCACGGATTTGGTTAAGGCTTCACAGGAATGTGTGGTGTGGAGAGGTGCGGCACTAAACTCTGATTCATGCACATGTGACACATTTGAATTACAAATATTTTGTCCAGCATCTAACTTTAGTATCTATACTTATACTTTTTCTCTCCCCAGGTTTTCAGAAACCTTTTTCACAAAGTGATACTTTTACTCTCTGCAAACATTTAGCTTACTTTAGCTTTCTAAGGTGGGGTTTATCATATAGCATTAATTATAGTTTAGCTCACGACCTCGGATTGTAGATTAAAATAATATAACATTCTTAGAGCTATGCCTGACTTAAATCTAAATACATGTTCATTTTTACTGCCATAGCAAACATGTTTTTGAAAACAGAAAGAAGTCCCTTTTTATAGCATAGGCAAGCTAATAATTTGAATAGGAATATATGTTCATTTATGCACACTATAAGTTTTCCTAATTTTCTTTGTAATGAAAACTGAGAAGGTATTAGTCATCCTTGGATGAGCCATACTCAGTTCTACTTGTCTTTTCTAAATATAATGAAAACACAGCAAACAAATTTAAAGTACATTATTAATTGATTAGATATGATTTCTTAAAATGGTTTACATCATCTCTTTTAACTTCCATTCTTCCAAGCTTCCAGACATTAATAGCGAGTCACCAAAAAGCTATCATTGATTTATAATGCACATTACTACATCGGACTTGGCCCAAGAAATCTGTATGGGCCCCAAAGGAAACAGAAAAATGTTTACAACTGAGCCATGGCAGAAATAGGCTGAAAACACATATCTGTATTCTCCAAAAACAATTAGGGCTAATGTAATTAAGGTGAATATTCTGGTTCATTTTATTCCATGGAACTGTTTCACTCTTGAAGCCCCATGTAGGAAAGAGTCTTTATGGTTAGAACACTACTGAGGGTGGTATAATTTTGCTTGGCCCTTGTACATGTAAAGTAAACATTTTACATTATTGCACAGGGACAAAAATTTACAGCCAAAGATGACACAGGATCTGATTAAAGTTAACACACTTGGCGTTTAAGGCTAACCTGCATAGGAAAGCGATCATTCCCAGGATGGAGATCAAATATCTTAACACAGTGTTAGCTGTCTGAGTTGCTAGAAAAGATTTCTTATCTAAAAATTGATCCATAGGATGTGTTTTCAAATTTGTCAGTCTCTTTTCATTTGTGTGCTAGACAGAGGCACTTTAAGAGCTATTAACTGTAGTCTCAGGAGTACAAGACTGGGTTTCAGCAGTCATTGGTAAATATGGCAAGGAATTAAAATGACATTGGATTAACAAGAAAGTAAACAAATCATTAAATCAGAAAATTTCACCAAATCTTGTAAAAACCACTGGTCTCTGAGTTGAAGAACTTCCTCACTTAAAAAAAAAAAGAAAAAGATAAAAGAAAAATCAGTGGCTATCCCCCCACCCAAATAAGTGAATACTACAGCTTTTCGATGTTAAGGTATGATGGTTTTGCTGTTTGGGCTAGTGAGGGTTTTAAAATATTGACGAGTTAAGTACTTTGAGTTATGTTTCCAGCAATATTTCAAAGTATCGTAGTATTATGCAGAAGTTCCAAATAGAAAAACTAAAATATCAAATAAAACAGGTTGAAAAAGTTTAGTAAAATGTATAAAAATTAAAAGGCTAAAAACCAAAACCAAAACCAAAAAAACCTCACCGCGTTTTAAGTGTGTAAAAATAAATCACATTCATTCATGGAAATCCAGTGACTGTTTTTTTTTTGTTGTTTTTTTTGTTTGGTCTTAGTTAGTTGATACGTACTGCACCTGCCACAACACGTTGGAAAGTAGGTCCTGGTACACACTAAGGAATATCCAACCAGGTAAATACATCAGGGTAATAAGGCCCATGAAATTGAGCGGATAGTGAGAATAGTCCCAGGAACAAGCGCCCCAAGTGCGGAGTCCCAGACCCCAGGACAACTCCCACGCGTAGATGAAGATCACGTAGAAGGGCACTCGCTTCCAGGTGCCCCAGCCCCGACTGTAGTGGAGGTGGAAGTAGAGCTTTTCCACCACGAAACTGCAGCTGCCGTACATAAAGAAGGACCAGAGAGACGTGTGGCCGCTGCTTGTCCCGTCCCCCTGCCCCAGCACGTTAAAGAAGAATGTGAAGAAGATCTCATCCAAAAAGCCGTGCATTCCGAAGAAAAGAAAGCGGAGCAGGTCCGGCAGCCCCTGGCTGGGGGCTCCCCCGGCGCCCCTGGGGCCGCGAGGTCTCCGCCGCCGGCCGCCGGCTGCCGCAGGGACCCGGGAGCCTGCAGGGGCGGGGGGCGCGCCCCGCAGCAGCTGTTGCTGCTGCTGCTGCTGCCGCCGCTGGTACCGCAAGCGCAGGAAGCGCTTCAGGAACACTTGGCAGTGGTAGAGCGCCAGCACGTACTGCAGCGCCAGGTCCAGCGCCCCCGGCGCCGCTGCGCCCCCCGGCCCGCCGCCCTGGCTAAGCAACGCGCCCGCCAGGGTCTGCAGCCCCATGTGGGCCGAGGGGTAGAGGAGGAAATTGAAGACGAAGGCGCTGGGGCAGCGCCGCTGCTGCAGGTAGACCTTCTCCAGGGCAAAGTGGGTGAGCGAGTGCAGGAGGCAGTGGTAGGGTGAGGAGAAGCCCAGCATCCGGAGGTCGGGGCTGCGAACGAAGCGCCGCGCCGCAGACAGGAGCACGTCCAGGGTGATCCCGTGCATCCCGTAGAAGTAGAGGCGCATCCAGGCGGGCAGCACGGCGCCCTCGGCCGGCGCTTCAGCAGTGGACAGCGGCTCTGGGCGGCTGACGGCTGCCTCGCCTCCCCGCCCGCCGGCGGCCCCCGAAAGCCTCGCCGCGCCGCCCCTCCGCGTGGGACCCTCGTCGTCCGCGTCCCTGCCGGCCATCGACTCAGAGGCTGCCGGGGCGCCCGAGCCCGCGCCACCGCTGCCGCCGCCGCTGCCGGGTGCGCGGAGCTGCGGGGCCGAGGGGCCGAGCCCCGCGCCGCCTCCCGGACGCTGCCGGCCCCCGGGGGGCGCGCGGGGAGCTCCGTCCCGGCCGCGGCCGGGAGGCGGCCGGAGCTGCTGCGATTGGGGGACGCGTGGACCGCCCGGCTCGCGGAGTCCCCCCGCCGCGGCCCCGCCGCGCCCTCGCCTCCAGTCCCGGGCGAGGTGCCGCCGGCCAGCGCCCGCGCTCACCCTGCGCGGCCTATCAGGCGCCGAGGCCCGGCGAGGTGCAGTGGCGCCGGGGCCGAGGGGAGAAATGCAGAGGCTGGTGCAAACCCCATCTCCTCCACGGCGCAGCCCCGCCGCCTCTGCTGCAGGCTCTAGAAGCGTAAGGCGAGCAGCGACGCCCCTTCCCCCGGCCCTCCCCATGCCCCTCTCAGCCCGTGTCGACCTCTCCCGCCTTCGCAGTCCCCCCTCCACGCCTCAGCCCTCCGCGCCGAGTCCCGCGGGGGTCCGCTGGGGAAGGCCCGGCCCTGCCTCTCCGACCCCGTCCCACGCTCCGCACTCGCTCCCCGCCCGGGCCGGAGGCGTTTGCTGGGGCGGAGGCTCCGAGTGGAGAAACACCCAACAGGTGTGACTGCGAGCTGGTGGGCATCCCTTTTATCGAGGAACCAGGGCGAGGGCCTGGCTGGCGGAGGCGAATGGCCGACTGCCACCGACCAGAGACTGGGCCCGAGACCGAACTATGGTGCTGTATACTTAATGTCCTTATTCAAAGCCAGCTGTGTCCCAGTCACAGAGAATAAACCGGAGACTGCAGGCCGGCCCGCCCCTGCGTTTCCCTGCCTGGGGCGTGTTGCCGCGGGGCCTGGTCCTCTTTATCAATCTCTCTGCCTGGCCAGTCGGCTTGCCGCGGCTTGTTTGCTCCGGGCCGGGGACCGAGATTCAGAGTCCGCCAGAAGTTATGAAATGATTGGAGGCCAGCTGGGTCGGGCATTGCTTTATCTTAAATCAAGAAGAGTACCTTTGCTCACACTGGCACACCCCAGTGGCCACTTTTTCTCCTTGCAGAACTAGGTCATCCCAAAAATGGAGAGTGAAAAAGAGAGCGGGGATTTTGTTTTATTTTTTTTTTTAGGTGGAGAGGGTGAGGGACTCCAGAATTTTGGTGTATTGGGCTCCACTGTTTTTCTCCAATTTTGAATCAGGCTTAGAATTGGAGACAACCTTAGAGGTAAATTATACTGACCCCTCCCCGCTCCCCGCCAAAAACAAAAAACAAAAACCCATAGATCATGTCTAGGCACAAACTCGATAACAGATCTGATTTGTAAGTTCAGATGTTTCCTGGGTGGAAAGCTTTCTGGGGATCTTTTTTTCCTCGGGAAAATAAATGTTCTGAGGCAGTCCTCTATTTTTAAAGCAACTTTCTCTCCACTCTCTCCCCTTCATTTCAAACCCTTATATTACAATCAATCTGTGGTTACTAAATCGTCGGTGAGTTAGGGAAGAGAGAGAAATAAGAGTGTGGTGAGGAGAAAAATCGTTAAGGGGATATCAACACTTGAATAAGGCCAAGTTCTTATTTATTTATTATTAAAAGCTTTGTTTGAATGTGGTTCATTTGCAAATTTCCTTTAGCAACTGTCAGAAGTCAGTGTGTGGACGTTGTCATGCTACGGACAGAAGCATCAGGCAGCAGGCTCATCAAACCTGTTGTAAAACAGACAGGGTTAGTTGCCCAAGGGCATGAGCAAATATGATGAAGAGAAATAATAATGCAGACATTTTCATGAGCACCTACTATATACAAGATCCTATGTGCATTGGGGAAAGAAAGGGTTATAAGATGCACAATTTAAGAAGTGTATAGTCTAGTGGATATGACAACAATCTACCATACCTGTGTAAAGCTTATTTATTTATGATTCTTAATAACTAATTATGACTGGCTAGTAGTACACACCAGATAAAACGTTTCTTTGAGTTATTAGTTTACTAAATAAATAATTTAGGGCCCAATTTATCAGGTAATAAACAAATGCTTTCTGTTTCCATAATTGCTATTCAGACAAGGAAACACTTCATCATAATAGCGTAAATATAGTGATTCAAACATGCATACAGTAACTTGCTAGATTAAACCTGAATTATTTTCAGATAATAAATTAAACTTCAAGGACCCAAGCCTTCTATTTCTTCTAACTTTTTTTAAAGATGCAAAGAAAACCTGGAAACGTCTAATTTTGTAATCCAGTCTAGTTCATCCCAGAGAGTATAGGAAAATCTTTTGAACTAAATGAAAAATGAGAGCTTCTTTTTCTATATTTTAAATCTCAGCATTTAAAAAATTGCTATTACATCAGTATGATATCAGTAAATAGGACATGTATAAACTTTATATTAGTATAATATTAGTATATAAATTATATCAGCATAATAGGATGTATATAAAATTTATACATGTGTAATACATACACATATATGAAACATGCTTTTTAAAAATTTAATTAATTAATTTTAAATTTTTGGCTGCGTCGGGTCTTTGGTGCTGCATACGGGCTTTCTCTAGTTGCTGTGAGCATGGGTTACTCTTCGTTGAGGTGTGCGGGCTTCTCACTGCAGTGGCTTCTCTTGTTGCAGAACATGGGCTCTAAGTGTGTGGGCTTCAGTAGTTGTGGCACATGGGCTCAGTAGTTGTGGCTCACGGGCTCTAGAACGCAGGCTCAGTAGTTGTGGTGCACGGGCTTAGTTGCTCCAGAGCATGTGGGAATCTTCCCAGACCAGGGCTCGAACCTGTGTCCCCTGTATTGGCAGGCGGATTCTTAACCACTGTGCCACCAGGGAAGCCCCATGCTTACTTTTTAAATGAGGGCATATATAATAAAAAGTTTGGATCTTACGACTGTGGTCATTGTAGTGTGCTCTACCAAGTAGCTTGGTAGACTTTTAGACTACTAAAAATCTTCTCATTCTTCAAGGACACTTTTAAAATTTGTTTTTCATTTATCTTAGAAGTGATGAAAAATATAAGTCAATAGTTTAAAAACTGGAGTAGAAAGTGCATCTATTACTTGTTATTCTTTCCATGTTTCTTTTATATTTCACTGTGGCCTCTACTTAGTCACACTACTTTCAGAATGGGAAACACTAACTTAAAAGAAAAAGCAAAAGGTAAAGAGAAAGGTTTTTTAAAAGACATGAGACAAAGTGCAAGAAAAATACTCATTGTATAAATTACCTTTAATTCTTTTCACTCATTGCCTCATTTTTTTTTTTTTTTTTTTTTTTTAGTGGTACGTGGGCCTCTCACTGTTGCGGCCTCTCCCGTTGCGGAGCACAGGCTCCAGATGCACAGGCTCAGTGGCCACGGCTCACGGGCCCAGCCGTTCCGCGGTATATGGGATCCTCCCAGACCGGGGCACGAATCCGCGTCCCCTGCATCGGCAGGCGGACTCTCAACCACTGCGCCACCAGGGAGGCCCCACTGCCTCATTTTAAAAAATCAATATCTTCTACCATTCTGAAAAGTTAGCCTAACAATGATGACAGTCTTTGTTTCCACCTTATCTTCATATCGTTCCTTTTGTTTGAAATGCTTCATTGCTATGTTTCCAAAAAAAAATTCTTCTTGCTTTTAAAACTGCAGATTGGCTTTAATGATCCATGATGATTTTATAATTAAAAATCCTTGCAGGGCTTCCCTGGTGGCGCAGTGGTTGGGGGTCCGTCTGCCGATGCAGGAGACCCGGGTTCGTGCCCTGGTCCGGGAGGATCCCGCATGCCGCGGAGTGGCTGGGCCCGTGAGCCATGGCTGCTGAGCCTGCGCGTCCGGAGCCTGTGCTCCGCAACAGGAGAGGCCGCAGCAGTGAGAGGCCCGCGTACCGCAAAAAAAAAAAAAAAAAAAAAAAAAAAAAAAAATCCTTGCATCAGGGTCTCTGTGATCATAAAATGTTTAAAAGCATTTCTGTGTTGGTCTTTGCTGCTGCAACCAGGAGGTTGCAAAGACATATCTGTAAACCCAACAACTCTGGGGGGGTCGTTGGGTGAGAGGATGAGGGGAGTTTAAAAGTAGGAAACAGGAAGCTACAATGAAATAACATCAGTTTGAGATTCCTTAGGCTAAGGAGCAGCCATTCAAAGAATATTTGGAACATTGTTCTTCCATGGAAAACACAGGCTTCTTCGACCTCAGGGGCTAAGAAGCTGAGTAACCAGGTCTGTAGTGCTGTAACGGTTCATGTGGAGCCAACACTGACCTTACTGGACTGGACACACGGGTACAACTCCTAGAGCCACGGAGAGATTTGAGAATTAGGAGATGCATCCTTTGGAGGCCTGTGATCGTCTTTAGTGAATTGCTGCCTAGTGGCCAGAGGTTCAAGGTTGTAGTCTTTTAGATGTATGGAATGTCTGAGGCCTTTAATTACATACCAGAAGAGCAAAAGACAAGTGTATGGAGAACACGGCATGATGAAAACAGCTTAAGAGAAGTTCAACAAGGCAAGGCATGAATGTAATGATAAACAGTAAAAGGCAGCAGCCATATTAGCAGTAGAAGTAAAAAGTCCTTCTACCTATGGATCAAATCACACACACACACACACACACACACACCTCTTATATACTGTAATCATCAAATCAAGGAAGACATCCATCCAAGAAGGCTTGCAATTTTTGAATGCTGGCTCTCTAAAAATACCACCATTACCTGTTGCTAAAGCACAGCTAAGTTTGTTGCTTTCCATGGCAAGAGAGCCCTCTATCTTGACAGTCTTAATAGCATCTTGGAGTGGGGAGGGCACTGTTGGGTTATTTATGAGATTTCTGGAATCTGGTTGAAGATGGGTCTTTCAATATAAGGGCTTTATTAGAATTGGGTAACAATTTTGATATAATTGTTTAGGATTGGTGGACACAGCAAGATGAAGGTTTGAGGTGAGGGTTTCAAAAAGTGTTGAGAATAAATAGTAAACTTTTATCTCCCTGGACCAGAGCTTCCTGGAATAGTAAAATCATGCTAATGAAGACAGTCAAATAATTAAGTCACACCATGTAGACAATAAGCTGTAGGGGTGTATGGTCTTGGGTTTGCACAATCTAATGAAGAGGAATCCCAGGGGAGATTAATTTGAATAAGGACAGGTAAAGAGAATGAAGAAGCAGGACTGACACTGAGTTTAGCTAAACTGATGCCCATCCGCAGTGTGTGTAAATGGCGATGGAAGGGGAGGGAGACTGACAGTTCAATAAAACCAGCTCTGTATTGTATATTTGTAAAACATTTGCATGCATATGTCTACAGTTTCATTTATTTTACATAATCTCTTCTTTATTAATTAATTTCTTTTGTTGTATACTAAAGTTCCAAATTAAAGAAATTTTTCTATACGTCGCTTAAACAGAGGTGACTATTAGTGCTTGTTGCCAAATGCAGAAAGATCGAAAAGCAGTGCATAAACTTTTTTGAATATAACTGTTAGGGAATCATCATGGAAATCTGCCCTATTATTCCTATTGTGTGTCTTTATAAAGCTGCTTCTTTTAAACTATAGTCCTTTTATTCTTCTTTTCTGATAATCTGGTTAATGGGGAGTCACATTGGTATCAGGAAAGTTTCCTTTTGTACTTCTGGTGGCTTTTTTATGTCCTTTTATATTATTAATTTTAATTTCAGCCCTTCTCTTCTGTCCCTGAGGTCTCTTGGAGCTCCTAGTTTTCACCAGGAAAGCTGAAGTTTGTTTCTGAGATCTCATTGAGTGAGGCTCACAAGAAACAGACTTTGAATAAATTCTTTTAATTCATAAAGCTTGGGGAAAAAAGAAGTACATTGTTTTGATAAAGCTTGCTTAAACAATAAAATTTCACCTTGAGCAATGTTCAAATCAGAAATACTCCCTTTGTGTAATCTTTGTCTGCCTGCATGTGCCTCACCTTGAGTGCCCCAAGGAGACTATTTTCCCCAACCCCATTAATTCCATTTTTTCTCCTAGGAAGTAGCTTCTTTTGAATCATAATATTCCCTTATATTGGTTAGGGGTTAATTGGTAACATAGATGATCACAGTTAATGGATACTACCTCTTGAATACCTACTTATCAGCTGTGAGCTTCACATGTATTATCAGTAATTCATACAATGGTTCTCTTATTTTTTTAACATATATTGAAACTAAGGCTCAGAAAAGTTGCTTGTTCAATGTCTCAGCTAATAAGCCAAAAGCCAAGCCATGAAGCTGTTTCCACCTGACACTAAATTTCATTTGCCTTATACTGTCTTACCCACTATGTTTTCATATTGAAGTCACTTGAATGAGTTGAAGTCGCAGACTTAATAAGAAATCAATGTTGTTTATAATTCCAGCGGGTATTAATTTAACAATCCCTAACCCCTCCCTAGTTACTCTCTCCCTTTTGTTACCATGCTTTTTATTTTAATCATCTATCTACACAGTCATTTTATATCTTTTTTTTTCTCTCTCTGTACATTTACTTATTTATTTTACCCATCTTTCCTTCCAGGTTCCTTTACAGATTAGTAAATGGCTATTTATTTGGACAAATGAGGCTATGCGGAATGGGTTGCTATCTGGTACCAATGTGAGAATGGAAGAAGATGGGGTTAGACAATAGGAAAATGAGTATGGAATGCAAACGTATCCCTGTGGATTGTTAGTACACATTTCTAGACATTGAAGTTCTGCAAAACGGCTCCCTGCTATTCGACTTTCTGGTGAGGGTGCAGCTCCCAGGACCCAGAATATTCATCGCCTTCCTTAGCTAAACTGCTGGCTGTTTCTGGTCGCTAGTGACTGCCTGGTGTTTTTCTTCCTTTAACTGTAGTTATTTGGCTTGACCTGTGTGGTCATGTTTCTTGTGTGATTAGTCATGTTGGTGACATATTGCTATCTTCTGGCTATGAGTGCCATAAATAACTCTTGCCTTAAAGAATAGATATTTCTTATATGTGTCTCATATCTAAATTTTATTTAATTTAAAATAGCTAAATATAAACATATTTAAATATATTTTTCTTAATTCAGTAAACAGTTATGGAACAATTATGAGCAATATTTTGTGCTATGTCCCAGACATACAAAAATAAATATGGCAAAGTCTATGTCCTCTTGGAGTTTAAAGTATAGCTTATTACAAAAGATATAGTTGCCTATTGAAGAAATTGGGTATAAAAGTAAAAAGTAAAACAAGTACCTATCACCCATGATACCACAACCCTTAGATAATTACTGTTAATATTTTGGTATATAGCCTTTCAACACATTATACTATCACCAGAAGGAGGTTATACGATGCATTCCTTTTGTAATTTGTAATTTGCTTTGTCACTTACTGATAATTAGGGAGTATCTTTCCATGTGATAGTCTGCTACATCATTGGTAATGATGACAAAGGATTCCTTTGTATAGATATTCCATAATTTGTTTAGCCAATCCAATTTTGGCCTGCTTAGTTTGCTTCAAAAAACTTTTGCTGTCACGAGCTTCTAGTATCCTCTTCATTATCTTTTTCATGTAGCCATGTTTATTTACCTAGGATACATTCCTTAAAGTTCAATTGGAGGATCAAAGTTATGCACATTTTAAGGCTTTGTTTATTGCTACTAAGTGGGCCTCCAGAAACCTTGCTGGAAACTTTGAAAACTTTTGTGGAATAAATATTTCCCTCTGATGAGACTAAGAAGTCATGGCTGGTGGGGGGTTCGGCTTTATGGTAGAATCTTGTGTTGAGAATGTATGTTTGGGGTGTACAATACCATGGGTTGTACCGAGTGGATGGTAATAAAGATAATCTTTGAAAAAATCTAATATGAGTAAATGAAATATAAATACATTATTTTGGATGACATACTGTTACTTCCATCTCTCCATGTAAAGAAATCCTTTGCTTATCTCTCCCTCTGAAACAGATCCTTCCTTCCCTCTCTCCCTTTCCATTTTGTACACATACAAACATCTCTGTACCAGATATAGTGCAACTAAAATATGATCTTTACTGTCAAGCAGCTCACTTTCTAATGAGGGAGGTAGATAAATAGAGACCATACAACTGAATAATAACTATTACGACAGAAGAAAAGCACTAAGTGTATTTGCTCACCCAGGAGGGGGACCTGACTCTAATTGGAAGAAGGGTCTTCCTGTTCTCCCAGTATACTAACCTTGACTCCTTTTTTTTTTTTTTTTGTAAAATTTACTTATTTTTATTTATTTTTGGATGCATGGATCTTTTTTGCTGAGTGCCGGCTTTCTCTAGTTGCGGCGAGCAGGGGCTACTCTTTGTTGCGGTGCGTGGGCTTCTCATTGCGGTGGCTTCTCTTCTGCGGAGCACGGGCTCTAGCCGTGTGGGCTTCAGTAGTTGTGGCACGCAGGCTTCAGTAGTTGTGGCTCATGGGCTCTAGAGTGCAGGCTGAGTAGTTGTGGCGCACGGGCTTAGGTGCTCCGCGGCATGTGGGATCTTCCCCGACAAGGGCTTGAACCCGTGTCCCCTGCATTGGCAGGCGGATTCTTAACCACTGTGCCACCAGGGAAGCCCTAACCTTGACTCCTTAATATCTCTCAACCCTCATATTCATCAGTTATGAGGCCTTGCCTATTTTTACTCTTCAATGTCTCTTGTAAACATTTTCATAATTTATTGTCTCCTTTCCAATTCCACGCTATCACCCTCATCCAGAACTCTACCACCTCGGCCAGGACTATTCCAATAGCCCACTAACTGACATACCCAGCACAAGTTTCCTAACCCTCCTGCAATCTACCTTGAATATGGCCATCAGCGTAACCTCCCTAAACCACTACTTTGAAGGTCTCATTACCCTGGTCAAAAACCTTCAAATGATTTCTGTGACTTATAGGAGAAAACTTATGTACCTTCGCTTGATCATCAAGGGCAGATGGTGACCTACTTTTCCAACCTTGTTTCTTCCACTCACCTTCAATAACCTCCCTGAGGCCCCCGTCCTACTTCAGCAAATTCCATCCATTCTCCAAGACCTGTTCATGTTGATACCCTCCTTAAAGCTGAGCGTGACTGCACCTGCCTGAAGTATTTCAGTTGTCGGTATGTTACCATAAAGTTTTATCATATACCGCTTTAATTGTTACCCTGAAGTTTTCAAGATATCTCATGTTTATGTTTTGTCATTTTGAAAACTCATTTGAGTCACAAGTACTGTCGACATTCTTGGAGCTCCTAGCATAGAAACTTAGAGAGCTCATTCAACGTCTGTGGATTCTGATATTGATTTAAATGAACTGCTATTTGGACAATTCTCAAACTTCCTTGATTAGATTATAGGTAAATAAAATCTAGTCATGTTGATATGAATTAGGTCATGTGTCTCTCTCCTACCCTTCCACATTTTAATTTAATGATCAGAGATAAAAACATCTAATTAGGCTCTGGACAAACTCTTCTTCCATTTCTTCATCCTTTCCTAAAGAATTCTAAGGAATTCTAGGGAGGGGCCCACCTCTTTCTTTCTCAGTACAAGGCTTTACAAATCCTTCTATCATGTAACTCTCGTACCTAGAAATCTTTCTGTGGGAAATTGTGGCGGGGGAGGGGAGCAGAAAGGAAGAATGAATGGAAACATATGGAAACATACAGAGCGAGCGTGACTGTGTTGACTCCTCCTACCCTTCCTCACTCTCACGTATGAGGCAGACATAATTATTGCAGCATTCTTTCCTACTAAGTCCAGACTTGTCTTAGAATCCTATTCAACAAAGTGATCTAGGAAGACATCACCACTACAGGAGTTGGCGGAAAAAATGAATCTTACTTGGCATTCCCATTCTAGAATGTATATGGGGCATTTATCTCTCTTTAAGCAAATTAGATATATGGAAATCAGAATTTATACACTTATACTCTCATGATTCGGATAATTGTTTATTCTATAAAAGTTCTCTCCCTTGTAAGCAAATCCTCACAGTAGAAGTTTTTGAGATCACAAGTTTTCCTAGTGCATTACATGTATTGTTTGAGTTACACACAACTATTTTTTTATTTTTTAAATTGTACAATTTTCTTATTTTTTAAAATTTATTTTATTTGTTTTACTTTTGGCTGTGTTGGGTCTTCCTTGCTGTGCGCAGGCTTTCTCTAGCTGCAGTGAGCGGGGGCTACTCTTCATTGCCTTGCGCGGACTTATTGCGGTGGCTTCTCTTGCTCTGGAGCACGGGCTCTAGGGACACGGGCTTCAGTAGGTGTGGCACACGGGCTCAGTAGTTGTGGCTCGCGGGCTCTAGAGCACAGGCTCAGTAGTTGTGACGCACGGGCTTAGTTGCTCCACGGGCATGTGGGATCTCCCTGGCTTGAACCCGTGTCCCCTGCATTGGCAGGCGGATTCTTAACCACTGCACCATCAGGGAAGCCCAGTGCATTTGTAATTTTGATAGCTATTGCCAAATTGTTCTCCCAAGAAAGTACATCAATTGCACTCCCACCAGCAATTATGAAAGGGACTATTTCTACACAATTTTGCCAGTGATGTTTTATTACACTTTTTGATGTTTGCCAATCTGATATGTGAAAATAGTATCTCATTGTAGTTTTAATTTTCAACTATGGTATTATGAGTGCAGTAGGGCATTATATTATATATAGAAGAACTATTTGTCTTTCCTTTTCTATGAACTATCTGTTCATATCCTTTTCCATTGGGTTAATAGGTCTTTTTAAATTTATTGACAGCAGTTCTTATTTATTAGAGAAATTCATTCTTTGTGCAATACACAAGACTTTTGGATCTAAATTTCATGTTCCCACCACTATATTAAACAAATAAATAAAGCATCATTTCTAATGATAGTGTCTCCAGAACTTACAAATCTTTCACATTATTTCCATTTGCATGTAATGATACTCCCTTTTGTTTTTCACCACATAAGGTTATTTCTTCCCTGTAATTAACTTACAATGTTGATGAATTTCACCTTCTGTCTAATTTTCCTGATTTCTGAAGCATCTTTTGGGGACCTTCCAAAATTCTACCAAGAATAATTTTACCTGTAAGAATACTCCTTCTTACCGAGAGGCATTTCCCTTTTCTGAAAATTTTACCCAACTATCTGGAAACAAATTAACTTATGCATTTTAGAATTTCACAGTGGCATAGATCTCTTTTCTGAATCCAAGCATTTTGGGCACCTAGATTTTTCTGAGTATGTGCGAGAGCAAGCTGTATTCTCTGAGCTCACTCCTCCTCACACCTAACTGGTGGCAATTATCCTGCTCCTGCTCTGAAGTTACCTCCGTGGGGTGGTCTACCCCTCCTGTCTGCTGGTCCATTGAGTCTGTCCCAGAAAGAAACTGTTGCACCACTTTTTCCCATGCCCTCCTTGTCCACAGAAGAATTTTAGTGGATTATGGTTAATACAAATTCTGAAAACATAAAGAACAGATTGTAATTGACAACCCCTTTGTTTTCAAGTTATTCATGTGGCTTTTCAGCAATAACACAAAGCTCTCTTTGTCTTTGAAAAACAGAAAGAACCTCTTAACTCACCAAGTATTTAAATCTACTCAATATGATGGGTGGGCTAATGCGTGAATCCTGGCCTGGTACAAAGGAAGTGCTGTGAAAAATTCATTCTCGAGCCATATATGCTGCTAAATTTGCCACCATAAACAGTACTGAGGTAAAAAACTGAGAGGGATTAAAGAATGTTCAAAGATTCACAGTGGGAAAAATTCATGTAGTTGGGAACTTAACTATAAAGAAAGGCATTAGGACCCAGGGTTATTTAGTCTGCAAAAGAGAAATCTCCAGAGTCCTTTAATAATGTGTTTCTGGGTCATAAAATAAACATGGAAAGGATGGTTACATGTTCTTTATCTGGGGATAAGGGAAAATGAACACATAAAATATGAGGAAAAATATAGGCTAGAAACAAAATAACACTTTGACTGAATATATTCCATATTTAAAAATAAGGATGTGCTCTTTTCTCTACATATATTATAATTTAATAAAAAGTTAAAAAAAGAAGATCTGATTTTTGTCTGTGTGGGATGCCTCTGGAATAGTCAGAGAGCTAGATGGTTTTCTGAAGCTTAGTGGTAATGAGTATGGCTCTGCCATCAGATTGCTTAGACTAAATCCTAGCTCTGCTGCTTTCTTTTTGGATAGCCTTGGGTAAACCTCTCTCCTTGCTTGTCTCAGTCTCACTTCTCACTTCTAAAATAGGGATGATAGCGTTGTTATGAGGATTAGGTGAGATAACGTATGTGTCCTAGTTTTGATTTGGTTTTGTTTTAAAAGGCAGTACATTCAAATATTAGTGGTCTAAACAAGAGGCAAATTATTTTTCTCTTATGAATAATTTCCAGTAGATGTCTGGGGTTATGTGGTGCTACACAGTTCCTGGTACCCAGGTCCTAGCTCATGTGATTGCCCTACTATGTATCATTTTCATTCCTAAGTATATGTCTATTCTAACTATCTAGTTATTGTCTGCATTCTAGCCATCAGAAAGGATGAAGAAAAGGCTCTTGGAAACACTTCCATTCCCAGTTCTTTGGTCACAATTTAGTTGCATGATGATTCCTACCAATAAGGGAGATTGGGAAGCTTAGTCTTTTTCCCAAGCAGTTGGGTACTGATTTGTACCCAGCCACAAATCAGTGGTTCTCTTAGTATAGATGATAGGGGAATATTGTTGGGAAGGAAGAAAAAGAGGGCAGATATTTCAAAATAGCTAGCAACTTCTGCTATAGGGTACAAAATGCTTAACACAGAATCTAGCAACAAATAAAAGCTCTTATGACTGCTATCATTTCAAACGCAGATTTATATGTACAGGATTCAATCAGCTCTTTTCACCTGGGTGTTCCGCAGGCACTACCAACTCCACATTTCAAAAAATGAAGTACTTATGTCACCCTTTATTGTGTCTCATTATTACCCACTCAGAGGAAATCTGCTCTGCCATTCTTGTTCTTAGTCTTGGATAATGGCTTCACCACCCATCTACCTTGGGGTCTCTCTCTGCTACTTCTTTTTCTTCACTCACTCTATCTTAGTTTCAAAGACGTGTCAGTTCTTCTTGGGAAATGTCCCTCAGATACAGACTCTTTTCTCTACTCTCTCTATTCATTATCTTAATTTCACAAGTCTTTAGGATGTGGTTTACAAGGTCTTTCATAGTCTGACTCCAATTTATTTTTTAGCCCACACATCTTGTACTCCAGCTACTCTGTGTTAAAAAGATAAAACAAATATTTATATTTTTATTCTTCTAGGCAAAATTTGAACAAAATATTTATTTGTTTAATAAAGGGTTTAATTTTTTTTAACAAAGGTAGTGATTAAAAACCTACACGAGCAACCAGTTTTATATACTACAATCAATGCAAAATCAGAAGCTATTTTCTGAATGGGGCATCTCTATATGTGTCTCAACAAGTGAAAAAGTTGCCAAGAAATAAAAACCATGTACATTCTTTTTCACTTATATTCACTTCATTTACAATCTTCCCTCCAAAGCCTACAGACTCACAGGAAAGGGAGAACATTTCAGAGTTACCTGTTTCTGCTCCAACTTTACCCTCCATACTCTATTAAAGATTTGTGAATGACCCATTAAAAAAAATAAACTTGCTTTGTAAGCAGTTGAGCCCTAGCTATTTGGTTGTTGTAAGTTCTTAATCATTTCTCTTTCTAGTCTATTAAATACTCAGACTCTTTTCCTTCACTGGGATTCAAACGTTCATAAGACTTTGAATCCAGAATTTGGAATCTGAATTTTGTGCCTGTGTCTTATCTGTTTAACCCAACAGTCCATTCGCAAAGTCATTTTCGTCAACTTAGAGGACCCAGTGCAGACTCTGGCTATATATATCTAACTAGATGAGGATAAAAGCTAGGGCACTTTAGTGGTTAGAAGTTTAGGCTCTGGAGTTGGAAGGCTATAATTCTAGCTTCATCATCACCTGGTCATGTGACCTTGGGCAAGTTCCTTAGTACCTTGGTGCCTCTCTAAAATGGTGGTTAGACTAGTTTTGTACCTATTTCAGAGTTTTGTTTGTTTGTTTGTTTTTGCGGTACGCGGGCCTCTCACTGTTGTGGCCTCTCCCATTGCGGAGCACAGGCTCCGGACACGCAGGCCCAGCAGCCATGGCTCACGAGACCAGCCGCTCCACGGCATGTGGGATCTTCCCGGACCGGGGCACGAACCTGTGTCCCCTGCATTGGCAGGTGGACTCTCAACCACTGTGCCACCAGAGAAGCCCATCTTTTTTTTAAGATTAAATGGGTTAATGTTTGCCAGGCTCTTAGACCAATGCCTGGTTTATAGCAGATACACAATAAATGATAGCTTTCTAACAATGCCATTGTTCAAGCAACTGCTTTTTGTCTGTAGTGTTTGTTTCTCCAGGCTTGACAGTCTCTCACTCAGGTGCTTAATCTTTGAACTCTATTTTAGATTGCCACATAAAACACAGAATATCCATAAAGCACTATCAATTGGTAATATTATTATTCCTTAGATTGTAGATGAAGAAATAACTCAAAATTGTTAGAAAATTTCCCAAGGTCTTAGAGTATCTGAAAGTTAGAGCTGAGATTTGAACCTAGATCTGTCTGTCCCCCAATGCTGAACCTTTTCTACATTATCAGACACTTGGAAGTTAAGGCTTGAATTTAGTTTGAAACTCCAATGGCTGTATTTTCAGGGGATTAAAGAAAAAATGTCAGTTAGTGTTGAAATTGATATCTGTTGAATTCATGAAGGCTTTGACTTAGTCAGTATCCCTCTTCCCCCCAAACAGGCATAACCAAAAGCTTATAAATCTAACCAAACTAACATTAAATTATTTCCTTTCTGGGGCTTCCCTGGTGGCGCAGTGGTTGAGAGTCCGCCTGCCGATGCTGGGGACGCGGGTCGGTGCCCCAGTCCGGGAAGAGCCCACATACCGCGGAGCGGCTGGGCCCGTGAGCCATGGCTGCTGGGCCTGCGCGTCCGGAGCCTGTGCTCTGCAACGGGAGAGGCCACAACAGTGAGAGCCCCGCGTACCGCAAAAAAAAAAAAAAAAAAAATTATTTCCTTTCTGAACAATGGCCAGCCTTTTCCCTGACAATAACAACAAAAATCTTTCATTCTCTGATTTCTCATTCTTTGTTTTTATACAGTACAATGCAGTTGTTATTATTCTTATTAAGAATCCAGGTCTATCGATAATCAATTACATTTATTGTGTATATATGATGTCATAATGTGCTAAATTACCCACAAATAATTTTTTTTTCTTTGCGGTACGTGGCCACAAATAATTTTATTTAACCCACTCAATAATCCAGCAAAATAGTGGTTCTCAATAGGGACACTTTTGCTCTCCAGTGGGCAAGTCTGGAAAGAATTTTGATTGTTCCAACTGAGGGATGTATTGGCATCTAGGGAGTAGAGGCCGGGATGCTGATAAATATTCTACAATGCACAGGATAGCTTCTTCCAACAAAGAACTAACTGGTACAAAATGCTGATAATGCAGAAGTAGAGAAACTCTGCTATAAAGTCTTATGACCTCTGTATTATAGAAGAAGAAAGCTCAGAGTGGCTAAGTAATTTGCCCAAAGTTATAGCCTATAAATGTCAGAGCCAGGCCTAGAACCTAGATATATCTAGCTCAAAGTCCATGTTTTTCCCCATAGAGAGGCAAAGATAATTTCAGTTTAGAGAAGGCAAAGATTAGTACATATACACCCAAACCATGAATTAACCCTAAGTGATAATTAAATGAAGACCCATCATTATCAAATGAAGTCTTTAGCAAAAGCTTCTGACCTTGCTGTGATACCTGAGGTTAATGTCTAGAGTACTTGATATAGAGAAATAAAACTGTAATCATGTCAGAAAAAGGGGAATCACTTTTCCCCCCCATTTAATCACTTCTTTTTTGGTTCAGAAAATTCTGTCGCTGGATGTTGAAATGATGTCAAGTGGATGAAAAAGGGCATAGGCAATCAGATAAAATTATTCAGGTTTCTGGGGAAAAGGATCATCAAATAATGCTCCATCATGGCTTCACTAAAAATAGACACTTTATAATGGAACCAAAATTGATACCAAGAAAGACTTGATATTATAGTGGTAAGCTGCCTGAAATGCTAAACAGTCTTATAAATAAGTTAGTGGCCGTTTAGAAAATACAACTAGAGCATTTGGCTTATTCAAAAACAGGACTGCCTGCTTGCAAGGCTTATTTTAAAGGAATCGCTTTGCATTTTGTTCCTTATCCAGTAACTATAGCATACTAGGGGATATATTTATAATCTTATATATGTTCTCATGTAAGCACTGTATGGAGACTGAACTTAAATATTTTAGAATTTTGTCCCTGAAGAGGAAATCATACTTCCTCTGAACCATATCCATAGTATTTCCATTTAGTATTTCCATAATAGCAAGTGGCAAATGAATATATATGAAAAGTGAAGGACAGGTCAGATGTTATCCCTATATTTTAGAAGTTAGGGGGCAGGTGGGATGGTGACATTTCTATCTGCAGGGTGGGGTGTAGCTTTGAAGGTGAGATATTTAGACCTAGAAGACTTCAAATGTAATTCCCTGATCCACCTAGACCAGTTTCTAGTGCCCCGACCAAGTATTTCTAGAACACCTGATAACTCATTATTCAGAGCATTTGCCAACATCTCTGTTTTTTATTTCTGGTGTCACTGCACAGCTTGTGGGATCTTAGTTCCCTGACTAGGGATTGAACCCACGCCCTCAGCAGTTAAAGCACAGAGTCTTAACCACTGGACCACCAAGGAATTCCCTATTTTTGTTTATTTCTTTTGGGCTGTAAGCTTTGTGAGGACAGGGTTTGTGCTAACTTTTGTAGTATTTGATATTTCCTTAATGAATTTTTAATGGAGTTTTCCTTTTAGGTATAAGTAGTTTAGTTAAAAGAGATCTGCAGATAATATAAAAGAACGCCAAAGGGGGAGGAAATAGATATAAGTATTTGTGTACACAGAGAAATGGAAGCTGAGAGAACAGAAGAGAAAGGACATAGATTGAAATCAGAAGTGGAATAAGAAGCTAAGGATAGAGTTCCAAGAAGCATTCATAGTGAACAGGCCACTAGAAAACAAAGGACCCTATTTGAAGGTACTTTTGATCCCACCGTAGTCCACAGAATAAGAGATGAGCAGGGAACTCAATACTTTTTCTTCCCTCTGCCTAGATTGCGCAGTTCTCATCTACTCTGGTTGAAGCGTACTCAAGAAAAAGAGAGGACTTTGTGATTATTTTGATTATTGCTTCACTGTTTGTTGGAGGTGGTCACTGAGAGGATGTGACCACAAGTTGACCTGTGATCTGGACCCTGGCAATTGGAGGCTCTTCACCCTCACCCTTGTCCTTGGAATGTACGTTCTTCCTACGGTTCCCACAGAGGGAGCTATTTTCAAGGACACAGCCTTGAGACAGTAATGTGCTGTTGAGACCATCTGGACTGGATACATGACTGAACTTTGTTAAGAGCTCTATGCAAACTTTTAAGATTCTGGCAGGTGGCTGTGGAGATCTACTCATCTTGTGGCTGCCCAAGACAAGCCTTGTACATAAATTCTCTTGCTTATTAAACCCACCGTTAACTAATCTGGAATGATCTGTCTCCTTCCTTGGTCTCTTCTTGCCCTCTGTGTATGGGCACCAGTTTGCAAACCAACACTGTGCCTTTCCATTTTGGAATGAATATACACCTAAAATGTAAATAGTGTTCCCGGGCAGATTTTGATAGCTTTTGGTATTTGTAACAATACAATTTTTTTTTTTTTTTTTTTTTTTTGCGGTACGCGGGCTTCTCACTGTTGTGGCCTCTCTCGTTGCGGAGCACAGGCTCCGGACGCGCAGGCTCAGCAGCCATGGCTCACAGGCCTAGCCGCTCCGCGGCATGTGGGATCTTCCCGGACCGGGGCACGAACCCGTGTCCCCTGCATTGGCAGGCAGACTCTCAACCACTGTGCCACCAGGGAAGCCCAACAATACAATTTTTTTAAACTTCCTTATTCCTCAAGGAAATTTTGATTAAACATGTTTTGGGTACATTTTGGCTTGTTGGAAAATATTTTAAATTTATTTCATACAAACTTGATCTTTTATGTATAACATATTATTAGAATAAAGTATTAGAATAATACTTTGAAAAATAAAAGTGTGATGAGCACAAGGAACTAAAATATGGTAAGCCCACACTATAGCTCACTTGCAAAATCAGGTCACTGAGGAAATATGGACTTGGAACTCCTGAAATATGTGAGCAGGGAGAAGTCTTTGAAAGGTGAACAGTAATGGGTAATTGGAATCTCTCCATCTTAGCCTGCTCAGTGTATTAGAGCACCTTGAGAAGTTGTTTTCACTGACTCACTGTCATCTGAGTGTAGAGAGAACTTAATGAGTCCAAGTAAATGTGGCCACAGCAAAATTCTGTAAAAGAATAGAGTCCACGGGGTTAAACCCATTGCCATTGCTGAGTTTTGTGTGGTACAAGAGCCTGTGACTGGGTAATTCCCCCGGTTGAACTTTGGTGTGACAGAATGCTTTTCTCTGCTCCAAGCCACAGACTTGCCGTTGGCCATTCTGGATATCAAACTCTTGTCAATCTCCTGTTGCTTGAGAGCTTCAGAAAACCCTGTGCTCTGGAGTGAGGAGGTGACTTGGCCAGGGTTACCCAATTGATTGGTTGCTCATGTAAGTCTCCAGTTCAGATGTCTGGCCCCTCAGTTTAGTTCTCTTGCTCCTACACTGTGCTGGTTCTATAATGCGCCAAAGAATGAGTAACAGAATGAGAGAGGAATGTGTAGATTCATTCTCACTCTAAGGATTACAAGACAAAGTATCTGCTTCCTGGTGGGCTACAGAAAAAAGTGTCCTAAAACAAAACAAAACAATGAAACCAACCTGTATGAGATTTTGAGTAGAGATCCACATGAAGATTTAAAATCCAATGAACCTTTTTGGTGACATTTTAGAAATACCCTGAAATAACAGACTAAGCACACACTAATAGCATGATAAAGTTTATTTCACATAACTTAAAGGCTGATAGAAAAAAAGGTAGTGGTATAGCTAAGAAATTTAGAAGATTTACTGGGTCTTTTGTGTGTGTGTGTGTTTGTATGTGTGTTTCATCAATCTGAACAGAAAAATAAAACCCTAACATATAACTTCAGAAAAAATAGCCCTAGAAATATTTTGAAATGTTGAAACATATAGCCTTCTATTACTGAGGGTGGCTCAGCATCATCTCTGAAGATACTGAGGTGTAACTAAGATTTAGAAAATGAAATGTATAAAACATTAGGAGTAAATAGAAAGAAGCCAGTGCACCTATTCTATTTCACCCTACAAAACAAAAAAAGCAAAGGGTTTGTTCCGCTGTCCTTTTAAAAAGTTCTGATGGAAAAGTTGAAAGAAAAATAATAGTTTAAGGTAGGAAAACACCGGGACTTCCCTGGTGGCACAGTGGTTAAGAATCCACCTGCCTGCTAATGCAGGGTACATGGGTTTGAGCCCTGGTCAGGGAAGATCCCACATACCTCAGAACAACTAAGCTCATGCGTCACAACTACCGAGCCTGCACTCTAGAGCCCCCCGTGAGCCATGACTACTGAGCCTGCATGCCACAACTACTGAAGCCCGTGCGCCTAGAACCTGTGCTCTGTAACAAGAGAAGCCACTGCAATGAGAAGCCCGCACACCGCAAGAAAGAGTAGCTCCCACTCACCACAACTAGAGAAATCCCGTGAGCAGCAACGAAGACCCGACACTGCCAAAAATAAATAAATTAAATTAAAATTTTTTTAAAAGATAGGAAAACACCAAAAGGAGTTAATTCCTGTTTAAGTCCATGTATTAGTTTTCTATTGTTGCTATAACAAATTACCACAAACAGGGTGACAGAAAACAAAAATTTATAATCTTACAGTTCTGTAGGAAAGAAGCATGACATGAGTCTTGCTGGGGTGAAATCAACGTGTCAACAGGACTGAACTGCTTTCTGGAGTCTCCAGGGGAGAACCAGTTTCTTTGACTTTTCCAGTCTCTTGAGCTGCCCACATGTGCTGGGCATCTTCCTCCATCTTCCAGGCCAGCAAGATTGCTTCTTTCTGACTATTATTCCATAGTCACATCTCCCTCTGACTCTCTTCTGCATCTCCCTTCTACTTTTAAGGACCTTAGGATTACATTAAGCCCACCTGGATAAACGAGGATAATCTCCCCATCTCAAGGTCCTTAACCTTAATCACATCCAAAGTCCCTTCCTGCCATGTAACATTACATAGTCACAGGCCGTGTTCCTCATTGTGTGGCCATTATTTTGCCTACCGTGGTCCATGTAGTTAACATTACCAAACATTACACAAAAATTTTAATTGGGCCTCTTGTAGTACATTTAAAAATTATTTCAAATTAATATATGCACATGGTTAAAAAAATAAAATGGTATTGAAGGATTTACCCTCGCCCTCAACATCACTGTCTAGAACATGGGTCCCCAACCTCCAGGCCATGGACCAGTACCGGTCTGTGGGCTGTTAGGAATGAGGCCTCACAGCAAAAAGTGAGTGGCAGGCGAGTGAATGAAGCTTCATCTGTATTTACAGCCGCTCCCCATCACTTACATTATTGCCTAAGCTCCACCTCCTGTCAGATCAGTGGTGGCATTAGGTTCTCACAGGAGCATGAACCCTACTGTGAACTGCGCATGTGAGGCATCTAGGTTGCGCGCTCCTTATGAGAATCTAATGCCAGGTGATCTGAGGTGGAGCTGAGGCAGTGATGCTAGTGCTGGGGAGCAGCTGCAAATACAGATTATCATTAGCAGAGAGGTTTGACTGCACAGAGACCATAATCAATTGCTTGCAGACTCATATCAAAACACTGTCAGTGAGTGGCACGTGACTATTAAGCTGCATCTTACGGAGTAGACTGGACATAAGCAACACACTTCGGGTGTCCCTGTCCCCCCTCACCCCCAGATGGGACTGTCTAGTTGCAGGAAAACAAGCTCAGGACTCCCACTGATTCTGCATTATGGTGAGATGTATAATTATTGCATTATATATTATAATGTAATAATAATAGAAACAAAGTGCACAATAAATGTAATGCACTTGAATCATCCTGAAACCATCCCCACTGCCCCCTGGTCCGTGGAAAAATTGTCTTCCACAAAACCGGTCCCTGGTGCTAAAGAGGTTGGGAACTGTGCTCTAGAAGTTACCCCTTTTACAACTTCAGTTTTTAGTTATTGTGGTGGTTGGCTCCACATCTCCAAACAAATCCTGTATAATGCTGTTCATTGACTTAACCTCAGCACTTTCTAGCGACGGCTTTCTATGAGGGATGAGGATTTACCTCACACGACTCTCCCACCTGTCACCACTCCTCAAGTAACTTTCTAAGAAAGGGTGTATGGAGGCAAATTTGTCAGTGCTTTTAGACTTAAAAGTTCTTTATCATTCCCTCTCACTTGATTTGACTGGGTAGAGAATCCTAAGTTGAAAAAAAGCTTCCCACAGAACCTCAAAGGCATCACTCTACTATTTTGTGTTGCTAATAAAACAAACCCAAAAGCATCAGTGCTTCTGATTCTAATTTTTGTGTATGCAGTTTTCTTTTCCCAAACTTCTCTGGAGTCTTTTAATCCTTGGAGTTCTGAAGTTTCATAATAATGTGCCCAGCTATGGTTCCTTTCAAATTCATTCTATTGGTAGCAGGTAGACCCTAGCAGATTGGAGCCATGTGTCTTCTTTCATTGCTGGAGAATTTTCTTGTTTTAATTCTTTGATAATTCCCTCTCTTCTCTTTAGAATTCCTAATAATTGGACTTCTTATGTTGATTCTTGATTTTGATGATTTTTCTCATTTTCCTCTTTTTGTTTTCTTTTGCTTTTAACCTCTTGGAGAGTGCCTGTGCTTTGTCTTTCAAATTTTGAAATCATTTTTTTTTTTTTTTTTTTTTTTTTTGCTGTACGCGGGCCTCTCACTGCTGTGGCCTCTCCCGTTGCGGAGCACAGGCTCCGGACACACAGGCCCCGCGGCCATGGCTCGCGGGCCCAGCCGCTCCGCGGCATGTGGGATCCTCCGGGATCGGGGCACGAACCCGCGTCCCCTGCATCGGCAGGCGGACTCTCAACCACCGCGCCACCAGGGAGGCCCGAAATCATTTTTTGATTTGGGATATCATTCAATTGATTCCTGCATGCATGCTCTTGTTTGTTTGTTTGTTCTTTTTTCATAACTTTGTGTTCTTGGTCTTTGGATACAGTATTTTCTACCTGAGGACACTAAAGTTTTACCTAAAGCTCTCTTCTGCTTCTTTAATACTCTCTCTTTGTTTAGGGGACAATTTTCTATTCATCTTGGGCTTCCTCTGTTACCTGCAGCCCCTGGTCTACTTTCTGGTGCTCATTCCTTGTCCATTTATATTTACAACTGAGAGAATTACAAGGTTGATGGTGTGCATTGTATGTGAAAGAGATTTGTTGGCTGGAAGTCTTATAATATAGTGAGAAGGAGGTGAGCCAGTTGCCTTTTCTTTTGGCAAATACTAGGAGGAAGGCTATGCTTTCTGGCATCAGTGTGAAATGCCTGACTATGGGTTATCCTAGATGAGAAGATAGGTGTCTGATTGTTTTATATACAGGTCTCCAGTGAATTTCCTATTTTCAGCTCCATTTTCTCCTGCCCCTTCTTCTGCCTGCAGTCTCTAATCTGAAGCATCTCAAGATTTCTGCTGGGCAGGTTGTTTTCCATATCTGTTGCAGCCCCCTTCTCTCTTATTTTGGGCTACAGCTTTGGCAGAAAATATTCTTTCCGAGTTTCCATATTCCAGAAATGCGTTGAAGTACATTTTTTAGATTGTCTTTCTCTTGTTCTTTTTAATTATTGTTTTTATGATTTTAGATAATACTTTATTATAATCTTATCGAGGTCCCCAGAGGAAGAGAAGCTGAATAAGTGAATAAATGGACTCTGAGTGAACAATTGTTGCCTGCCATATCAGTAAACAAAGGATGTTGCAGCCATTAAGTCATCACATTACAGCCACCCCTGATGTGAGTCCCAAGGAAACTCAGGATGGAAACAGGATGCCTCTCATCTAGCAGTCAGCCACTCCATCCACCCACAGGGATGCACCCTGAGGACACTCAGGAAAAGAAAGCATGGGATAGTTGCCTCAGATAGCTGAGGTGCATATCAAAGGAAGATTTCAATGAGTCCAGAGTTTTGCATCTCCCCATACATAGAAACATACTAAATTCATTAACTTGAGATGTCTGGTTTTCTTCCATTAACAGGAATTTTCTGATGTTCCAATTACCTGGTTTTTGTTGCAAAAACTCCTACATATACTGGCTCTTCCTTTACCTCTTTGGAAAAGCCCTTTAGAGCTAGCTGAGAGGTCTAGTGCTGGGCTTGAAGTCCTCCGAATATCTGCTGAATAAATTATAATTCTCAGTTTTTAGGTTGTGCATTTTTTTTCAGTTGACAGGCTTAATCTTCCATTTTTGTATTAAAATCTAAATAATATACAATGTTTGGTTGAAATTGGTGGAGGAACGTATAGGACCATGTAGTAAAAAACTCATTTATGATTCTGTTTATCCCTCACCTGTCTCAATTAGCTTAGATCTCTGTCACTTGGATTTTATCTGGAAAGGAGAAAAAAGGCATAAGAATACATATAAGTGCTGGCCTTAAGTGATGTGGAGCCATTAAAATTCACAGGTAGCACCTAGTTTTTCAGTCCTGCTATTCCCCTCACTTTCAATCAAATCAGAACTCTTGAGACACATCTAAGAATATAAAAATCTCCTCTGATTTGGATTCTTTTGCATTTTAAGACTCTTTTTTTTCTACAGAAACTTCTCAGATTTTTGTAAAATTGCCTCCATTTTGGTGTCTTGGTTACAGTTTGATGAGGGAAGAAAAACGACTACGAATGATATAGAATGGATTTATTGTAGCAGTTAGATTGTACAAAGTTGTGGGAGACTCTGGAGGCACAAACGTCCAAAAAGTGATGGTTGGAAGATCAGAAAAAAGTCACTAATCATCATGAAGGGGAACTGGTGAAGTAATTTCTCGAAGGCCCCTCTGCATATGGTGGTGGGCCTGAAGTCACTATAGGTCAGCAGGACAAGTTGGTGGGAGAGAAATTTGGACCTGAAGTAGGGGAAGGAGAAGGGAAAATGGGACCCATGGGGACAAAATGGAACCTGAGGATGTAAATTGGAACACATGCCAGCAAAGAGAACCCCGTTTGACTCTCCTAGCATCTAAGTCTGGCAACATGGGTAACCTAAAGAAGAAACTGATGCCTTTCACATTTTGTTACACACGTGCCTGGTCTAGGACTCAGAAAATAAAAAGGAAGAGAGCTGGTGGGAGCTGGAGTCACTATGGACCTGCTGCTGCCCCTTGTCAGGGAGGTGAGCAAGCAGGTGAGGACAAGGTACATGAGCTATAGCAGTGCCTGGGGCACAATCTTAGGCTCTAAACAATTATCAACTAGACACACTGAGTTTGCTGTTTCTGTTGATGTCCTCATGTACATGCTGGTAGGAAGCTGGAGGTTGTACCCAGAGACTGTATTATTAGAATCTTAAGTATTTTTAAAATTTATTTATTTATTTATTTTTGGCTGTGTTGGGTCTTTGTTGCTGCACGCGGGCTTTCTCTAGTTGTGGCGAGCGGGGGCTACTCTTCGTTGCGGTGCGCGGGCTTCTCATTGCAGTGGCTTCTCTTGTTGCAGAGCATGGGCTCTAGGTGTGCAGGCTTCAGTAGTTGTGGCTAGCAGGCTCTAGAGCACAGGCTCAGTAGTTGTGGCGCATGGGCTTAGTTGCTCCGCGGCATGTGGGATCTTCCCGGACCAGGGCTCGAACTCGTGTCCCCTGCATTGTCAGGCGGATTCTTAACCACTGCACCACCAGGGAAGCCCTAGAATCCTCAGGTTTTGAAATAGAAGAGTTCCATGGTTGATAAGGTTCAGAAAATGCAAGATTAAGATCTCAACATTTTAGGAGATTAAGGAACTGTGAATCTAGGACTTTAGGCTGTTGGATAAATCATCTAAATGGACATTGAAGTCATACAATATGATGACTGATATTTTGAAAGACTAGTGCCAAAACCACCTAGGTATTGACTAATGGCAGTAGATGGCAGAGAATAAGGGCTGGATAACATGTCTCAAAGGACAAGAGGTTTGTTTGCTTTTATTAGAGGAAGATGGAGAATAAACTATTTAAAACTAATGTGATGTGCTAGGGGAATGCCATTTCTTCTCTAGTAGATAAGCTTATTTTGTTTTTCTTTGGAAATATGAACTTAATATGTTTTTGGAGGAGCTATCAATTTTGGTGTCCAGTCTCTCAAATCAGTGGCATGTTTATCATGTCCCAGGCTGGACCAGTAGTATAGTATTCTCCATAGATAGTGACTGGACCAAAGAATAGTTTTGTGACACATGTTATTTCAACTAGAGTCCTACACTGTAGACATAATTCTTCTTTTTTTTTTTTTTTGCGGTATACGGGCCTCTCACTGTTGTGGCCTCTTCCGTTGCAGAGCACAGGCTCCGGATGCGCAGGCTCAGCGGCTATGGCTCACAGGCCCAGCCGCTCCACGGCATGTGGGATCCTCCCGGACCAGGGCACGAACCCGTGTCCCCTATATCGGCAGGCGGACTCTCAACCACTGCGCCACCAGGGAAGCCCTAGACATAATTCTTGAAAAGAGGAGAGAGATGATGTAACCTTGTGGTTATCAGTAGCTGTCCTACCCACTGTCTAGAAGAAGATTGCAATAGAATCATGAGAAAATTAATTCAAGCAGGCACAAGTGGAAATAATGGTTGAAGGTTGGAGAAATATTTCTGATATCGTTTGTGTCTTTGAGATTACCTCTCTTCAGTTTTGTAAGTTCATATGTTCCTTTTTTTAACCTTAAGCTAGATTTGAGTTTGGGCCTCTATTACTACCAATCAAAAAACTATTAACTAATATACTCCTTCTTATACCTCATCACGATGGCCTTGGACTATGTGAGTTGTGAGAGAATAAAGAGGACTGTAGATGGTTAAGAATCCGCCTGCCAATGCAGAGGACATGGGTTCGATCCTTGGTCCAGGAAGATCCCACATGCCGCAGAGCAACTAAGCCCATGCATCACAACTACTGAGCCTGTGCTCTAGAGCCCGGGAGCCACAACTACTGAGCCCGTGCACCTAGAGCCCATGCTCTGCAACAAGAGAAGCCAACGCAATGAGAAACCCGCGCACAGCAACGAAGAGTAGCTCCCGCTTGCTGCAACTAGAGAAAGCTGGTGCGCAGCAACCAAGACCCAACGCAGCCAAAAATAAATAAATAAAATAAATTTTTAAAAAAAGAAAAGAAAAGAGGACTGTAGAGAGAAGGATCCTCCAGGGAAAGTGAAGTTTCTGTTAAAGAGTACAGAGTGCTTATTTACAGTGGGATGGAGCTTTAGAGGCCATGATGGAAAAGGTTGGAAGCCTGGGAAGTGTGAGAAGGAGGGTGAAAGGAGAGGAAGTAGAGAATAACGAGGGGCTAAAGTAAACAGTAGTCCTCTCTTATCTGTGGTTTTGCTTTCCAGGGTTTCAGCAACCTGCAGTCAACAGAAGTCCAAAAATATTAAATGGAAAATTCTAGAAATAAACAATACATTTTAAATTGCACGCCATTCTGAGCAGCATGATGAAATCTCACATCGCCCCGGGGACGTGAGTCATCCTGTGTCCAGAGTATCCCGCCCATTAGCGTTAGTCACGTAGTAGCCCCCTCAGTTATCAGATTGATGGTCGTGGAATCCCAGTGCTTATGTTCAAGTAGCCCTTATTTTACTTAATAATGGCCCCAAATCGCAAGAGTGGTGATGCCGGCAATTCCTATATGCCAAAGAGAAGCAGTAAAGTGCTTCCTTTAAGTGAAAAGGTAGAAGTCATCAACTCAATAAGAAAAGGAAAAAAATCATATGCTGATGTCACTAAGATCTACAGTAAGAACAAGGCTTCCATCCGTGAAATTGTGAAGAAGGAAAAAGAAATTTGTGCCAGTTTTGCTGTCACATCTCAAACTGCAAAAGTTGTGGCCACAGTGTGTGATAAGTGCTTAGTTAAGATGGAAAAGGCATTACATTTGTACAATAAGATATTTTGAGAGAGATAGAGAAAGTGAGAGAGAGATCACATTCACATAGCTGTTATTATATTACATTGTTATAATTGTTTTATTATTATTGTTGTTGTTAATCTCTTAGTGTGCCTAATTTATAAATTAAGCTTTATCATAGGTATGTATGTATAGGAAAAAACATAATATATACAGGGTTTGGTTCTATCCACTGTAGGCATCCACTGGGAGCCTTGAAATGTATCCGTTGAGGATAAGGCAGGGATTAATCTATGAAAGTTCTTTAGAAGAATTAAAGTATTGTATACATAAGGTATAAAATTATCTTAAAGTCATGACTTTAGTGACAGCATATATACATTTTTTTTAATTAAAAATGCCACTTATCTGACCTATTTAAAGTAGTCAGATTCATAGAAACAGAACACAGAATGGAGGTTACCAGGGCCCCTTGTAGGATGGGGAAGTAGGAGTTATTTAATGGGTTATAGAGTTTCAGTTTTGCAAGACGAAAAAGTTCTGGAGATCTTTTGTACGACAACGTGAATATACTTAACACTACTGAACTGTACACTTTAAAATTGTTAAGATGGTAAATTTTATATTACAGGTTTTTTTAACCACAATTTTAAAAAAATGAGTTAATTAGTTCAGTTAACACAAGTTCTTACATAACACTATGAAGGGTTAAGATGTTGAAGAGTACCTGGAAATAAAATAATCAATCTCTCACACACACACAAAAAGAAACAATGAGAAGAAGCTATATTTTCAGAGTAGGCATAATGTTTGTTACTAAATATTGAGTTTTAGGTATAGTTTCTGCTTCAGGGAACAAAACTGTAAATTAGAGATGGAGACAGATCAAAGGTCAGGAAGGAGACTGGAGAGAAAATATCACAGTTAATAACTAGCTGATACCTTAGTAAAACAACATAGGACAGATAATTGGAAACCAAGAAGCTGGACTCACTCTGGAATCCCAATGAAAGGGAAAGGAATGAATAGTTGAATGAAAAAAAAAAAAAAAGCAGCTCCTGAGCAGGAAATGATTGAATCTTTAGTGTAATTGTTTCCATGAGAGGAGTCCCTTGGCAAACTCTAGGAGGAAATTTGGGGGGTGATGTCCTAGAAGTGAAGAGTGTCTGATTGCTAAGCTTGCTCAGAGTATATACATATATGTATATTTTTTGTTTGTATCCTTAAAATAAACACAAGAAATTTCTAGACTGAGCTAGATCTACTTCTGGAGGTCCATCTCCCTGTTTTACAGAATGCTAAAGAACCTTGACTTGCTGTGATCTGACTTTGATTTGTTCAAGTTCACACAACTAATAAATGGCATAGTTAAATCCTAAATCTCTGGACGTTATTCCTAGTACTTTCCCTAAATGTGAGTTTGACTATCTGCCATGCTGTATGACTGGAAATCATTGTCTGTTCATCTTCGTACCACGAGCGCCACCATCATCATCATTAGCATCAGCAGCAGCAACATGATAATCATTTGCTATTAAAAAAATATCCAGCAGAAGATAGGACAGGGGTTATTAAAGCTATAAGTAACCTTAGCACAAATAGGTAATAATCTGTCTTTTACTTTTCATATATTCTTGGATTAGAAGAAGGCATATTATAAGAGAAATGGTACTATCCAAAACGATGAGTGTAGAATATCACTTTAAGAATTTATCCCAGGGAATTCCCTGGTGGTCCAGTTGTTAGGACTCAGTGCGCTTGTTGCCAGGGCCGGGGTTCAATCCCTGGCTGGGGAACAAAGATCCCACAAGACGTGAGGTGCAGCCAAAAGAAAAAAAAAAAGAATTTATCCTAGAGAGTCTCACAAACGTGTGTCCCAATATGACCCAGTTCTAAATACCTTCTTACTCTATATGTTATTTTGATTCTTGGAAAATATGTCACATATTACTGAACTGCCAGATTAGAAGCAGGCATGAGACATGTTGAGTGATAATGCATCCTTTCCATCTTGAAGTTCACTCTCTTTTTATGAGCAGAAATTTAAATATTCTTACATCACTTTCTGTCCTTCTTTTCTCTTTCTTGGTACCTCTACCCTCTCCTCCTAAGAACCCAAGTTGCTCAAGTTTAGGTTGGAGAAGCAAAACCATTCCCTTTTTTTTTTTTTAAAGCATTCCATTTATTATGTTGTCTCTGAATTAACCTAATAGGTCGGGTGACCATATAATTTATAGCTTAAACCGAGACATTTTGCATGAAATGGGGGCATTATCAAGATTACGCAGTATAACTGACATAAACAGGCGTTGTCCTGGACACAGGGGACTGTATGGTCAGTCTATTTGTACAGCAAGACAAGGTTTAGTCTACCTCGGAGAGCATCTTTTCAGATAGAATCTAATCATCTGTAAACTTATGAAACACAGTGATGGGATAATGTGCAGAATTCTCGGAGGTAAAATGTTCAAATATTTGGGACTGGGTCTGTGAACTGAGTTGTGAGATTTTCAGAGCCACCATTGCTTCATAAAGAGCTAGATGAAATTAAAATGGAGATGATTGTTTAAGCTTTTTTAATATTTGTTTCAAATGAGCATTTAGGTGTTTGCTTATTAATATTGCTATTATATTTTTGTATAACAAATAGGGAAACAATTTAGAAACATGCTTAAGCATAAATAAGCAAGTGGTACTTCTGATTCTGGTGTGGATTCATATCAGAATACCTGCAAATAATTTCTGAAGTTGACATTCATTATATATACCTAAACTTTCAGATATTCAAATATATTTAAAATCAGATTATTCAAAAATCAGGTTATATGGGAATTACCCTTGGAAACGATAATTCAGAAATTATCTTTTGCCTTTGAAACTACAAATAGAATAAATTAGGTTTTGCTAATAATTCCTATATTTAAATCTTGTTGAATAGGAGACCATATATTTTCAAGCTGCCATAGTGTGACATATTTTTTTTATCCACTATGAAGCCAAAAAATTACAATTTAATCTTCAGTGCTTAATGTGATACTTTAATTTAGGGCATCCTTGATTGGTATGTAGGGAAGGAAGACTTTTCAGATTCAGAAAGAAGTATCATTTACTATTTTTTGTAGATATGCCAAAAAGTTTGAAGAACAGAGCCTTTTATATTTAGTATAAAATCACATTAACACCTTGCCAGTAATGTAAACCCTTTGGAACAGAGCCCTGAATTGGAATTATGTGGAAAAGGCTTCTAAGTTCTCTAAATAATTGTCACAAAACCTCTGTACTGAATCTGTGCCCTTAACAATTATTGATTCCACAAGACTGAGTTTATTGACTTTTAATTTGATGTGTCTGTGTATACTGTACATGAGGCTAAGAAGCTTTATCTGTTTTCTCTATCAGTAGAAATTTAGAATAAAAAACTAGAAGGAAGGCAAGAACAGCAGATAAGAAAGGAGACAGATTCAATCTACATGCATTCTTTATTTTTTTAACACATTTATTGGAGTATAATTGCTTTACAATGGTGTGTTAGTTTCTGCTGTATAACAAAGTGAATCAGCTATACATATACATACATCCCCATATCTCCTCCCTCTTGTGTCTCTCTCCCACCCTCCTTATCCCACCCCTCTAGGTGTACACAAAGCACCGAACTGATCTCCCTGTGCTATGTGGCTACTTCCCACTAGGTATCTATTTTACCTTTAGTAGTCAATCTACATATTCTTTTTTTTTTTCCATCTAGGTTAACATTTTTTTGTTACTTTCTGCTTTATAACAAAATGAATCAGTTATACATATACATATGTTCCCATATCCCCTCCCTCTTGCGTCTTCCTCCCACGCTCCCTATCCCACCCCTCCAGGCAGTCACAAAGCACTGAGCTGATCTCCTTGTGCTATGCGGCTGCTTCCCACTAGCTATCTACCTTATGTTTGGTAGTGTATATATGTCCATGCCTCTCTTCCGCTTTGTCACAGCTTACCCTTCCCCCTTCCCATATCCTCAAGTCCACTCTCTAGTAAGTCTGTGTCTTTATTCCTGTCTTACCCCTGGGTTCTTCATGACATTTTCTTTCTTCTTAAATTCCATATATATGTGTTAGCATATGGTATTTGTCTTTCTCTTTCTGACTTACTTCACTCTGTATGACAGACTCTAGGTCTATCCACCTCATTACAAATTGCTCAATTTCGTTTCTTTTTATGGCTGAGTAATATTCCATTGTATATATGTGCCACATCTTCTTTATCCATTCATCCGATGATGGGTACTTAGGTTGCTTCCATCTACAGGTTATTGCAAATAGGGCTGCTATGAACATTTTGGTACATGACTCTTTTTGAATTATGGTTTTCTCAGGGTATATGCCCAGTAGTGGGATTGCTGGGTCATATGGTAGTTCTATTTGTAGTTTTTTTGTGTGTGTGTGTGGTACACGGGCCTCTCACTGTTGTGGCCTCTCCCGTTGCGGAGCACAGGCTCCGGACGCGCAGGCCCAGTGGCCATGGCTCATGGGCCCAGCCGTTCCATGGCATGTGGGATCTTCCGAGACTGGGACATGAACCCGCGTCCCCTGCATTGGCAGGCAGACTCTCAACCACTGCGCCACCAGGGAAGCCCTATTTGTAGTTTTTTAAGGAACCTCCATACTGTTCTCCATAGTGGCTGTACCAATTCACATTCCCACCAGCAGTGCAAGAGTGTTCCCTTTTTTCCACACCCTCTCCAGCATCTATTGTTTCTAGATTTTTTGATGATGGCCATTCTGACTGGTGTGAGATGATATCTCATTTTAGTTTTGATTTGCATTTCTCTAATGATTAAAGATGTTGAGCATTCTTTCATGTATTTGTTGGTAGTCTGTATATCTTCTGTGGAGAAATGTCTATTTAGGTCTTCTGCCCATTTTTGGATTGGGTTGTTTGTTTTTTTGTTATTGAGCTGCATGAGCTGCTTATAAATTTTGGAGATTAATCCTTTGTCAGTTGCTTCATTTGCAAATATTTTCTCCCATTCTGAGGGTTGTCTTTTGGTCTTGTTCATGGTTTCCTTTGCTGTGCAAAAGCTTTTAAGTTTCATTAGGTCCCATGTGTTTATTTTTGTCTTTATTTCCATTTCTCTAGGAAGTGGGTCAAAAAGGATCTTGCTGTGATTTATGTCATAGAGTGTTCTGCCTATGTTTTCCTCTAAGAGTTTGATAGTTTCTGGCCTTACATTTAGGTTTTTAATCCATTTTGAGCTTATTTTTGTGTATGGTGTTAGGGAGTGATCTAATCTCATACTTTTACATGTCCCTGTCCAGTTTTCCCAGCACCACTTATTGAAGAGGCTGTCCTTTCTCCACTGTACATTCCTGCCTCCTTTATCAAAGATAAGGTGACCATATGTGCATGGGTTTATCTCTGGGCTTTCTATCCTGTTCCACTGATCTTTCTGTTTTTGTGCCAGTACCATACTGTCTTGATTACTGTAGCTTTGTAGTATAGTCTGAAGTCAGGGAGCCTGATTCCTCCAGCTCCATT
This sequence comes from Mesoplodon densirostris, assembly GCF_025265405.1. NCBI lineage: Eukaryota > Metazoa > Chordata > Mammalia > Artiodactyla > Ziphiidae > Mesoplodon > Mesoplodon densirostris. The sequence goes on from NC_082669.1 coordinate 86,879,754, forward strand.
TTTCGTTCTCAAGATTGCTTTGGCCATTCGGGGTCTTTTGTGTTTCCATACAAATTGTAAAATTTTTTGCTCTACTTCTGTGAAAAATGCCAGTGGTAGTTTGATAGGGATTGCATTGAATCTGTAGATTGCTTTGGGTAGTAGAGTCATTTTCACAATGTTGATTCTTCCAATCCAAGAACATGGTATATCTCTCCATCTATTTGTATCATCCTTAATTTCTTTCATCAGTGTCTTATAATTTTCTGCATACAGGTCTTTTGTCTCCTTAGGTAGGTTTATTCCTAGATATTTTATTCTTTTTGTTGCAGTGGTAAAGGGGAGTGTTTTCTTGATTTCACTTTCAGAGTTTTCATCATTAGTATATAGGAATGCCAGAGATTTCTGTGCATTAATTTTGTATCCTGTTACTTTACCAAGTTCGTTGATTAGCTCTAGTAGTTTTCTGGTAGCATCTTTAGGATTCTCTATGTATAGTATCATGTCATCTGCAAACAGTGACAGCTTTACTTCTTCTTTTCTGATTTGGATTCCTTTTATTTCCTTTTCTTCTCTGATTGTTGTGGCTAAAACTTCCAAACCTATGTTGAATAAGAGTGGTGAGAGTGGGCAACCTTGTCTTGTTCCTGATCTTAGTGGAAATGGTTTCAGTTTTTCACCATTGAGGACGATGTTGGCTGTGGGTTTGTCATGTATGGCCTTTATTATGTTGAGGAAAGTTCCCTCTATGCATACTTTTTGCAGGGTTTTTATCATAAATGGGTGTTGAATTTTGTCAAAAGCTTTCTCTGCATCTATTGAGATGATCATATGGTTTTTCTCCTTCAATTTGTTAATATGGTGCATCACATTGATTGATTTGCATATATTGAAGAATCCTTGCATTCCTGGGATAAACCCCACTTGATCATGGTGTATGATCCTTTTAATGTGCTGTTGGATTCTGTTTGCTAGTATTTTGTTGAGGATTTTTGCATCTATGTTCATCAGTGATATTGGCCTGTAGTTTTCTTTCTTTGTGACATCCTTGTCTGGTTTTGGTATCAAGGTGATGGTGGCCTTATAGAATGAGTTGGGGAGTGTTCCTCTCTCTGCTACATTTTGGAAGAGTTTGAGAAGGATAGGTGTTAGCTCTTCTCTAAATGTTTGATAGAATTCGCCTGTGAAGCCATCTGGTCCTGGGCTTTTGTTTGTTGGAAGATTTTTAATCACAGTTTCAATTTCAGTGCTTGTGACTGGTCTATTCATATTTTCTATTTCTTCCTGATTCAGTCTTGGCAGGTTGTGCATTTCTAAGAATTTGTCCATTTCTTCCAGGTTGTCCATTTTATTGGCGTAGAGTTGCTTGAGGTAATCTCTCATGATCTTTTATAGTTCTGCAGTGTCAGTTGTTACTTCTCCTTTTTCATTTCTAATTCTATTGATTTGAGTCTTCTCCATTTTTTTCTTGATGAGTCTGGCTAATGGTTTATCAATTTTGTTTATCTTCTCAAAGAACCAGCTTTTAGTTTTATTGATCTTTGCTATCATTTCCTTCATTTCTTTTTCATTTATTTCTGATCTGATTTTTATGATTTCTTTCCTTCTGCTAACTTTGGGGTGTTTTTGTTCTTCTTTCTCTAATTGCTTTAGGTGCAAGGTTAGGTTGTTTATTCGAGATATTTCCTGTTTCTTAAGGTGGGATTGTATTGCTATAAACTTCCCTCTTAGAACTGCTTTTGCTGCATCTCATAGGTTTTGGGTCGTCGTGTCTCCATTGTCATTTGTTTCTAGGTATTTTTTAATTTCCTCTTTGATTTCTTCAGTGATCACTTTGTTATTAAGTAGTGTATTGTTTAGCCTCCATGTGTTTGTATTTTTTACAGATCTTTTCCTGTAATTGATATCTAGCCTCATAGCGTTGTGGTCGGAAAAGATACTTGATACAATATCAATTTTCTTAAATTTACCAAGGCTTGATTTGTGACTCAAGATATGATCTATCCTGGAGAATGTTCCATGAGCACTTGAGAAAAATGTGTATTCTGTTGTTTTTGGATGGAATGTCCTATAAATATCAATTAAGTCCATCTTGTTTAATGTATCATTTAAAGCTTGTGTTTCCTTATTTATTTTCATTTTGGATGCTCTGTCCATTGGTGAAAGTGGGGTGTTAAAGTCCCCTACTATGAGTGTGTTACTGTCGATTTCCCCTTTTATGGCTGTTAGTATTTGCCTTATGTATTGAGGTGCTCGTATGTTGGGTGCATAAATATTTACAATTGTTATATCTTCTTCTTGGATCGATCCCTTGATCATTATGTAGTGTCCTTCTTTGTCTCTTCTAGTAGTCTTTATTTTAAAGTCTATTTTGTCTGATATGAGAATTGCTACTCCAGCTTCCTTTTGGTTTCCATTTGCATGGGATATCTTTTTCCATCCCCTTACTTTCAGTCTGTATGTGTCTCTAGGTCTGAAGTGGGTCTCTTGTCGACAGCATATATATGGGTCTTGTTTTTGTATCCATTCAGCCAATCTGTGTCTTTTGGTGGGAGCATTTAGGCCATTTACATTTAAGGTAATTATTGATATGTAGGTTCCTATTCCCATTTCCTTAATTGCTTTGGGTTCGTTATTGTAGGTCTTTTCCTTCTGTTGTGTTTCTTGCCTAGAGAAGCTCCTTTAGCATTTGTTGTAAAGCTGGTTTGGTGGTGCTGAACTCTCTGAGCTTTTGCTTGTCTGTAAAGGTTTTAATTTCTCCATCAAATCTGAATGAGATCCTTGCTGGGCAGAGTAATCTTGGTTGCAGGTTTTTCTCCTTCACCACTTTAAATATGTCCTTCCAGTCCCTTCTGGCTTGCAGAGTTTCTGCTGAGAGATCAGCTGTTAACCTATGGGGATTCCCTTGTGTGTCATTTGTTGTTTTTCCCTTGCTGCTTTTAATATGTTTTCTTTGTATTTAATTTCTGACAGTTTGATTAATATGTGTCTTGGTGTATTTCTCCTTGGCTTTATCCTGTATGGGACTCTCTGTGCCTCCTGGACTTGATTAACTATTTCCTTTCCCATATTAGGGAAGTTTTCAACTATAATCTCTTCAAATATTTTCTCAGTCCCTTTCTTTTTCTCTTCTTCTTCTGGAACCCCTATCATTCGAATGTTGGTGCATTTAATGTTGTCCCAGAGGTCTCTGAGACTGTCCTCAGTTCTTTTCATTCTTTTTTCTTTCTTCTGCTCTGCAGTATTTATTTCCACTATTTTATCTTCCACGTCACTTATCCGTTCTTCTGCCTCAGTTATTCTGCTATTGATCCCATCTAGAGTATTCTTAATTTCATTTATTGTGTTTCTAATCGTTGCTTGATTCATCTTTAGTTCTTCTAGGTCCTTGTTAACTGTTTCTTGCATTTTGTCTATTCTATTTCCAAGATTTTGGATCATCTTTACTATCATTATTCTGAATTCTTTTTCAGGTAGACTGACTATTTCCTCTTCATTTGTTAGGTCTGGTGGGTTTTTATCTTGCTCCTTCTCCTGCTGTGTGTTTTTCTGTCTTCTCATTTTGCTTATCTTACTGTGTTTGTGGTCTCCTTTTTGCAGGCTGCAGGTTTGTAGTTCCTGTTGTTTTTGGTGTCTGTCCCCAGTGGCTAAGGTTGGTTCAGTGGGTTGTGTAGGCTTCCTGGTGGAGGGGACTAGTGCCTGTGTTCTGGTGGGTGAGGCTGGATCTTGTCTTTCTGGTGGGCAGGTCCACGTCTGGTGGTGTGTTTTGGGGTGTCTGTGGACTTATTATGATTTTAGGCAGCCTCTCTGCTAATGGGTGTGGTTGTGTTCCTGTCTTGCTAGTTGTTTGGCATAGGGTGTCCAGCACTGTAGCTTGCTGGTCGTTGAGCGAAGCTGGGTGCTGGAGATCTCTGGAAGATTTTCGCCGTTTGATATTATGTGGAGTTGGGAGGTCTCTTGTGGACCAGTGTCCTGAAGTTGGCTCTCCCACCTCAGAGGCACAGCACTGACTCCTGGCTGCAGCACCAAGAACCTTTCATCCACACGGCTCCTCAATTTGGTATGATGCGTTGTCTATTCATGTATTCCACAGATGCAGGGTACATCAAGTTGATTGTGGAGCTTTAATCTGCTGCTTCTGAGGCTGCTGGGAGAGATTTCCCTTTCTCTTCTTTGTTCTCACAGCTCCCGGGTCTCAGCTTTGGATTTGGCCCCGCCTCCGCGTGTAGGTCGCCGGAGGGCGTCTGTTCTTCGTTCAGACAGGACGGGGTTAAAGGAGCAGCTGATTCGGGGGCTCTGGCTTACTCAGGCTAGGGGGAGGGAGGGGCACGGAGGAGGGGCGAGCCTGCGGCGGCAGAGGCCGGCGTAACGTTGCACCAGCCCGAGGGGCGCCGTGCCCTCTCCCGGGGAAGCTGTCCCTGGATCCCGGGACCCCGGCAGTGACGGGCTGCACAGGCTCCCCGGAAGAGGGGCGTGGAGGGTGACCTGTGCTCGCATACAGGACTCTTGGCGGCGGCAGCAGCAGCCCCAGCATCCCACGCCCGTCTCTGGGGTCCGCGCTTTCAGCCGCGCCTCGCGCCCGTCTCTGGAGCTCCTTTAAGCAGCGCTCTTAATCCCCTCTCCTCGCGCACCAGGAAACAAAGAGGGAAGAAAAAGTCTCTTGCCTCTTCGGCAGGTCCAGGTTTTTTCCTGTACTCCCTCCCGGCTAGCTGTGGCGCATTAGCCCCTTCAGGCTGTGTTCACGCCGTCAGCCCCAGTCCTCTCCCTGCGCTCCGCCCGAAGCCCGAGCCTCAGCTCCCAGCCCCGCCCACCCCGGCGGGCGAGCAGACAAGCCGCTCCGGCTGGTGAGTGGCGGCACCTATCCTCTGTGCGGGAATCTCTCCGCTTTGCCCTACCCAGGTACGTGGGGGAGTTTCTTGCCTTTTGGGAGGTCTGAGGTTCTCTGGCAGTGGTCAGTAGGTGTTCTGTAGGAGTTGTTCCACGTGTAGCTGTAATTCTGGTGTATCTGTGGGGAGGAAGGTGATCTCCGCGTCTTACTCTTCCGCCATCTTCCCCGGAAGTCCGAATGCTATTTCTTAAACCTGAGCTTTCCACAAGAGTTGAGAAGCAAAGAGTTAAAGGTTACATTCCCTGTTTAGAACCTGGAAGGTTGGTGTGATGTTGTGATTTATAATCTACATACATTCTTAATGAGATCTATTCTCAATAAAGACTTTAAATCAACAAGAAAAATTTAAATGATACCCACTAACGACTGCTTAATAAGGATATATGTAATTTCGTTCCAAAAGGATTCCATAAAAATCAGTATAAATGTTTTAAAAAGTTGTTGGCATTTAAGCGGTAGGCTTTGCTTTTCAGTAAAATGCACTGCCGTTGGACATTTCATTTTTCCATAAAGCTAAATAAATGAAATAGTTTTACAATATAGGCTAGGTGAAAGGTAACATAAAAGTATGCATATTATGTGATATATGAGTATATATATATCTATCTTGATATAACTGCCCCCAGAGCAGGCCTTTTTGGACTTGAGTACTTGAGACTCTGAATCTGATGAGTCAGAGAGCGAGAAGATACAGAATAATTCTGGTTTCCTTGGGTCCAGTTTATAGCTGCTGCCTATCTGAAGTGATATGCCATGTCATTATGTATTATATAATTTCAGAGGTGCTGATTCAATGTCATGTGCAAGTACATTTCCTCAGGAAGTTGATGAGGTTGAATTGCAGAATGGCTGTAGGTATGTGGAGGAAATAGTGGACTAGCTGTTAAAAGGTAGTAACGAGATTGATGATTCGTCTAGGATTCAGTTATTAAGAAAAACAATACTTTCTCCAGAAGCAAAGAAAATAAGAAAACTGCTTGGTAAGAAGTAACATATTACTATACTATCCTCCCCAGTCTCCTACTAATCCATGTATTATTAAAATTGTGTTGTTAAAAGCATTCATCTTTGGGACCATGAAAAGAACAAGACTGAAATAACTCCAGCCTGGAGCTAACACTGCCAGGATTCCATACGCCACACCAAACACTTTCCGGTTGACAAACTTATTTTCCCACTCAAATTCTGAATGAATCATTGAGTTGTTGGTATAACCTCTGAGTCATTTTGCTAGCATGGAAATATACTGTTTGGAGTTGTTTGTATTCCCTCCCATGATTTCTTTTGGAGAGGTAAGAAAGCTGGGTCTGGCTAGGGGGAAATCTGTGGCCAGAGATCCGTTTCCTTCTGCTGAAGTTAAGTGTCTTGTACTAGGATCATCCCTTGGCTAAAATCTTATTGCTATTGAGATTTTAACAGATTGTTAACAAATGCCAGCTACACATAAGAAGAAACATCTTTCCTTATTTCAGACACGTCAGGCCTTGGGGACCGTTATGTGTGTATAATAAACGCCGGACTTCAATATCTGATGTGGAGATGGTGGTTATTCATTGACCAACCAAAGCTCCCAGACTTGTTTTACATCTTAGGTCACACAATAGGTGACGTGACCTCCCTGTTTTTGTTTTTTTTTTCAAATTTATTTATTTTGGCTGCGTTGGGTCTTTATTGCTGCATGTGGACTTTCCCTAGTTGCGGCGAGCAGGGGCTACTCTTCGTTGCGGTGTGCTGGCTTCTCATTGCGGTGGCTTCTCTTGTTGCGGAGCATGGGCTCTAGGTGCATGGGCTTCAGTAGTTGTGGCACACAGGCTTCAGTAGTTGTGGCTCACGGGCTCTAGAGCGCAGGCTTCAGTAGTTGCGGTGCACGGGCTTTGTTGCTCTGTGGCATGTGGGATCTTCCCGGACCAGGAATCGAACCCTTGTCCCCTGCATTGCCAGGCAGATTCTTAACCACTGCACCACCAGGGAAGTCCCTCCCTGTTTTGCTTGGTGAGGTTCTTGCCATTATTTGTCTTACCTCTTCAGGACACATAAAAAGAGTAGAGTGGGGGTGAGGAGGTGGGGTTTGAAAGAGGTTGTAATGAGACAAAACAACATGTTCTCCTCTCACCTGAATCTTAATATGGGTGGAGTGATCTAGAGATGGGTTGGTGGAAGAGCTTTCAAATACCAAAGTCGCAACTCATATTTTTCAAATGGTAAAGTACTCCTTTGTAGGTAATTGATTTATTTATTTGGTAAGGCAGAGGCCATTATTGCTAATAATAACCTCCTTCTCACTTGCTTTCATTTCATTACCATTTCTTGAGCGGGGAGAAGGGAGTAGAATTACAGTTAGTATGCTGGGAATTTCATAGGTCTTACCCATGACGAAACCCTCAAGTGACTGACTGTTATATTACTCAGCCCGAGATGTCCTTCACTCCTTCCCTGTCCGGAAAAGGAAATCTGCTTATCCTTTAAAGGAGGGATCAAGTGTTACTTTCTTTTCACTAACAGCTCTCATCCCCCAACCCAGCTGAATTTTGCTTTCACTTCTCAGCTGTTTATAGCAAGTTATGCTGCTAGTTTATGTTTATCACATTATATTTGGGTTGGTTATATGCAAATCTCTCCCTCTTACTAAAGGGTGAGCCCTTCAAAGGTCAAGGCTCTGTTTTCTCCATTTGTATATCACCAGGGCCTCCTGGAATATCTAGTGCTTAGTAATGCCCAGTAGATGTTAGTGCTGGAACCAGAACTGGCGTCCAGTCCAGTATTATCATGACACCAAGTTATTTCTGAAACAGAAAACAACGAACCAATCAACAGCAAAAAAGAACAAATAACTATAGTCTCTATTACTTGCCTAATTACCTACATCCTTTACTCAACTCAAACGTTGTTTTGGGTGTGAGTGAATGGGGCAAGACAGGTTGGTACATGTTTCTGAGTTTATTTTCTGATTGACGGTTTCTCAGACTTCAGTATAAGTCACTTAAGTCATGGACACCTACATCATGATACTGTGAAACTTTTAAATGTAAAAAAAAATGAGGAGTTTCAGTTGAAAGGTGTGAGCTGTTGGGACATTACTGAGATAAGTAGAATAAATAATGAATGTTGAAGGTACTGTATTTCTGTCAAAACCTTGGCCAGAAGAGTCAGAAGGATTTTCTCTCTGTCTTTGTAGAAAGCTATCTGTTTTATTTCGTCTTCTCCTCCCCTCACCCCTCTTCTTTTGCTCCCCTTTCACCTCTTCCTTCTCTTCTCCATGTCTGTTTTATGTGCTTGTTTTTCCCCCTTTTTATTCCTAGAAGTTTATTTTTAAGAAGTTGGCAATGGTGATGTCAAGTCAGTGAATCAAAGAAGAAGATGATTACAGGGAAATTAGTGCAATCTAGACCACAACTATAGGAAGAAACTATTTCTCACTTGATTTTATTTTTTTTTCTTTTTTTTTTTTTTTTTGCGGTATGCGGGCCTCTCACTGTTGGGGCCTCTCCCGTTGCGGAGCACAGGCTCCGGATGCGCAGGCCCAGAGGCCATGGCTCACGGGCCCAGCCGCTCCGCGGCACATGGGATCCTCCCAGACCGGGGCACGAACCCGTATCCCCTGCATCGGCAGGCGGACTCTCAACCACTGCGCCACCAGGGAGGCCCTGATTTTATTTTTCTGTCTTTCAAAAATGCATTTATTTATGTTGACTACATAATATAGTCAAATGGTTCTAAATTGAAAACTAGAGAAGGGAATAGAGAGAAAAACCTTCCTCTGACATCTATCCTCTAGCCACTATCCTCTAGCCTCTGGACAGAAAACAAGATCAAGTTTCTTCTGTGTCCTTTCAGAGCTATTTTCTACATATACAAATAAATATACACACACACACAAACACAGATACTCTTTTTCTCCTCTTGTACATAAATGGAAGCAAATATTTTGCACCTTAATTTTTCTGCACATTACTTATTTTTATTTAATGTTGCAAGGTATTCCATCATGTGAATGAACTGAATATATATTTAACCAGTTACTTATTGTTAGATACTTAGGGTATTACCAATGTTATGTTGGTACAAGTGACACCAAATAAATTACCTTGTACAAATGTCATGTCACACATGTACAAGTACTTCTATATTCGAAGATGAAGAACATCTAGGTCAAAGGGAACGTATGTCAATAATTTTGCTGAGTATTGCCAAATTGCCATCTTCTCACACTTATGAATGATGTTTTTTTAAACCTTTTGATAATTTCCAGTCTGATTCACAGGGTTTCTTTGACGTATGAGTATAATTCTTTTCCTATTAAATATTCCATTAGCTAGTTATTAAGACAGAAAACATTTGTTTTTGTGCCTTTGTGATGTTCATTGAATTTTAGTAATCAATTGAAAGAACTGAATCTTTGTTGGAGACTGTGTCCAAAGAACTGTTTGAAAAGTAAAAATGATAGGATTCAGCTTGTTGTTTAATTACATGATATTGAACCACTGATTGGAAGGTTTTGTTTTAATGACTTGGCAAAATTAACTTATCATTTAGACTTAGACTGAAGTTCTTAATTTCATAGTAGTCCAAAAAATGTTGTTTTATATGTTTATTTCCACAGTTTACTTTCTACCAATTCAACAAACATTAACTACCTAAAATGTGCTAGATACTACAAGATTGGGAGATTCAAAGACACATATGAGAGTCCCCCGAATCAGGATCTCACAGTCTAATAAATGGCATGTTAACAGGCTTCTAAAACTTGCTTTAGTCAGGGGATATCGAAAGCACTTGCTTTTAATTTTAAAGAGGCTATTAAGAGATCCATGTCATAAAGAGGATGAAGAAAATCTCAACCAGGAAACTCTCTCTGTTTCAATCAACCAATTGATAATTGTTCTCTTCTTGGCACTAATGCAAATTGGATTACCCTTTCCAGTAGAGCAACATGAAATGTAAGCTATAAAACTTTCCACTCCTTTTGACCCCTTAATTGCTACAATTAGGCAATTTGCTTATAATTTGGAAATAGTTCGTTGATTTAGCTTGATAATGAAATTATCTATTTTTTAAAGACAAAACAACTAATTGAAAGATCAATGTTTTCAATTATCATGTTGTAGCCTTGCTCTGACCCTACGTCATCCTATTTTTGAATTGTATAATCAGATTGTAAACAGAATCAATGAACACTTGAAATTTATATATTAATGTAGATCGCGTGTTAATGGTCTGCTTAACTTAATGAAGTTTTTGTGAAATCTCTACCTCTTGATTATGCAACATTAGGTGTTAACTTCTTGCTCTATGACCAGTTTCTTCCATACTACTAGGTATCAATTTTGTCCCACGATTATATTGTAACTAGAAATTACAGTCTTATGATTTTGATTGTCTGCCATTGTTAACGTCTTGCCACTTTGATTTTAGTACCGTGATCTATTAGGACCAGTTCAGCCTTCTTATTTCACAATTCATGCATTGAACAAATAATAATTAGGACCTGTTATATGCCTAAATGATGTCTGTATATTAAGATAATAGTTGAATATCACAGTTGACCACATGTTTGAGAATGAATGAGTTTTACAATTATTGGGAAGAGCAGTCTAGGCAAAGATAATAAATATTAAGGCAGGAAAAAGAGCTTGGCATTTTCTGGGGAAAAGATGAGAGTAAATGATTTATCTGGAGACGCACAGCTAGTTAGTGTTTGAAGTCATAGGTCTCACTTTGTGTAATGTCATCAAACACATCAGATAGAATGTAGAAGAGATTCATCACTCATTCACTCCTTCATTTATTTAATATACTCCACTGGAAACACAAAAATCACAACAGCAAAACCACTGCCTTGACATCTGGTATTTTCAGTAGTTAAATTAACTTTTTGAAAAGTTTATGTTTTTAATCATTTTCTTGATGTTAAAACTTTCACTTCTTGAAGGGTAAAACACAAGATGAAATATTTGAATTTTGAATAGTATTTTTCCTCACTACAAAGAAGATTCCAATTGCCCATAGGTCATAAACTCACTTTTAAAATGATTAATGTATGGGGCTTCCCTGGTGGTGCAGTGGTTGAGAGTCTGCCTGCTGATGCAGGGGACATGGCTTCGTGCCCCGGTCCGGGAGGATCCCACATGCTGCAGAGCAGCTGGGCCCGTGAGCCATGGCTGCTGGGCCTGCGCGTCCGGAGCCTGTGCTCCGCAACGGGAGGGGCCGTGGCAGTGAGAGGCCCGTGTACCGCAAAAAAAGAAAGAAAAAAAAAAGATTAATGTATAAATTGGATATCATGCTATCTATTGCACTTTTTCTTAGCCCCAGTTGAACCAGAGGTGGACATCTGACCCATGAGGGGCCAATCAGTTGTTTTGGAGTAAGAAGCCTGATGAAAGGAATTTAAACTGAAAGATTCAGTAGAGTGGGTGAGAGCCATTACATATCAAAGCAACAAGCTAGTTGAAATTTTGGTGGGTAGTAGAGAAAATATATAAAACATAGAAAGCCAGTTTTCCGAAAGAAGCAAGAAAATATAGCAAACATGCAAAGGAGCAGCACTAAGACCATGTGGCTCATTGAGAAATAGAGTTTTGTGCTTCCAAATTTTCCAGTCCTTATGTGCAGGATTGCTGTTCGTGCAGGCAAGAGGGACTCCTGCCATGGACTCTTTAAAGCACCTGGGCGCCACAGATTACAAACTCACACAAGAAAAATCAATTTGTTAAAGAACTCAAGGGCACCTTTGTCATTTGGCAGCCAACACTCCACTGCCACAGCAGGGTCCCACATTCTAAACCTCCATTCTTGTGACTAACACAATTTAGTCCTAAGGGAAATGCTTCTCCATATCACATGCCGGATGTCCTTGAAACCAACAGCAGCTGTGCCTGTTGTGGTTGTGCCCCTTTGATGGCAGAGAATGGCATTGTTTTAGAGTGTAGGGCGGGCTTGGTCAAGTAGAAGCTCTTGGGTAAGCGAAAAGACTTACTTGTCAAACTCATGCTTCTCTCAGCCAGCGTGAATACAATAAATTTTTGCACAATACAATGTGATTTACAGTAGTGCAGGATGTATACTTTTTTTTTTGTTTCTCTTCAAATACTCCAATTTGTGACTCCAGAGGAATTCACAAGTTGTATAGTATCTAGAATACTGGTACAGAGTGGGAAAGCATCTTTTTACAATAATAAACAATTCACATTATTTATAAATATACAAATGTGCATTGTAACGTGCAAGATGCTGATTCCTTATATAACTGAGAGGTTCTAGATATTGTTCAAAGAAATGAAGAAAATTGAAACATAAATTTTATAGACTGATATTATAAAATTACTATATTTTATAATGTTTTCTGTGGAATGATAATTTTCATATGCAATCCCATTAAATTTTGAATTATGGTATATAAAATTCTTGGTTCATTTATGAGTTATTTATACTTCCTGTTGCCACTGCCTCATAAAAACAAAGTTTGTCCAAATTGACATATAGAAATATATTATTTAAGAACTGTAGTAACTCGAGTGGTTGTCTAATTTAGCATTACCATTGATAAAACACAAATTAAGTGAACATTTTGACTGTAACAATATAATCAGCAATTTTGCTGAAATGGAATGTATTATTTATTTATTTATTTATTTATTTATTTATTTTGCGGTACGCGGGACTCTCACCGTCGTGGCCTCTCCCATTGCGGAGCACAGGCTCCGGACGCGCAGGCTCAGCGGCCATGGCTCACGGGCCTAGCCGCTCCACGGCATGTGGGATCTTCCCAGACCGGGACACGAACCCGTGTCCCCTGCATCGGCAGGCGGACTCCCAACCACTGCGCCACCAGGGAAGCCCGGAATGTATTATTTATTGTTTACATATATCTTTATTTCATTAGTCATCCAAATATCTACTTATCAGCAGAACACCCAGATATGTACAATAATAAATTTATTTATCTGTGATATTTAGCAATTTGGTATCTTGACTTATCACTTTTAAATATTTGGTCATATGGGGTACGTAAGTCTCCATTGTACGCTTATGCCATGTGCTACAGATATTGGGGGTAGGCCTATTTCTGGGACCTGCTTTTACTTTTTTTCTGGTTGAAATTTCTTTTGTGTCATTTCTATGAGATTCCTATTGTATCCTTTTAATAATACCCCATTGACTTGAGCTAATTTGAGGGGATTTCACTTTTTTGCACTAAAGAGTCCTATCTAAGACAATCATAGAGGCACATATCATTTCCCATGTAGATTAAAAATAAGTGGATTCTCATTTGCATTAAAAATCATGTAAACCATATTTTACCAAATTCTGATTTTCTATATTCTGAAACTTTTAGAAATCAGGACTTTTGAAAAAATCCTGCCAAGTTTATCAGTATATATACTTCTGTTTCTCTAAATATTTAGATGGATTTTGAGTGTACTATATAGGAGTGAAACAGGCACAAAAAATAAAAATTTTACATTGAGTTAAGCTCCATCTTTTTTTTTTTTTGTCTTTTATAACTTTATTTTTTTAATTAGTTAATTAATTAATTTTTGGCTGCATTGGGTCTTTGTTGCTGCACACTGGCTTTCTCTAGTTGCGGCGAGTGGGGGCCACTCTTGGTTGTGGTGAGTGGGCTTCTCTTTGCGGTGGCTTCGTTTGTTGCGGAGCACGGGCTCTAGGCGTGAGGGCTTCAGTAGTTGTGGCACGTGGGCCCAGTAGTTGTGGCTTGCAGGCTCTAGAGCACAGGCTCAGTAGTTGTGGCACACGGGCTTAGTTGCTTTGCGGCATGTGGGATCTTCCCGGACCAGGGCTCGAACCCGTGTCCCCTGCATTGGCAGGCGGATTCTTAACCACTGTGCTACCAGGGAAGTCCATTCAAGCTCCATCTTTTTAATAGATGAAAACACAGATTGATGCATTAAGGATATTAAGGACCAAAGTGATGTTAATGGCATTTGACTAGTACTTCAGACAGAAAACTAAACAGTAGTAGAAAAGAACTTCATGTAAAATATTAATGTTATTCAAAAAAGAAGTCTCAACTCTGTTTTCTTTTCTTTTCTTTTTTTTTTAATGTAAGCACTAATTTCAAGGTGAAAATCCAAGAGAAACATTTCCTTTATTTATTTTCCTGGTTAAAACCAGATTATTCACTGTTTGGAAAATGTTCTCTAATTTAGAGTCAGAGAATTCTTAGACATGAAAAGATCTTTATACAATTCTCTAAGTCCACCCCCTCCTCTTATAGGCGAGAAAATTGAGGGCTATATTGCTATACAGATTTATCCAAAGTTATCCAAACCATAAATGGCAGCTAAAAGTATCCTTGTGTTCAGATTATTAGTCCAGTATTCTTTCCTTTAAAGAATACTCTTTCTGTAGTTTCTTTAAATAAAAGAAAATTTAAAAAAGGAAGTCATTATAATACAGAAGAAAGAGGGTTGATGACCAATTTTAGAATCTATTGCTGACCTTGTTATTCATGAGGGCATTACTCTGAGATAGAGAAGGGGAAGTTTAAACAAAGTTCTCTGGCATTAAATTCAGAAGTAAACATATTTTGATTCCACCTAATTCTGTGCATTTATTCAGATTGACAGAGATATTCAGATCTTGTTGTTTCATGCCTGAATGTGTGGAGAGTCAATCTTGGTATGAAAAGGGGATAGAATTGTTGAAGTTCCATTTTCTCATGGAGTCACTATTTCAACCTCTTTTTTCCCCCTTCCTCCTCAGGGGACTTAACCATTTTCCTGAACTGTTTTATCACTTCCTTCTCTTGAAGGTGAATCTTTGCACTTAAATGCTTTGAAACCAATCTACCTGTACCTTTTCAGGGCCCTTATTTTTTTTTTTAATACTTTCTACTTGTCTCTCTCTAGAAGGTCTTTCCCATCACCATTTAAATGTACTTATGTTTCTCTTACCGCTAAATGCAAGCAGGCAACCAATCTCCCTGATCCCCCCCAAGTGGATATTGTCATCCATCTATCGTCATTCTCTCCTACTCCTCAGGGCCTAGGTATTTTTTTAAAATAAAGTTATTTATTTTAGTTTTTGCTGCGTTGGGTCTTTGTTGCCGCACGCGGGCTTCCTCTAGTTGCGGCGAGTGGGGGCTACTCTTCGTTGCGGTGCGCGGGCTTCTAATTACGGTGACTTCTCATTGCGGAGCGTGGGCTCTAGGCGCACGGGCTTCAGTAGTTGCAGCACGTGGGCTCAGTAGCTGTGGCTCGTGGGCTCTAGAGTGCAGGTTCAGTATTTGTGGCACATGGGCTTAGTTGCTCTGCGGCATGTGGGATCATCCCAGACCAGGGCTCGAACCTGTGTCCCCTGCATTGGCAGGAGGATTCTTAACCACTGTGCCACCAGGGAAGCCCCAGGGCCAAGCTGTTTTAAAGATAAATGCCTAGTCCCTATTTCCACTCGCTGCTGCCCAAACTCACACCTCAGTGCATTTCATCTCAACTTGACCCTCCCTTACTCATCTAGCTCTAACCCTTATCCCAAATTCCATCACAGAAATTGCTCTCTACTGTTACCACCGACTGCCTACTTGCTAAACCTAAAGGATACATTTAAGTCTTTATGTTGCTTGATCTATAGAACCACAGAATGTCACATCTGGAAAAAATCATCTACACTGCCCACTCCAGCTCCCCCCACCCCCCACAGTGATGGACGTGAAAACTGGAGATGTGAAAACTCAAGGTGTTCTCTTTCCACTCTGAACAGTATTTCCATAGTCAAGGGAAAGAAATGAAATGTCATGTTGCCAAAAGAGTCTTCACTGTTCATCTGACCATCGCTGTACCAGGATAAATCATTGAAAATTCGTGATGCTGAAAGTGAAATGCTTTCAACAAGAGGTCAGAGTAAAAATGACTTGTGTTTTGCATGTCTAATGAGTGTCATTTGCGAACTTCATGGTAGCAAGTCTTTTTAAAAAGTGTCATTAATTCTAGAATTTCAAAGTAATTTATTTTACAAAGGAGGATAGATATTAAGAGCCAAGAAAGGTTTGACAAGAGTAAAATCCTACTTTTAGTACTAGTGATTTTTTAAAGTGGGCAATGCTAATACATCTGCATGAGTGAATTTCAGTTATTACACAGTAAAGAAGTAAAAGATGTCTCTTGTTGCAGATGTGATCTATCAACCAGCTGGATAGGTTTCTGCTAGAAGAGGAAGAAGCTGTCTTCTCTGCTTCCTTCCTCTCTCCTCCTAGAAAAGTGAGATGTTATCTTTAACCTTTTACTCTGGCCAGCCTGGATCTTTTCCTGTTCAAACTCGAGTACTTTTAAGTTTCACATCCATCTGTAGTTCCTCAGCTTCTGGAATTAGGTCAGCACTTAAATATAGAGAAACATTATTTAAAAACTTGAGAAGCTTTGGAGCCATGTCAAGCCTCATCTCCATGAAGCATTCTAATTCTTACTAACACTATTTGAATGATATTACTACTTGAAATGTCTTCTGCACTTGTGCATTCAGTCATCAAATGTCTGCTCATATGTTGCCTAGGAGCTATTTTCTAGTTTTTCTTTTATTCAGGTATGTTTCTTTGCCCATTCAGGAGGTCATTTTCATGAAGAATTTGGAGTCCTTCTAACTAGATGAATGAATACTGGCAATTTACTTACCTTTCCTAAATATTAATCTCCTCAGTTCTCCAATGGGAATACTACTACCGGCTTACAGAATGGTCATGAGGATTGTATGTTCCCAGCATGCTTGGCACATGGCAGGCATCTAACATTGATTTCCTTTCTTATCATCCTTGTTTCCTCTCTTCCCTCCATTTCTTCTTCATGGAACCTATAGCCAAATCACCTTCAGTAGATACTTCTTACATTCTCATTGAGTGAATGGGTATTACTACCGGCAGGTTAGAGTGAAGGCTTATTTTGCTAGGTAACATTGAAAACTGTGTGTGACTTGGGATGAGTGATTCTATATGGTTCAGCTGGCTAGGGATATTTTGCAACCTTTTCAGATAATACAATGAATTATTAATCCAAGTTAGAGAGTGGTAGCCGGAGACCTGGATTTGTGCCCAGAGAACAGCTCTGCCACGTTATAGGCATATGGTCACATGGCTGGGACAATGACATGGCCAGTGATCTAATTTCTGCATGAAAGATTAGAAAGCTGTATTATTATTCTCAAATGTGCCCAGATACTAATATTTTGTTGGTTAAAATCAATGTCATTTTCTCAAAAATCTTTTTCTACTTAATAAAGTAGGTCATATGATCTAAATCATAAGAAAATACGTTTTCACCATTGAGGTTAATTCAGTTATTTTCAGACTAAATGGAAAAAATAAAAGGGAGTCTCAAAACATTTAAAAAATATTCTCAGGTTGAAACTCACACCAGTTGCTTGCCACGGGGTTCCGTGATCACAGGCTGGGGATTAATCTATGACAGCCACAATGAAACCACATGCATGTGGGAAATTTTTTTTGGTCTCTTCCTGAGCACGTTGACCTGGTTAATGGGTCAGATTTGTGAGCCGCCACTTTGGACTCCTGGGGGATCAGGTAAAGGACTGGTGAGCTTCAGTGAGGAAGGAGTAAGCTGGACCACAGCAGGGGAAAGCTTAGGTGAGGGCTTGGGAGAGAAAGAAAAAACAGACAAGACTGATTTTGCTCAGGCACAGTTATGGTAAATGCCTGGTCCCTTTGTCAGAGGAGTTCCAGCTGCTGGGAACTGGCATATGGGGCTGTACTAGCAGAATGGGAGCAAAACTTATCTGAGAGGCAGGAATTATGGCTTGATCTGGGCTCTGCTTTAACCAGCTGTGTGATTTCAAATAAGCCACTATTCTGGATAAGGCCTCCATTTCCTCAGTTACAAAATAATGGAGTCAGATCACTTAAGCCATCTGTCCTACTGGTAATGTTCTGTGATTCTAAGATTAGCTAATTCTTATACCATATTCTCTATGTAAGAAGAACTTTTTTCAAATCCCAAGGTAACACTGAGGACATACACACTGTTGTTTTCTGAAGATTAATCAAATTTACTTTCAACTCTGATTTTGTGTTTCCAAGTTGACTAGTAGCTCTGTGTCAGTTTGACTTGGACATTAAACATGATTTATATATATTTTCAGAAACACACTATATATCTTTAAAACCTCCACCTTTGGTAAATAGAAAATGCATATCCACAGTACTATTAACACACATAAATTCTATGTAAATTCAATATTCTTTAAAAAAAACTTGCTAAGTCATTTTTACTGTGTTACATTACATTTTCTTTTAACATTATAACTCTTGTTTTCACCGAAACTGTTGATAGACTAGTAAGTGGTACAATATCTTTTTCCTATCTTTTGGTTATTAAGCTGCTTGTTCTTTCTATTTGTTTGGTTTCATTAAATAAATATACTGATATTAAGAATTTATATGCAGTCCCTTGGCTGCTCATATGATATGATTCCACACTAAAAATTATCCCTGAATTGAACGAGAAAATTCAGAAAACACATCATATATTGCCTTAGAGATGAAATACATCATTAAAGTATGTAATTGAATCAAAAGAGATCTGAAATAGATATAGAAACTACATGAAGTGAACATATGGAAGATGCTAGAGGAAAATGCTAGTTTCCCAGGCTAGAAGAAACACCAGCAGCTGGTTATGCTATTGGCACAGATGGAAAGAAATGGAAAGAAACGACATATTTTTTCTAATAGATTAAAATATTCAAAGGCATGGAAAGTTCCAGTAGATTAAGAAACTTTATAACACATTACCTAAACCTGGTTAGAAATCATTACAGAGCTTTGACAGGGAAAATGCAAAAGGAATTAGTCTTAAAGAGTTACAGAACCATTTAACCAAGTTTCCTGGCCCTGTAGAAGATATTTCTTTTGACTATATTCCTGAACAGAAGTGATATATGAGGACTGTAACTGAAATTGAGCTCTACCAAGGGAGTGTGTGTGAGAGCAGGGCAGAGTTTTTAGGAGTTCAGTCCTCTTTTCTCTGTGGAATTAAGAAAAGAAATTGCAAGTGACCTGAAATTCAATGAGACAATGTGACCATTTCAGTGAAAAAGTTCATCTGGTTCACAACGGAAAATAACTGAAATGGGAATTTTGCTGAAACAGGCAACATTTATAATCACCCCAAATATTTTTTAAAAAGGCAAAAAGAAGAGTATTCTAAATAATTCTAAGAAAAAAAGATATAGCCAGAAAAATCAGGGCAATTCTTTGCCTGTTCCTTCTCAAGATCTGGAAGTTGTATTACAGCTAAGAAGGTGACCAGGAAGGACTATTGGAAAGTGTAGAGGGGGAAGAGCTGCTGAGACCTCTGCTCCTTTCCTCACCCAGGATTTTACAGCCTGAAAGACAGGTGGAGAAGGACAGGGAGCCAGTTAGCTCAGCTGACATCCACCTTTAGAACTAGAAATAATAAGATACAATAATCTTGAAACTCTTCTAGTCTAGACTCTTCCCAGGTCAGAGATTAGAGCTTTAGGTGTCAGAAAAGGAAGTTCTAATGTGTTTAGAAATCATCGATTAGAGATTTAAAAATAAACAAAAACTGGCTTCCCTGGTGGCACAGTAGTTAAGAATCCGCCTGCCAATGCAGGGGAAATGGGTTCGAACCCTGGTCCGGGAAGATCCCACATGTCGCAGGGCAACTAAGCCTGTGCACCACAACTACTGAGCCTGTGCTCTAGAGCCTGTGAGCCACAACTACTGAGCCCACGTGCCACAACTACTGAAGCCCGCGTGCCTAGAGCGTGTGCTCCACAGCAAGAGAAGCCACCGCAATGAGAAGCCATGCACAGCAATGAAGAGTAGCCCCCGCTCACAGCAATTAGAGAAAGCCCGCGCACAACAACGAAGACCCAACACAGCCCAAAATAAATAAATAAATAAATAAATAAACAAACAGATTCCAAGTCTGTTTAATGTAATGAATTTATATGCAAAACCGATTTAAAAATATCTTTTCAGTCTAACTTAAATGTTAGCCTTAGTAAGTACAGGCGCTGGGAGGTAAACCAGATAGTTTGGGTCCGAAAGCCATACTCGTGACACTGCTTACCTTTAACTGACCATCCCTTAAATATTAATATTCCTCAGGGTTCTCTGCTGGGCCCTATTTTATTCTTTCTCTTCACACTCTTTCTGGGAAATCCCATGCAGCCCAGTGCTTCACAGGCTGACCACCTTCAAATCTATCTCATGAGCCTTAAACACTCAGACACATACTTGACAGCTCCTCATGGATGTCCTACAGGCAACTCGAACGTAACACATATAAAATAACTCATCATTTAACCCTTCCAAACCCTTCACTAAAATGTAAAGCTCTTTCTACGCTGCAGTGTGGGAACTCTGCTTATTAGTGTTATTTTTTGTTTAAATTTATTTATTTAGTTTTATTTTTGGCTGCGTTGGGTCTTCGTTGCGCGTGGGCTTTCTCTAGTTTCTGTGAGCGGGGGCTCCTCGTTGCGATGGCTTCTCATTGCAGAGCACCTGCTTCAGTAGTTGTGGCACATGGGCTTAGTAGCTCAGCGGCATGTGGGATCTTCAGGGACTAGGGCGCGAACCTGTGTCCCCTGCATTGGCAGGCGGATTCTTTTTTTTTTTTTTTTTAATTTTTCTTTTGCTGTATTGGGTCTACGTTTCTGTACAAGGGCTTTCTCTAGTTGCGGCGAGCAGGGGCCACTCGTCATCGCGGTGTGCGGGCCTCTCACTATCGCGGCCTCTCTTGTTGCGGAGCACAGGCTCCACACGCGCAGGCTCAGTAGTTGTGGCTCATGGGCCTAGTTGCTCCGCGACATGTGGGATCCTCCCAGACCAGGGCTCGAACCCGTGTCCCCTGCATTAGCAGGCAGACTCTCAACCACTGTGCCACCTGGGAAGCCCTATCAGTGTTTTAATTCTCTCCCATACCTTCCTTTCCAAGTTATATTTCCCAGATTCTCATGCTTTTAAGTTTAGTTTTTACTCTTCTATTGTTTTTATGTTTTGGAAGCTACCTTAAGTCTATTACTAAACACCAATAAATGAATGAACTAATAAATTAAAAAAGAATGAAAACTCTGCTCCATGTGGCAGCAAATGATAGCATGCCCACGAGTTAGCATGATCTCTCCAGGAGATGGCGCTCACGGTATATTTTTGCTTTTAGGTTTTTATGTTGAGAAAAATCTCACAATTTCCTTATACAGATAATTAATTCAAAGCAATATGATGTTCCCTGTCTTATCATCTTTCGATAGTCCTGTGGGCTAACAAGATTTTACCTAATGATTTTGTCTTCTTATTTTACAGCTGAAGGCGGGGTTTGGGGGTGAAATTGTTAGAAGGAACAAAATTTATGATAGGGGAAAAATAGTGATCTGAGGTAAGAGCAAGCCTATACCTCGATACCTTTGATTCTAAAATTCCAATAAACAGAAAGTCATAATTTCATTATTATTGGGTGGGAAACATACAAGCTGGAAAGCAGAAGGGAAGATGAGAGATTTGGGGAGAGAGAGCTAACAACCGAACATATATCTAGGGTTATCTGAAACAATAAAGAGGAAAAGTTTTATTTCAGAGGCAGTTACATAGTGGAGTCCTGGCACTCCACTTATAAGATGTGTGATCATGGGTAAGGTTTTCTCTCTCTCTGGCCTTTAGTTTACTTCTCTTTGGAATGATGAAATGAAGTTAGATAATGTCTATGGATACCACAGTTCTAAAATTCTGATTGCCAAACAGAACTACAGAGTAAGGGGGAAAAGTAATTGCATGTTCAACTGGGGAAAGATACAGGCTAAGAGAGCTTTCATAGTCTTAGGAAAAGTTAACTTACAGGTCCTTGCATAGAACTAGTTTGTTGATTGATGGTAGTTCTGGGTCACTGTTTTCAACCACAGTTGCATACTAGGTTCACTGGGGAGAGTTTTTAAATTATAGCAGTGGATGGGTCCCACCCACCCAGGCCAACTAAACAGGATCTCTGAAGGTGGGAGAGAGCTCTCAGTGTTTGTTAAAAGTGCTCCAGGCCATCCTATTGCACAAACAAGACTAAGAATCACTGATCTAGATCATCAAAAAGACTATTAAAGCTAAAAACCTTTAAAGTGGATAAATAATGTTCTTAACACTGATGAAAGATGTAGGCATAATCCTGGAGGGGAAAAGATGCAAATGGAAAAATAAGAACATAAAAGAAGAAAGAGAAAGTAGAAGGTACGAGGCATAAATCTGGGGAACAAATACAGAAGAATAGAGGGTCAAGTGGCAGGGATATGGACAAACTCAAGTTGTCATTGCTTTTGGAAAATTTAATCAAATGAAGAAAATTGCTCTGTTAAAAAAAAAAAATGGTACTTCCCTGGTGGTTCAGTGGCTAAGACTCTGCACTCCCAATGCAGGGGGCCCGGTTCAATCCCTAGTCAGGGAGCTAGATTCCACGTGCTGCAGCTAAGAGTCCACGTGCCACTACTAAAGATTCTGCAGGCCACAAAGAAGATCCTGCACATATTAACGAAGATCCTGCATGCCGTAACTAAGACCCTGTGCAGACAGATAAATAAATATTAAAAAAAAGAAAGAAAAGAAAAAAAACATTTTTCTTCACCTTCCATTCCAAACCTTCCATTCTGTTATCACTGAAAGGAAATTAAAGCAGGAAATGTTGGGAGTAAGAAATAACACAATCATGTTTTTATAACCTACATCATGTTATCTGGAATCTCTTCTCTCTTTTTTCCAGATGGAAAAGACTTAAGTTTAAGGCATTTCTGTGCAGACAGAGTGCTCTGATATCTGCTTGTCTCTTTGTTATTGAACTTTTTGTTGAATTAGATTTCATGGGACTTTATGGTTATCGACTTGATTTTTAGTGTTTTGTTGCAAATAAGGCTGCAAGTTTTTTGAGTAATAGGATCATTCCTATATGCTCTTCTATCAGATTGCTTGGCTCGATTCTGGGTGGAAACAAATTGTTTGCTGCTTGGTTCATTGGACTTGGAAGCATTAAAAAAAAAGAAAAAACGTCATGTATGTGTTTCTTTCCTGTAAACATATAAGATTGCTATTGTTGGGGAATCTCACATTCTAGAAAGTTTTTACCTGAATGAGAATGCAGAGGAAAACTATACTGGTCTCTCAGAGAAAACAAGATAAAATAAAAATCCAATTTAAGCTATACACACATTCACACACATACACCCACACCCACACACAGAGTTTTGTATACAATTTTAGGGATTCATTATGGTATTGAAGTCCATCCATGGATTTCTACTGGGCCCTGGGTCTCAGGATATATCCATGAGGGATCTGGACTGGACTTGTGAACAAGTTTAGTTGCTGTCTTTGATTTGTTAAATGAACATACACTTAAATGGCTTTGTATGTATGAATGAATTTCTCTTGAAAGACACAGAAGTAGACTTGGACAAAAAAAAAAAAAAGTCCCGTTTTTGGGTAGGATTACTCAGAATCATAAAGTTGTCAGTTCTCCCTAAGTTAATTTAAAATTTTAATGCAATTCAATAAAAATACCAGCAAACATTCTTCTGTTGAGCTAGACAAATTGATTCTAAAGTTCATATAAAAAATTTAATGAATGGCCAGGAAAACACTGAAAAGGTAAAACTATGAGAGAGACTAGCTTTACCAGCCATAAAAACACACCATGAAATCACTATAATTAAACCAGTATGATACTGGCTCATGAATAGGCAAACAAGCTAGAGCAATAGAACAGGGGGAAAAACAAAATCCCAAAATAGACACAGCACATATGGAAATTTAGTATAATATAAAAGTGGTATCTCAAATCACTACAGGAAAAATGAGCTTTATAGTAAGTGGTCTTGAGACAACTGGGTAACAATTTGGAGAAAAAATAAAATTAGATACATACATCATACTATATACAAGAATAAACTCCTATAATAACTTAAACATACTGTACATAAGAATAAATGGAACAGGGATATAAATGAAAAAAAAAAAAAACCCATACAAGTAATAGTGGAAGACATAGGTAGATTCCTCTTTAACTTCATTTTATGGAAAGGCTTTAACCTACATTTAAAATTTACAGACAATAAATAAATTGATACATTTGACTACATAAAAATAATTTGCATGCAAAGAAAACTATTAACGAATCAAAAGACAGTTGAGGGTTTTGAATGTAAGGAACTTGGAAGTTGCCTCTATGTTCTAAGGAGTAAAAAGCTGAACAGACTGAAAAATCAACAACTCTTTTTGAATCCTTAGAAGTGAGGATGCAAGGGAAACAGCTGCTCCCAAAATTGAAGAGGCAGTCAGGTGAGTACAAGGACTTGCTGCTTACTGAACAGAAATTCATGAGACTCAGTTTTCTTAATAAGGCCTGCCCTCAGGAGAAACTAGTTAACCAGAGCCTACTGCAGTGTTATCAGAGCCTAACTGACCTGGGGAAGAGAAATACCGAATGCTAGTCCACTCTAGCCATCTGTTCCCACCTAAGGGAGGAGAAAGAAACCCTGAGAAGCACTTGTGAAGTTCACAGTCCAGAGGCACAGGCTTACAAAAAGACTGAGACCTAATGATAGGATGCTTCTCCTTCCAGCACAATTTACCACCTCATTCCTAAAAACCTATTTATAGCAATTCTTTTTATTGGTGCTTTATGTCCGGCTTCAAAACAAAACAAAAAAAATTACAAGGCATACCAAAAGGCAAAAAAAAATAATTTGGTGAGAACCAGTCATGGCAGGGATCAGAACCAGTTATGGCAGGGATGTTGGAATTATCAGATGGAGCATTAAAACAATTATGACTAATATGCTAAGGACTCTAGTGGATAAAGTAGACAGCATATAAGAAAAGATGGGAAATTTGAGCAGAGAAATGGAAATCCTAAGAAAGAACCAAAAAAAAAAAAAAAAAAAAGCTAAACATTGAAGAGAGATTTAAAAAAAAAAGGTCTATGATGGGTCTATGATGAACTTACTGGTAGACTGGACATGGCTGAGGAAAGACTCTGTGAGCTTGAGGATATCTCCATAGGAATCCCCAAAACTGAAAAGCAAAGAAAACAGAGATTGAAAAGAAATAGAACAGAATATTCAAGGACTGTGGGACAACTACCCAAAGTGTAATGTTCATGTAATAGGAATACCAGAAAGAAAAGAAAGAGAGAAAGGAACAGAAAAAATATTTGAAACAGAATGACTGAAAATTTCTCCATTTTAATGTCACATATCAAACCACAGATCCAGGAAGCTCAGAGAACACCAAGCAAGATAAATGCAAAAATCTGCAGCTAGGCATATCATATTCAAACTAGAGAAAATCAAAGATAAAGAAAAATTCTTGAGAGAAGCCAGAGGGAAAAACACCTTCCCTATAGAGAAATGAAGATAAGACATACACCTGATTTCTTCTTAGAAACTGCACACAAGAAGAGAGTATAGTGAAATATTAGAGTATAGACAGAAAAAAATCCACCAACATAGAATTCTGTACCCTGCAAAATTATCCTTCAAAAATGAAGGAAAAGTAAAGACTTTTGGACAAACAAAAATTGGGGGAATTTGACGCTAGTAGACTTGCCTTGCAAGAAATCTTAAAAGAAAACTTTTATATTTTTTTTGGAAGGATTTTAGGATCTTAGTTCCCCAAACAGGGATTGAACCCATGCCTTCAGCAGTGAAAGAGTGGAGTTCTAACCACTGGACTGCCAGGGAATTCCCAAGAAAATCTTAACAACTACACTTCAATTAAAAAAAAAAAGACTTCACTTAGCTCTACAGTAGACACTAACACAACATTGTAAAACAACTATACCGCAATAAAAAAAATTAAAAAAAAAGAAAAAAAAATCTTTAGAGAGAAGTAAAATGAAACTGGTAAAAAACTTGGATCTATATAAAGAAAGGAAGAGCATCAAAGAAGGAATAATTGAGGGTAAAATAAAAACTTCTATTTTTCTTGTTGATTTAACAAGTAACAGTTTGTTCAAAATAATAATAGCAACAATGTATTCAATTATGTACATATGCATATACATCTATATCCACTTATGTATGCTTATATAGAAGTGAAATAAATGACAACAATGATACAAGGGACTAGAGAGAAAAATTAGGATTACTTTATTGTTATAAGGTACTCACATTGCCCATGAAGTGGTACAGTGTTATTTAAAGTGGACTTTGATTAATCATAAATGTATGATGCAAACTCTAGAGAAACTACTAAAAAAAGTAAAAAATGAAGTATAGCTGATATGCAAAGAAAGGTGAGAAAATTGAGTGATATAAAATGCTCACTTAAAACCACAAAAGGCAGAAAAAGAATGAAAGACAAAAATAGGAACAAAGAACAAGTGCAACAACAGAAAATAGTAACAAATACAGTAGATATTAATCCAACTATATCAATAATCACTTTGAACGTCAGTGGACTAGATGCAACAATTAAAAGAGATTGTGAGAGGGAATAAAAGACAAGACCCAACTATATGTTGTCTACAAGAAACCCACTTTAAATATAATGACACATATAAATTAGAAGTAAATGGATGGAGAAAAACATACTCCTGATTTTGATAATTGTAGAATGGTTATATAAGATGCTAACTTCTGAGAAATTGGATGAAGGGCATATTGTGGATGTATTTCTGCAACTATTTTTTATAAGTATGAGATTATTTCAAATTGAAGAAATAAAACCTAAAAATAATTAATAAAATATTGATTAAAATGAACTGTATGACATGAAAAAATCTCTTTAATATATTCCTTTTTAAAATTTATTAAAATGTGCTAAAATTTAAAAGGGTTCAATTTAAAATATTCTTTTAATTCTAAATGATACAATATAGAAGGTATAACATTGCAGTTTCAAGTACTTATCTTCAAATAAAAAAACTAAAAAAGTGAATTTTGGAAACACATTCAGTTAACAAGTTGAGAACAAAAGATAAACATGTTCAGAAAAAATTTGAGAGACTTGTTAAGCTTTGGAAAAAAAGTTTTTGTCTTCTAAAAGTATCCAGGTAAATATCAGTGAATTATGTGGCATAATAAATGTTTCAAAAGTGGGAGATTTCTTTAGGACAGAAAGCAATATTTTATAAAACATTTAAATTATGGTTTGAACAACTCTACTTAGGCTCTTTCAAAGGCTGGTTTCAATTGAACATAGTTGTTCAAATGGTCCCAGTTCAAAAAATACGGCAGTTAAAATAAGCCAATTTAGCTCTGACAAACATTGATTTCAACCTTACACAAGTGTCAAAGTTGTTGATTTTAACAGTAGATTGCCAAATGGATGCAATTACTTGGTCACTGTAAACCACTTACAAAAAAAGAAAACGTAGGTACCTTTGCTGAGAGAACAACTTTAAAAAAAACTGTCCAGCACAGGATTTTCATTTTCATCTGGCATGATATTTGGAAGCTATAATAGGCAGTTATATGGGAATTTTTTGGATTTTCAGGTATAAAGTTGTTCTGAATGGCTTTGCCTATAACTAGAATTTATTAGCTCTGTTTTGACTTCTGCAACACAGATTTGCAGACATAGTGCACTACAACTAGCAACAAATAGCAGATTCTTTCTTCTGCTTCTTCCTGTAATTATAGATGTACAGTTGACTTTCGAACAACATGGGTTTGAACTGTGTGGGTCCACTTATACACAGATTTTTTTCCATAAATGTAGCACCTGTAAATAAATATGAATTTCGTTTTCACATTACCTTTTCATTTTGATGTCTAATGTTAGTAATACATATAACATCTACAGTGTTTTGTATCATATAAGACAATGTTGATATAGGTATATATAGACAATTCATCTTGGAAACAGATGGCAATAAACTTATGGTATTGATAAATACAGTTCAGTACTGTAAATGTATTTTATCTTCCTTATGATTTTCTTTATAACATTTTCTTTTCTCTAGCTTAATTTATTGTAAGAACACAGTGTATAATACATATAACATACAAGATATGTGTTAATCAACTGTTTAGGTTATTGGTAAGGCTTCTGGTCAACAGTAAGCTGTTAGTAGTAGCAGTTAAGTTTTGGGAGAGTCAAAAGTTATATGCTGATATTCAGCTGCACAAGGGTGGGTGCCCCTAACCTCCACGTTGCTCAAGGGTCAACTGTAGTTATAATTATAGGTGAGCATTGGAAACTTAACAAATGGTGGTTTTATTTATCGTGGCTGCACACTTAGCCCTCTATATACATGCAGTAGTCTTAAAGGTTAATATCCTTGTTATTTTTCTTTCTCTCCTCCTTTGGGCCTCAAGTGTAACTGCTTCAACTATTTCATGTCTGGGTGTTTTAGACTTTAAACACTGTCTTTAAGGTATGACCTCACTTTCTCCTGCCCTTCGGACCAGGCATTTCTACTTGTATTCCGTCTTTACTCTTTAGTTCTGTGTAAAGAACTCCTGCTTCGATTCATTTCATTGGCTATCTTAGAATTTCTTCAGATTGCAAACCTGTGGTACTAAACTGGCTCCTTGCAATCCAAGTTGGTCTACCTGAGCAATGATGAGGGGAGATTCTGACAAGTGGCGTGATTTTAGAACCACCTAAACAGGACTTTTTAGAGCGTGGATATCAGATGGGGGAAAAATGGATCCTCATTCCATGTGAGCCTCTTCATTTGGACAGCCTCTGATTGTGTAACCAGTTTAAAGGGATAGCGTTAGTACTGTTGTATCAGTCCACACAAAGTAAGAGGCTCTATAAAAGTTAAGGAATTACGCAAAAAACAAACAAACAAAAACAAAAACAAAAACAAAAAAAAACCTTGGGCTTCCCTGGTGGCACAGTGGTTGAGAGTCCGCCTGCCGATGTAGGGGACACGGGTTCGTGCCCCGGTCCAGGAAGATCCCACATGCTGCGGAGCGGCTGGGCCCGTGAACCATGGCTGCTGAGCCTGCGCGTCCGGAGCCTGTGCTCCGTAACGGGAGAGGCCGCAATGGGAGAGGCCACAGCATTTAGAGGCCCGCGCACTGCAAAAAAAAAAAAAAAAAAAAAAAAAAAAAGTTAAGGAATTTCAAGGCAGAAGGTAGAAGACAAAAAATTCCACATGTGAAAATTCCCCAGCTGGACTTTTTGAGGTAGAGATGATACAAGGTCAGTACAAGCCACTGCAGACCTTCATTTCAGAACCAGTGCATTGCTCTGGGAACCCATATCCCACATAACGTTTTCTCTAGATCAGCAAATCTGTACTCCTGGGATTCCTAAGGGCTGATGAAGGTGCCATAAGGTAAGAGACAGAATAGAGTTCTGCCTTAAGAAACTGCAACTGAGATATTCACAGTATTAAACACACACACATCAGGTGCTGTTAAAAATGGCAAGGAAGACTATTTATTGTTGTAGAGGTCAATTGAATTCAATTTCACTGAAACAAAAAACAGAGTTTTTAAGCTCTGGGGTGAGCTAGTGGAAAGGGTATTGGAGGATGTTAGGGGAGATTGGTCAATGTGACTAGGCCATTTGAGTTTGTCAATCAGTACTTATCAAGTTAGGCCTCTACTCTCTCAGAGACTGAGAGAAAGGGGGACAGTCTTTCCAGATGTTTACATTTCTGAGAGAAAATTTACATTTCAAAGGTAGAAAGAATTTACAATTGCAAATTTTCTAAAGTAAATGCTCTAAGTAAAGGGAAGTTAGGGGACAATAGTCAGGAAGAAGGTTTAAAGTTAAGTCAAACTGAGGGGATCACTTAAGGCCATCTTAGTCAACAGG
The DNA here is from genome assembly GCF_025265405.1 of Mesoplodon densirostris. Taxonomy (NCBI): domain Eukaryota; kingdom Metazoa; phylum Chordata; class Mammalia; order Artiodactyla; family Ziphiidae; genus Mesoplodon; species Mesoplodon densirostris. The sequence goes on from NC_082669.1 coordinate 86,909,363, forward strand.
TGAGGGGAATCTCCAATGAACCATGAAAGTACCCAGGAGGGAGGAAGTTTTAAGCCCTTACCAAGCCCAGAGAGTGAGAAGAGTACCAAGTACCAGTCAATTAAGAACTTCTTGCCCCCTTTCTTCTTTTTTGAGAAGGAATTGATGTTTTAATTTTTTTACATAATTCTGAAGAGTCTGACCCAGAGACTTCTCAGTGGAAGAGGAAGTAGAAAATCATGCCAAGTTTCAATCCTAAAATGAAACCTAATGTTACCTTTCTCTGTCTAGTCCTCACCCCTCCTTCCCATTTATTTATTTTCAGGTTGAATCACACCTCTCCATTCTTCCAGCCATCTTACTTGTCCTAGAAGTCCTCTAGCATCTCTCCTTTCCCTTAGTCCACTCTGTTGAAAAGAGAAGGGGAGGCAATTTGAATTTATTATTTATTAAGGGTATAAAGGCAGTGAAGACATAATTTAAAAATAAAGATAAAATATCACAATGCTAAAAACTCAAGGAAGTTTCTGGGAAGCAAGATTGAGGGCTTGTTACTGCCGGGGTGGAGTTTGAGACTGATGACTTTCAATCCACATCACCTGCTAGAGCAAGAGCACCAAGCAGCTCATGTGTTTGGTCCTCTGGTTGTTGGTAGTTCATCCTCCTCTTCCCTGGAAAAGCCCTGGATATTGGGAAAGCCTAATAATGTTCAATGCCTTCTGAAGGTAGTTTGGTTTATCAAATATTTATCGGGATATTAAAAGAGAAGCTCGGGCCTCCCTGGTGGCGCAAGTGGTTGAGAGTCCGCCTGCCGATGCAGGGGATGCGGGTTCGTGCCCTGGTCTGGGAGGATCCCATATGCCGCGGAGCGGCTGGGCCCGTGAGCCATGGCCGCTGAGCCTGCGCGTCCGGAGCCTGTGCTCCGCGACGGGGGAGGCCCCAACAGTGAGAGGCCCGCATACCGCAAAAAAAAAAAAAAAAAAAGAAAAAAAAAGAGAAGCTCATTGACCCTTGATCCAGTTCCTTTCTAAAGAAGCAAAGGCCAACCCTGGGTCAGACACAGGGACAACTTTATAAGGGTCCTCTTGCTTAGTCCTGTCATTACTGTATGATGTAGACTTTATTAATTATTCCTGTTTAATGGGCAAGAAAATTAAAACCTGGCAAGAGAAATATCATATCCCATGCAAATGCTGTAGTTGGATCTGAACCCAATCAGATTATTGCAGAGCCCCAACATTAACCACATCTTTAATCTGGGCTAGATGCTGTTAAAGAAAAAAATTGCACTGCACACGTGTTAAAATGGCATGGAAGATTTTACCCAAGACTATTGCAATAGGGGAGAGAGTTTGAACTCAACCCTGAATACAATAAGGACAAGTGGGAACGTGTAGCCAGTGGGTAAGGTGAGGGAGTGGATGGAAAGTTACTAACTTTGTTAGGGGACAAGGGTGAGAGGGAAGAGGAACTTGATTAGACATCAAGGGCAGGGATTCTCTGTAAACTGGTTTAGCCAGATTCTTTGCTAAATCTGAGCTGTGCAGGATAAAGTTGGGGCAGGGAGGACTCAGAGGCGCCTGGCTAAATTTTGGTCAAAGAGAGATTCATTGTCAATGCACTAGTGAATTAAGTTGCTGAAAATATTAGAGTTTAGAATGGGAAAAACATGTATATAAAATGGTTGTTGACGTTATTGCGGATAGAAATTTGGTTAATTTGTACATGCTGGTGAACAATGACAGGCTTTAGAAAACTCTTGGGCCTCATTTCCCTGTGGTCTTGTCCTGAATAAATGACTCATATTCGCAGGAAACCCTGGTGTATCAGGTCTGATATGCAGGAGGAGAGTAGAGAGGAATAATGTGGAAATGTTTCAAATTTTTTATTGCATAGTTTAATATTTATTTCTTTCATGTAGGTACAACCTCATTATCTGGATTTTGTAAAGCTCTCCCACGCTTTCCACCTTCCTTCCTTCCCATTGATCTCAATCTTTTTCTTTTATGCTGTCTTCAATTCCAAAGTAGAGAAAAAAGGAAAGTTACTCTTTTTTAATATATATCTAGAGTCTTATTTTCAATTTATTTTATTTTTTCTCATAACTTTTAAGTTTTAAAAATGTTAAGTCACTTTGCTTCCTTAAAATGTGCTATAGCAAGAGACAAACATACTCAACTATTTTAGGACATGAAACCTTAAATTATCAGTGAAAGCCAGATGAGTTTTGGAGACATCGGTATGCAAGAGCATGTACCAGAGGCTATTTGGTTTCCAAAGGTCCTTCATAACATCCAGTCCTGAAACAACAAACATCCTTTTGCTCTTGAAACTGGTTCAGAACAGAATAGAAAGAACAAGCCCTGCTGCTTAAAGCTTTGGAGGTAAGCCGACCATTTGCTTAACAAAGCAAGGCCTTACTCTACCTCTCCAAGGCGCTTTCATCTGAACACTGGGTTTGGAACCAAGTAGAAACAAGCTCTCTACAGAGGGATTCATCACTTCCTGGTTTCAGGCCGGCACAAAGAATAGATTCTTTTGTTTTCCTGCTATTCACATTTTTA